>NC_140479.1:14454338-15654338 GCF_051167445.1 Perissodus microlepis | reverse complement strand
TGATATTTTTTGTGTAGTATATAAACATACTACATGATACTGCACAGTTCAAAAGGTGCAGTGGAACTATCGTGTAGTGATTAACAGATTTGCCTAACACCTGAAAAGTCTGAGTCAAGCCTGGGAGGAGACGCAAATCCCAAAGAGGTCTGCGTCATGCAGGACATCTGGTGTAAAAATTGTGTAAAATTCACTATGACTACAAAACTTCTTTGTGATAAGCATATTGTGTATTTGTGGTACCATATTTTTTATTTTTATTGATTGATTTCTACTCATTTCCAATAGTATATTTAGCTCATTCAGCCAAAGGACCTGTGAACTTTTCGTTACTCATTAGTCCTCCTATAGAAATGGTAAAACTTACACATAATGGTCTTTGGGCTTTACCATACAATATAAAGCATCTCAAGATAGCATAATTTCCTTAGGGATTATTAAAGTATTCTGATTGTGAAGATCAAGGTTACGTTTGTCACTTTACAGGCAATAATCTGTGAATTGTGAGAAAACTGAGCTGCTGGGTTATTGACATTATTCTCTGGTTTTTGGTACATTAAAAATATGTATATAGAGTATATTCCACTTTGACTTTTATTTAGTACGTTTATGAGATATTTTACTTGAATTAATCGTCACTAATTTGCACAGAGATAACTACTTTGGCTTTTTTAATTCATGTTCTTTTACCATGCTGTAAATAATGTTTAAACCTGGATTATAATAACACCATGAGGTATGAACAGTGAGATTGATGGTGATGTTACATTAAACAGTGGTTTTTGTGTTGGTTATTTGTTAGGTGTTACCATTTTTATTATGTACAATAGTGACAAGGTTTTTGTTTTGTTAATGAATTTAAAATTTAAAGTCAAGCCAAGTTTATTTATATCACTCATATCACAACAGACATCAACCAAAGTGCAGCACAACAATTGGTAAAACAATTAAAAAGACCAATTTACATAGGAGGACAGGCTAAAGAGAAATGGTGAGTCTTCAGTTGAGGTTTGTAGGCTGTTATTGAAGCAGGCAGTCTGACCTGGAAGGGGAGATTGTGCCAGAGTTTCAGAGTTACGTCTTTATACCCCAGTCTGATAGATACTGATACTTGTGTATGACCGATGCAAACATTTACAAGTGAACTAAGGAATTTTATAGTGAACTCTAAACTGCACAGGTAGCTAGTGTAACGATGCCAAGGCTGGTGAAATATGTTCATGTTTTTCTTTACCAGTCAGATAAGGCATCTGGTGTAAAAGATGTCCCAAATCAAACATGTGGAGCTACCCACTTTGGCAATAAGAGAACAGTCAAAAGTAGCTGCTTCAAATTTTCAGACCACAAGTTTTTACCAGACAGATGTGTAGCATCATCTAGAATTAATTCTTGGCGTCTGGCATTACAATTGCATTAAAATCCACTGATAAAATCATATGATTTGTGCAGACAGACACTTCTAGTCTCTCACTCATACATTCTGAAACTGCACAAATATCAATATAATACATTTTTAGCCCAGGACATTTCAAACTGTCTAAATGTTTGCATAAACATCGCTGTGGATTCAATTCTGGGACAGTTTGTGATGTAAGAAACCACAATATAAAATTAGGCTAATACCCACCCCTCTATTGATTGTTAAAATGCAGATAAATTAACCTGAATGTTTCTCTAAAGAAAAAAATCAATTGAATTTAATTTTGATCTCAATAAAGACAGTTTTGCCGCTCATGATCCAGCAGTGCGTGTATCTATGACTTTTATTTTGACAAAACAGAGACCGGAAGTTGTTGAATTATTGCACAGGGGAAGGACGTGGCATATTTCCGGTACTGGCGGCATATCCAGAGGTAGAGTTGAAGCTGTCTAATGGCTGCGGGTGAGTGTTTTGATCAAAAAATTTACACCGAACTGTGAAGCCAGCGGATTTTCTGTGAATGAAAGTCTCCATATGTGAATCCAAACAGTGCGCAGCTTGTCACGTGTGCACATATCAGACATTACTGTCATATTATGCTGTGGCATGAACCAATCTGCGCTAGCTTCCCCCCTAATATTTAACCAGCTACATGAGAAATGCTGCTTTTAAAAGGAGGAGAGAGCTGATGGAGGCAGCTAAGAAAGCACTGCAAGTTTTGATCTCTTGTAGTTTATTATTAAAACTGGGAGCTGGTTTGACAGAAGAGGGGCCTGAAAACTGAAGGCTCTGCTTCTCATTCTGCTTTTAAAACCCCTGGGATCTACAAGTAAGCCTGCCGTCTGAGAGCAAAGAGCTCTGTTGGGATGATACGGTACTATGAGGTCATTAAGGTAAGATGGGCCTGATTATTTAAGACCTTGTATGTGAGAAGCAGGATTTTAAATTCGATTCTGAATTTAACAGGGAGCCAGTAAAGAGAAGCCAGTATAGGAGAAATAAGCTCTCTCTTTCTAGTCCCTGTCAGTACTCTCACTGCAGCATTGTGGATCAAATGCAGACTTTTCATGCAGTTTTTAGGACATCCTGATAATAATAAATTACAGTCACAATAAATACATGAACTAGGTTTTCAGCGTCACTCTAAAACAGGATGTTTCTAACTTTAGAGATATGGGACTAATGAAAAAAAAAAAAAAAAGTTTAATATGCACATTGAGCTAGCTGCCATTGTTCATTATAAGTGTGTGTGTTTCAGTGTTTCCAGCAGATGTCCAGCAGCTTTTGGTGATAAAAGAAGAGGTTCCCCATGAATGCAGTCTCAGTCTGGACCATCATGACTCAGAGCTTCTTCACATAAAGGAAGAACAGGAGGAATTCTGGAAAAGTCAAGAGGGAGAACAGCTCAGTGGGCTGGAGGACAATATCTCTGGGTTCCCATTCACTGCTGTCCATGTGAAGAGTGAAGATGATGATGAGAAACCTCAGTTCTCAACGCTTCATCAAAGCCAAGCTGAAAACAGCAGAGAGACAGAGCCTCCAGCTAGCAGCTCAGCTGAACAGATAAAAATAGGAAATTATTCTTCACCAGATCCAGTCAGACACCCCCATCCAGATACTCCTTTACAATCAAGTACTGATGGAGAGGCCTCAGAGTCTGAAAAGACTGAAGTCAGTGAGGACGATGATTGGCAGGAACCTTTGTCAGATTGTGGACCTGAAACTGATGAAAGCAACAGCTGGCTGAATGACAGCACAGTAACTGAGTCAGGTGTAAATAATGATGTGAGATGTAACGCTGCAAAAAAGTCTCTAAGCTGCTCTGAGAGTGGAGAACAGTTTGTCTGCAAGCAGTCTCTTCAGAAACACATGACATGTCATTCAGAAAAAAGGTCTTCCAACTGTTTGGATAATGAGAAAATTTGTAGAGTGGAGCAAAGTGTTGATTCTCAGGTGAAACGATTTGGATGTGACGATTGTGGTAAACGATTTAACCAAAAGAAAGATCTTAGAATACACATGAGAGTCCACACGGGAGAGAGACCATTTGGTTGTACTGAGTGTGATAAAAGATTTAGATATCAAGGAAATCTGAAGATGCACACAAAAGTTCATGCAGATGAAAAACCATTCGGGTGTGATGATTGTGGACAAAGGTTTAGCCGAAAGACAAATCTTACCAGACACATGAGAGTCCACACGGGGGAGAAACCATTTGGCTGTGATGAATGTGGACAAAGATTTAACCATAAGGCAAACCTTAAACTACACATAAGAGTACACACAGGGGAGAAGCCCTTTAGTTGTGAAGACTGTGGACAGAGGTTTTACCACAAGACTGATCTTAAGAGACACATGAGAATTCACACAGAAGAGAAACCATTTGTCTGTGATCACTGTGGTAAACCGTTCAGATATCGATGTAATCTGAGAAGGCACATGTCAGTTCACTCAGGAGAGAAACGGTTTGTTTGCGGCGTTTGTGGTAACATATTTAACCGAGAGGGAAATCTAAAGATACACATGAGGGTCCACACGGGAGAGAAACCATTTAGCTGTTACGTTTGTGGTAACACGTTCAACCGGGAGGGAAATCTAAAGATACACATGAGAGTCCACACTGGAGAAAAACCATTTGACTGTGAATTTTGTGGTAAAAGTTACAGACATCAGTACAGTTTTAAAACACACATGAAAATCCACGTAGTGTAGAAACTGCACTGTTGCACTTCATTAAAACAACACATTTCCTAATATATTTAGTATATTCTATTTAAAATATTTTATTCTTTATTTAAAAAAGATAACAATTGATCAGTGTACTTTGATCTGTGTCACGAATACAACCCAGGAGTACAAGGGCTGCATGTTAGTTAGCATGAAAGGTAGAGGCACTGACAGTCAAAGATGGTGTGGATTTAAAGAAGAAATGAGGTGTGTAACAGTCAACTGTTTTTAATGTGCTTTTTTACTGTTTTGTGTACAATGTGCATATTCAACACCTGTATTAATTTAAAATGTACAGTATTATACTGATGTCCAGAACTTCTTTACACTTCTACTTGTCTTAGGTATCCCAAAATAATTTCATAATGCATATTGAGATACACACTGCTGTGGTGTCCATAAACGTGAAGTCTTTGTGTTTTATGCGCGTTGCCAGCAACAAAAGAAAAAGAATGCTGGGACTTCTTCCCCTACTGTGTCGACTCTCTTTGTTATGCTCATTCTGTCTGTAAACATAGTAGCTCAAAAAGTTTTGGATGAAACACACATATATATACACACATATATATACATATACACACATATATACACATATATACACACACACACACACACTGGGTGAATGTGCAGTAGTAGCAGCAAGCAGGTGAATTCTGTACATTAATATGAATAGACATCTGACTACCGTCGTTGTTGCTAACGACAACGCATAAAAACAGGCGCTTGTTCGTCTGTTGTGTGGTTATATTAAATGTAAGAGAAAGAGAGAACTTTAATAAATTAATATAGCCACTACAGTGACCATCAAAACGATGAGAAAATATTGCTGTAAACAGTTTATTTTGTGACACCACGAAACAAACGATAGCGTAAAATGAAACGATAGACGTTTTTATATCGTCATCCGATATATATCGTTATATCGAACAGCCCTATTGAAAATTAGTAAAAGTTTTAAAACTAAAGTATAAAAGTATAGAGTATCTAAAAGTATAAAGTATCTAAATCTAAAATATGTCACAATTGACCTCTGACCTCTCCTTCAAGGCCAAAAGATTGATATGAAGTTCAAAGTGATTAAAATGTTAAATAGGTTTTTACCCCACAGCCTTAAAACGGTGATGGGATATTTTTACTTTGCAGGGTGGGCGCACCGTGTGGACACCTAATTTTGTGAATGCGATAACTGGAGAACAAGGCAAGATTTTCAAATTAATTCAAATCTCAGTGACAGGTGCATGTACAAGAAAGCTTAGGGAAAGTTCATCAGCCACCAGTATCTTTGTAAGACTTCTTTCAAAAAAAATGCCTTATCTTTAAAGCAGTTCTTAAAATTCTACTCCCTTTGTTTGTATTGGAAGCATTTAGGAAATGATATGGGGATTCTAAATATCACATTATAGTTTGCATCCCAATAGCATGTTATATTTCACCGCTGATCTCAGTTTTACATTTCATGTCTGCCTTTCTGTCAGGTTTACCCCAGAATGTGTTATTTGTACAAACAAAATCTCCTTCCAGGAACTTGCTGACATCTGTTAATCTTTATAATCAGGCAAGAATTTATTAATCTCTCACTGAGAAAAGTAAATTAAAAAAAAACATAAATGCAAAGTGGGGAATCAACAATACTGAACACAATCACAATAGCTGTGGGCTGCATCAATGCAATGTGGAGTTGCATTCCCATGGAGGTGCACGTGAGGTTACTGCATAGATTACCTTGTAGGTTTTCAGAGCATTTGCGGTTAAAACATACCTATTGTCATGGTGAGCTGTGTGGTAGGCCATGGTTGGACTCAGGTGCAGGACTCAGAGACGGAATATTTAACTTAAAGGTGGCAGTTTTTATTCACTGGCAGAAAACAAACCTAGAAACACAATACATGAGCCCTAGAAACAAAACCAAAATTCAAACTAGGAAGGATGATCTAAACTGGGAGTTCATGACATGACATGACATGACATGACATGGCCTGGCCTGGCCTGGCCTGGCCTGACAAAACACAACAACTGAAGAACACACAACTAACGCAGAGGATGCAACGGGCAGGGAAAAACACAGGGCTTAAATACATACTGGCGTAATCAGGGAATGGGAGACAGGAGGGAAACACAGCTGGGATAATGCACTCATGACGAGACACGGAGAGCAGAACTGAAATTATAAACATGGGACAAAGACTACCAAAGTAAAACAGGAAACTGAGACAAAGCACCAAGATGCAGACTTGACACTAAGACGCGGAAACATAGGAAGCTGAAGCACAGAGATGATACAAAACAGAAACCACAATCCAAGGACTAAAGATGTAACCTAAGCAGAAAATCATAATAATAATCAGAACTAGAAAAATTTGCATTTCCTGCGAAAATGCTGTGTGGATGCCTTAACGCGTAAGATGTCTGCTGAAAAAAGCTGAAAAAGTTGAAAAGTTGCAAAAAGTTGTATGGCGGTGAAGAAACTGAAAATTTTGCAGAAAACAGGTGAAGAAGCAGAAATTTTTTGCTGAAAAGTGGTGAAAAGCAAAAAATTCTACTGAAAGGGGTAAAGACGGAGAAATTTTTGCTGAAAAGTGGTGAAAAAAAAATGTTGTCCTGAGCAAGATTCGAACCTGGCCCTCCTGGTTTCAAGGCAGTCACTTGACTGACTAAGCCAATCTCATTCTCTCAGAGAAGAGGTGGAGAGACTGACAATTTTGCTGAAATGAGCAGAAGCTGCTGAGAATTGTGCTGATAAGAGGTGAAAAGGCTGAAATTTTTGCAGAAAAGAGGTCAATCAGCAGAATTTCTGCTGAAAAGAGGTAAAGAAGAAGAAAGTTGCGCTGAAAAGAGATGAATAAGCAGAATTTCTGCTCAAAAGTGTTTTTTTCTGAAAACAGCTGGGATTTGTGCTGATATGAGGTGAAAAGGCTGAAATTTTTTCAGAAGAGGTGAATAAGCAGAATTTGGGCAGAAAAGAGGTGAAAATTCTGCTGGAAAGAGTTCAATCAGCAGAATTTCTGCTGAAAAGAGGTGAATGAGCAGAATTTCTGCTGAAAGGAGTTTTTTTCTGAAAACAGCAGAAAAAAACTGAAAATTTTGCTGAAAAGAGTTGAATGAGCAGAATTTGTGCTGAAAAGAGTTGAATGAGCAGAATTCTGCAGAAAAGAGGTTTTTGCTGAAAACAGCTGAAAAAGCTGGTATTTGTGCTGAAAAGTGGTGAAAAAACTTAAAATTCTGCTGAAAAGGGTTGAAAAAGCTGAAATTTGTGTTGAAAAGAGTTAAAAAAGTTTAACTGTTAACTGAAAGAAATGTTGCCATAAGCGGGATTTGAACCCTGGCCTCCCAGTCTGAGAACGGATGCTCATCTCACTGAGCTAAAACACAGCTCAACCCGGCATGCAAAATCAGTGACCACATTGATAATGTCTTCCATTCATTTCAATGGTCAAAAGTCATAACACACATTAGCAGAAATAGTTTAAAGTTTAAACATAGTATTTCTGCTAAAACTTAGTATTTATACTAAATAATATTTTTTTCCTGCCAAATCATAGCATTTGTGCTGAAACACAGAAAATTCGGCCAAATCATAGTATTTGAGCCAAATCACACAATTTGTGCTAAAACATTATTTATGATTTAGCAGAAACACTGGGACTTGGTAGAAATACTATGATTTACATGAAATACTTTGACTTAGCAGAAGTACTACAATCTAGCAAAAAAGTACTACAGCATAGCAGAAATTCTATCATTGAGCAGAATTACTAGGATTTAGAAGAAATACTAAGATTTGGCACAAATACTATGTTTTAGCACAAACACTGATGTGGCTCAAGAACCTTTATTGTGCAGTTATACTATGATTTGGAAGAAATACTATGCTTTGGCACAAATACTATGATTTGGAAGAAATACTATGTTTTAGCACAAATACTATGATTTGGCTCAAATACTATGATTTACCAGTAATACTATGTTTTGGTACAAATGCTATGCTTTGGCACAAATGCTATGATTTGGCAGATACTATGATTTAGCAGAGATATGGTGTGGTTTCTATGATTAAGAACAGGGTATGCATTACAACGTGCATACAGATTAAAGATTAAGAAAACTGGCAACAAATTCCTCCACTACAAATCAGTCTAATGCCACTTCTTACAGGGTTCACGTTTACTAAGGCACTACCCAAAAGGCGCCACAAGAGGGCACTCCAACACAAGAGATGACCCATTTACACTGTTGCACTTAGTAAACAGTCAGCCCCCTACTTAGCCACTACATAATACAAATTCACATAAATTGGCAGAGGGAACAAACAAAGCTGTAACAAGCCCAAAACAATCAAATAACTGGGCTGCCATAGCTATCGCTAACTAGCACATATGCTAAAGGTAACTAAAACCAATACACACAAGTAACAGTGTAACCATCTTAAGCACACCATCCCCAACAAATACAGGATGGGCTATTTGTTTCCCTTCCCAGCAGCTCTCTCAATCGTTAGCCCAGGAACAAACGAAGACCATCTAGCTCAGATGTCCCATGAATCCCATCACTGCTCAGAGGCTGTTGGGTAATGTAGTTCACACTAACACAGGCTTTTCTACAACTATGATTTGGCAGAAATACTATGACTTAGTAGTAATACTATAACATAACAGATTTCCTCAAAATACTATGAAATTGCAGTAATTCTATGACTTGGAAGAGATACTACGTTTTAGCACAAATACTATAACAAAGCAAAAATACTATGACTTAGTAGTAATACTATAACATAACAGTTCAATGTTCTTGCACAAATACCACAATATGGCAGAAATACTATGTTTTAGCACAAATACTGTGATTTGGTATGAATACTATGATTTGGCACATATACTATATTCCGCAGATACACTATAACATAACAGATATTCTACGACTTAGTAGTAATACTATAACATAACAGAATTATTAATTGGGCCCAAATACCACGATTTGGCACAAATACCACGATTCGGCACAAATACGATGACATGGCAAAAATACTATGATTGGGTACAAATACTATGAATTGGCAGAAATACTGTGACTTAGTAGTCATACTATAAAATAACAGATATACTGTGATTTTGCAGACATAGTATGTTTTTGCACATATAGTATGATTTCGCTCAAATACTATGAAATTGCAGTAGTACTATGATTTTGAAGGAACACTATGATTTGGCAGAAATACTATGATTTCGCAATGATACTGTGTTTTAACACAACTACTGAGATTTGATTGAAATACTATGATTTAGAAGAAATACTATGACTCCATACAAATATGATGCTTTGGCACAAAAACTATGATTTGGCACAAGTACTATCATTTAGTACAAATACTATGATTGGGCAGAAGTACAATGTTTCAGTACAAATACTATGATTTGGCAGAAATACTCTGATTTAGCAGAAATACAATCTTTTGGTAGAAATTCCTGCTAAAAGGTACTATTTCTGCTTTTTAGCAGAAATACTGTAATTTGGCACAAGTACTATGATTTAGTACAAATACTGTGATTGGGCAGAAGTACAATGTTTCAGTACAAATACTATG
Source organism: Perissodus microlepis (assembly GCF_051167445.1). Classification (NCBI taxonomy): domain Eukaryota; kingdom Metazoa; phylum Chordata; class Actinopteri; order Cichliformes; family Cichlidae; genus Perissodus; species Perissodus microlepis. The sequence continues at coordinate 15,644,613 of NC_140479.1, read as the reverse complement.
ATTTGGCAGAAATACTCTGATTTAGCAGAAATACTATCTGTTGGTAGAAATTCCTGCTAATAGTACTATTTCTGCTTTTTAGCAGAAATACTGTAATTTGGCATAAATACTATGATTTGGGATAAATACTATGATTTGGGATAAATACTATGATTTGGCACATATACTATATTCAGCACATATACTATAACATAACAGAAATTCCTCCACTTAGTAGTAATACTATAACATAACAGAAACATTATGATTTGGCACAAATACCATGATTTGGCAAAAATACTATGATTGAGCAGAAATACTATGATTGAGCAGAAGTACTAAGTTGTAGTAGAAGTACTTTGATTTAGCACAAATACTATGATTGAGGAGTAATACTTTAACATAGGAGAAATATTAATTGGGCACAAATACTATAATTTGGCACAAATACGATGATATGGCAGAAATACTATGATTGGGTACAAATACTATGATAAGGCAGAAGTACTGCGTTTTACCACAACTACTGAGATTTGATCGAAATACTATGATTTAGAAGAAATACTATGACTCCATACAAATACAATGCTTTGGCACAAATACTATGATTTGGCACAAGTACTATGATTTAGTACAAATACTATAATTGGGCAGAAATACTATGTTTCAGTACAAATACTATGATTTGGCAGGGGTACTATGATTTAGCAAGAAATATTATGTTTTAACATAAATACTATTTTTTGGCAGAAATTTCTGCTAAAAAGGTACTATTTCTGCTTTTTGGCAGAAATACTGTAATTTGGCATAAATACTATGATTTGGGATAAATACTATGAATTGGCACATATACTATATTCAGCACATATACTATAACATAACAGAAATTCCTCCACTTAGTAGTAATACTATAACATAACAGATATATTATGATTTGGCCCCAAAACCATGATTTGGCACAAATACTATGATTGAGCAGAAGTACTAATATGTAGTAGAAGTGTTTTGAAATACTATGATTGAGAAGTAATACTTTAACATAGGAGAAATACTGATACACACACACATACACAGAGAGTAAAGGGAACAGGAGCTGTTAAGAGTCTGGGCTTGGTATATCTAGGTCAGTTGAATTAGCTGCACCTGCTGTAATCAGCCCTTACACACACAGACACCTAGAGAGATATGAGTTTTCTTCAGTGTATTTCTGACATTCAGGATTCCCCTCGAACAAATGGCCATAATTTCCTAACCGTAGGGGCTAGAACGGTCATTCAGACATCGTTTTGTTCAGAACAGATGGGGGAATCTTCGAGTCTTCATAATTCAGAGAAAAAATATAAATTATTAAAGATATATGACTTGTAACACACTGCAACTGAGAAGAGGCGAAGCAAAAACTGCCTTGACTTGCCCTCAAACAACCTTTGGTAACTCTAAATCTCTATGGAGCATCAAAATCATTCTTTCACCGTAAGAAACAGCAGGCTTTGGTGAACAGTCATGGAAATTTTCAGGGCTCTGTGGAAATCCATCAAAAAGATATGACGAGAGAAAAAAGTGCCTCATTTCCAGAGATTGAAATCTGAAGAAATCTGAGTGAGGGACAAATTTCCTACCCTGAAACAAATGTAATTCATTGCCAAACAGTAATAGGTGAGGAAATTTTTTTTGAATTGTGAGCATCAGGAGAGTCTGAAGATATATTGGCACAAGCCTCATGTCTCAACTTTGCTTTGTTAAGGAGATATGACAATTTGAAAATGCCCCTCATTAGAGAAATCCAGCGGTGATTTTGAATAAACTCTCCATTGACTGTCTATGGAGAGTTTTCAGACATAGTGTTGCTCTGAGGAGATTTGCAAAAAATATGCAACTCCCACAACAATGATAGTGACATTTTCTGAAAGCCAGCAAAAATACCTACGTTTTGATGTATAATTTGTGGGGGTTGAGTGGAAATTGAGCGAGTAGCAAGAAGTTGTTCAGACATGAAGAGAAAACTGAAAAAGGACAAGTGCTCACTCTGAGTTAATTGCATAGCAACCATAACAACGCATGTGTTTTCTGAAAAATCACAATTTTGCAACTGAAAACTTAAAGAGGCATTAAATGAAAACGGTAACAGATCTGAAAAAGCTGAATCACACAGGAATAGCCCAATCATTTGAGAACGTTTTAAAGTTTGAATTGAGTTTCTACGTGAAAGTATGAGCATGTAGTTACGTTTCAAAGAAGAGAAAGTTTTAGCAGAATTGTGGAAGTTTCCCATTCATTTCAATGGGACAAATTAAAGGGAAAAAGTGTAATATTTTAAAAAGTATAATAGCAATAAACACCAAAAGTCATAGCGCACATTAGCAGAAAGAGCAGAACAGTTTAGAGTTTGAACAGAGAAAATCGGCTGAAAACTGAGGGAGTAGTTAAGTGCCAAAAAGTGTACGGAAGCAACTAGAACTAGAAAAATTTGCATTTCCTGCGAAAATGCAGTGTGGATGCTTTAAAGCTGAAGCTGTCTGCAAAAACTAGCTGAAAAAGCTGAAAAGTTGCAGAAATTGTAAAAACTTTGCAGAAGCAAAGGAACTTTGCGAAAATGGAATAACTTAGCAGAACTGCAATATCTTAGAGGAAATATAATACTTGGCAGAAATACAATAGCATAGCAGAACTTTGCAGAAATATTGTAACTTACCAGAAACATGATAACTTCTCAAAAATACAAGAATTTAGGAGAAATAGTATAAGATAACAGAAAGAATATATTTAGCCAAAAATACTTAAACATTACGGAAACACTATGATTTAGAAAAATAGTACAACATAGCAGAAATACTGTGTTTTACCAGAGACACTGTGATGAACTATGAATATTGTCATTTTAAATTAATACTATGTTTTAGCACAAATACTATAATTTGACAGAAATACTATCATTTGGCAGAAATACTATGTTTCAGCACAAATACTCTGTTTTAGCACAAATATTATAACATAGCAGAAATACAATTATATAGCAGAAATGCTTTATTTAGAAAGAAAAATATAATATAGTAGAAATACTATGATTTAGCAGAAATACTACAATATAGCATAATAACAATGATTTAGAACAAATACTATGATTGAGCAGAATAGTAATAACTTAAGTGAAAATACTGGAAAAGTAAGATGACAAGCTGAAAAAAAAACGGAACATGGTTAAGTTCCCTCAAAACTAATTGTTGTTCACCTGTGAAAAAAAAATAAAGAAATAAAAATAAATTTAAAAAACAAGAAGGAACAGCCAACAGATACACACAAAATCAAATATGTATACACAAATGCACAGAGAGAGAGACACACGGAGGGTCTATGCCAGTCAACCAGTCTGAATATATTATATTTTTTTCCAACAATGAGATGCTGCCCTAGAGAGGGTCTCTCTCTCTCTCTGTCACACAAACACACACACACACACACACACACACACAAGATCCAATTCAGTCAACCAGTCTAAATATATTGAATTTGAATCTTACAATGAGATCATCCCATAAAAAGGCTCTCTCTCTCTCTCTGTCACACACACACACACACACACACACACACACACACACACACACACACACAAGATCCAATTCAGTCAACCAGTCTAAATATATTGAATTTGAATCTTACAATGAGATCATCCCATAAAAAGGCTTTCTCTCTCTCTCTCTCTCTCTCTCTCTGTCACACACACACACACACACTCACTCACACACACAGAGGGAGAGAGAAGCAAGTTTCTAACTCAGTCAGGCAGCCTAGGAGCTGCTAAATTTGAATCCACCAATCAGAGAGGCTGTGCACTTTTTCCCGCCAAAACAGGTGCACGCAGCACAGAGAGACACAGGATTATTGCAGTCTATTTCTCATAGTGAAGACTCCCCTCAAACAAATGACCATAATTTCCTAACCGTAGGGGCTAGAACGGTCATTCTTACACCGTTTTGTTCAGAAGAGATTGGGGAATCTTCAAGTGTTGACAATTTATCATTAAAATATGAATTATTAGAGATATATGACATGGTTGACTTCTTGACTTAGAAGCCACGAATTCCCCAATATGCAAATTTGAATGCCTCAGCCCACATATATGATTGGCTGGCTGGGAAGCCGTGCAGGCCCTGATTTGTGGATTTGAATTCCTCAGCCCTCAGATATGATTGGCTGGCTTAGAAGCCATGAAGGCCCCAATATGCAAATTTGAATGCCTCAGCCCACATATATGATTGGCTGGGAAGCCTGATTTGAAAATTTGAATGTCTCAGTCCTCACAGAGGATTGGCTGCCTGGGGACCTGGCAGAAATATATAGAAATAGTATGATTAAGCATAAATACTACATTTAGTAGAAATACTATGTTTTAGCACAAATACTATAAAAAGAAGAAATACTATAATTTAGCAGAAATACTATATTAAGCACAAATCCTATAAAAAGCAGAAATACTATATTAAGCAATATAAATATCCTATAAAAATCCTATAAAAAGCAAAAATACTGTACTATGATTTGGTAGAAAAATTCTAATTAATCAGAAATACTATATTTGGCACAAATCTTATAAAATAGCAGAAATAGTATGATTTAGCACAATAGTAATAACTTAAACAGAAAAATTGGAAAAGCAAAATGGACAGCTGAAAAAATGCTGAACATGCTGAGGGTCCCTCAAATATACTTGCTAAATGAAAAAAATCAGCAAAAAAAATATAACAGCCACACAATCACAAAAAATTGTCACATAAGGAAACACACATGCACAGAGAGACACACACACAAGATCCAATTCAGTCAACCAGTCTAAATATATTGAATTTGAATCTTACAATGAGATCATCCCATAAAAAGGCTTTCTCTCTCTCTCTCTCTCTCTCTGTAGCACACACACACACACACACACACACACACAGGGAGAGAGAAGCAAGTTTTCAGTCAAGCAGCCTGGGAGCTGCTGAATTTGAATCCACCAATCAGAGAGCCTGTGCACTTTTTCCCGCCAAAACAGGTGCACGCAGCACAGAGAGACACAGGATTTTTGCAGTCTATTTCTCATAATGACGACTCCCCTCAAACAAATGACCATAATTTCCTAACCGTAGGGGCTAGAACGGTCATTCTTACACCGTTTTGTTCAGAAGAGATTGGGGAATCTTCAAGTGTTGACAATTTATCATTAAAATATGAATTATTAAAGATATTTGACTTGTAATGCACCATAACTGAGTAGAGGCGAAGCAAAAACTGCCTTGACCTGCCCTCAAACAACGCTTTGTAACTCTAAATCTATTTGGAGTATCGATATCATTCTTTCACCGTAAGAGACAGCAGGCTTTGGTGAACAGTCATGGAAATTTTCAGGTCTCTGTGGAAATCCAAAAAAAAGATATGACGAGAGAAAAAAGTGGTTCATTTCCAGAGTTTGAAATCTGAGCGAAGGACGAATTTCCTACCCTCAAACAAGTCCAACTCATCTCAGAACGGTAATAGGTGAGAAAATAATTCTTGAATTGTGAGCGTCAGGAGTGTCTGAAGATATACGGGGACAAGCCTCATGTTTGAACTTCGATTCGTTAAGGAGATATGACGATTCGAATATGCCTCTCATTACAGAAATCAAGTGGTGATTTTGAACAAACTCTCCATTGACTTTCTATGGAGAGTTTTGAGACCTTGTGTTGGTCTGAGGAGATTTGCCAAAATTTTATAAATCCCACAACAATGATAGTGACATTTTCTGAAAGCCAGCAAAAATACCTACGTTTTGATGTATAATTTGTGGAAGTTGAGTGAAAATTGAGCAAGTAGCAAACAGTTGTTCGGACATGAAGAGAAGACTGCGAAACCTTCAGTGGCACACTGGAAGCCAAGAGCATAGCAACCATAACAACGCATGTATTTTGTGAAAAATCAAAAAGATGAAACTCAAAACTTGAAGAGGGATAAGATGAAAACGGTAACAGATATGAAAAAGCTGAATCATACATGAATAGCCCAATAATTTGTGAACATTTTAAAATTTGAATGGTTGTTCTAGGCGAAAGTATGAGGAAGTAGTTAAGTTTCAAAAACGAGCAAGTTTTAGCAGAATTGCGGAAGTTTCCCATTCATTTCAATGGGACAAATTAAAGGAAAAAAGCTTAATATTTTAAAAAGTATAATAGTAATAAATAGCAAAAATCATAGCAGAAATTAGCAGAAATAGCAGAATAGTTTAAAATTTGAACGGTGAAAATAGCACAAAAATTGTGGAAGTAGTTAATCGGCGAAATACGGAGCAACTAGAAGAATAATAATAAAGTATAAAGTATAAAGTATAAAGTATAAAAATAAAGTATAAAGAATAAAGAGAAACAGGAACTCAATAGTGTGGATGCCTTAAAGCATCCACACAATAAAATAGTGGAATAAAGAATAAAGAGAAACAGGAACTCAATAGTGTGGATGCCCTTGAGGGCATCCACACAACTATCAGTTCACCAATAAACACAAAGCACTGGGTCCGTGACCCAGTACCGTGACACCCATGGCAATATTAACACAGAAGTGTAAATCCAATGAGTGACTTTAATCAAAAGCCAGACTTCCCAGCATGGTGCAGGTGGTGCACGGACGTGATCGATTGCTCCAGCAGAGGATGAAGGCACCTGAAAAATGCTTTCAGTAAGAAATGCATCAAACAGCTGACACCAAGGTGGATTTCATTTATTATATTGTGTGTATCTGCTAGCAAATAAATCATTTTTATTGATGGCAGTAAACAAAAAAAGCTGCCCAACAAAGTTAAAACTGCACCAGCAAGAGAAAAACTAGAGAGCTCAGAGACTTGATTTTCAAATAGGACTGAATGTTAAGATTGTGTTGTAAAAATTCAGTGGACTAGTTAACTCTTTAATTGTATATATAATATGCGAATTGTATATATAATATACATATATAATATATAATATCTTGCAAGATATTATATCACAGATCTACATTCGGTCAGTCAGCTTTTTCCATAAAGGCCTGCCATCTGGGGAACACACTTCCAACCGAAATCATATTGATTACAGACATCAGATCCTTTGCATTGAAGGTTAAAGTTTGGTTAAAGGGAAATCAGAGATGTAGTCATTTTAACTAATGATTTTAATTTTATTTTAAATTATTGTCTATTAATTGTATTTATGATGTAATTTGGCTTTATGAAAATGTATGTTTTATTGTAAAATGTACCTATTTTGATTGTAAACCCAACAAGGGACAATTGTTGAAAATTAGCAATAGCTATAAACTTATGTGTGTTACATCAGTTTCATGTTTTGTACTTGGACTACTTAAACTGCACTGTCCCTTTTAAATAAATAAATTCAAATTCAAATATTTTTGGGAAATAAACCTAAAAATTTAGACAGCAAAGTTCCTCCAGATTCCACTAAATATCCAGGTAGGGCATGCCCCTGGACCCCTACATGTCACCTTCTGGACCAACTGGTACAACTTTTACTGCCTTTTCAGGCTTTTTTGGGGAGGATCACTCTTTTATACATAACCTGCTATTCAGTGATAATTTAAAGACTAACAAAAGACCAGAATTAGAGCACAAATTTCTTGGACAGCCTGTACATCGAATGAAATTCTCATATTCTCATAATTCAATTAACATGATCTAAAGAGCACAAACACAATGGAGAGCTTTAGTTTAATGACTCCCAGTTAGTGAAGTCTAGCAGACACCGATTGGCTACAGCTGCTGGAAAGCTTCATGAAAGGCACCAGGATTTCAGAGGGGCTCTGCTCTTTGCTTCTACACGCCTATAACCTCTCTGCTGTCTCCCAGGTGAGAAAACCTGCACAGTTAAGCATGCATTCATGAGAAAATGGGAATGTGCTGTGGACTCGGGATGGCAAGCAGCCAAAGGAATCTGTTAAGCACACAGAAGACACAATAGCAGCAAATCCTGCTTTTTCAGACACAAGCACCTTACTTAAGTCAGACTCAAACATATTTATCTAAGATAAAAGCTGAGCGTTAAGCCATTTAACAGATAAGAAATGTCCGTCTGAATTTCCTTCTGTGTAACATTAACCATAAATCAAACATTATTTTCCATAAAATGACAATGTGTTTTGGCACGCCAGGATGTGAGACGCTCTGACGCAGGTCAGCCCACGTGGTGCACCCGGTTGTCCTGGTCACACACACTTAAGCACAAACACTCGCTGTTTTTTCGGTTCACAGACTCTTTGTTCGGTGGGTGTGTGTTTGCGTGACCACAGCTGGTTACACAGAACAAGCTCATGCTTTCTGAAACAGAGAAAGGAGTTCCCTTTGGGATGATAAATGGCACCAATTCACATGCCAAAAATGCTACTGATTATTTCATATGCAAATTAGCATTTCTTGCTATTAAATAATTCAAAGAAATTCACATATTTGTTTATTTTTCTTTCTTTTTGGGCACGTTTGCTTGGAGTAAAATTTCAGTGCCACAGGAAATTGTTGTCCTTTTTCCACTAACGACAATTGTTCCTTTCTGTAGTCACTCTAGAGATAAGGATAAAATTGGCCATATACAGCAGTGGCATTAAATTACTTTCCAATAACAGTGAAATCGGGGGGGAAAAAACAGGATGTCCGGGACGACACTGTGAATAACTATCTTGCTGTTTGCTTTGACAATCTCTCAATCATAGGCTTCTTCAATAAAAAGTGACAATAGTAGCACGGTGGTTTATGGTTGTTGACTTGTCTCATAAGTACTGCAGAGTGTGTGTAACGAGTGTAATGTGCAGTACATGCTGTAATCCAGTCTGTTTTTTTTATATGTGCCACTTGTATTTAAACCTGTTTTTTCAATCAACACAATTCATATTTTCAAACAATATGAACTTTTTATTACACTAAACTTTTACATTCAACACTTTTTATTTACATTCAATATATAAAAAAAATCAGAAGTACAGAGCTAATGTTTGACACAGAAGCCGCTGTTTTCTCCAGTAACATGACACCCTGTAAGGTTCAATTACGGTAAGGGAAAACCTTCTAGCTCACATTTAGGGAATTTTAAAGGAAGTATATTTTGTTTCTCCAAAAATATTTTTTTTTAAAAGAGAAAGAAACAAGACAATCCTACTAGTAAGTATTTTATATGTAACCAAAACCTGATACAGCTTAGGCAAGCTTTCTTGTCATTTCTTTAACTAGTCTTCAGAATTACTTCTCCAGGTTTCTTAAAGGACATTTAAAACTCTTCTTTGGATGTTGGCAGCGTTTTGTTCCGTTCTCTGTCAAGATGACCCCACACTACTTCAATAACATTGAGGTCCAGGTCCAAATCTTTCTACATACTTTGTTACTGCTAGTAAAGTGCCGAGAGATACAACTTAAAATTGTTTTTTCTACGAAACACTTGTTCATTCCTCAAGTTAGGTGTCTTTTCTCATGCCTGATTTATTCATATGTCATTGTTAGAGCCTAATAAAATAAAAAAGCTCCTCTGAAACTGGTCAGGTACAAGAACTTGACTGAAAATGAATAAAAAGCAGCCAGTGTCCAAAGAAAAGCTTTGAAAGGCTGTCTGAAAGCCTATTAAAATTACAAGTAAGTTCATGGAAGCAAAATATAAAGACATGATGAGTGGCTCAAAAGTTTTGCACAGGACCAGAAGAAAAATACTATTTTTGTAGGTTTTATAATTATTTTGTATTGCATTTTATGCCCAAGACTATGAAATTTCATTCTGCTGTGGTCATGCTAGCCAGCTTGCTTTAAAAAATATAAATGACACTAAATATTTCTGGCTTTTTAAAAAGAATTTTAAAAGATCTTTAGTTAATAAGTGACTGAATAGCAGACTTTTTATGGTTTTAAAAATACAGAATACCACCAACCTTACACTATTAGATGAATCTTCTTTACAGTCTGAAACCACTAAAGTAAATATGGTTTTCCTATCACCTTTCTCCTGCTTGTAAACTTTCTTTGCTAAATGAAGCAGACTCATAAAGCAGTGATACTTCCACGTCATGCAACTTGCAGAAAACAGCTTATGTACAGTACAGCTAAATGCTAAGCAATTGAATTGTTAATTTAGCAAATGCTCTACTGTTTTTAAGAAATATCCTTCATTTAGTCTACAGTAAACACACACACACAAAATAACCTTTCGACCATCTACATTTTGTTCGAAACCCTTATTTATAACTGATCACTGAATACGTGCACTGTCTCTGCGGAAATTTCCCAGAGAGCACGTTCAGCAGTTTACAGTCTGTTCAATCAGAGTTGACTATGTCAACGTACAGGACTGTGGCTGGCCAACTGGAAAAGTAAGCAAGCACAGCGAGATGTGCAGCACGAGAGCACTATGTCAGTAGCTGGGAGAAGAGGTTTAGGAAGAACTCAGCCTGTGCCACGCTGCCACCACTTTCTCTGGATGAGCCATTGTGTCCTTCCACTGCTCCACAGCCTCTGGAATAGGGCTATTGAGTCCCAGCTGAATCTGCCACAGATGCAGAGAAGGAGGCAACTCCTCAGTTTGTTGCAAATAACTTAAAAACATTTTGATTTTGAGTTTTAGGCTAAAATAGATGAAATTGTATTCATTATATTAGAAGTAATGAAAGAATAGGCTAATAAAATACACCAAGGGACTCACCTGTCCGAGATATTGTTTCCTCCTGACTGAGCTGCGACTGTAGAGTTTCACTGAGAGTGAGTAGGCGTGGTCTAAGGTGGCCAGATGGAAGTGAAATGTCTCAGCCCACTGACACTGACCTCCCGAGGCCTTGAGCACTCGGGTCTTCTTCTTCGTCACCTGCTCCAACTGGGTCATCTCCACTTTGACAAAAAAAGCTTCAGAGGACAGGTGCAAGAGAAGAGAAGTTACCATTAAAGCTACAAAGCTACTTATCTTAGTGGTTAAATATTGAAAAATACAGATGTGTATTTTACAGGTACCTTGAGTGAGCGGTGAGGAGGACACTGGGAGGTTTTGAGCAGCAAGTACCTGGACCTGGATGCGTCCATTCACCGGCTGAAAGCACGTAGTAAGATGCAACTCAGAGTGGCACACCTGTAAGAGAATGGTGTCAATGAGCTTTTACATTTACTAACATTTAGAAAGAAATAATAAACCTCTTGCGAGCCACTGTCCTCTAATAAGAACATCACATTTCTGCACCTTATAATTAAGTAAAAATCCATTAGCTGCTTTCTAGTAAATTACACCCAAAGTAGCTCCAGTCTTGCGCATTTGGACCTTTAACCACTGTTCTGCCTTTAAAGTAGTCAGTGCAGGTTGTCAGGGCATGTTTTAGTTGCACTCATAACATGAAAGCTTCAACAGATTGAGCTTTAATAATGGTAAAGTGGCTACAGTTACTGTATAGAGTATGCTTTTGGTCTTATCAACAAAGTTTTAGACTACAAGGTGCTTTTACTGATTTTTCTTGTTACAGGACATATTTCAAAGAATTAAAACAATATAAAGGCTGTTTGTCAAAGGAGGCTATGTAGAGTCATTTAATAATCCAAAATAAATAAAACAAGTTAAACACTGTAACCAACAGTTGTTCTTTCTAACCAAACGCTGTAAGGCGTTTGGTTAGAAAGAACAGCTGTAAAACTGATGCAGTGACATCATACAGGTTCCTGTTGAACAGCTAAAAACAAAGAAGAGATTGACACGGTTACTTTTCTTTCATTACTCAGTGTTGTGGTTTTTTCCCCTTCACTACCGTCTCCACCATATTGTCAACACTGAGTGCCACACCAGCGCACTGAATCTCATCATGCTTCACAGGCATCTTTGCAGAGCAAGTCCAGTCTCAATGCCAGCCTGGAAAAAACTTACTTCATGGTCTGGAGTAGTACTGGAGTATGAACCCTAATGACCTGATTTCTTCTACGTGAAGTACAATTTTGCTTCATCTCCTACAAAAATCCTGAAGTGACACCACATCAGCAGCAGCTGTACTTTGTGTTTGGTGCTACCAAAGTTGACTGAAGGGTAGTCTTTTAAAAAGACGAAACTCATAGTCTATAGATGATGAGCTGGGAACATGTCAGCATGTTTACATTATCACCAACACTCTCAACAACTTTTAGACATTAATACAGTTTTGACAATGAGATATTTTGGGACAGTGAAGTATTTTTGGTCATTTGTTTTCTGTGCAATAGTCAAGATGAAGTGCAGATTTTGGGCTTTGACTTTAGGGGTTCAACAAAACTATTTCAGTAACTAGTCTGTAATTACAGCCTTTTTATTTTACTTTTCACAGGCTCGAGAGTAACTGGACAAGCTGAATAATCTGAAATACAAGGGATGTTTTAAATACTTGGTTGAGAAGTCTTTGCAGTTAATGTGTGCCTGAAATCTAGAAACCAGAGGCTGCATTTCCTCTTAGAGATGCTCCACCAGGCTTTTACTGGAGCCATCTTTAGCTGCTGATTATTTGTGGATCTTTCTGCCTTCAGTTTTGTCTTCAGTAATGGAAACACTGCTATGTTGGGCTGATGTCAGTGGACTGACTAGGCCATTGAAGAACATCCCATTTCTTGGGGTGCTTTTACAGGATGTGTCAGGTCATTATCTGTTTGTACTATGAAGTTCTGTGCAATGAGTTTTGCAGAATTTGACTGTATCAAAGAGCACAGCCATGTACACTTCACAGTTCATCCTAACCGTAACCATCCTGCCTCTATAAGCAGTCACGTCATCAATAAACTCTAGTAGCCCTGTTTCATACATCACCATGCCATGTTGCCTCCACCATGTTTGGCAGATATTCTGGGCGGTAGGGGAGCTTTGAATCATGAAATGCTAAAGAAAAGTTAATCTTGGTAAGAAATTTCTTCTGTCCTAAGACTTTTCCCCAGATCTTTGCCGGCTCTATTAGGTGTTTTCTGACCTTCCTGTTCTTGAGTGTATCCAGTAGTTTGCAGCTTGCTATAAACACCCAACAATGATAAAACCTACAGTGTGTTGAGTGTGTTCTTAGCTTTGTTAGATGTTGTGAAGATGTGTTTTTCTTAAATAAAGATATGAGGTCAACCAGGCTTTCAGACCCTTTGGTGTTATTTTGCTGGCCAGTTTATTTCTTCTTGTTGACTTGCCCACTCTTAAAGTCCTTGTTATCTCTCTGACAGGTTTTGGTATGCAGAAAAATAAAGGGACAGACCTTACCTCACCAAGAAACTCCTTAATAGTCCATTGTTTATCAGTAGGCAGAAGGGGACTATATAAAAATTGCTGTAATTCCTAAACAGTTGATGCAATTCTTTTACCAAACCCCTTAAACTGAAGCTAAAAATCTGCAGTTCAATCACATATTGATTGTTTGAGATAAAATCCACTGCAGTGGTGTACAGAGGCAAAACTACGAAGCACATTTCAGTGTCCAAAAACGTATGGACCTAACTATGGCCTCTCAGAACTCCTAAACATGCTGCAAACCAGTTTTCCCACTTAATAATTCTACTTTTTTTTCTTCATTGGGTTCAGCTGTCTTCAGCCTTAAGAGCCCCCTCTGAATGACAGTGATTTGGACAATTTTGCTCTTTTGTGTCCAGCAGATGGGTAAAATAACCGAGTGAATCAATTTGTCCCTCTGAAATCTAATGATGAGTCATCCTCTGATTTTCCAACTATACCGACAGTTTGTATTTTACCATCACTGGCCAGACATAAATCCATTTATCAACAAAACCACTCTGCACTGGTAAAGTGGTTTAAGGTCTGACCTACTTTCCATGTCTCACATTTCCAGGACATGCTTTCTGCTTTTTACTCTTATTGTTAAAGCCTGTTTCCTTATTCCCTGAAAAATGAATTCCATTTCTGTTTTTCCTGTGATTATGCAACAAATTCAGCAACAGCATTAATATTTTTCTGTTCGGGCCGAGAGGATAGTGTGTGTCAGTGGGCTACCATGCATCATGGGGACAGTTTTACGAGGCACCTTTAGCACTTTCTCCGCATTTTCTATACTTTTAAAAAGAAGTGACAAAGGAAAGCAGCCAACACAGGAAATGGTGAAGAATAGGTAGTAAAAATCCAGGGAATTCCCACACAGAGTTTTTGCTCTTGGCCAAAGGAGTTGGAAAGTTGTGGCCAAGTACGAATTACATAGATAGTAGTTAACACTTTTCTTATTCTTTGCTTTCAAATAAGTTACAATCTTATCTAAAACTTAGAGCTAACATAAAAGTAAAAACAGCTGCAGAATTCATGAAAAGTACTGATGCAACATTGCCCTAAAACAGCAACAAGATTGGCAGAGATAGATACAGAATAACAACTGACTCTCTCTGTATACGTCTTTCATTGTACTGTATTACTATTTAACACATCAGTGACGGAAAGCATCATGGAAACAGCAAACAGACTCTGTAAACCAAGCTTCAGTGCTACAGGCCCACCTAATGAACAATGTAGTGAACTCCTACCGAAGATTTAGACGGAGGGTTGAGTTCAAGCCAGTGCTCTGTCTCCTGAGAACTGAGGTGTCGCAGGGAAAGGACACACTCTGCCACCGTGCGTTTTTTGGGGTTGTGTGTCTGCAGTCGCAGCACCAGGGCGCTGCAGCGCAACAACTGGAGATGCAGCGCAAACACAAAAGTCTCCATGAAGGACACATCCTGAAAGCAAAGAAAGGTTAAAGTAGAGATTAGGCAGTTCTGCAATAGCGCTTTAAGGTCCTATAAATACTTAATAAATATAAACAGCATCAATACCTGACAGTACTCTCTAACTGAGCTCTTGAACTGTATAGGTTTGGGGGTGGTAATGATTGATTTGAAACCAATCATTTGCTGCTCCCCTCCATCCGGATGAAGGTTGAGGTCTGAGCACTGTTAAAAAAAGAAGATGTGGTTCAGTCTATGTGTAGAACAACAAAGGTTTTATCCACGGCGCTCTACTTGGAACAAAAGATGAAAAAAAAAAACAGTTCAGGTTTAGTTCTAAGAAAGTCATCAGGCCAGACAACAGTGGCAAGATCAAGTGCCACTAATGTGACCTTAGGATAAAAAACAAACCAGAACCAACAACAAATCCCAAATCAAAGCTGGCAGAAGAGTACACCTTGTGGAGTTAGAGTACATATCTGCAGTAGAAGTTTATTTAGTGTAGGGTTTTGATTTCTGAATAAACAAACACTTCCTTAGACGATGTTGGAACTATTGAAACGTCAGTCAGGACAGTTCAGTTCCCTTAGAGGAACTTTTCCTTCTGAGTGTCTGAGCTGGAGTTAATAGAGCATTGAGAGGAGCTAAAGGAGCGCTGTATTCTAGACGAACAGAGGGTCCATTGAGAAATGCTACCAGTGACCACAATAGGGCTTTTTGTCCCTGAATCCCCCTCCTCCATACTGCATGTAACCTTACCTGAACCAGGGTGATCCACACCTGCTCCAGAGCCTCCTGATAGTTCAGCCGGACACACACCTTCCCCAACTCGCGCTCATCCCCAGACAAGGTGACAGACTCTGCAACATTTGGAAACAGACAGCAGGATGTGGCGTTAGCATTTAAATACGAGTTTATGTACTGTATAATATGATGTTTTAAAGATTTTAAAGATGATGCTTTTCAATTGTTAAACTCAAAACTCAAGGCAGAAAGATTTACAAACACACAGTAACTCAAGATGGCTGCACTAAAGGGTGAGAGGAGCATCTCAAGGGAGGAAACACAGAAATTGGTGATGTCCATGAGTTCTAAATTTCAAGCAATTATTTTAACTGTGATATTAAAAACAATCCTTATATTTGGGATTATTTGTTGTTTTTGTTGTTTTTCCAGCTACTTTTGAACCTTGAACCTTTGAACCCTGAAAATTCCTAAACAGTAAATGCTACATTTTGATTAAACCCCTTAAAAGTCTCCACTTCAGTCACATCTTGATTGTTTAATTTCAAAAACTGTGCCTTTGTCCCAAAAATGATTTGCTTGACTGTATGAAAAAGCCAGAAACATTATATATCAGGAACTAAGGTTGAAAGTCTCTTTTTCTTTTTACATTGGGAAACTGCTAGAACAAAAAGGTTTGTTTGTATGATGTTTACCCAGGCTGCTTGTCATGGAGCTCATCTTGGAGGATGCACTGCTGAGGGACTCAAATCGCTGCAAGGAAAACAGAACAGACGACACGTGTGAGACCAGACATACTGCAGTTTCCCCCTTCTTGATCCCACACCCCCTTTTTCTCTTAGCAAATGTGTCACACTTATCATTAAAGACATTTTAAGAATACAATTTCAGTTATTAGGGGTAAAAAGCTACCCAAACCTACCTGGCCCTGTGTGGAAATGTAATTGCTTCTAAAACAATAACTGGTTGTTCCACCCTTGCACCAAGAACTGCAACCAAGTGTTTGTCATAATTCAAAATGAGTCATTCGCATCATTGTGTAGGAATTTTGGCTCGCTCTGCTTCCCTGAATTGTTTTAAAGAGGCCAAAGTGGAGGAGTTTTTGAGTGTGAACGGCCCATTTAAGGTCAGGCCAAAGCATCTCAATCTGATTTTAGTTGAGATTTTGACAAGGTCAGTCTTTTTTTTTTTTTTTTTTTAACATTCATAGGTGGACTTGCTGCACTTGCTTTCAGATCATTGTGCTATTACATAACCCACGTGAAATTTAGCAAGTCGTCAGGTCCTGAAGCAGCAAAGCCTTACACTACCGCCACCATGTTTGACTTGTTTGATGTTCTTTTTTATAAAATGCTGTGTTTGCGTTACACCACACATAAAGGGGCTCAAACCTTCTAAAAAGTTCATATTTTGTCTCATTAGGCCACAGAATACTTTCCCAAAAGTCTCAGCCATCATTGAGATGTTTTTTGGCAAATATGAGATGAGCCTTTGTGCTCTTTTAGGTCAGCAGTGGTTTTCGCCTTGGAAATCTGCCATGGATGCCATTGTGGCCCAGTCTCTTTCTTATTATTAAATCATGAACTCTGACCTTAACTGAGGCAAGTGAGGTTTGCAGTGCTTTACATGTTCTTCTGTGACATCCTGGATGAGTTATCAATGTGCCTACTTCACTCTATCAAACAGGTGCTATTTAACTGATTTCTTGATCCCTTGATTTAGGGTGTAAACACTTTTTCATAGCACTGTTTATAAAAACTTTATGGTCCAAGAATGAAATATTTTGCTCATCGGTTTATGGACTAGTTTAAGTTTTCTTTTACAAAGAATGCTGTTCATTTTATAAATTGTGGTGCCATTTAGAGTAAAATGGAGAAAAAACATAGTATGATGTGGTGTGTAGCTCCCCTGTGATTGCCCTGCAGTATCCTCAGCTTATTAATCACATTCACACTTCGCTTGTTCAGATCAGTGTTTCTTCAAAGCTGTTGTGTTTACTGTAAGATCTATTGCCAGTAAGGTGGTTTGCATTTTCTGCCTATAAAACTTTTGTTAGCTCATGATGGTGTCAAACTAAACAGCTAAGCTAAACAGCTATGCTAATTTAACTGCAGTTGTGCATGCAATGGATGCCGTAGTGAGCCATCAAGCCAAAAGAAATGCACAGAAATGTACCTGTGTTAGTTCCCAGGAAGAAACTGCCCTGACATTTTTGACACCGTGGGCTCTGAATGAGGTTTTGTAATGTTTATTTAGGTTTAGGGAGTGACTAGATTGATTGTAAGAGACAGTCAACTATTTATGTAAAGTAACAAGGAGCTGATGACAGGTGCGTCACACCACATCCTTTATTGAACAAAGAAATCCAACCCAACCTGGTCCTTTTTTAAATTGGAATTACTGATAAATGCCCACTTTATCATAGGCAATCAACAGGTATGTTCAGTCAAAAAAGCTGGAGCTGAATCACATGTGGCAAACAGA
Organism: Perissodus microlepis; assembly: GCF_051167445.1. Taxonomy (NCBI): domain Eukaryota; kingdom Metazoa; phylum Chordata; class Actinopteri; order Cichliformes; family Cichlidae; genus Perissodus; species Perissodus microlepis. Next base: position 15,626,762 of record NC_140479.1, on the reverse strand, counting down.
AGTAGATTTTATCATAGCTACTAAAGGGGAAGAATAAGCCCAAAAATGAATCACGACTTTCAAATTCATCGCCATAATTTTAAAACAAAATTATAGGCTTATCTTAGCCATAGATTATTAGTTGAGACTGAAGGTAACTGAATGCTTTAAATGAGGTCTACTACCTAAATAAATTACACAGTTACATACCTAAACGCGACTGTAAACATCCTCTAAAGAAGATTTCATCTTTATTTTAATGTCAGATCAGTTGATAACTACTACTTGGCTTAACTAATCTCAGAACACTTATTCTCTCTTCTTTTTTCTACCAATGTTATGGGACAGGAGTCATACCAATCTCATGTCTGTATGGTAAATATAGAGGTAGCTGCATTACACAGTACACATTACACTCTTTGCTGCTTAAATCAAAATACCAGCTTCTGAGCCTTGTTTGCAATGCTCCACTATGCTGCTGAGGACAGTGGAAACTATAAAAACTATATTTAGTCTAGGTTGAGACAAGGTGAGAATTCTGTGTGAATACAGATTAGATAGAGGACAGTCTCACCTGCATGTGACCCTGGGGGTTGGACAAATCAAACATGGAGCTGCTCAGTCGCTCCTGGCCACCTAACTTCATATTCCAACCTGGGAAAAAAGATAAAAAGATGTTTTGAAGCTGTTTCAATCCTGAGATAATTCTGGTTTTCATGCTTCACTCTACAGCAATCTGCTGACGAGTTCAGGTAGAGCTCAGTAAACTACTGAATAAACTGCTCAGTATTAAGATGAAACATGTGTCTATGTCCAATTTTGTCATTATGTAATATGTTTACTACAATTTTAGTTAAATCATGCCCAAATTCTTGTTTCATATTCCTTTCATCCATCCGTTTTCTTCCACTTATCCAATTTAGGATCATGTTGGAATTGGAGCCTGTCCCAGTGCCATTAGGCGAGAGGTGGGTATGGGGTACACCTTGGACAGGTATTCAGTCTGTTGTGTTTCATATTAAACAAACAAAATACCACTTTTTCTGGTATTTGGTACCTGGGCTTTGTGGACCAAAGCTTCTCTTCTTCATTGTGTCTCGGCGGCTCGAGCCGGGGGAGATGTGCTCTGCCATGTGACCCTGATGGAAGAAGGACTCGGGGTAGTAGATGAAGGGAGTGGTGCTGACCAGCTCTGCCTTCCTTGCTGCATATGTGCACCGGGCTGAACCTGCAAGCAAACAGCACAGCTGGTTGTTATCATGCTTCAAGCACATTATTGTTCTCTGCATCTCTAACAAGTATGAATAGCTATTCATCAAGAAACAAAGTGCCTTCACTTCAGTGCATTGAAGAGAGCCGATAATATCTTAATAACCCCTGAGATAGATTTACTGCAGCTTAGATTCTGTTTGTTTGCCGTAGCCTTTGCGTCAAACTAACCCTGGGTTGAGGCATGTTATGTAACTTTCACTTATCTGTCTTGTGGTGCTTCTTGTTGAATTTAATAGTGAATTAAAATTAAAAGTGAATGTTTCCACTTTTGGCAGTAGGATCCTGCACTAGTTGATCATACCCCAGGTGTAAACTTCCAAGTCAGTGTAGTCATACGTTTTGTTGTGATATTCCCTGGAATCTGAATGTAGACGTGGGCTGAGTTGAGCAGAAAATCAGCTTCATTTAGAAGGAATTCAGCCCAAATGAGCCAGATTTGGCAAACAATCACCAGCAAAAGTCATTTTTGTTAACTCACATTCTAGTACAGCCAGTCAAATAAAACAGGTACAAACAGCAGTTTTTATTTTATAATTTGTCTGTTAATTTATATGTTTTGCTTTTAGGATAACTCTTAAGGCAGACTGCACATATTTAAATATTGATATGAAGCAGAACCGAAACCAACAGTTCAGTCTCATTACTGGAAGTATCATTATTTACCAGCCCATCCTATAAGTCATCACTATCCTCTCACACGCTATAACTAATTTGGATCATCACTGTTTGATTCTTTAAATCATATACACACCTTAAAACTTAATGTATGTACTAACTGATACAAGTACGTACTCTGTGGCTCAGCCTGTAATTTAGGGTAGCTTGGTTGGACATAGGTCGGCACAACAAAGGGAACCTCTCTGCCGTCTGGGGGCATCTTGGAAAGTAAGTAATCTTCAGATACATTTGGTCCTGGGGCTGCTGCTGTGTTAGGGGGCATCTTCAGTGCAATCACTTTAAAACAGAAGATATTATTCAGTGAGACACAAGTAGGTCTGTTAAAACCAGTCTGATACACATCTGTGCAGGACGGCAGCTTACCTTGGGTCTCCCGCTCCTGCTCGTTCTTCTTCATGAAGTTCTTGCAGCAGTTTTTGATGCACTCCATGGCTGAATCTGGAAATATTTAAATGTTGAAATAGTAAGTGGAAGTTGCAGATTGCATGGTAAACAGTAACAAGGTGGCTAACAATGAAAAGCCAAAAATTATTCATGGAACATGCCAAAATGACCTGGGTTTGCTACTTCTAATCTAACTGAACACTCAAAGCACTTTGATCTGTAAGCCTCAGTCATTGAGTTACTCTGACATTCATGCAAGCATGCAGACTCAAGGTACCCAGGATTAAACCAGTGACCTTCCAATAAGTGGATGACCTGCTCTGCTTCCTGAGCCGCAGTCACCACCTTTAAAACAAATAGTCCGCTTGCACAAGTCTAATAAATTTTAGGAAAGTCCCCAAAATGTGCTGAACTTGTTTACCTGCTCTGCAGTTGCCACAGTGTGGTAGGCTATTTTATATCTGTTGAATTCCACTCTTTGATATGATCTGAGATCTCAAGGTCCCCTCATATCACCCCCAAATTTAATTTGGTAACATGTCATTTTTTGACAGTGTGCTTAAATGTGGTATAAGTACCTGTTGCTATGGTGTGACCACACTTTATAAATCGGATACATTAAAAAATATATGTTATTTGTTATATGCTCAAATTAGGAGCACATAAAAAAAAAATCATAAGACACATAAACATAAGAAAGTTCAGTCACTCCACACCACTTCTACAACTATTCCAGTCCCCAGAAACAAACAACTACATTCACTGCCATGACTTTCTTCAGGGGGCTTTGATTAACCGGGATTATTGATTAACTCACCGCTTAAAACTTAATAAGTAGTTATTTAATAAACCAGTTGGGCTGCCAGTGGATGGAGGAATTTCCCTATGGCGCACGCTAAAAATAGCACATCATCAAACATCACTTTAACTTACCAAACAAAACACAGATACAAAAAAAAGTTTATAAAAAATAAACTTACCGACGCCTTGTTTTCATTTAAAGAGGATCCGCTTCGACCACCCAGGCCTGAGGTTCACACTCACCGGCAGGCGGGAGAGAAATGCCACCGAGCTCAGGTTTAAGGCTGACTTTCGTTACAGGTCTGCCTCCCTCCCTCTCTTACTCCCGCCCACGCTTCTCTCCTCTGTCATTCCCGGACTGACAGTGGCGCGCGCTTCCTTCCCCGAACAGCTGTGATCACAGCGCTTTCTATTATAACCTTTTTGTTTATCACTTATCGCTGTGTGCTCACTGTCATTTGTTTCTTTTCATCCTCGGTCGATATGTTTGCATTGTGTGCATCATCCCAGCAGAAACTTGGCCATCTCCCGGGATTGGCGCTTACTGACAGATTTACAGCTCCTTGCTGAGATAACAATGACGCAAATAAGAAATTGAAAGAAAACACATAACTTTCTCAGGCAACTGTTTTCCTTCTAAGTCGCCTATACTTGACATATTACCCACCGATTAATTAATGTAGACTGAATTCGCTGATTGCAAAACATTTGCTCATATGTAAATATATAATTTTTTTTCTTTATATACCTAAAAACTGTCATGTGTGCCCAAATCACGCAAATTTTCTCAGTCACCCCTCAAATCTATTAACAGTTTAGATCCTGAAAAAAATGTACAAGAGGTGTTAAAAATGTGGTTCCCCATATTCAAAACAAGTGTTGCTATAACATCCATATTAAGTAACCCTCACATGGTATAGCACCCAATGGTTTATTATATGCCCTTTTCACAAATTCTGATACCCAAATAAGTGCTGCTATAAACCCATACTTATCCCAAACTGACAGTTTTGTATATATGTGTAAATCCAGTAATTCAAAATGTATCACAGTCCCACATTATAATCCATAAATTAGCTGTTGTTTCAGGAGTTTTTGCTAAAGTGACCCCTAAAATGCATTGATATAATCCCACATTTTGTTATAGTGCCAAAAACAATCCCCATCCGAATTCCCCAGAGTATCCACAAAACCAGGTGATGCATTAGTCTGGGAGCCGCCTCATGCCAGGGACAGCTGTTTGTGTGGTGAAGAAGTTTATTGGTCAAAAAGAAACTGTGATCAATAATTCAGTTAATGACTTGTTGTTACATCATTTCAAATACTGCCTCTGTAAAATGCACATTTACACTTCTGCTTCGGATAACTGGCTCTCCTCTTGTCAGCTAAGATCAGATGCCACTTGAGAGGAAATGACAACATAAAACTCACAGCTTATGTGAAGGGATGAAGATTCACAGACAAATGGACAAGCTCGTGTGTATATACACCGATTCTCTGTGATGTTGCTGTTGTCAGGTCATCCTATGAATGGAGGATGTCGGAAATTGTACACCATAAATATCCCTGCATGTCTGTGTGTGCGTGGGTTTGTGTGTTGAAAGTCAATATCGCAGTCGTAAAAGCTCAGTGTCTATTAAACAAGGGTGGAGATTCCAGCACGGGAAAGTCTTCCCGTCAGCTGTTCTCAGCGGAGTCCTGTTGTGTCTCTACCGAAGGTGACATAATGAGGGGGGGGGGGACAACAAGAAAACTATTACATCAGCTGCAAGTGAAAACAGCTGCTTCATGCTTGACTTTCTTTTGTGGCAATGAAGTTCATTTGGGACCCTCAAAACGGATGCTCTGATACAAATATTGTCAGACGGATGATGGAGCTGCCTCTGAAGTTGATGACATTGTTGACCGTGACCATCTCCAGGTCCAGCACCACCTTCTTCGGCCCCTTGATTGGCCGCGATAAGACGAGCGTGGCGCTCACATTACTGGTTTGCTTTAAGAGAAAGAGGACAGAGACAAAAGGGGAATGTGAGGAATGAATTACAGGAAACACTACTGCACACAGCGGAAGAAACACGTGGCTCAGTGCCTGGTTATACAACTTCCAGTAAATAAAACAAGAGCACATTTGTTTAGAAAGCCAACTTAGCAGTTTCTGATCCATCTCTAGAGCAAAATCAGCTTCTCAGATACATTACACACAATTACTGTGCCATCTGCTGGGTGCACTCTGCATTGTCAGGTTCTTACAACTCATTAAACCTGTGGTACACATATATATATTTATAATTTATTCAAAATAAACGGTATTCCGTAGCCACTGTTATCTAAACACCTGATATTTCTTTGACGTGTATCCAGAATTTGATCATAATCACAGCTACAAAAAAAAGATCTAACCCTAACTTTAGCCCAGGATCAAAACTACCATCTATTTCTTTCTGTCTCTGAGCACAAACTCGAGTCCTTATTTTAAAACGTCAAATCAGTCCTGTGCAAACTGTAAATAAAAACAGAATGCAATGATTCGAGAATCTCATAAACCCACATTTTACTCATAAAACTACATAGAAACCATGTCAAATGCTTAAACTGAGAAAATGTATCACTTATGAGCTCATTTTAAATTTGATGACACCAAGACATCTCAGAAAAGGACAGTGCTATGTTTACCACTGTGTAGCAGCCCCCCTTCTTTTATCAACAGTCTGTAAACATCTGGGAACCGAGAAGACCAGCTGTTGGACTTTTGAGAGGAATGTTGTCCCATTCTTGTCTCATGGAGGATGTTGGACTGCTCAGAAGTCCTCATATTTTTGGTTTCATGATACTCTAGTGTTTTCAGCCAGTAAGTCACATGTACTTTTTTACAGATTGGTCAACCTCTGTCCATTTACTTCTGGGTATAAAAAGAACATCAGCTAACTTGTTCCCAATTAACCTCATTAGTCGCAAATTGTTCCTCGAGCTGTTTCTTTTTAGCACCACCTCCTTTTACAGCCTTTTGTTACCCCCATCCCAACTTTTTGACACATGTTACTGCCACCACAGTCAAAATGAACTCTTTTTTTTTTTTTTTTTCGAAATAGCAAAAGGTCTCAATTTAAAATGTCATGTTTTGAATGTTCTGTTATGACTAAAATATGGGCTTATTGGATTTTCAGATCATTGCATTCTGTTTTAATTTACATTTTACGCATTGTCACAATTTTGGGAGGGAATATGGTTTGTATTAGAATGAAGATCAAAAACTTTGTGTAATTATTTGTTGTATTTTTGGTTACATGTCACTCCGTGCTGTGGGTGAACAAATCCTGATCATCTCACTGTGTAATGATACGAGGAAGTGCTGATACTATTCACTTAGATAAGTGCCAATACTAGATGGAAATAAAAAAGCATTACAAGGAAAGGTGCTCCAGGTGGTCTTACTTAAATCTCAGATCAAACGCCTATGGGAGTTTGTTACATTATATCATATTACTGAATCAATAAGATGGATTACATTAAATGTATCTTTTAGATAAAAGTTTTTGTAATGCGCTTACATAATTCTTTCAGTTGTTTTCAGTATTTCATTATGAATAAATTTGTATTCATTCATCTTTTTAGATAAATGTCAAGCATTGCATTACTTAACCTTTAAGATAAATGCAATACAATAAAAAGGAGATTTTTTTGCGTCGCATGGTATCTTCTTTGCAGTGATTCTAATATGTTTTTCTCACTATTAAGCTGGTGAATTATCATCATCTAGGACCAGTCCAAGACTGATTTTGGAAACATCTTTGGTAACTAAACAGTCACAGCTGTGGAGTTTCTGGACTGCATTCTTTAACAACCAAACACTACTGTCATTTCCTTTCCTGCCTAGTTCTGCAGTTTCCTTGAATTTCCCCATCAATAGAGTTTGAGTTTCTGTAGGAGTGGGGGCCCACTTTCATTTATTGTGTTACTTTGCATTAATGTAGTGCATTAAAGTCTTCCATCTGCCATATCTTCTGTTGATGGGTCTCTGAAAAACGTACCCTCATGTAAAACTCTCGCCCATCGTTGCCCGACTTTATCTGGAAGATGTAGAAGGCACCTGGATAGCGCGTGGTGGCCTGCATCTGGAAGATATCTGCAGGCACACTGCGCCCCGACGACATGTCCATGTGTCGGTACAAAATGGTGAAGGGCTTATCCCTGCAGGCAGGGTTCTCAGCTGAACACATACACTGACTGCCAAGGAGGAGACACGGTCACTTTAAGCTTTAGAGGATATTTTAAACAAATAAGCAGTGAAACAGTTTATAATTTGGTGTTAAAAGGCGTCTAGAGAAAGCAAAGCAGTAAAACTCACTTGTCACTAACTTCGACGTAAGGAGGGTTGCACTGTAAAGGATTCAGGCATGTATAGCTTCCCTGGAAATTGAAACACACTTGTGCTGTTGTACAGGTGTTGTTACCAGTGTCACATTCATTGATATCTTTAAGAATCAAACACACAACAATCAAAGTCAGTTTAAACATCATCATCAGGAGAGAAGAAGAAGAAGCTTAACAATGTTGATATTAAAGAAAAATAGATGCATGTGTCCTGAGTCAAGAGAAGTATTTAACAATAATAACTTTATCACATAAACTAATGCATTCAGTTAGGAAATGATGTATCTGTGTGAGAGTTCCTCATCCTCTTACCCTCACAGCTCCTGCCGTCCTCATATATATAATATCCAGGTGGACAGATGCAGGAGTAAGAACCGGGGATGTTGACACATCTGTACTGACACAGAAACTCAGAGAAACTGCACTCATCCAAGTCTGCACGAAGCAAGAAACAGAATTAACACCTATCAGAAAAGGACATCAGCACCAACAGTGTTCAGTGTTCAAGCTCAACCAAGCCCACCTCAATATGTCTGAGTGAAGTCTGCATGTTTTGTACGGTCTCAGTCATGCAGCTTGCTCTTTCTAAACTGTGTCGACCTAGCCTGTGATAAACTGGAACCAGTCTCATACAGCAGACCTGCTCTCTGTGATCCTGCTGCCAAAGCAAACATTTTTATTCTATTCAATTCACCTCTGTCATATGACTTTTTGCTCCTTTTTACAAAAATGCATCTCAGTTTCTGGTTCTTTACCGACTCAATCATTCACACTGCTTCAAAGATAGATTAATATTGATATATCAAAAGAATAAAATCTTCCTCACCGATGCAAGTAGTACCATCAGATGCCAGCTCAAATCCTTCGTCACAGTTGCACATGTAGGACCCGTAGGTATTCAAGCAGCCATGACTACAAGGTTCATCTGCACACTCATCCACATCTGGAACAACAGAAGCTGGAAGCTGACAACACTGGTACACGATATACAAGTGTTTCTTTTCCTGTTGTAAAGCCGAGGCCCGGTGCTTGTGAATGTGTTTACCTTGACAGGTCCGGCTGTCTGGATTGAGGATGAAGCCAGGATTACAGGAACAAGAATATGAGCCGGGCACGTTGGCACACAGCTGCTGGCAGTAACCATAGCGACATTCATCAATATCTGGTACCAAAAAAGAAAAAAAAAAGAAGAAAATTTTGAAAAAAGTAGAAGGTAGTCACTGACCATAACACATATTGTGCTGTAGGCAAGTTTACTGTAAGTAAATATACGATTAGTGTTTTGATTTGAACAGACTCTGCTGGGCTGCATTGCACCACAAAGCATGAAGAGGGCGCTGTTCTTCTTTTCTAAATGAGGACAAGTACATGCAGGGACTTTACTGTATTATCCAACAGTGATCATAAAAATTGACATAATCTCTGATCTATGCTTTTTACAGTGTTAGTACTAAGATATAATAGATTGCTGGTTTTGCATGTCCAAGACTACATTTGCATTTATTAGTGCTTGAAGAAGAAAATCAAAGCTTTTGCATCACTTGGTAATACCAGAAAATATTGAATTAAAATGCTCGGTGCTTGTTTTCCTAGCTTCCTTTCATTTGATAATTTGCACAAAGTAATGGCAAAATTGAGCGATGGCTGAACGATAATAAACCGACTCTGAGTTCACTTTGTAGAGTATTTGCAGTGATGCAATGTGAATTCCATTGGGTAAAGTGTATTGTTAATATATGCTAATGTTTAAAGAAGTTTCAGGGAAAAACTGGCTCACCCTGACACTGTCCACCAAGGAGCCAGTAACCTTCAGTGCAGGAGCATGTGTAGCCACCTGCTGTGTTGATACAGACCTGGGTGGGGTTACAGTGGTGAGAGTTTGTCTCGCATTCATCAATGTCTGCAATTTTAAAAAAAAGGGGGAAAAAAAAGAGGAGAAAAAATGAACAAAATTCAACAAAATTAAAAAGGACGGTTAAAGAGGCAGAAGCGACATAAAACAAAAACAGTTTAGCACATTAACCCAAAAAACATGTTTTTCTGTTACATTTGGCAGCTAGCCCTTCAAATCGACACAAAAGTAACACCCAGAGAGACACTTTCAAAGTTTGTTGAGAGTTAGGAGAAGAGTATCACGTATCATCTAAAGTATTTCATAAAGTGAGGCATGGATATTTTTAAAATGACATCAAAGTAAACAGATGAGATAAAAGCACACTGATAATATTGATTTCCATGTGGGAGTTATGCTTTTTGCACTTCTCGGACGTCAGTAGATTTGATTCCAAACATTTAGGTTTAGCCTTCACCTCACCTTTTATTGACTAACTCCAATGCAGGATTTGATGCTCATGTGCCTTGCTCGAAAGCACATCAGCTAGTGAAATTTTTCCTGCTGGCTTGGAGATTGCACCAGCAATCTTCTGTTTGAAAATCAGTTTATCCAACACTCAGAGTTTCATCGCCCTGTGCTTAAAAAAACCCAAACTCTTAACCAAACAGTTATCATTTCAGCGCTTATGATCGTTTCTACACAGATTTGCAGATTTCTCAGATTACAATCTGAATTCCATCAACGCCCCTGGAGCAGCTCACACACTAAATCATAATGCCCTTATGAGGATACGACAAATCGCAAATTCCAACTTCTGTTTATGGTTCTCAGACAATGAAGTCACCGATCTCTAGAAAACCGGTGGGGGGAAGTAGGTGGGAGCCTGTTTTTTTGTTTGAACAGGCAGCTATGATAAGCGATAACGTCTGTCTGTGGGACCGTTGCCCTTTATGCCAGCTGGGACCACTGGCCCTTCACGAGGGTGGAGGAGACCCGGTGCATTAGGCCACCGGCCAAAAGCTACACAGCCACGGCACCTGCTTACAGTTTCCAGTGAAAATCTCCCTGAATGCCCCTCATCTGCACCCCATGTGTAGACCTTACTGCAGATCTCCAACATATACACACACAAGCCGCAGGAGCGTTTCAATTCACCTCCTTATATAGGCTGTTTTATGAGCTGCCCACGAGTTTTTGGGGTTGCTGACAGTCCTGATCAGCTTCAGAGAAGACATGACAGGGTCAGATGTAGATGCAAAAAAAAACCAAACTCCTGTGCAAAAAGATCTTGACCACATATGGCTGCACAAACTGATTCAAAATAACAGTAAGTGACACAAAACCAGCTTGCTTTTCTTTATCAAGATTCCAATGAAAAGATTATAAAGGATAAGAGTTTATAGCTTCACTACCAGAAAAATGCTCTGTTAAAAGATGAGCTGTTGTGCATTTTTGAGTTGACCCACTGGTTTCGAAAGTCCATAAGGCTGGATACTTTTCTCAAGGCACAACGGAGCATGTAAACCCCTGGACTCCAGTAAAAACCTGAAAATCCCTAAAACTGAGTTATGAGCTGAAATGAATATTACAGTCTCTAGTGGGATGAAAAGCACAGCATCTGAACTTTAATGGTTTCTTTTTTTTTTTTTTTTTACTTAGTAGAGAATAAAAAGTGTGCTTAAGCAGTGACAGTTTTGTACAGATTTTTAGCAGGTGTCATTTTTATAATGTTAATTTGATCTATCCTCATCTATCCTAATTATTGTGTGTTTGTCTAGAAAGTAAACTGTAAGCACTTTTATTACGGTCCATTTATTAGAGATAGTGTGATTAAATAGAGTGAAAGCTCAACCTTATTCAACACCTTCAGGATGAAGCTTATCATTTCTATTGTCCCCCCAGACTGGTTCCATTTGAAACACTGACATGCCATTAACTCAGAAACAAAACCGCAATTGTTGCAGGTTCAGACGGGAAGTTGCAGTCTGTGTATTTTCTGCCCCACAGCAGCATCAATCAGCAACTAATTACATCACTGCACACACAGTGTGCCAGCCTTCAGGGGTGTGCTGAGTCGTTGCCTCCACAGAGGCATGCCTGTTCTCTTGCCCTGGCCTAGGCACAAATTTGGCAGCATATGACCTCATTTTTGGCACTCACATGGTGTAGTTTACCCAAACAATGTTGCGAACTGATTCCCTCACGGACCTTCTCCCCTACAAAGAGGGGGAAAAAAGTCCATATTTGTCCATGAGCAAACTTCTAGAGCTCTCTTTGGAGGGGGAAAACTGTACCACATATGTACATTTTCCTCCTCCCAGCATAGTCATGGCTAATTTATCCAAAATGACAGGAAAACACCCCAAATGGACCTTAAGGAACCCATTTTTTAACAGCTTGTCCCTGCTAGACCCGCCAAGGAAAGTTTGTGAAGTGTTTATCTAACAGCTGGGAACTCTTGAAGTTGTGAAATTCAAACAGCTCAATTAAAAAAGATGACATTTATTCGCTTTGAAAAGTTAAATGGGCCTCTGGGTCGGAGGGGTGACAGCAGACAGGCTGCGGCACAAAACACTAAAAAACATCTGTCCCTGTGATGCGATGGATTCATGTATTTCTCTGGATTTTAACCACACTGAATTCCTATTCTTTATCTTTTTCCACTCATGTTACCTCGTTCATAGCTTGACTCTAATATCTGATAAACCGCAGCAGGTGGCAGATGTCAAGACTACATTCTGCAAAACATTCAAATGTTTCAGCCACTGCTGAAATCCAGTTAAGAGCCTCAAGACCAGAAACAGCTGCAGCCGCGGATAGACACCTTCCACCCTTATATCTCCTGCAAGCAGTGAGACAGTATAAAAATGAGCTTTGGCAGAGATGGGTTGCAAAGCAACTTGCAGATGTGCAGTAACTTCACGCCCTGTGATGAAATTTGCCAGGTGATTTCTGATCAGCTAATCCACAGGGATCCTGTTTGAAATTTGACTTCATAACTTGCCTGAAGTAACTTTAAAGATGCATTAGAGTGGCAGCAAAGGGAAAAGCTGCGATTGTGTTAAGAAAAATACTCCAGAAAATCAAATTTGACATTCCTATGTCAGTTAGGGGGTTCTCTTAAAGGGGAAGGTAATTAACAAGAGAGGTTACAAGATGACCACACATTTTAATGGAAATTTATGAATAATTACATCTTCAGTCCCCAAATAGAGTTGTTGAATTTCAGTGTTTTTCTTTTTAATAGAAAGGCTGGGATCTAAACCCTGCTTGTGGTTACATTCCCTCACTGTGATGAATGGGTGCAAATGTTGACCCACCGTGAACAATCAAACAAGCGCTTTGTCAGACTGATGTAAGCAAACGACTGAAAACAATAAGCAACTTTGAACTTTCGGGGACTTCTGATGAACACGAACAAAAGACTTGGCTCGAACAATGTTTACTTCATTTTTGAAATTGGCTTGAACGGAAGAATTGTGACGTTTTCAGCAGAATTTTTTATGAGTCAGTCTCATATGACTGAACCGCAGCTACGGGAGTTCTCCTGAGCCCAAAGTTAATACTTTCTGCATGCGCAAATATGCAAGCGTCCAAGTGACATCAATTTTTAATGGATGCTAATTTTGTCATCAGAGGTTTTACATGATGATTTGCGCAGACAACCACATACCTTATGATTATCAGGATTTAACCCATTAGCAATTACCAGATCATTTCTAAATAGAGTAGTGACTGCACTGGCTTCCTCCAAATGGACAAAAAAGGTTGTATAATAAGAAAAACTAAGTATAATCCTGGCTTCAAGCAGGTGACCAGCCCCGCATAGAACAACTGGGGAATGAAATCAGACTGAAAAACTTGCAGTACATTTATTCCAGTGCTGTATTAAAGTACAATGTTGAGTTACAATACTTTGCAAAAGTCTTGAGCTGGCTCTCATTCCCTTATACTTTGCTTCCAAAGGGCCAGACTTTCTTGCCTTTTTTAAGGGTTCTTGAGCAACAGTTCTCCAGTCTTTCAGAAGGTCATTGGCTGCTTTTTCACATGAACATTTTCAGAGGAATGTTTTTTGTGTTTGTTTGTTAGGCAACATGGACCTGTGTAATCATTTAAACAATTATTCAAAGATAAAAAAGGCACCTAACTCAAGGGATAAACCAGTGTTTTGTCTACAGATCATAGACAACTGAGCAGGCACTTTGTTAACAGCAGCCTGTCTCACAAAAACACATAATTTGTTCAAACTTCTTTAGTTGAATTCTAGAAATTTCAAAGATAAGGCAGTTTGACAGACATAAAGAAGTACTTTTGCACTATTAACTACTAGCAGCTATTAGTTGAAAACTTGTCACACCTCAGCATGGTGTGCAGTCTTTCCTTTAAAAAAAATGTAGCTAACTGCACAAATGGAGGACAGTATTTGAATGTCATGTCATTAAGAAACAGGGGGGGGGGGGATCTCAAGAAGCTCATCTTAAAGAAGGGAAGCAGGGAAGCAGGGAGAAAAGATGGAGGCATGTCAAATTACATAGGAACTGGACTGAAAATCAATGGGAACAGGTCTTATGGAGTGATGAATCCAATTTCCCCCCCTAAAACTGACAACAACTTGAGGGAAAATTTTGAGGGAGTTGGGGAGAAAGGTACAACAGTGACCTGTGAGCCATCTGTAAAACACGGTGGAGGCTCTGTCATGGTTTGGGGCTTTGTTTCAACCAGTGGTGTTGGAGATCTCATCAAAGTTGATGGAATTATGAAAACTGAAAAGCACCATCAGAATTAAATCCAACATAAAATACCATCTGGAAAGCATAGGGTTGACTATAAATTCATTTTTCAGCATGACAATGATCCCAAACACACTGCCAATGCAGGAAAGGCATATCTGGACAGACGAACGCACAATACTATCAGTCATAAATTGGCCTCCCTAGAGTCCAGACCTCAAAGTTACTGAAGCAGTGTGGGATCATCTGGACTGAGAACAGAACAAAAGGCAGCCAACATCCAAAGAAGAGCTTTGAATGTCCTTCAAGAAGCCTGGAGAACTATTCCTGAAGAGTACTTACAGAAATAACAAGAAATCTGGCCTAAGAGACTTCACACTGTATAAAGAATAAAGGTTTCATTTTAAATATTGACTTTCAAGCTTATTCAAATTGTACAAACTGTATTTGTGCCTTTATTTCTGTTTTAATAAATTATTGCAATTATTTCTCATTTTCTTCTCAAAATATAAAGAAATCAGGGGTAGCTCAAAAAGTTTACACATTACTATATTCTACTTGTGGTAGTAAATATCTTAGACCAGTGAGAACAAACTGCAGAATCCTACTAACCGTTACAGGTGCCATCCTCTGCAAGAGTATATCCCAGGATACATTGCGCAGTGCTGATCACTCTTGGGTAGCTGGGCTCCACAGATCTTGGGGGAGATGGGACGAAAGAGTCTGGAAATCCAGCTGAAGGGTCCGGGTAAACCGGCTCAGGCACTATGGGATCCGGTCTGTAAGGCTGGTTGTACAAGTTCCTCGGGATGCATAGGTAACCTCCGTTCTGGTTCACACAGCGCATGTCTCCTCGGCAAGCATCTGGCATGGTACGGCACTCATCCACATCTGGAATACAGAGCCGTGCACTGATAAGGACATTCTTGCATCCGGAGCATGTGTGAATCTGTGCTACAACCCATCCCGGTGCTTTGGGATTTGATTTTCTTGCGCACACTGTGTTTGCATTCCAGACACGTCTCTTTGTTCTATAAATGTAACTTTTCGATGCAAAAAAAAGCCACAGAAGTGATGCCACTCACCTATACACTGTCTTGTTCTGCGTTCATATGCGAAACCTTCTGTGCAGGTCTGAAGAGAAGTGATCAAAATGCGGTTTGAGCATGTTTTTTAACGCATTCATTTGCTGAGATGTCAAACTAGTATGAGAAGAATATATGTTATAATGCATAAATATATTAGCTTGCATCAAAGACGCATTTGCATCTTTATTGGTTTTGGTAAGTTTCAGAGCAAATTTTTAGTTAAGTGATCACAGCCTTAGACTAAATGGATGAAGGTGTCTTACCTGTCCGCGCCCAGGCTGGACACAAAGCAGAATAAATACCAGAGCTGTCAGCATCCTGCAAAGAGGAAATTTTACGTTTTTAGGCCCTTTTCGGAAGGAGTTCGCAGAAGAAAACAGGAACTTGATACAGGCATTTGTCACATATTCATTCAAACATGCAACGTAAGTAAAAAAATAAAAAAAAAAAGTCCGTTATGCAAAAGATGCCTGCGGAGAAAATAAAGTGGAGACTACTGACCTTGAAGGAGAGCAAAACCTGAAGCCACGTCCCTCTGAATGCATGGTTTACGACTCCAACTGAGTTCTCTCAAAGGAAAGATTTGAAACGACCCGTAAATTTGAATCCCCTCGCCACTACTCAGCAGGACTCTCACCACCACCCCCAACTATGCGCCTTTACGCGAAAGCCGACACCAGGTTTTCATTAACCGCTGCCTGGTCGAGCTGAAGCTCCAGTACATTGACCAAGTGTTGGAAGAATGCTTTTTCAAAATGGACTGTTCTGCTTCTTCCCCGCTCTGTCGGCGCTACAGATTATTTAGCAATGCAAATTAACGGGCCCCCTCCGAGCACTTTCCCAACAGCTGGATTCAATCAGGAGAGCCAGCCCCCTCCAGTCAGAGCGCACGGAGACGGCGGCCCCACAGCGGCGCGCTCACTCCGACAAGCGGCTTCTCCTGGGCGGTTAGGAGGCAGAAAAGCATAAAGCTTACACACACACAGTGTGTGTTTTCCAAAGATATAAACAGTCCACCCCCTCACCCCCTTCCCCGAGTTGAATGACACTGCACATCTGGCGCAGGAAAGTACGCTGTCCGCGCTGTAGTAGCCACATGTGGCTCAGATGCCTATAATCTGGCGTTAAAATAATTTAAAAAACAAAACAAAAAAACGGTAAAAATGACAAGATGCACACAAACATGGGGTCAGCAGTGGTACCTTTATTTGATGTTAAAATTCCAATTAATTCACGGGTACTAAACTTAAGTAAAGCTAATCAAAGTCCGAGGCAACCCGACTCCTTTTAGACGCCCAAGTGTTTCAGATTTTACATCTACAAAAAATTTTTTTCAAGGAGGATTTACAGTTTGTACATTTAAACATTACACCTGGAGAAGCCCTGTAACATTCCTTCTGCAGCAGCTGATTGATGTCTATACAAAAATGTAGACCAGCTTCCACTACTGTGGTCCTTCTAAATGTGCAATTTTGTAAATATATTTTTTTTAATATAATTTTTTACAATCCTGATTATACAAATATGAAATTAGGAAAAAAGACAGGCACTTTTTACTTCCACAACATCCTCAGTGCCTATAAATAGAAAACAAAATAACACCACCCATTTTTACACATATATATAACTATATAATAGTACTGTACTTAAACATAAGAGCAGTCTCAAGCTTCCGATCAACCACAGTCAGCAGTTATAGCCATAATTACAACGCTTATTGCATATCACAGTCTAGCCGTCTGGAAAAGACAAGATTTCTGCAGAAATGTCTTTATGGTTTTAACAGATGTACTGAACCACATAAATCTCTATGCAGGCTGCTGCTGCCAGAGTGTTTCAGGCGAGTCCTGGATAAGAAACAGCTCACTGCATTGTTGAAAAGAAAAATAAAAGTATTCAACAAATAAAAAGTTGTCCTGTGAAGGACGTGTTTCCTCTTTCTAACAGAGGTGATGACTAGATTCAGCCCACTTGTATTGTACTGCGCAGACGGAGCTGAAAAAGGTCACTTGTGTTCAGATGTGGTGCGATAAATAAAAATCATAATGTAACTCAGATGACCAGATCTTTGAAAACTCTCACTCTGAATGACTCAAAACTTTAAAATGCTCCGATCCTGCATCATTTTTGAAGGTAGAGTCTCATCATTGATCACTTATCAATAATTCTGAGTGCGAAACACTTTCACTGGTGTGTAAAGGGAGAGTCTGTTGCATAGAACAGTAATTGCAAGTGAAACAGAATCTAAAAAAACCAAAGAACTTCCGTTTTAATCATCTCCCCGAAATAGTGACATTAAGCCTTTGTGAACGCTCTGCTCATTTATTTTTGCAGAAAGTAAAGAAAGCAGCAAAAAGAAGCAGATCTGCTCCAAAATCTCAGTCTTTGTAGTGTAAAACTTGTGTTGGCTAAATTAAGACATCTGTGTTGCACTCCTCACAGGGCCGATCACTGCTTTAACAAGTCTTTGAGCACGGCTCCACCGCTGGCCTCAGCTGAGACCGGCACAGGAGTGAAGGTGGGCAGGGTGTCAGAGATGGGCTTCATCAGCAGGTGGCCTCCTGGGCCCCCAGAGCCGGAACCAGCCAGCAGAGGCACCGCTGCAGAGCGAGGGGCCAGGAACGGATTGGAATCACCGGCTCGCTTCAGGGAAACTGGAGCCCCTGAGAAGAAATTTAAATAAAGCTGGATGCGTGAAAAGGAAATAAGAAGCAAGTGTTTTTCTTTTAAGTGGGCCATTTACCTGCGGCCATGCTGGAAGTGCCGCTGCTGGTTCTTCCCGCGGGTGGGGCGCTCAGAGGCTTGATGTCATGAACCGGAAGCTTTGGTGCAGGCAGAGAAGGAGTCGACTCCATCTCCAGAAATTTCACAAACATCTCTGAGAAGGACTGCAACAACAAGGAACATGACAGTGAGTGAATGACATATTTTACTGAGCCAAATGGGGAAATTCTTCCTGAAAACCAAAGTAAAGAGCTAGCATCACAGTAGCATCCTGGTAAAAAAATAAAATGAAATTTTCAAAAAAAAACAAAACTTGTTTTCTTATTCTTTAAATGTGGATTCTTCACAAGCACTAATATTAAAAAAGCATTCATTTTGCTAAAAAGCAGTTTTGTGTTGTAAAGGGTTTTATTTATAATTGTTGCTATCATCTCAGCCTTTTGCACATTTCTATATCATTCTGTTCTGTCTGGTGTTGCACAGTCTTTGTTTTTTTGCAATTTTTGCACATTGCACTTTATGTAAACCTGTGTTGATTGTGTGTTATATGTCATATGTGGCACCATGGTCGTGGAGGAACGTTGTCTCGTTTGTGTACTCTACCACTGCACGTTCTATACATTTTGAGGACATTTTAGAAGTTAAGACCTTGGATCAAGTCTGCGGACTGTTTTCTGTTTAAAATAACAACTAAAAAGTCATGTAAAAAAAAAATAGCAGGACTGGGGGTTTGTGGGTTCATGTGTGGTCTTCTGTCAGAATCATGACTTTTCGTTATTTATTGATTTTGTTTGAGATTAACTGTAATTGCAGCTATGAAGTACAGAACGCTTGTCAGTATTTCTCTTTAATGAATCCTGTGTCAGTGCTACACTGCATGGTGATGAAAGACAGTTTAAAGAACTGTTGGGCTGGGTTCTATTCTTCAGGGCAAAATATATACAGTGAGAACTGTGAATCATGTCTTACAGAGTTGAGCCCTTGGCCACTGGTGGGTCTCTGTGGAGTGTTTGGGACACTTTGTGCTCCTCTGCCTCCCAACCAGTTCGATACCCATCCAGTAACACCGTGGCCCCTGTCCTCCTCCAGCATCTGCAGGTAGGAGAAGTGCAGATAAATATTTGGGATATTTAGAACAAATACACCGATTTGCTATGATCAAATACACAAAATAGGCTTAATTCTTATTTAAACAAGCACAAGGATGAACAGTGCTGGCAAAGAAAAGGTGACACTGATGATTCAGGCTACTTTTTGGGATTTTCTTTTGTCACAAAGTTTTTTTTTTTCCTTTCAGCGCTTGCCAAAACTTTCTGGAAAGTTACCCCCTGTCACTCACTCCAAGTCCACACTTTGTAGAAGAAGCTTTACTCACTGTCACACAGTCCTACCTAATCAGTATCATCAGTTCTCTGGCAGGATTTAACTGGACAGAACCCATATAGACTTTATGGATGACAGCACAAGACTTAAAAAGGGGACAAGAAAGGGGGTTAGCTTCTCTACAGAGACAGATTCTGAAAACTTGCCTGGTTTTGTGGGACAATTGGCTCCCATAAACACGAGTTGAGTGGAAAATTTAAATAGCATTAACAGGAAATGAAGAAGGGATGAGGAAAAAAAGTAGAATGATTTCCAACACAATAAAATGGCTTTTCTGAGGAGTTGTAATCGCATTGCCCCTCACTCTGTATCTGTTTTCTTTTAGGAGGGTTGGATAATATACTTGGAGTACTCTGGCGGGAGCCCTGTGGGAATCGCGCCAGAGTACTTCAAGATCTGGACAAGAAAATGTTTTTTTTTTTTTTTTTCCAGGGCTGAGCTCCGAGAGGATTTTCAGGGACTGCTGGAGTCAAAAGAAACTGTTGGACAACTTTGTAGTTGACTGAACGATATCTGAAGGACATCATTACCCAATTCATCCTGTCAAAAATGTAAAAAAGGCCTGTTGACAGAGTGTCAGTGTGACCTGTGACGGAGAACGCAAATAACGGAATCAGCCACTGAACTAAACTAATATTGATCAGCCTGACATAAATGTAACATTTTGCGAAGGTGACATAAGTAAATGTTTTTGCCAAAAGTGTGCCAACGCAGCGTTAACGGTGGAACATTTAAAAATACTACACAGGTGCAATTTTGCTGCAATTAATATTTGACTCATTTGAAACTCCAGCAAGTTGAGTTTATTCTACAGAAAAAGGTGTCGCTGGAGAATCTTTTTAAAATACTGATGGAAGAGGGAGTACAGAAGGCTCTTTTTTTTTTTTCCTACGGCTTCTGCAGAAATTCTCCTTTTATTTTTCCTACTGCTACATTCGTCTCCCTCTGTAAGTGCTGTCTGGGAGTCCCATCATCCCACGTGGAAGGAGATGCTCACAAACTCAAGCCTGCAGGACTTTGCATGTGTAACTTTCCTGTTATCATTATTTCATCAATTGTGACAAGATCCCCGACAGCACTGCCTGAAACGCAGCCCCAAACAATGACAGAGCCTCCACTGTGTTTTACAGATGGCTGCGGACACTCACTGTTGTTCCGCTCTTCTGACCTTCTCTGTACTTATTGTTGATGACTGAGCCAAAAACATCAAATTTCATCACTCCATAAGACCTGTTGTTACTGATTTTCAGTCCAATTCTTGTGTAATTTGGCAAACCTCATCCTTTTCTCCCCCTTTCCCTTCCTTAAAAAAATGAATTCTTGACATTCACATTTCCACTGGGACTGTGGTGGCGGGTGTGGTTTTGGCTCGGCTGCAGGAGGAGATGTGGAGAGGAAGGTTCAGAGGTTCAGTGTTAAGGAAAAGCTGAGTGGCACAGCTGCCGATCTTTTAATCAACCTCATCTATTTATGCAGTAGCATGTTAGGCATGGACACTCATGGAAGTACAGACAGCAGCTAGCTGATGATTCTATGAATGCACATAAGAGTGAAACACACCACGCTGGAGTATAAAGTGTAAATATAATAATAATAATAATAATAATGATAGTGAAAAGATGAGTCCATATGTGAGTGTTTGGGAACCCACAGTAGACAAGAGGCCAATCTGATGAGGCTTCAGTGAACAGTAGATGGATCAACAAAAGAGCCATGTGTCATGTGTCAGGCCTTTGCTCGATATCTTTTCCCATTTCTTAAAGACATGACTTTCAAATACTGCTAGTAACAAAATGTCTAAAGACACTGTGTTTTGTTGAATTGCCTGTAATGTGTAGACAAAACTAGTTCATCCCTTGAATTAGGTGCCTTATAATGCTATAATGGTTCATAGGTCAGTGTGAAGTGGCTAAACAAACAAACAAACACACAAATACATTCCTCTGAAAATGTTCAGATACAAGGACTGAAAATGATTGAAGAAAAAAAAAAAAAGGCAGCTGATGTCCAAAGAAAAACTTTGAAAGGCCTTTAGATTACTGGAGAATTATTGCCCAAGAGCATTTTAAAATAATTACAACAAACTGACTCCTTGGAAGGAGAATATGAAATGATGAAGGGTGGGTCGAGAATTTTGCACGTATAAATCTTTAAACACTTAATTAATTTGGCAAATAACCAACATTCAAGACCTTTTAGTGATTACTGCAGGAAGCATAAAGATGTTAAAGAGTGAGTTTTATTTTTAAATAAACAGACTTTCATTTTTTGGTTTTCTACTAATTCAACAGAGTTTTAAGAGAAGCAAACCAGCTGCTACCCAACAGACGCTGTCGCATTCGTGTCACTTCTTACTAACCTTTTAGGTAATTGGACTTTTTGCAAAAAAAAAAAAAAAAAAATCAATGAAACAAAATGATTATTGTCAGTCCAGAAATCTCTCACCTTTTCAACATCTTCTCGGTTTAGACCCAAGACACTTCCCATGAGCTTCAGCACATCGGCACGCTTGGTTTTGGGCGTGTGGAAGTATCCTAAGAACAAGTTACGCATCAGGACCCTGCAGGAAGAACAACATGGGCAACAACGCTGACTGATGATGTAATTCAAGGTTTTAAAAAAACAACAAAAAAAACAAAAAAAAAAAAAACAAAGATGTGGCTATGATCCATTTCTATGCAGCTGCATGAACAATACCTAAATTCAAAATGCATCAATCTTCATCAAAGCTTATTTATAGCACTAAACACTATACTGGCTAGAATGGTACATTTCTTTTCCATAATTGCTGCAATCCTTTAAAGACCACGTATCTCTAAAATAATCCAGTTTCCGTGAACTTAGTACAATTTGGAGGGGTTTATGTTGCTAAAGATGGAAAGTATTTTTTTCAAGCTAGAAAAAAAATAATAATAATAATTCAATCACTTCAGTTTAACAGAAAAGGTTTAGTTTGATTCACCTGGTTTTACCTAAATGGGAACAAACTGCTTTAATCATAAGCTTGATCCTCTGAATTTCACAGTTAAAAAAAAATGAGAACTTGAAAGTGGGAAATCTACCTGAGGATTTTAGAATAATCCATTAAAAACAATGGAAAAATGTGATCATAATCTAAATACACTGGAACTAATATTTAACAGAAATGCACTTGAAACTTACTTGTCTATTTTACCCTCTGTGCTGTTCAAAAGGTTCATGAGTTTCCTCTGTGCCTCTTCCAGCATCTCCTGCCTCACATCCTCTGCAGCATGGACACAAACAGAGTGACAACTTTAACAGTAATGTTCAGGCCTCTACTGCACATGGGCCACTTTGTGCCTCTTGTGTTTCAACATCTGCAGTGAAACCACAGTGACACAAGTTACAGACTCCTCTAATCCTTCTTGATTAAAAATATAACAGCGACTGCATAAATACAACATTTTTCTCTCCCGTTTATCAACAGATGTAACGACAAATGGCAAATGACAAGCAATAAATTGTACTATTTTGTAGGAAATTAGGATAACACAACAACAACAAAAAATAAAAATGTGTATGTTTTCTGGCTAAGGTGGAAAATACAGTGCAAAAAAAATGTTTGGCAAAGTCTTAAATGAGTCAGAAAAACTTTCAACAAGCTGTTAGTGTTGCAAAAAGATCTGGATTTACAAAGATTTCAGGCTATTTACTTTTCTGAATCTCAGATATGTTAATCTGTGGTTCAAATGACAGAGCAATGCTCCACAGACATACCAAAGCTCGACTGTTCAGTGCGTTCTCAAAGTTAATCAACTATTTTTAGACACAATGTAAATTTTCATATAGGTGACTGATTTGTAAAGAAAATATAGCGCCTCGTATCAGGTCTGGACAAAGTCTGAACAGCCAGAGAGCAGTAAGGAAAAAAACAACAGTCTGAGAATTTGCTGTGATGTAATGGCCATATCTGATAGGAATGAAATCTGCTGCAGAGTGTGAAACAAAGAATGGCTTCCCACTTCAGAGAATTACAGTTTCACTCATTTGGTCCTTTTCTTGGCCTATGCAAGGGAGGTAAGTGTTTCTTCAAAGGCTGGCGGGTAGATGCCTTCCACACGATCTTTAGGAAGTGCTGTGATCTTTAAACCGACAGCCGTTTTATTGCAACCTCACATTTTTCAGTAAAACTGGAAAGCTGAGCTTTATACAGTCTGATAAAAACACCATTAACACAGCATTTATAGTTGAGATTTAAAAAAAAAAAAAAAGAAAAAAAAAAAAAGGCATGTTTAAGTCAGTAGGTGAAAGTGCTTGGCTGAAGCTCACCTTGTTTTTTCAGCTCCTCAATTTGTTCCTCCTTCAGATCGAGCTGATCCGTGAGACGAGATGCTGAATCTAGAGCAGCGTTGGCTTCATCCAGGTTTATCTGACAGAGAAAGTTACAGCGTTACATAACGTTTGTCTTACTGACTTTTATTAAAGTGTGACATCCACCGTCTTCAAAAGATTATATGAAATTCTGATATCTAGCAACTTAAAAAAAGAAAAAAAATAGCGCTACTGATGCTAATCACAGATATGATTCTCTGATAGGTGGTTGGTTGCTGGTTTACCTGGAGAGCAGAAGCTTGGTCCTCCAGTTTCAGAGCTTTTCTTTTCCACTCCTCTTTCTCCTTCTTGTGCTTCTCAAGTTCTGCCGAGTACATGGCTTTCTCTTCTGTCGGAGAAATGCCGATAAAAGTATTACTAAAAGTAATCAAAAAAGGCATTGCCGGGTACACCAACTGTAAAGCGCTATGAGGAAAACACAGTTTTAAATATTCCAGGATAACAGACACACTTATCCTGCTCGAGTCTGGTCTAAACAGCAAAGATCTCTTTGAAGCCCTCAAACTTGCCTTGTTGGAATTGCTCTAGCACCATCTGCAGGTTGGAGAGTGACACTGCATACTGGTTGACTTGTTCCTGAGAGGTTCTGAGTTGGGCCAGCGCATCATCTCTCTGCTTCACCACCCCCATTAACTGCTCCTGCAGAGACTCTACCTGCATGCTGGCCTGTTGGCTGGAAGAGAGAGGACGGGTAAGTAGAAACACAAAAAGAATGACACTAAAATAATTTTAAAACATTTTCATGCAAAATTATTTTAAGGTAAACAGCAATGTTGGATCCAAGTGAAAGTAACAGTTTTATAATCAGTAAATAATTAGCTGTCAACTAGTGAGTCAAACAACATTTTAGTTTGACAAAAAAAATATTTGATCCTACCAGGTTTAAACATGTTATGTAAAAAGGTCAAAGGTGAGGAAAGCATACTGTAGATGTGTTATTTCTATGCATTTCCACTTCCTTGTCAATGAGAACAAAGTGCAATATACATAAAGAAAATACCTGAACTAATTACAGTAAATAACGGAGAGTTCCTGGTGATTTTATCAGTCTTTAATCAAACCTTTTAAAACACATTCGTTTTATGCTAACCTGGCACTCTCCACAGCACTTGAGGATGTCGCCAGTCTCTCATCTAGCAGAGCCACCTTCCTGCGCAGCTCTGTCTCTCTGTCCTCTGCAGCGAGGGCTTCTCTCGTGTATGAATCTTCAATCTCCAACAAGTGATTACGCAACCGCTCAAGCTCCAAGTTTAGGCGGTGCTCTTTGTCTCTCACATGTTGGAGCTGTAAACAATCAAACAAAAAAAAAAAAAAAGATAGCTTCAGCAGAGTGCCATTTAATTTGACGCAGCCATGTGTTATTATCAACAGACTAAGTATTTACTTGACTAGACAGTTATAGGGTATATATACACACAATGGTTGAGCAACATGATGAAGCAGAGATTCTATACTGCAATAGTCTGAGTATTTAATGAATGAAAACAGAGCATGTATAATGATGCCTGATAATTAAACTTGGTAACCTGGAGGGTTCCATATGAAGTTACAATACCACCACAAGTAAAATTAGGGGCAATGGGTGAATATCGTTCTCTTACCTCAGACTGTAATGCCGTAGTCTCCATTTGCTTCTGCTTGAGTGCCATCATCACCTGATCCCTCTCCTGCTGAAATGCCACAGCTTTGTCCTGCATGGACTTCACTTCGTTCAGGAGCTGATTCAGCTCACCAGATTTACCCTACAAGAGAGCAATAAACAGTAAATCATAAACTAATTTTGAAAGAATAAATGACAAAGTTTCCTGTCTAAAATGACGCTGATGGATACATTTCATTACTAAAATGCGTCAGTATAAATTCAACTACAAAAAAAATAAAAGTTACTGACCTGCTCTTTGTCTTTGAGCAGTTTCTCCACAGTGGCAGCCTTCTCGCTCATCGCGCTCAGTTCAAACTCCTTCTCTCGCAGCAGGAGGGAAACCTGCATGTTAGTTTCCTGCAGAGCTCTAAACTCTGACTCTTTCTCTCGAGAGCGTGCAGCAACCAGCTCATTCTCCTCCTTTAGCTTCTTCACGTCCATCTCAAGAATGAGTGCACGCTCTTTGAGGTTGGTCACCGCCTGCTTCAGAACCTCGTTGTCATTCTCACGGTTACGCAGTGCTTCACTTACTTGAGCTAGTTGGTCTCCTTTGCTTTTGATGAGCAAGTCTTTCTCCCTCACAGACCTCTGTAAGGCCTCCAGTCTCTCTCTGACCTGTCGAGCCTCCTCTGCCTGACTTCGCTGCTCGCTTTCTGAGGCAGACGCGGAGTTGGAGAGTCTGTGGTTGTTTTCTTGAAGAGTCCTGATCGTGTTTTCTTTCTCAGTCAACTGTGCTTTCAGTTGAACAACTTCTTGCTGCATCTTCTCATCTTTTATAGCAGAATCTGGCTGATGGCTTGGAGCATCAGTACTGAGAGAGGAGCCACTACACTGAGTGGCTGTGACTTCAGGTGTCTGTGTGACGCTGTCCAGTTTACCTAACAGGACATCCTTTGTGCTGCTGAGCTGGGTAATAGTTTGTTGAACCTGTGCAAGCTCCAGACTCAGACTTCCCAATCTCCTTTCCTTCTGCTCGTAATTCTGGACCAGTCGAGCGTAGTCCACTGAGAGCTTTGAGCTACAGTCACTGTCGGCAGAAACCTGACTCTGCAGTTTGATCAGCTCCTCGTGCAGCTGAGCCGACTCGTGCTGCATGTTCTTGACTGTTGTGATGACCTGCTGCTTCCACTCCTCCATCTTCTTCACCTGCTGCTTCAGTGTGTCCCGCTCCTGCAGTAGTTCCTCAAACTGGTTGCTGCTGACCCCTCCAGAGCCAGCACCGGGCTCTCCTCCTGAGGACTGCAGGACGGTCACCAGCGTTTGGCACTTCTGGGTCAAGGCATCGATCTCTATATCCTTCTCCCTAATAATTCGAGACAGATTCTGGATGGTCTCCTTGAACATCTCCTGGCTTCCTGAGGGATCGCTCATGTTAGAGAGGCGCTGATTTTCCTGCTGAAGCTTCAACAGGGCTGCTTCCTTTCCTGCCATGATATCCATGAGGCGGTGATAATCGGACCGAAGCTGGCTGTTCTCTCTGGTCTTCTCGTTAAGCACGGCAATCACTTGCTCTCTCTCCACAGCGTATGCCTGTAGCTGCTGCTGTAAGAACATGACATCCTGGCTGTGTCCGCCTCCCATGGAAACTCTGGCATGAAGTGCCTGAATTTCCAGGTCCTTCTGCATGATCATCTGTGAGAGTTTTCCCACTTCATCACGAGAAACCACCAGCTGATCCAGCTGCCTGGTCAGTGAGAGGTTCTTCTCATTAAGCTGGGTGATCTCAGTCTCTTTCTCCTTGATGCCCCTCACCAGTCTTTCTATATCTACCTTAGACAGGTCGTGTTTCTCATTGCCATTCTCCTGATTTAGGGTCTGAGTCTTTTCCTCCTGCAAGATGACCTCTCCCTGCACAGACGGAGAGTTGGCTCTGCTCTGACTCTCACTAAGCTGCTCTACAGTTTGCTGGAGGCGGGTTATCTCTTCATCTCTGGCCTGGATGAGTCTGTCATAGTTTAGCGTTGTCTGCTGATGGTGAGCACGAGCCTGTTCAATCTCGCTCTGCTGAGCCTGCAGAGACTGTTGAGAGAGAAGTAGAGAAGCTTGCTGTTCCTCAGTGGTTCTCCTCAGAGTCTGGACCTCCTCGTCCAGAGCATTACGGGAGGATTTGAGTTGGGTGATCTCCGTCTCCAGCTCTGTGATGATGTCCAGAGTCCTGGGCTCAGCCAGAGGTTGAGGTCTGCTCTGCTGATCCCTGAGGCGGTCAATCTCCTCTTTCAGATGGCTGTTCTCCTCCTTCATACCTCCCAGCTGCTTATCCTTTTCATCTAGCGACTGTTTGAGCGTTTCAACTTCCTTGGTGAAAACTGAAACCTTATTATCCAGCTCTGTCTGTAAATCTGCAGCATTTTGTTTTAAAGTGTCCATAAAGACATCTTTCTCTTGCAGCAAATCCGTCAGCTGCTGCTGCCCTGCAACTGTGATTGATAGCATCTCATTGGTGTCTCTGTGGTCAGCTGCCACCTGCTCCACATCTCTTTTCAGCTGAGCAATCTCCATGTCTTTCTCCTGGTTTAGTTTGATGGCACGTTCATGCTCAGTCTGCAAAGCAGAGGCGTCCATAGATCGAGCTCGAGTTAACTCCTCGATGGTCTGCTGGTACTGTTTTACCTGTTCTTTTAGTTTGTTCTCAGCCTGCGTCAATTCACCTTCGAGCTGATATTTCTCCAGTTTTAAAGCTTCAATACGAGTATCCTTCTCCCTCACAACCCTGTTCAGAACACCCTGGCTTTCCTTCAGCTGCTTGGTTAGTTCTTCCACTTTACCCAAGGTCTGCTCATTGTCCGCCTTGAACCTCCTGTTCTCCACCTTCAACTCATAGTCTTCAGACATCACCTTCTCGTGGGAGCGCCTCATCTCATCCAATTCTCTCCTGAGGTCTGACAACTCTCTCTCCTTCTCTGCTAGCGCCTCATTAGCACCCTGTGCCTCACTTGCTCTTTCCCCTCCTTCATAAAGTTTTGCTTTAGCAGCCGATAACAGCTCCTCTTTCTCCTGCAGGGTCTTCTTTAGCTCGGTGACCTCTCTGCGTGCATCCCGGCTCTGCTCCTGTGAGTGTCCCAGTTTGTCTTTTAGCTCTTTCACTGTCCGTTCCAACTGTTGTTTTCCCATATGCAGTTCGTTAAGGGTAAAAGCACTCTGGCTCATTTTCTCTTTTTGGGTCTCCAGCTCTTGCTCAAGTGCCCTTTTCTGGTCACTGGATGTGTTGAGCTCTGCAGTCATTCTTTTCAGCTCTGTCTCAGCCTCTTTCAGCTGTCCAGAGAGCTGCTCTTTCACTGAGATCATATGCTAAAGTAGAAAAACAAAAGTGTTAATATTGTCTCTACTGTTGGGCTTTGTTGTGTCAAGTTGGACTGTATTTTCGTTTTTGTTTTTCAAAACAAGATGTTTTTTCAGGGTAAACTATACAGACTTCATATAACTGCTGAGGAAAAGGCTGAGTTGTATATTGTGCGTTTTTCTAATCAAGTAAAAAATTTTAAAAGTCCAAAATGTGTCAAGAAATGACAATCTGAGATGCTAAAATGTGACACTTGATATCAAACATCTCTAAATAAGTTGCTAAAATACAAATAAACAAAGAGATAAAGCACCAAAGTCATGCAGACCTGTGTAGCTTCCTGGTTTTGTTGGTCTAGTTCCTCCAGTTCAGACATCAGCGTGTCCCGCTCCTCCTCAGTAGCTCTCAGGGTCTTTTCTCTCCTCCCCAGTTCTGCCTTCAAATCATCCAATGACTCCAAATCAGACTCAGCTTCATTTCTGCTGACTAGTTGTTCTTCTGCCACTTTAAGTCTTTCTTGCAGATTAAGCTGTGGACAGAAAATCTGAAACTCACTTACAGAGGCTGAGTACCTTCCACAACCCATTATTGGTAGGAACCAATCAACAAAACCACCTTTTGTTTTTCTTCTTACCACTAACTGACACAATTACACAGAAAACAAATTCAAATAAAGTCATGCGACAAGTTCACAGGTGACTAAAATAATATTTATGTACAATATAAACAAACCTTTTCTTGTTCTAAGTCTTCCTTTTCTTGTCTCAGTGCTCCAATAATAGTGTTCAGTTCTAAGATGTCTGCATGCTCGACTTCTTCCTTTGGTTCTGCCTAAAGTTAAAATAAGTCATTAAATTAATTGGAGAAGCCTATGAAGGTGACTCCGGCCATTAAAAGCAAAAACTGCACACCATTTAAATGTATCTGTTGTCCCCATTTAGGTCTTCGTCTTGTGCAACTCTTTTGAACGTCGTCTTTCTTTGGTGTCACATTTGACATGCACTAGATCTCCTCTTTCTTTTCAAAGGAATGATACACAACCTCCTTAAATTTGGCAAGCCTGATCCTGTTTGCACTCCTGACCTGATGTGTTGATTTTGTGCTTAGACAATGCAAGCTTTCCACTTGAGACTGCTGTTTGATCTGAGTCACAGCTGGAAACGCAAATCTTATCATTGGTGATGATCTTCAACAAGAAAGCTGAATCAATGTGACTGAAGTCCATCACAAAGTGTTCAGGATTGAAAATCCAGTGTAAACAAAAAGCAGCATAAGCACATGAAACAGTGCAGCACATCACTAGATGACAAGATTAAAAGAGAGGTAGCCAAACTTGCACACAGATACAGTTTTTGCTTTTATAGCCAGAGTCACTCAGTTTATGCAAACATGTGCACATTGCTGATCTTCATGCTTACCTCATCCAGGTTTTTCAGTCTCTCTATTTCCTTTTCTGCAGCTAGAAAGTGGACATTTTAGTTAATATACAGATAAGCAATGGCTTAAAATGTGACGCCTATGACAATTTTCTGCATCTACATGTGATCAATATACAGTCCCTACAATAAAAATTAGAATTAGAAATAGCTGCAACATCAATAAAGAATGTTAATTAAGCAGATAACACATCCATATGAATAAGACATAATTTAACACAATGAATACCTTCCAAGCTATTTCTTAACATTTGTATCTCATGATCTAGCTGGGCTTTTTGCAAAGCCTTCCCCTCCTGCTCTTGTACTCGTGTCTGGAGCTCGGCCACGGAAGCCTGCAACCGCGTGTAGTTCTGCAGGAGCCCGGTATTCTCTTGCTGAGCATCATCCTTCTCAAGCTGTAGTGACGCTTGTATCTTCTGTGCCTCCTCCAAATTGGCAGACCGTTCGGCCAGCTGCTTCTCACGCTGCTCCGCTGCTTCTTGCAGGGACTGTATGGTTTGATGGAGTTCATGCAGCTTGGAGGTGTCTGACACAGAAGTGGGCTGACCACCACCTGGAGAAAATTATTAAGAGGACCAATTTTATTTGTGTGCGACACTAGAGTTGTGCGACTGAGATACAACTATTTTACATCAGATGCATTTAAATATGTGCCTTGCTCTAACACACTGTAAGAATTTAGGTCATAGCAGATCATTGTTGCAATAAACTCTCAAAACTCTCTAATGGCCCAAGCTTCCCATAGTTATTCCAAAAATGAGCTGACCACTCTGAATCTGTTCCTCCAGCTCCTCTATCCTCTCCTCGTACTCTGCCAGCTCCTGCCTGTGTCGCCGGGTGACATCTGCCAGCTTCTGTCGCTGGGCATCCTGCAGAGCTGCAAGTTCATGCTGGTGTTCATCAACCTCACGACTCATCTCATCTCGAAGCTCCTGAAATGAAAATCCCACAGCAGCAAAGTTAGAAAAATGCAATATCATTTGCACAGACAACAATAACAGACCATAACATTTACCTTAATAGTCCTTTGAAGCTTGAGAATCTCACTGTGGTTGTCATTACCAGCTCCTGTTGCTGTTGATGCCTGTTACAAAAAACAAACAAACAAAAAAAAGTGTGTTCATGTGGTTATTTTAAAAAAAATATTCAAAAGGTAAAACCATTTGTTCCATAGTCATCTAATTCTTCTGTAGTCTTACCTGAGACATTCGTCGCCAGTGTGCTACCTCCGACTCCAGACGCATGACTTCTGTCGACAGCCTGTTGATCTCTTGCTGCGACCAGATCACGTCGCTGAGGTCCATTTCTTCGCCATGGAAGCCCTGGTGAGATCCTGGGTGACGTGACAGGAAAGAGGAAGCAGAAGAGGAGGTAGTGGACGATGACGTAGTGGTTACGGGCAACATCGCAGGGCCAGCTGAAGCAGACTGGGCTGATTGCTGCAGCTTCTGGACTTCTTCTTGAAGCCCACTCTGCCGAGCTTTCAGGTGACTGATCTCCACCTGAAAGGACAAAAATTACAAGACTTTCCCTAAAAGACTTCCAAATGAAACTGGGTTTGTCTTAGTCTAACAAAGCACAAATGCCAAGTTTGATTTAGGCTAGACATACATGTCTATTTAGAGCTAAAATTCCTTTCATAAGTAGCTTTCCATTGCAGATAAATTCCCAATGTTATTGCCACATCTGCAAACAACGTTCACATGTTGGTGCATACAAAACCTTTTAATAAATCTAAAACTGAAATAATGTGTCTTAACCACTTTTCAATCTTTTCTCACTTAAAGCCAACACTGTTAAATTCATATGTACATACATCTTTCTGCTGCAGGAGGGTCCTGTATTCTGCAGACTGACGCTTGATTTGGATCTCCGCTGCCTCCAGCTTCTCCTCAAGCTCTGCATGAAGCTTTCGCAATCTCTCATGCTGCAACAAAGACATATCAAGGAGTAAAGACTGAAATACAGAAACATTCAGAAAATTAGAATGTATTTACAACTTTTACAGGGATCAACGTCAACTACAAGGCAGACATATTGGATCTCAGAGACACTAAAATACTGCATTGTCGCCAAAACTAAACCAACAATATTAACCCATTTCTGTCTATTTAAAACTTTTCTGTCTACTTTTTTCAATCGCACTGAGCTCCAAGCTTATTTAATCCTTCCAGAGACTTAAATCTGTTTGTGACCATAAAAAGCACATCACAGAGTACATGGCCTTATGCTTTTATAGGGTTAAATACTGGCCACAAAACAGATGGGAACAGCTGTAGCTTTGAGCAACTGTTACTTAAAAAGGAAGATCTAATGTAGCACATTTGCCCAGGGCTATATTTAGCCACAGATTACAATGCATTTGGAAGAGTAGTGAAAGCAGCAGGATAGTGTGTGAGGGACTCAAAGTCAACTATAGCTTGATTCATGGTAAGAAAGAAGCATACAAACAATGTTTTTCACTAATGTGTTTTTAATAGTTTTGTGGGAGCTCAATGTCACAGAGGAATAAGCAATATGAAGCCT
The DNA here is from genome assembly GCF_051167445.1 of Perissodus microlepis. Taxonomy (NCBI): domain Eukaryota; kingdom Metazoa; phylum Chordata; class Actinopteri; order Cichliformes; family Cichlidae; genus Perissodus; species Perissodus microlepis. The sequence continues at coordinate 15,594,278 of NC_140479.1, read as the reverse complement.
AGAGACAGTGCATGCTACTAGGTCAAATTCACTGTTGGCTTATTTATCTTAATTGGCAGGAAGACAAAATACAGAATGCTGCTACTTTTATTCATTAAGGAAGGACCTATTGCCATCTTTAAAACATAGTTTGATAGTACTGATAAAGTTCAGCTATGATTATGGAAGTTTGATGACTTGGGGTACGAGCAAAACAGACAAACCAAACAACAAACCCACAGTTAATGATATTAGTTTCAGATTTCCTACTATGACAAGTGGCCAGAAAGGTTTATAGTATTGCAGAGTGAATAGACTAACCTCAGATTTCTGAGCACCAAAAGCAGACTCGACTTCAGCCAACTTGGAATTGGAAACCTGCAGTTCTGTGGCAGCATCTGTAGTTGCATGTGGGGAAAAAAACATTTTAAAAAAGTAGCAGTTCCAAAATTATTCATGACTCAATGTAAAAATCACGCAGCACATGATTTAAATCTGTTGCATCATTTTAATGATACAACTACAATAAACACAGTAAAAACACACTTGTGCATTACTTTTTTTTGTATTGAGAGGGGCTTTTCTGCTTTATCCATCATGGTATATGTAGCACATTTAAGTGATTCTAACTGGAGCCTAACCTTGCTCACGTGATAAACAAACACGCTTGACTGAGCAGGCTGAACATTCCTCGCCATCTTGTCTGAGTTATGTGATCTAACAGCTGAAGGAATCTCAGCCAACACATAACATTCACACCAAGCCTCAGTTAAAGATCCAGCAATAAAAGTTTACTTAGTCCCTCCTGCAGTGATAACAATTCACACTTCTTGTTTTTGTCTGGAGCGGCGAGTTGGATATCTGTGGCCAAAGTTCTCTTTCTGTCAGTGTTTTATCATTCATCACTGTTTGCTTTAGTAGGATGACACTTCAGGGTTTAAGTGGGTAAGGTTGATGGGGCTCTTCTAATCCAATCTCTACAATAACTGCATTTTAGTACTATGCCCAAAACTGGCGAATCAGCAATCAGTATTTTCATATTATGCAGTACTGTAAAAAAAATAAATCAAATAAATCAGACTCTCTGCTCCCTTTTTCATATCTAGCGACTGATGAGTTCAAAACAACACTCTGACAGGAAAATTGTTAAACACCGACTACAGTTTAAGTCTTGGTGTAAACAACAAAGCAATTTAGTGAAGTGATGATGAGTTCAAAAACTAGATATGAACACCCAAATATGAGCAATTCCGGAAATCAAACAACGCCTCTCTATCAGTGTTGACGATATGCTGCTAAACCTCAGCTGACAATGAAAAACAGGGCCCATGTTTGCTTAAGTTTGCACCTAAATGAACCCAGAGTTAGAGCTTTTACCTCGCAGATAGTCTCAGAGGTGAATCGAGTCGCATATTTGGGAACATGCATTTGTAAAAAAAAATTAATAAATAAAAAAATTCCAGTTGATAAAATCAAAGGCTGATGGGGAATTAATGTGTTTCAACATACAAGAATGTGTCTACATGGAATATAAATAACCAGTGCTAAAGCTGAATAATCCAGTAGCGTAACAGGAAAATAACATAATGCATAAGAGGGAAAAATCCACTTTAGGATTCTAAAACAAAGAGCTGAATCTACTTTACAGTTAGTTCTTGAATACTGAAGGTAGTCTGACCATGTTCTGATAGCAGATTATGCTGCACAATAGCCATCAGTCTAATCAGGCAACAGTCAGTTTGAAACGAGACACCTTTTTAACTGCACCACACCAAAATCACTGGTACAGACTTTTGTGTTACAATAAGTAAACTCTGCTGTGTTTCTCCGATCCATGTGTCCATATTCAGCTGCTCTCACCTGGAATTTATCTGTCGGTTTACAACTGAATTATTATTTTTAAATTCAGATATTACTGACTTTAATGCACCATTGAGAAAATTTTGAGTGTAATAAACACAAAAGGAAAATTTTATTTTTTCAGGAACTAAGAGTTCTTTCAGTCAACACATGTCTGTCAGAAGCTCAAACTTAAATATAGTGCTGTGGTGGTGTGGAAATGCAAGTATGCTCTAAAACCTACACTGTAAGTCACAGCGGCTGTTTCAGCCCTTCAACAGTTTGGAAACTTTTAGTTCACTGCTAATGGATATAAAACTCAAACAATGTTATCATACTAGCTGTCCCACTCATTCAGTGCCAAACAGAGGAGCTCCGTTTAAGATCAAAAAAGTTGTTTAACTTTTATAGACTAATAGCACATAACTATAATTATATACAGCACAGCATGGATTGTTTTTTTTTTTGGGGGGGGGGGGGGGGGGTTGTTGGGATTTTTTTACATCTAATGAGGACTCACAGTCACAGGTGTCTAATTAGATACGTAGATATTTTACTGTAAATACACAAGAATACAGAAATGCTTGCAAATTATTTGAACTTCTAAAGACTTGTATGAGAGGCCTTTTTAAATTTTAACTTTTGAATTGCATTGTATATTGTGCTTGATACGGAATTCAAAATTTTCAGAACTCTTAATAAACTTTCAGAACTTTTAATAAACCAATTTGTTTATATTTTATCCTGCATTTTGAATCAATCACCATTTTGAAAGGTATGCATCCCTGTTTAATACATAGCTAGGTATTTCACTGTCTATATTATGTGCTGCTATAGAGCACTAATGTTATTATTTACTGGAAATGGCCTATATCTCATTTGAGATTAATTCCAAGCACCTAACAAAGTAAACTACATTTACACACTGATTTGACAATTTATAGCAAAACTAAGCTGAAAATGACAGACTTTAACACAACAGCGCTACTGTAATCGTGATGTCAGTTAAGTTTAAATCTTTAAACAGCGAAGATGATTCAACTTCAAGTTGAAGTTTGTGATGGTGTTAGAGTGAGCTGTGCGGCAGTGCGACTCGTTTCTGATCCTGATATAAATGTTTGTATAAGCACGGTGCAGTACTATATTATTTTCTGAATTTCTTTCAACAAAATTGAGTTGTGTCTGTTATCCGTTGTGTCATATCCAAAATGCTCAGTGAAAGTATAATTCAGAGCTGAGGGGCCACCAAAAAGTTCAGATTTTCTTTGTGATGAATAAGTCTATTTCGGCAAGTATTATCTTGTGTGGGTCAGGCAAAACAAGCAATTTATGCATTTCTGCTCTTTCTGTCACATCTGAAAATTAGAAAATGCACTGCAATATAACCAGTTACTTCAATATAACCATAAAGTTAAATAAATCCATCTTTTAACACAAAACTGAACACTGAAAATGCTCTTGAACCTATGACTGGTGTATCAGACAGCACAGGTTTTAATTGTACGGAAAAATTTGGAACTGGCAGTTTCTGCCTGTTTATATCATGGCAGATGGCCCTGCTTCTCGATGCCAGTAAGTTAACTAAGTTAACGCCAATTTACAGAAAGATATAAATTTTATATTAAAGCTATTCTGGTGTCTACTTCACTTTAATGGCTTCAAGTCAAAACTTTTGAGGGATTACTTTTGGACGTTTATGAGCTTTAGTAGCATTTTATTAGAGTGAGATTATAGGACATATACCAAAACTGAAAATCATGTCCCTACACGTGTAGAAAAAGCCTCACTCAGGTGTGCTCTAAAGGTGATGTGGACATCGCACGGATCAAACCAGGAACACAAACAAACTTACCTCCTACTTCTTCTACACCCTCCAGCAGCATGTCTTTGGTAAAGTTCGATATCTGCCCGGTGAAAGATGACAGACTCCCGCTAACCTGGCCCAGAGACTGGCCGAGGCCGGAGCCGATTCCCCCCAACCACGATGACATCTTCGGAGGAGACAAAAACCAAACAAAAACAAAGCAGGGCCGAGGAGAACAGGGGAGCTAGCCTAGCGTAGACTCGAAAGATAATACAGCTAGCTCGCTCATCAAGCTCAGCTGGAGACTCTCAGCCACGGGGGACCCGTAAATTCTAAAATCCAATTTCTTTCCTGCGTGACAAAGTCGCTTTCCAAACCGACAGAAGCTCATTTAGCAAGCACAGAACCCGGCTAATGACAGCTGGTCGTCCACACGAAGTAGTTTCCTGAAGACCGGCGGACATAATATCGAAGTCTGACAGCTAATACCTGAGGTGACGACTTTATGTTGGAGTCTGCGGTCAGCCTGAGAGGAATATTCAGCGTTTTTTTTGGCAAGTCTAAACACCACAGCGACCCAAAAGTGCCACCTCGACTGCAGCCATTATCGACTCGACCGTAGCGAAGGGTGTCAAGTTTGACGTGGACACCGCACACGACAGCGGTGCATTGTGGGATACTGGAGGACCAACACACTGAAGGTGCGTTCAAGTCCTGAAGAACACCAAGCGTTGCAGTCCCATTTAAATAGTTTATTATAAATGTTGTAAATTCCACAAAATACACTATACTACTACCAGTGTTGGGCAAGTTACTTTGAAAAAGCAATTAATTATAGTTACCAGTTACCTCTTCAAAAAAAGTAACTGAGTTAGTAACTGAGTTACAAGATTCTAAAAGTAATTAATTACTTGAAAAGTAATTGGCCATTTTTAACTACTTTTGATGTTTCCTCTACATTTCACCTTTAAAAACTGTTTACTTTCCCTTGTTTGGTATCATCCTCTTCAGCACAACCTCACGTGTCTATATTTACAGTTATGTTTTCATTTTGGCATACTGTATTAACACAATTGATCTAAAATCAGACAAAAAACATTTAACGTTGATTGAATAATATTTCATAACTTTAAATGTAAATATAAATTGTAAATTTTAAAATCATATGCACAAGTTTTGCATAGTTATTTGCAGCAATTTACCTTTTACCCTTTTTTTTAACCATTTCAAACTATTTACATAACAATCGGGTGTTCTGCATTCAATAAGATGCCACACAAATTATTTGTGCCACTCCAAATATTTCTGTCCACTATAAAGGAGAACATCACAGCCTGATACCTGCAGGTCTGACAGCAGCAGGTGTGTCACTCCTGTTTTTACCTGGAGACAGCAGTCACCTCATTGTTCTGACACACAACACAAAACTATCCACAACACTACACACTAACTACACAAGACAACACACTAACTACACACTACAAACACGCTAAACGTCACAAATCTCTCTTCCTAAACAACCAAATGTCGTATTGCCATATCATTTTTGATTGGTCGCATGCAGCTGCTTAAAGGTGTAGCGCCCAGATTACTTACAGCTACTTCCATACAACTGATGCGGTAAGATGAGCACAGCTTCAACCGTCTGTTTGTTGAAAAATAGTAACGCGACGCACCGAATTTTCTTGTTAGTAACAGTAACGGCGTTGTAACGATAGAAATAGTAATTAGTTAGATAACTCGTTACTGAAAAATGTAACGCCGTTAGTAACGTCGTTACTTGTAACGCCGTTATTCCCATCACTGACTACTACTATATCTTCTTTTCATAAAATGTAAAATATTATTAAGATAGTTGATTAATTATTGTCAAATAAGCAATAAGTTACAGTTAGTTTATTACAGTGTTTATATCTTCCACTCAGTATTTTGAGAAAGAGCTTTATCGAAATGCATGCAAACATATATCGAAAAACAGTGTATAAAGGATAAGCAGAGCTTGAAACTCAGTATTTGGTCTTTATTCTTCAAAACAGCCTGAAGTGTCTTAGGCAAGCTTTATTATAATTTCTTCAGACAGTCTTCAGTTCTCCAGACTTCTTGAAGGACAGTCAAAACCCTTTTTTGGATGTGGAAAGCCTTTTGCTCCATTCTGTTTGGAGATGATCCCACACTGCTTCAATAATGTTGATGCTCAGGCTGTGGGAAAGCCAGTCTACAGGGAGTGCAGAATTATTAGGCAAATGAGTATTTTGTCCACATCATCCTCTTCATGCATGTTGTCTTACTCCAAGCTGTATAGGCTCGAAAGCCTACTACCAATTAAGCATATTAGGTGATGTGCATCTCTGTAATGAGAAGGGGTGTGGTCTAATGACATCAACACCCTATATCAGGTGTGCATAATTATTAGGCAACTTCCTTTGGCAAAATGGGCCAAAAGAAGGACTTGACAGGCTCAGAAAAGTCAAAAATAGTGAGATATCTTGCAGAGGGATGCAGCAGTCTCAAAATTGCAAAGCTTCTGAAGCGTAATCATCGAACAATCAAGCGTTTCATTCAAAATAGTCAACAGGGTCGCAAGAAGCGTGTGGAAAAACCAAGGCGCCAAATAACTGCCCATGAACTGAGAAAAGTCAAGCGTGCAGCTGCCAAGATGCCACTTGCCACCAGTTTGGCCATATTTCAGAGCTGCAACATCACTGGAGTGCCCAAAAGCACAAGGTGTGCAATACTCAGAGACATGGCCAAGGTAAGAAAGGCTGAAAGACGACCACCACTGAACAAGACACACAAGCTGAAACGTCAAGACTGGGCCAAGAAATATCTCAAGACTGATTTTTCTAAGGTTTTATGGACTGATGAAATGAGAGTGAGTCTTGATGGGCCAGATGGATGGGCCCGTGGCTGGCTTGGTAAAGGGCAGAGAGCTCCAGTCCGACTCAGACGCCAGCAAGGTGGAGGTGGAGTACTGGTTTGGGCTGGTATCATCAAAGATGAGCTTGTGGGGCCTTTTCGGGTTGAGGATGGAGTCAAGCTCAACTCCCAGTCCTACTGCCAGTTTCTGGAAGACACCTTCTTCAAGCAGTGGTACAGGAAGAAGTCTGCATCCTTCAAGAAAAACATGATTTTCATGCAGGACAATGCTCCATCACACGCGTCCAAGTACTCCACAGCATGGCTGGCAAGAAAGGGTATAAAAGAAGAAAAACTAATGACATGGCCTCCTTGTTCACCTGATCTGAACCCCATTGAGAACCTGTGGTCCATCATCAAATGTGAGATTTACAAGGAGGGAAAACAGTACACCTCTCTGAACAGTGTCTGGGAGGCTGTGGTTGCTGCTGCACGCAATGTTGATGGTGAACAGATCAAAACACTGACAGAATCCATGGATGGCAGGCTTTTGAGTGTCCTTGCAAAGAAAGGTGGCTATATTGGTCGCTGATTTGTTTTTGTTTTGTTTTTGAATGTCAGAAATGTATATTTGTGAATGTGGAGATGTTATATTGGTTTCACTGGTAAAAATAAATAATTGAAATGGGTATATATTTGTTTTTTGTTAAGTTGCCTAATAATTATGCACAGTAATAGTCACCTGCACACACAGATATCCCCCTAAAATAGCTAAAACTAAAAACTACTTCCAAAAACATTCAGCTTTGATATTAATGGGTTTTTTGGGTTCATTGAGAACATGGTTGTTGTTCAATAATAAAATTATTCCTCAAAAATACAACTTGCCTAATAATTCTGCACTCCCTGTATGTCTGATAGGGTTCCACTATGTGTTTTCCTATCCAGGTATGCTCTTACACTGGCAGTGTGTTTGGGATCATTGTCATGCTGAAATATGAAGTCGCTGCTTATCAGATGCTTTCCAGATGGTGGCATGGTGGTTCAAAATGCGACTGTACTTTTCTGTATTCAAAATTCCATCAACTGTAACAAGATCCTCAACACCACTGAATGAAGTGGAGCTCCAAACCACAACACTCTGTGTGAGCCTCCACTCTGTTTACAGGTGGCTGTGGATGGCCACTGTTATACCTCACTCTTTACTTGTGGTGCACAACAATGATGATTTCGACCAAAAATTTCACTTCATCACTCTATTAGACCTGTTGCCACAGATTTTCAGTCCAGTTCTTCCTTACTTTGGCATACCTCAGCCTTTCTCCTTGTTTACCCTTCTCCAAATGATTTCTTGACACCCGCCCTTCCACTGCAACCATTTCTCTGGTCTTGTGCCAGTACTTTGCCGTCTTTCCTGTTTCTGAAGGACATGACCTTCAGATACCGTTTGTCTGCAGTTTTGTCCTACTTTAAGGATACATTGCTCACAGTTTTCAGCTAACAACTCTTTGGAAACCATCTTTTTGGTGTGAAAATACTTGTTTGTTTGTCAAACTGTGTTATCACATCATCCTTGCATCCTCTGTTCATCCTTTGGTGTTCTTCATAGCCCGCAGAATTTTGATTCTGTTCATCTGAACGTATCGTATTCAATCCTCAAATACTTTTAAACTGAGTGTTGTGCAGAAGATCTGTGAAGGTTCCCTTTCTGTTGCTTTGTGGCTCAAACAATGTGACAGAGAAGAGCCAGTCTCTGGTTTTCCTTCTAATTCATTTATTAAAAGATTATTTTTTGTACATAGTGTTAAATACAATCTCTCAGAATTCTGAAACCAACACAATTTTTGATTCATGTCCATTTAGGAGACCACCAAGACAATATCACTCTGTAATTACTTTAAAACTCAATGCTAACCATCTTCATTTGGAAACAATATAGAAGAAATTAGAGGAAATGTCTTTTAATTCATAGCATATTTGTGCAAAACAGGGAGAGGTCCCAGAGCCCATATTCCAGCAGCTTCCTTACATTAAAGGCCAATGAAAACATCTTTAAATACCCAACCATAAAATGCAGGCCTTCTATCTTCCATCAGGACGACCATGCATTTCTGGTGTGTAGGTCAGAAGAACAATCATGACCCACAGGTGCAGTACCGCCTGCAAAGAAGGAAAAAAGATCATGAATAAACTACAGATGTTACAGACCACTTTACCAGCTACTGAGCACTCTCTCATTGAACAAAGGGTTCATATCATTTCAATAATAACACTGACCATGTACAGGATGACAAAAACTCTGGCCATTGGGTAGCGCCTCAGAAAGATTCCCAGTCTTATGCTGTTATAAATAAAAGTATTGGTCACAGTGAACAGTTTTTCACTTGTAAAACAATGGAACTGTTGCACAGTAAAACGGTGAACAGTGAAAGCTTACCTGAAGCGGTCAATTGTGCTGGCTGCCTTACGTACTTTTCCATACACTCCTGGACTGTCCTGGTCACTGAAGAGCACAGGTGTGTTTCTTTGTCTTGCCCCTGACAGTCCAAAACAGAGAAATGTAAATGCATATATTATATATTAGGTTTTTTTTAATAAAACAGGTCTCATTTACCAAAACAAAAAGCAAATGACAGCTTCTCCTACCTGCTCCCTCTAAACCGCTCATGTTGATTGCCGGCCCTCCACTTTGTCCTCCCTGAGTATTCTTCAGCTGCTGCTCCAAGCGCTCCAGCTGAAAGACGAGGGAATTTTTTTCCGTGCCAAGAGCTTCCACCATTGTCTGCTTCTGGATCAGTGTCTCCGTCAGCTGGTGGAGCCGGTTCTCCAGCTCTGTTTGGCTGTTGCTGAGTGTCTTGTTGGTCAACTGCAAAAGGAAATTCATCAGACATCATTATTCAGTGGTTTTAATAGACACAAAGCAAATGTCCTGATCCGGGAAGGAGACTCCTCAATTGTTTTGTATAACTTCAAGGTACTGACCTGGTTCCTGAGTTTTTGGATTTCATCTTCTCTGTCTTTGATTCGACTCTGCAGAGTGGTTTTGGCTCGATGGTGCTCTTCCTCAAGGTACTGCAGCTCCTATAGGCACAAAGATTAAGTTAGTCAAAACAGCAGCTTGTGCACAGCTTTTATAATTTTTAGCCTATTATTATTATTATTATTATTATTATTATTATTATTATTATTATTGTAACTCTCTTTTACCTGTTTGTAGCGCTCCACCTCAGCCTCTACCTCCTGCTTTGCTCTGTTCTGTAAGGTCTGCTGCTCCTGTAACTGCGCCTGCTGCTCCCTCCACGTCTCTGCCTCTGCCAGCGCCTGATTCTCCAAATCCTGTAAGCAAAAATTCAACCTCCACTGAATTACTGGCCTCTCTCGCTAGTAAGTAATTTTGCTTTTTCCTACTGCATATACTATCTCACCTGTATTTCAGTCCTCAGAGTGAGAACTTGCCCCTGCAGTTTTTGGATCTCCTCCCTCTGCAGGTCCTTTTCATGACGCAGCTCCTCAAGCTCCAGAGCCATGGTCCCACTGCCGTCCAGGGTGTCTAGACCAGATCCCTCCTTCAGACTGCTGATCAACTTCTCTTTGGACTAAACAAACATTTAAAAGTATTAAATAAAAGTTCAAACATATAATAATGAGATTTACTCCACTTTACTCCAGGGTAAAGCTTTCAATGAAATCATTTTTCGGGAGAGCCTCCACAAGCCTTACTTGTAGGATGCGTGAAGCTTTTTGCTTATAGTCTTGTAACTCTTGCTTGGCAGACTCAGCTGCAGCTTTGGCACTTTTTAATTGGTGTTGGAAGTCGTCGACCTTGAACTTCTCCTCTGCTGCTCGCCGCTCAGCTGCAGTCACTGTTTCTGCAAGGGTTTGCCTCTCGGCCTCCAATTTAGAGAGCCGGCCAGCATATTCAGTCTACACAAGAACAGAAAGTTAAGTCTCATCATTTCCATATGACCGGTCTATATTTAACCGTTGTAAATACAGAAAATGAATGGCATCGTGTGCACCTGCATCTGCCGGTAGCTGTCCTGTTCTCTTCTGAGCGCCAGTTCAGCCTCTCGCAGCCTCTCCTGTAAGGTTTCCAGAGCTTGGGACTGCATGCTGTTCCCTTCTGTGTGGTCTTGCATAATTCTAAAAAAATCAAACAAGACAAGAAAATGCTATCTAAATCAGTTCTTTGTAAGTTTAGTGTAATTTCTATTTAAGACTTTGGCTCCAAAAGCATACTTTGACTTTTCCTTCTCTGCCTCCTCTAATGCAGCACTGCGGGATTTTAGAAGCTGATCGGCTTCATCGAGTCTGATTTTTAGGACTGCAAGTTGACCGTCTTTGGCTGAGAGAGCTTCTGTTAGGTCATCGACTTGTGACCGAAGTTCTCGTAACGTTCGGTCAGTCTGGGACTGCTCCGAGTTCCATTTGTCTGCACGTAGACGGGCCTGGTTTAGCTCTAAGAGAGAAAAAAACAAATTAAATCACAGGACGAGGTGTAGCCAGGTGAATGTGTGCCATTTTCGGGTTTCAGTATTGGCTTTTTTTGCTAACCATCTTGTAAGTCTTTTGCTCTCTGGATAACGGAAGCCATCTCTTGATTCAGGGAGGCCACCTCACTGCGCAGCAACTGGTTCTCTAGACGCAGGCTGGACAGGATCTGGTTCTGTGGTTCTTCTGTTGGTGGAGGAGGCTCTTGCCTGCTGGACTCCAGAGGGACAGCCAAGCCTGAGTCTGAACTCTCAGGTGTATCTGTGGTGGCCAGGCAAGAGTAAAGAGAAAACAGCATTTACAGATATAAGTGTGGTAGCTCTTATGTTATACTTCTAAACAGCAACAAACTGGTATAATAAAGCATTAATATAAAATTATCTTATTTCATACCGTTGTACTTTAAGGTTCCCTGTCAAGTTTTGGACACTAAGTGGGTTAATTCTTTAGTGGGACGTGGTAAATTTACCATTTTAAAAAGGAGTCCCACAAGGTTCAGTATTAGGTCCCATGTGGTTCATATTAACAATATTGCACCCTCTCTCTATAAGAAAATATACCATCCATCTTTATTAAGATGCTACAGTTCTGTACTGTATTAATAATATTCTTTACTCAGCCACTGAAACCCAACAGCAAGTCTTTCTAAATTGCAAGAACCACATAACTTCAAATTAGCTTTGAAAGCAAACAAGTTATCAAGAGCTTATGAGAGATTATGGAGACTATCTGTAAGTACACCTCTGACTCCATTCTTAAACCCCCTTAATTAATTTCAGCTCTTCAACCAAAGATTTACTAATAAAAACATTGATTCTTGTTTTTACTGGGTTTCATATAGAAAAAGCTGAGTCATGACTGTGGCACAGTAGTCACTGGTTTTCATTCACTTTCTTTAAAGACCTTTATTTTGTTGTAAAATAATTTTATCCCTTCGTGCAATTGACTATTTCAATATGTAATTACAAACCAGAATGTTCTTGAATGTAACTGTTATCTTACCAAGTGACTAATTATTAGTTCCTTTTCATGTGTTTATTCACTCCATTTTCACTGTACTCTTTAAATCTTTGCAAATTAGAGCATGCTATCACTGACTGATTTAAACAAAGGCTGCTTTCATGTGCACCTGCACATAATTTTTCTCTCATAGTCATGAGAGCCTATCAGTAGAAGTAATGTGACAAAAATGCACTGATGTGCCAATAAAGGTGAAGAAGAAGCTAAAAAAAAACTGTCTTAACTGTAAGCTGAAATTTTCTTCTCCTGTGAATAAAGTTTATTGTTTATAAAATGTTTGAGTGTTGTTAATTAGTCAGACAGTGCGCTGTTGGCTTTGCTCATACCTTGGCCTTGCTCTTTAGCAGAGTTCTCCTCTGTTCTGATGCTGTGAGCAGATAATGAGCTCATGCTTGAAGCTCTTGATACACCCCGGGTGGAAGGGGGTGTGGAGGGGACTGATGGGGTTGTATGAGAAGTGGTGGAAGCGGGAAATGTTGGGTTTTGGGCCTCTACCACTTTTACAAGGTCCTTTCTTGAATCCCTCCGATTGCTGACTTGAGGCTCAGAGCTATTCAGAAAATCAAAGAGCATGTCATCGTCCACATTCTGCTCACTCTTTTTGGGCCTCACAAACCCAGATGAAGTCTTGCCAGTGTTGGGGGCGCTGCTACCAGAGCCCAAGGGTGTACTGGTCACGTTGGCAGACCCAGCCAGCATGGTTGCATTAGATTTCTTGATGTTGCCAGCTGCAGCAGAGATGTAGCCCTGGGCATCATGAGAGGATGCATAGGTATGATGTGTCACAGCTGGGTTGGTCTTGTAACCTGCAGAGTTGTAGTCCGTTTTAGCAGTGGATTCTTCTCTATAGGCTATTGAGAAGGAGGAGGATTTTTCCTGGCCTTTACTCAGGGCAGTAGCAGCTCCCTGGTCCACTTTATTCAGGAAGTCTTCAGCTTTCCCAGCCAAGTCAGTAAACCAAGACATTTTGCAACCTAGCGATAGGGACAAACAGCAACATGTAAAGATTTATTTGACGGATAATATATTTATTTACTTTCCAAGTTCTTGGATTTCTATTTAACAACATAAGGAAGGTCAGTGGTGGAGTAACAGTCACTATGTCAATGACAGACGCTGAATCTAGACACGCAGTTTAACTGTAAATAGCATTTCACCTCCCCTCATCATTATCACCACTGAGATACCATCCAGTGAGGCCTTCAGTTTCAAAAGCTCAGGATACACTGCCTAACTGTACCTGTGCATGACAGAGCTACTTCTGGTGTGGCTACTATCAGCCCAGGTAACCATAGCAGATCTTCTGCCTTCATCCCCCTCTTTCTCTAAGGCTACGTTCACACTGCAGGTCTTAATGCCCAATTCCGATTTTTTAATCAAATCCGATTTTTTTTGTCTGCTTGTTCACACTACAAATAAAATATGGCAGCAAACGCGCTCTAGTGTGAACCCTCAAAGCGGCCCGCATGCGCAAAAGAAGACGTCACACACAACGCGCTCTGTTTAGACCCAGACCAAACAGTATTGTTTGACTGATGGTCCTTAATATAAAGACTTGTTTTGGACTTTACGTTTCCCAATTTTGCTTTAAGTTATAAAGTTATTTTATTATTTACATATGGCCTAATAATTATCCTTATTGCTGTTTTAGAGAGGAGCGGTGCTTCAAAGGTAGGTTGCAGATTTCTGTTAGAATCTGCAGATTATACAGTACAAATAAAATGTTCACGTTTCTCCAACGCTGTCTTCCCAACAGTTTCACTAACATCTACACTGGATGGCCAGGAAGCGTTCACGTTGTCTTCTCGGGCGCTGATAATTGGCGTCTGTCTTGTTCAGTGACGTAAAAGACAGATTTAATGCGACATGACCGTTCAAACAGCAGTCGCTTTCTAAAACATCAGATATGTATCGGATTCAGTATCACATGCGAAAGTGACCCAGGTCGGATTTGTGCTGTTCACACTGTCATACCATGATCGCATATGGGTCGCATAGGGTCAAAAAAGTCGGATTTGATGCGCTTCCGCCTGCAGTATGAACGTAGCCTAACAGTCTCCTATGTTACATCACACCACTGTATGCCCTCCTTCATTAGATTTATAATTCTACTCTGATGTCTTCCTGTAGACTACAGGAAGAGCAGAGCAAACCCCCTCCCCCTGGCTGTCAACAAAGGCTGTGTAGAGAGGGTTTCTCAGAACCTTTATTGCTGACAACCTCACCTGGTCTGCTAACACAACAGCTGCAGGTAAGACAGCTCAGTGGCGCATTCGCTTAATAAGGTTCCTGAAGAATAACAGTCACGGATGAGAAACTACTTTTGGTAACACTGCAATATGCCAACTGCTTTGCTGCAGCTATAAATGTTATCCACAGGGTTATAAAGACAACAGAAAAGATCAATACCTGTGCTCTTCCCTTTCTCAAAGCAACTGCAAAAGCAAGAATCCACTCAAGAGGGTCAAAACAGCTCTCACCCTGGGCACTTGCCGTTTGACCTGTTGCCCTCTGGTAGGCACTACTGGTCCAACAAAGCAAAAGCAGGCAGTTTTGGGGGTTTTTTTTTAATCCAAGTGCATACTGTCCAAAATAAATGTGGCAATAAATGCATTCTGAGGATAGCATTGAAACTAGACAGGACCGAGCTAGATGGGAAGCAAAACTGCGAATTGATCCATATTAAATAAACAGGATCGCAGCAACAAATTGTAGACAGTTAGAGTTGGGACTCTTCCAGCTTTGTGAGCAGCCTGTCAAGTTCGACTCAGGACTAAAACGCTCCCTGCGACAAATGCTGCACAGCTAGCATGCTATAACAAAAAACTAAGCAGCGAAATTTAATCAGCTATAATTTTTAACGACACCACGCTTTTTTTTGTAAAACGTAAATGAACAAATGGTTGGTTATTGGAAGTGTTTTAACTCTAACGTTATCGTAAAACGATGTAAACACAGTTGTTCAGGATCAAGTCCATCAGTGCTGCGGCTAACAGGCTAGCTGGCTGTTAAAGGAAACATTTAAACGTACCGTTTGACAAGAGGTATCAGTCTCAGGGTGTCTCCAGTCACCTGGCTGCCGCCGAGGTTAAACAGATCAGAGTGAAAGAATAAAACTGCTTGGAAAACAAAGTCAAATATCATCATCTGTCAAGGAGGATGTTGGTGATCCTCTCAAT
The DNA here is from genome assembly GCF_051167445.1 of Perissodus microlepis. Taxonomy (NCBI): domain Eukaryota; kingdom Metazoa; phylum Chordata; class Actinopteri; order Cichliformes; family Cichlidae; genus Perissodus; species Perissodus microlepis. The sequence goes on along the minus strand of NC_140479.1, from coordinate 15,579,110 downwards.
ACGTGGACCAGGAAGCGCTGCAAATAAGGACCCGACAACAGAGCGCCCTGAGAAAAGCCTGATCGAAAATTAACCAACGGGGTTTCCAAAGCGCAGAACTCACCTCTGTTAAGGACTTTACTTTACTGTAAATAAAAATAAATTAATGGAGAACAACAACAACATCAACAATAATACTAAGAAGAAGGAGGAGAAGACCTGACCAACTGGTAAGTTGTTTACTTTATTTATTCTCTATGCATCTCCTAAATGTAGATCTTGACAATGATATGCCTACCTGCTTAAGAGTGTTCTCAACTCGGTTAGATGTTGTGAAGTTTTTCCATCTTAACCATGGATATAATTCTTTCACCGTGCCCTTTAGCTGTCTTCTTGTTTTTTGGGGCCATTTAATGTTGCGGAGCTGCCCAGTGCATTCATACCTTTTAAGAATTTACCAGAATGTTGTTATGCAGTTCCTGTGACATTCAGCCTAAGGATGACCTCCTTTGCTTGCATCTGCATGTCTTTGGACTTCCTACTTAAGAGTTGTCAAATACAAATTCAACATTTGGAATCAGCTCCAGCCTTTTCATTGGCTTCATTTGTCAACAAATGGTGAACACTTGTCAGTTAATTGCCTTCTTACTTTTGAGTGGGGCACTAGCATACAATCGATATGCGACTGTCTTCTTTGAGGGCACAATTCATTTGCTCATGTCTTGGCAGCTGTATCCAGACAAAACTGTCACTAGTTTTCTTTCTAGTCTTTGAAATCTCTCTCTTCTTACCTCTGCTGAGCTTGTTCTGTACTTGAAGGTTCTCTTTAAATTTCTTGATGATTACTTCTAACTCCAGTTCCTGAAACTTGGAGACATTGTTCTAACTTTGTATATTCACTTGCCCTCATCTGTAGTCCATGCAGAAGACAGACAAAATGACACAGAAGTTATGAAACAGTGCCCCTTTATTTTTTTCCGCACTCACTCAAAAATGCATATTTACATGGCATGCCACATCAAAACAGGAACTGACTATGGACACAATCAATAACACATAGAATCTGCTCTGGGAGTTGAGGGCACGGGAGTTATCCCATGAACAACCAACCGAGGGAAACCAAAAATGAAGCAACACTTAGAATAAGGTCGGCCATACAAAAGAGTTCCTCTTTATTTAGGTTGATTAAAAAGTGACAGATGTCCAGCTGACCTGTACTGAACGTTTTACATTTTTCATGAAGGGCCAACACTGTGGTTAAGTCAGAGATGATGATAGTGAGAACTCTGCAAATAACCACAATGCTGTTGAAATTTAGGATGGAATGCAAGTGCAGATTTTCATACATACAGAGGGGGAAAATGTACTATTTTAATTTATTACTGATGAGAACAAGCTGGTCAAATCCGAAGATGTCCATAGACTTTAAAATGCCTAAACAACTTGTCTAAGATAGGTTCCTTGTTCAAGGTAATAATCCACAAGCGCCATGTTGTCTTTGTCCTCTTGGAGAAAAATTTAAAAAAAAAAAAAAAAAAAGGGAGTTGACTCCAGAAGATCCAGAAGAGTAGGAGAGAAGTTAAATACATTAAAAAACAAACAAACACAAACAAACTCCGTATACAAGTTTGTCTGTGAATGCAAAAAGAACAAAAAAAACCCAAAAAACAAACATAACTGGACAAGGTTTTCTTTTTTCTTTTTCCCGAGAAAGATCCTTTGAGAAAAATGTTGTCTCCGTTTAATCAGTATTTCCTTTGTGTTGGATGTACAGTCTATTTTATCATCATTCAAACACACATCTTTCAGGAGTCATTCACATTCTCGCTCTTGCTCATACACACAAACACCCAGTCTCTCACTTTCACTCACACACACACAAACTCTTGCTTACACATGCAATGTAGGTTCTCGATGAGGTTCTGCCACATCAAATCAGCCCCCTCCTCTTCTTGTAGTCTTCCAGGTTGAGGGACCTGCGGGGAGCGCCGTCCTTCACTGGCAACGCGTTAGAGCTCACAGACAGAGACTTCGCCTCTGCAGACGAAGAGCAAAATTACACAACTTCACTATATCAGTGTGATACAAACTGGCATTCACCTTGTGCTCCAAGTAAGCAGAACATCTAGGTCGTATAGCTTCAACAGTACCACAAAACACGCAAGGTTAAAACGAGGGTCTCACCTGCATTGGGAACCTGTAGGTCAATCTTTACATCAAAGTCGTGAACTTTAAACAAGTCTTCCGAGAGGTCAGTGGTTGGCTTCGGGACATCTTTGTCTTTCGGGTTTGTTTGACCCTAAAACAAAGAAAGTAAAGATTTCTTCAGGATAAAGAGCTACAGTTCAGGTTAGTACTCATTTCCAGTCCAATCTCTTTTAACAAGACCTCAAAGAAAAATACATTATTTTCTGCTATAGTTTTGCCATATTCTAAAATAATAGTTTTTTTTCATTATTTTAAATATGACAGCTTATAATTCATGAATTCACCAAAAAACACTACAGTGCTGAACTCAGTTTAGTCTTTCAAAAAGTTGAGTTTATCTCAAAATATCTTTCCTTGGATAAAGCCAAACTTCAACACCAGTTTTGGCATAATTTTTTATGAGCTATCAGGGAGGGTCCTGCTTACCAGTTTGTTCTTCTCTGGACTTGAATTGTCTGGTGTTGAACCAGAGCCATATTTCTGGTTTAGGTGAGCAAGAATAGCTGCATGGACTGACGGATCTCTGGCCTGCCAAATTAAAAGAATCACAGTGACAGATCAGATCAACAGAAGTAGAAGTAGTGGTAGTTTAGGGAGATTTCAGACTGCTGTTATGCTGCATGCACATAATTAAGCATGTCTTCAGTCTTATTTATAACAATTCAGTAATTTAAACTGTCACCTTCATGATTCAGGTATAAGTGTTTGTGAAAATGAGGCATGTGTTATTTCAGTGTGTTTAAACAAGCACAATTATCCAATCTGATAAATTTATTATAGAATACTTACATTAGACACCATGGTGGGTTTGCACTGTCTTCGTGTGAAAGGATCCATTTGTTGGTTTTTGGCATTTTGTCCTTCAGCCTGTTGGAAAATAATTAATGTTATGAAACATAACAATACCTAAAATTCATAGGTATGTTATTTTTACTACACATGCAATAGGACGTGACGGTTTTAAGCCTATGCAGGTTGTCTTGAACATACAGGTGCTATAGTATAAAACTCTTAGGCTGGCAGATGCCTGAAGTGAACCACAGTGATACTGAACACGGTCACAGTAAAGCAGCACCAGATTAAGAAAACACCTGACATGAGGAAGCACTTTGAGGAAGATTATGAATGTACCTTTTTTATAAAATGCTGCAAAAACAGACTCAAAGTGTAAGAAAACTGACTTTATAGCCTGATGCTTGAGTCATTGATGGTTTTCCTATCCATAGATGTATTAATATGGTGTCATGCTGTCAATATTTTAGCATAAAGTTATGAATAAGGAGTAATTGCATTATGTAATATAGCTTCTTTTTTTTTCTTTTTTTTAGCTCATCTGAGGCTGTGATGACTGTATATGGTGCTGTTTAAGAAGGTGAACACTTACCACAAGAGCTTTCTCAGATTCAACAATGTTCCAGCTTCTGTTCCTCTGATTAATGTAGCTGGGTGACAAAAGAACAGTTTAATGATAGGACTATATTTACATATCACACAAAGTTTTTTAAACATAATGCCTGGCACTACCAACAAAACACAATTTAGCTGTTTTTCTGTAGTTTACAATAACTTTATTTAAAGAAACCAGTGTTTTAAACTGTGTATTTTAATTCAGGAACTTTGCATAGCTGTTTTATTAAACACAGTAAAATGTTTATAAGTGTAGATTGTGTACCTAATAGCAGAGATGTTCTTGGTCCTTTGTCTGTCGAGGGCTTCTGCCCTTTCCTCAAGCTCATTCAGTTCATCCTGGATCACTTTCACTCGTTCACCATCTCCACTTTCCTCTGCCATGGCCTTCAAACCAAAAGAGAAAAAAGAAAAAGAAATGAAAAGGTAAGCCTGATTAGCCTTTGTCTCTCATCAAAGTTAAGTTCAATGACATTTGCTGTCAGTGTCCATGTTTTGTTGGTACAGATTTACAGGTTATCAGGGTGACATTTAAAGGGCTACGATAATTCCACCTTATCTTGGAGTTTAAAAAAATGCTGGTTTTCTTTTACCTTATCTTTGAGTAACTGCGTTTTCTTCATGGCATAATTTGGTGGTGCTTTCCGGAATCTGTCCTTTTCTTTTACAATCTGCAGAGAGTTTAGACAAAACATTTTTATGACTGCTCATAATTAATGACGTCAGAAAAAAGAATGAAGACCTAGTAAAAAAAAAAAACGACTTACATCCTCAATGTCTTTATCATTGAACTTGTAGTTGAGAGCTTCTTTGATGGATTGCTCCTTCTTGGTGATTTCATCCAGAGTTGGCACTTGCATTCCAGCAGCAATCATCTGGGAAAAATCGATGAAACACATTTCAGCATCACTTTATCGATTATATATTTAGGACTGTTTAAACATTCTTCTTTTATAAAATCACCTACCGCCTCTTTCCACTTCATGAATTCACTTTCTGTGAACTCTTGATTTGATACAAACTCAAGCCTGAAAACCCGTGTGTCACCACCATGCCTGTAGATGATTTACAACATTAAGAGTTGTGTTTTTGGAAACCAGGAAAAAAAATAACATAAATAAATATCCACCATAAACTAAATGATCCATATATCCATGACAGTATGCCTACCTTAACTGTAATCCCTTGTTTGTTCGTGTTGATCCAAGCTGGTAAACCTTCGCCGTCTCTACTACATCAACAATTTCAGCAACCTTTCAACAAGGGAACAAGAAACTCAAACATAAGTAAAAATACTTCCAAAATAAATAAATAAACCTTACAATAATATATTGGTGGTAGAGGAGATGTAACGAGAATATAAGCTCACCCTATAAACTGGTTTACTGCTGCTGTTCCCGATTCCTATCCTTACAAAGCAGCCAGTCACAGTCTTAGCAAAGAAGGGCATGTGGCACCAGCGCTCCAGCTTGTGTCTGGACAGGCGGATCCTGTTGAGTTCATCTGGCAGGGAAACGGGCTGTGACTTTGGTGGAGTCTCCTCTTTTCTGGTAGCAGAACACAGTTTAAAAAGTTACTCAGAATCAAGAGAAAAGCATCAAACTTGACCATTGCTCTTCTTGTGATGGCACTGTGGTGAATGCACTGGTTGATACACTTACTCGTCTTCATCGTAAGATGATGAACGGGAGCTGCGATCGCTTTTGACAGATGACTTGTCATCATCCTCCTCCTCTTCTTCCTCATCGTCAGAGTAAACCTCACTCGTCTTCAGCGGCTGACGCTTAGCCAGCAACTCCGCTGTTAAGAGACGACACGTCAGCGTTTGAAAGACAATCAGATTGGCACAACAACCTGTCACAAAGGAGTACAAAGCATGCCAACCTGTTTTATTTTTCTTCTTCTCTCGTTCAGCCTTTAGTTCTTCCATAGCCTGGGATTTTTTGTCAAGTTTTTCATCACGCTTGGATCGTCTTTCCTTGTTGTGGGACATGACCTGTAGACATGAGCATGTAGAGGTTAGAATTAGAAATATGATAAAGACAACGTGTAATGCCACCCCTTCTCATACCAGGCAGAAATGAGGAGGCATCAGATTTCACTCAAATTACTGAGTGAAATTAAAAGTTCAGTTCAAGCTCTTATTTAGGCAAGACTATCAATGATTGATAGATAGAGGCTTTATTAATCCTACACTGGGGAAAAAGCAGTTGAATTAGACACCCCAATGTATTATAGAAGAGTAAATTGTACTATATACAGATGGTTACTATATACAGTAAAAGGCACTAAAAGACGTCACAGATATTTTTTTGTTGTTGTACAGGGAGTGCAGAATTATTAGGCAAGTTGTATTTTTGAGGAATAATTTTATTATTGAACAACAACCATGTTCTCAATGAACCCAAAAAACTCATTAATATCAAAGCTGAATGTTTTTGGAAGTAGTTTTTAGTTTGTTTTTAGTTTTAGCTATTTTAGGGGGATATCTGTGTGTGCAGGTGACTATTACTGTGCATAATTATTAGGCAACTTAACAAAAAACAAATATATACCCATTTCAATTATTTATTTTTACTAGTGAAACCAATATAACATCTCCACATTCACAAATATACATTTCTGACATTCAAAAACAAAACAAAAACAAATCAGCGACCAATATAGCCACCTTTCTTTGCAAGGACACTCAAAAGCCTGCCATCCATGGATTCTGTCAGTGTTTTGATCTGTTCACCATCAACATTGCGTGCAGCAGCAACCACAGCCTCCCAGACACTGTTCAGAGAGGTGTACTGTTTTCCCTCCTTGTAAATCTCACATTTGATGATGGACCACAGGTTCTCAATGGGGTTCAGATCAGGTGAACAAGGAGGCCATGTCATTAGTTTTTCTTCTTTTATACCCTTTCTTGCCAGCCACGCTGTGGAGTACTTGGACGCGTGTGATGGAGCATTGTCCTGCATGAAAATCATGTTTTTCTTGAAGGATGCAGACTTCTTCCTGTACCACTGCTTGAAGAAGGCGTCTTCCAGAAACTGGCAGTAGGACTGGGAGTTGAGCTTGACTCCATCCTCAACCCGAAAAGGCCCCACAAGCTCATCTTTGATGATACCAGCCCAAACCAGTACTCCACCTCCACCTTGCTGGCGTCTGAGTCGGACTGGAGCTCTCTGCCCTTTACCAATCCAGCCACGGGCCCATCCATCTGGCCCATCAAGACTCACTCTCATTTCATCAGTCCATAAAACCTTAGAAAAATCAGTCTTGAGATATTTCTTGGCCCAGTCTTGACGTTTCAGCTTGTGTGTCTTGTTCAGTGGTGGTCGTCTTTCAGCCTTTCTTACCTTGGCCATGTCTCTGAGTATTGCACACCTTGTGTTTTTGGGCACTCCAGTGATGTTGCAGCTCTGAAATATGGCCAAACTGGTGGCAAGTGGCATCTTGGCAGCTGCACGCTTGACTTTTCTCAGTTCATGGGCAGTTATTTTGCGCCTTGGTTTTTCCACACGCTTCTTGCGACCCTGTTGACTATTTTGAGTGAAACGCTTGATTGTTCGATGATCACGCTTCAGAAGCTTTGCAATTTTGAGACTGCTGCATCCCTCTGCAAGATATCTCACTATTTTTGACTTTTCTGAGCCTGTCAAGTCCTTCTTTTGACCCATTTTGCCAAAGGAAAGGACGTTGCCTAATAATTATGCACACCTGATATAGGGTGTTGATGTCATTAGACCACACCCCTTCTCATTACAGAGATGCACATCACCTAATATGCTTAATTGGTAGTAGGCTTTCGAGCCTATACAGCTTGGAGTAAGACAACATGCATGAAGAGGATGATGTGGACAAAATACTCATTTGCCTAATAATTCTGCACTCCCTGTATATATTATAAAGTGCAGTGGGAGTACTGCACTAAAAACATATTGCTAAAACAATATGTTTTAGCAGGTACTGATACACACTGTTGTATAGTATGTAGAGCAGGGCGATATGGCCAAAAATATTTATCACGATATATATTTGAAAATTTGCGACAACGATATAACTGACGATATAATTGATACGAAACAAAATACAACTCCACAACTTTACTAGCGCAAAAAAACATCCATTTATTTTCACTTAAACAAGCAGCTGTTTTTTATGTGCATTAAAGCTATATAAAAATTCAACAGTGCAAATGCAAATTCCTTGCTGAAAGTTTAACCAAAAAACATTTCCAGTAGAAATGGGCTGACATATCCTGAGCATAACCATGTATAATATCCACTAAAGTTAAAAAGAGGTGCTTTGCAACATTGAACTGCAGTGTGCCAAATAAAAAAGTAAAATATGTATTTTTCGGACCATAAGGTGCACGGGATTATAAGGCACATTAAGCGAAACAAAGCAGTCAGATAAATCAAACTTTATTCAACTCATTCTTCTTGCGTCCTCCACTTCTGTACCATTGATTCATTAATGCTGTATTCTATCACAGCTGCTCTATTCCCATGTTGTTGCAGTATATTAATGACTAACTTCGTATTGTGGATGAATTATATCAGTTGTTCTCCTGCCTAAGGTTTGGTCTCTTTACAGCATGCTGCCATGCGATTGCATTTGTCTCTAACCATCAGGAACCCTCACGTTAACTTTTGAGTGGAAAAGTGTTAGCATTCATCCTGCAGCTTCCCTGTGTTTATGTTATGCTAACGTAGCTGTGTCGCTAGCGATCACGTAGCACATCATTATATACCAGCTAGCCCAACTTCAGTAACCCTACAAACGTCACTGCTGTTTAGTTTTCTGTCTTCATTTATGTTGGAAGCGATAGCAGAGCTGTACGTTTGAATTTTTTCTGAAATCTCTCAGTCAGAACATGCTATGTCATAGGGCTGTGCGATATGACCAAAATCTCATATCCCGATATAAGAATTCTATCGTCCGATAACGATATAAATCACAAAAATTTAACATTTTCTGTAAATTCTGTGAATCTCGGGCAGCTTGACTTGCGGGAAGTGTTTCCAGCTGCGCGTCCTTTACCCGGAGTCGAGTGTTTTAACCGATGCATGAAACTATACATTTTTAGACATAAGTTGTAACGGCCGCCGTTTTCTTTGTATTTATTACACGGCGTGCTGCGGGTTGCCTGTTCTAACGTTTGAGTCTAAGGTTTATTTTTTAGCACCTGGCGGCTCTTTTTTACTTCTCATCTGTAAATAATCTGCTCTTTCACGTGATTCAGTTTATTTTGAAAAGTCTCAACAGGATCTTGAGTTTATTGTGAAAGGTTTATGTGGAACATAAACAAGCGGACACGCGAAGGTGTTACCGTCGTTGTTGCTAACGACAACGCATAAAAACAGGCACTTGTCCGTCCGTAGTGTGGTTATATTACATATAAGAGAAAGAGAGAACTTTAAGAAATGAATATAACCACTACAGTGACCATCAGAACGATGAAAAAATATTGCCGTAAACTGTTTATTTTGCGACACCACGAAACAAACAATAGCGTAAAATGAAACGATAGATGTTTTTATATTGTCATCCGATATATATCGTTATATGAACAGCCCCACTATGTCATGCTTAAGTAACTAGTGAAACTAGCGAGCTGACCTCCGCTAACTTCCTGCTAACTTCTAACTCTGTTAAATGTAATAAATTCTGTTTTCATGGATGCCTGGATGTTAAACTTAATTGTTACACCTGGTAAAGCAGCAGTGCTGATCATTTTATTAAGATGAAAGAATTTAGACAGTTTTTAACTCTCAGTGATACCGCAGTGTTCGTTTGACTTTGGGACCTGAAGTTGACGGAGTTTTGGACCCAGATTACTCCTAGATTTACGAGCACCTTAGTCCGACAAAAACGGCAATAACGACGGCCCGCTTGCATGTTGTACAAAAATATGTGCTTTGGTGGGTATCTGACAGACAAACACCAAACCAGTTCCACATCACTGAAGTTGCAACATTTTTACAAACCAATTCTGTTTCATCCGTTTCACTCAACGATCCGCTTTCCCCCCCTTCTCATTCTCCGTTGCCGCCATGTGCGTATGAAAACAAAGGCACTGCGCATGCGTGTTTTACCCATATTCTATCACGATATTTTATTTTCTTATCGTTGCCCAACATTGTACCGGTATTACCGTGAACGGTATAATATGGCCCAGCCCTAATAGTGTGTCTAATATTGTTTTAGATGTGTGTGAAACTAGACTCACCACTTGTGTATCTTGAACCTGAGATTGCTTCCTTTTTTCTTGCTCTTCTTCCTGCTTTTTCTTCTTCTCCTCCTTCTCCTTCTTCTTTGCTGTCTTTAGTTTCTTCTTGATTTCAAACCTTTGAAAACAAGCAGAATCCTGAGTGAATAAACGGTGAGCTCACGTCATAACTTAAAAATGCCGTGTTTTTGCATTGTATGGCAAGTTTGTCGAAGTAAAATAGGAGTGCTCTAGTGTATTCTAACAAATAACTATCTTGTAGGATTTTTTTTAACAACTAAGAAAAAGTTATTTATGCCAAGTACAACTTTTTTTTTAACGATTTTTATTCCCCACTCACCGTCTCTTTAGCACCTCTCTTTTCTCAATTCTGTTGAACAGCTCTTGTTCTCTCTCCTTTTCTGTCATCTGCTCAAGTCGAGCTCTGTCCTCAGCATCACCCATCAAGTCATCATCATAACCATCCCTGAACACCTCGTCCTCAGAGGAGTCCGAGTCAGAGCTGGAGGACGAACTGTTGCTCTCTGAATCAGACACCTCGCCTAAAAAATTTCAAGGAACCAAAGACAGGGAACACAAAAAACAAAAACTGTTTTCAAATCAATTACAAAACAAAAAGGTAGACACGTCATCAGAGAGATTTTAATTCTAATATATCTGACTTTTGTCTACAAAATGTGTCATAAACAGCTTTTATAAGCAGAATTTGGAAGGGAAGCTTTTAACCATGAAGCAGTTCTAAATCCTTTTAACATTGCCAATGTAATTAGGTCCCAAAAAAGTAAATAAGTGTAAATGTGAAGTTGTACTGTAGGCTTTTCCTCACTCAATGTAGACCGTTTCATGTCAAGCATCCACTATCTCAGTGGATTACCAAAACTGAATTGGATTTGTGAACAACCACAAATTCCCAGGAGAATTTTTTTTCAGGTTTTTCTTAATGCTGTCAACCAGTTCACACCAGGACAATGTGACAAAAATAAACAACAGCTTAGATGCTTTGCTGTGAGACACCTGAGATAAACAGGATGAGTGAGTGAGTCATGTAATCCTAACCTCTTGAAAAACCTGTGGATGCAGCACTGTAGTGATGTATAATCTACAGTTCGTAATATGTCTGGATGTCCCGCTCTACACTTCATGGAACATGTTTTGAACATGTTTTGAACATGAGAACGCGTGCAAGTCTGTTTTGCTCACCAGTTTAGTAGCATTTCAAGGCTACTAAATTTATGAACAGATGTGTGACTTAATAATATATTTTTTTTTAAAAAAAGGCTGCAAAGAAGCCTTATTTAAGAGCAGGGAAAATCTTTTTCAATGTGAACACTGAATTAAGACACCCACCTTCCTCTGGTGCAGAGCTTTCAGCTGAGCTGTCCCCATCTGAGCTACCAGACGCTGTCGCTTTATTAACCTTCTTCTTTGTAGCGTTCTTCTTTTCAGACCCTTTGCCCTGCTTAACCTTCTTTTTGCCTTTGGTGCCACCGACCGTCCACTACACAGAAGGAATGAAAATGTAACTTTTGATTATATAATTGACAGAGAATTGAGGTTTAGTCTCCTGTGCCTCACATGTCCAAAACTGTAAGGTCTTTTAGAGTAAATACTAATAGTGCTATACCTCGTCATCACTGTCAGATGTCTCAGAGTCTGTGGAAGCTGCTGCTTTGCCAACAGGTTCTTCTTGCTCACCCGAATCAACCCTTTTCCTCTTTGCCAAAGACAGCAGCTCCTGAAAGTGACAAAACAGCGATGTGGTTCACCTACAGTGAGGGAAATAATTATTTGATGCCCTACTGAATTTGTAAGTTTGCTCACTTACAAAGAACTGAACAGTCTTTAATTTTGTTCCAGTTTAATGAAGAGACAGAATATCAATCAAAACAACACATTACATAAAAGTTATAAATTGATTTGCATGTCACTGAGTGAAATTAGTACTTGTTTGATTGACTAAAGCCCAGCCAGAATTAAGGCTCCACAGGTTAGTACTCCTGCCTACAGAATCAATTTCTTCCATTCTGATCTCACGACCACCATAAGTAAGACCAAAGAGCTGTCAAATGATGTCAGATATAAGATTGTGCACCTGCACAAGGCTTGAATGGACTACAAGACCACCAGCAAGAAGCTTAGTGAGAAGGTGACAACTGTTGGTGCAGTTATTTTGATCTGAAGACAGTTAGGACCACAGTCAGTAAAACACCATTCGTAACACATTACACATAATGAACTGAAACCTTTCAGTGTCCGCAAGGTCCCCCTGCTCAAGAAGGCACATGCACAGGCCTGTCTTACGTTTGCCATTGAACATCTAAATCACATGTGTCAAAGTCAAGGCCCATCAAGTATGGATGTACTATTATTGTTATGCATGGCCCGGCGATATGAGGCGCTAATAATATACAAACTACAGATCCCATAATGCAGCCTCCTTGCTGAACGCTAGGCTAACTGGGAACATTCCAGCGTCAATCAAGTCAAACTTCTGTTATTGCGAAGCTAGCTGGTCACAATGGTGGAGAGAAAAGTTGATTCTGAAAGCAGAGCCTTTCAGCGCCAGTGGGTGACTGAATATATGTTTACAGACATTGCTGGTAAACCCGTGTGTCTTATTAGTGGAGCTAATGTGGCTGTAATTAAGGAATTTAATTTAAGATGGCACTACGAGACAAAACATCAGGATAAGTTGAAAAACCTAAATGCAGAAACTACAGAAAGTAGAAGAGCTAAAGAAGAATCTGACATTTCAGCAGACATTTTTCACCAGAGCAAAATCACAAAGTGAAGCTGTTGTGAAAGCAAGTTTTATTGTAGCAGAGGAGAAAGCCAAATCAGCCCAGTACCACTCTGAAAAGCTGCATGATGAAGGTGTGCGGCGTCTTGTGTCCAGACAAAACGCAGATTTTGGCAAATGTGAGCCTGAGGAGAAATACGATTGCTGATCGGGTTTGGCCACTGATTTAAGAACACAGTTAGAAGCAAAAACTTTATTGCATACTCTCCTGCTGTGGATGAAAGTACAGACATGATGGACATTGCACAGCTGGTCATCTTCATCCGTGGAGAGGAAATATTGAACATTAAATCGATGCACGGGACAACGACAGGAAAAGACATTTTTTAAAAGGTATGTCAAAGTGTAACCGACATGAAACTGCCCTGGGACAAACTTGATGGACTTACAACAGATGGAGCGCCGGTGTTGTGCGGTGAAAAAAGCGGACTAGTCAGCAGGATGCGAGTAAAGATGCAGGAGGAGAACTGTACCGGTGAGTTATCAGCATATCACTGCATCGTACACCAGGAAAGGCTGTGTGGTAAATTCCTAAAAACGGAGCATGTAGTGATCACCATAACGCAAACTGTAAATTTCATCTGAGCTAAAAGTTTAAATCACCGTCAATTTCAGTCTTATGTGGGAAATAGATTCAGAGTTTGCCGACATTCCTTATCATACAGAGGTCCGTTGGCTAAGTTGGGATAAAAATTCTCAATAGAGTTTTTGAGCTCAGCAAGGAAATCTGTCAGTTCATGGATATGGCATGTATGATGCGGTGAAGGCATTTCAGGTGAAGCTGTCACAAATGCACCAGGTGCAACCTGCCTCACTTTCCCTGTTGCCAAGTAATGTTGAACCAAGTCAGCGGACTTTGCTGAACTGCACCTGTGCAGATTCAGATGGAGCTGCAGTGTAATGATACACGCAAGGCAAAGGACGACACTGAATGGCCCGCACAGTTTATTAGTTCCATTCCTGAGGCAGTACCCCAGCTCCGTCTATATGCGGCTCGAACCTTGCGTATGGTTTTTGGCAGCATCTTCATATTTCTAACTTGCATAATTTTGACAGGGGATATTTTTATGAAGAGCAAAATATTTAAAGTTAGTTTATTTTTTTAAGTTTATTTAATCTGGAATAATATTCCTGTCTGTTTTTATTCATATTTATGTTTAAAAAACATTGTTTTAGTGTGTTCAATAAATGTTTATCTTGTTTGGCCCGCAACCTAAAGTGTGCCTTGAGTTTTGGCCCCCTGTGCAATTGAGTTTGACACCCCTGATCTAAATGATTCACAGGTTTGGTGAGAAAGTGCTGTAGTCAGACAAAACCAAAAATCAAGTTCTTTGTCATCAACTCAACCTGGCGTGGTTAGAGTAAGACAAATGCCAAGTATGATCCAAAAAACACCTTGCCCACAGCCAAGCACAGAGGCTTTGGGGCTGTTTTTCTGCTAAGGGTAAAGAACATCACTACATTGAAGAGTCAAGTACCAGAAGATTTTCTGGTATGTGAAGATTTTCAGATAAGAGACCCTTTCCGTCAGCCAGAACACTCCGGAGAGGTCGTTGATGGGTCTTCCAGCATGACAATGGCCCAAAGCATACCACCAAGGCATCAGGAGTGGCTAAAGAAGCAGCAGATTAAGATAATACAGTGACCTAGCCAGTCTGAAAAGTGTGAAGGGAGCTGAAGCTTTGGGTTGCCAAGCAGCAGCCAAGAAAATTAAAGAACTTCTTTATAAATGAGCAAACATACAAATTCAGCAGCGGGGATCAAAAACATTATTTACCCATACTGCAGTACAAATGGACAGAACTTCTCAAGCCACTTGAACTGAACTGGACTGAAATTCATATAGTGGGACAAAGTCAGCAGAAGTAGAACACTTTAAATTTAATGATTAAACCCATGGAAAGCTTCTTTTTCTTATTATTTAGCAGCAATCTGTTTCCCAGAAGTAAAATTACATGTGCCTTGTATTTCTCAAAACACCTTCTAGTTTGATGATTAACTTGCCTCATTAATGCTGTTATTCAAGACAACTACTCAAACAGGACCTGATAACACACAAAAAGAAAGTGAACCTGCATACTCCACTACTATAAAATGTAGAAAAAGAAAAACAAAACTATGCTCTCTCTCTCTCGCACTTGAGAGCTTTCATTAAATACAATTTCTTTCCCTGTGACATAATATAATGCAGGGAGGATCAAGTCGGGACACTGGTCAAAGATGGTTTTTCTCGTGAAGTTCACAATAGCAGCTTGCTTGTTTAACAAAGACTCAATTTGGTTTATTCAAGGTTACCGATTGTATAGAGCAGCAAAGAATGTAAAGCCTGACAAAACTGCTATACAGGGAGTGCAGAATTATTAGGCAAGTTGTATTTTTGAGGAATAATTTTATTATTGAACAACAACCATGTTTTCAATGAACCCAAAAAACTCATTAATATCAAAGCTGAATGTTTTTGGAAGTAGTTTTTAGTTTGTTTTTAGTTTTAGCTATTTTAGGGGGATATCTGTGTGTGCAGGTGACTATTACTGTGCATAATTATTAGGCAACTTAACAAAAAACAAATATATACCCATTTCAATTATTTATTTTTACCAGTGAAACCAATATAACATCTCCACATTCACAAATATACATTTCTGACATTCAAAAACAAAACAAAAACAAATCAGCGACCAATATAGCCACCTTTCTTTGCAAGGACACTCAAAAGCCTGCCATCCATGGATTCTGTCAGTGTTTTGATCTGTTCACCATCAACATTGCGTGCAGCAGCAACCACAGCCTCCCAGACACTGTTTAGAGAGGTGTACTGTTTTCCCTCCTTGTAAATCTCACATTTGATGATGGACCACAGGTTCTCAATGGGGTTCAGATCAGGTGAACAAGGAGGCCATGTCATTAGTTTTTCTTCTTTTATACCCTTTCTTGCCAGCCACGCTGTGGAGTACTTGGACGCGTGTGATGGAGCATTGTCCTGCATGAAAATCATGTTTTTCTTGAAGGATGCAGACTTCTTCCTGTACCACTGCTTGAAGAAGGTGTCTTCCAGAAACTGGCAGTAGGACTGGGAGTTGAGCTTGACTCCATCCTCAACCCGAAAAGGCCCCACAAGCTCATCTTTGATGATACCAGCCCAAACCAGTACTCCACCTCCACCTTGCTGGCGTCTGAGTCGGACTGGAGCGCTCTGCCCTTTACCAATCCAGCCACGGGTCCATCCATCTGGCCCATCAAGACTCACTCTCATTTCATCAGTCCATAAAACCTTAGAAAAACCAGTCTTGAGATATTTCTTGGCCCAGTTTCAGCTTGTGTGTCTTGTTCAGTGGTGGTCGTCTTTCAGCCTTTCTTACCTTGGCCATGTCTCTGAGTATTGCACACCTTGTGCTTTTGGGCACTCCAGTGATGTTGCAGCTCTGAAATATGGCCAAACTGGTGGCAAGTGGCATCTTGGCAGCTGCACGCTTGACTTTTCTCAGTTTATGGGCAGTTATTTTACGCCTTGGTTTTTCCACACGCTTCTTGCGACCCTGTTGACTATTTTGAATGAAACGCTTGATTGTTCGATGATCACGCTTCAGAAGCTTTGCAATTTTGAGACTGCTGCATCCCTCTGCAAGATATCTCACTATTTTTGACTTTTCTGAGCCTGTCAAGTCCTTCTTTTGACCCATTTTGCCAAAGGAAAGGACGTTGCCTAATAATTATACACACCTGATATAGGGTGTTGATGTCATTAGACCACACCCCTTCTCATTACAGAGATGCACATCACCTAATATGCTTACTTGGTAGTAGGCTTTCGAGCCTATACAGCTTGGAGTAAGACAACATGCATGAAGAGGATGATGTGGACAAAATACTCATTTGCCTAATAATTCTGCACTCCCTGTATTCTCACATGGATGAAGCAAGACATGTGGTATTTGTACTAAAGAGCAAGCAGCGTGGAGAACATTTGCAATTCAGCTTAGAAAAAACAACCGCATTTTCATATACAGCTCCTGCAGTTAATGTTAAGAAAGATTCACAGCCACATGCCTGTGAAAACAACCTGTTATACTACTATAGGTCCTCCAAAACACTGAGGGCATCTCTTTAGCTTATCATGCATTTATTCACCATTGCTCCATATCATTAACAAGTCCTCTCAGTCTTGCAGTTTCTACTTTTTACCTGTACCCAAAGAAAGCCATGTACGTCTGCAGTTATTGTCCTCACCAATTTGGCCAAACACATATCCATGAACTCTGAGTCTGCTTCTATTGGGGGTCTCTTCCTGTTACAAAGGAGCTTTCCTCACCATTGTCTTGAAATGGGTTCATCTCTATGTTAAAAAGATCTAGAAATTCAATTTGTAAAAAAAAAAAAAAAAAAAAAAAAATCAAAAACCTTAACTTAAATTTAGCTAATTTTAATTTTGCAATGACCTGACTTATTTGGGTTTGGAAACTGCTGGCTCTTCCAATGAAAACTCAAATTCAATCTTTGGGAGACTCAAACCAAGTTTCTTCAGCAGCGATTATACTCATTGTGAATGTTGCTTGAGTGTTTAAGGTCCATGGTGAAACTTTTAATATCCACACTGAAGTGCTCAGAAAAGGAGTTCCAGGAACCAATCTCAAAATAGCATTGCAGGAAGAACCAGCGCAGAGACTGGACATGAGAAGAACGGCACCTTGGCTATAAAATAAGGTTGGTGAATTAGAGGCTTATTAAAATGCCTTCTCCTACATGTTCTGGCTGTCATCTTTGACACATTGTGCCACGGATTCACAGACGTCTTACACATCCATTTTCTAGTGCAATTACAAAACAAATTTGGTTATTCAGACCATGAGGGTACTATTGAGAAATACCAACAACACTATCATGCTGTAAACATGAATTGATGCATGTTGCTCAGATTAATGTCAGGCTTAAACAGCAGCAGAGTTGTCGTCTTTCTCACAAACTGTGTAAACAGGCATGCATGACAATGAGTAACTATGGTTACAGTGTGACGCTGTGAAGCTCATGATTGCCAAGAAAAAAAGATCTTAAATTATTATGCATACGCAAAATCAAGAATGAACCTCAGTGCTTACATTTAAGTAATATGGATATATACTCTGTGGGTGGCTGTAGCTCAGGAGGTAATCACAGGGTTGGTAGTTCAATCCCTAGCTGTTCCAGTCTGCATGATAATATCATTAGGCAAGATACTAACTCCGGCTTGCTCTCAGATATATCCATCGGAGTGTGAACGCTAGATAGGAAGCACTTAACCATAGAAAAGGTGCTTTTATGAATAGGTGAATGAGACAAGATGTATAAAGCACTTTCAGTCCTCAGAATAAAATAGTGCTATACAAAAAACAGTCAATTTACTATGCAGCATAGATTACTTTTTCAAACATAATATTATTGACACAAAACTATATACTGTGTGAATAATAATATTTTAGAAGGAAAAAATTAACCATCTATGTGCATTTTATGTAACTTACCCTATAAACATTTGTTGTGCTATTCAAAGCTATGCATGTCTATTTATTCAAAGTGTGCCATAATAAGAAGAATATTTGAGTCTGATTAGTGCATACTGATTCTTTTTATATCCAGGACAGGAGGAGAACTGATTGCGTACTTAAAAAAGAAAGGCAGGCTAACACACCTGATTGCAACTGTTACAGAGTATGCTATTTTACTATAATGTCTAATTAACAACTTTAAAAAGTTGCTGTTATCAAGTGAAAATCCAAAATATTTCTGGGTCCTTTTAATCATCCAAAGTTTCAAGATCCTAGCAATGCCTCTGGTAACATTCGACACCTCATTCCTCAAATCTTCTTTCAGCTGCTTCCTTTAAGGCTCACCACAGTGGATCATCTGCCTTGAGCTCACACCATCCCTAGAATACCTGCATGTACTCCTTTACTACATCCATGAACTACATCTGTGGCTTCTATTTTTCTCCTCCCTCACAGATCCATATTCAACGCCTTTCCTCCAATATATCCACTATCCCTCATCTGCATATTCCAAACCATCTCTAACCGTCTCCAAACTGCTCAATCTGAATTGTCCCTTTGATGTACTTTTTTTTTTTTTCTTAAATCTTGGCATTTTCTGATCACTCCCAGTGATCATTTCTACCTACTCTACCCTGTCTGCACTCTCTTTTTCACCTCTCTTGTCTGTTGCTTTGGATGGTTAACATCAGGTATTTAAATGCATGTATCTTCACTACCTCCTTGCAGCTTTAGTTATACCTGTTTCCCTCTCGTTCACATACGTTTTCTGCTTTGGTTCTACTGACTTTTATTCATCATCTCTCCAGACTTACTTCCATCTGCTCCCAGCTCTCAATACAGATCACTATGTCATCTGCAAACATCTTAGTCCATGGAGACTCCTGCCTGATCTCACCTGTCAACATGTCCATCAACACTGAGAAGAAGAAGGGGCTCAGAGCAGATCTCCAATGTAATCCCATCCCCACCTTAAACCCTTTCTCTTACCACACACCTCACTACTGTCTCTGTGTCCTTATACATTATCATGCACCAGCCTCACCTGACTTCCTCATGCAGCACCACAGATCCTCTCATGGCACCCTATCACACGCTTTCTCGAAATCCACAAAGACCGTACAACTACTGAAGATAACTATATTAATCCGCACTTGGTCAAAAAACACGCACGATCAAACCTACTGACGATTTGAGCAACCAAAGAAGCTCGTCTTACTGACCCAGTCTGATCTTCTGTGGTCACCGTTTCTGTTTTCTCGGGGAAAAAAAACAAACGGGTCAAATACACGTGAGTTTACAGGTGATGTGAACAGCGTTGGCAGCTCTTCAGACTGACATATTTCTCTGCCAGCTCCAGTTTGACAACAACACCACCGAAATAGAACTTCGTCTCATGACGTCATGCAGGAGATAATGTTCTGACTAAAGCAAACGCGACTCCAGAACGATTTCATTTTGCCAAAAAAACAAAACAAAACCCAACACACTCCATTCCAGTTCAGTCTGAACGCTAAAGCACCAATTATTCAACAGAGCACGACTGCAGTCACGCAGCTTACGGCTCGAAACCAGTCAAAGGCCCACGGCGCGGCATTTTCATGGCTACTTAATACTGCATGATTGCAAGCGTTGGGTACCTTTCATAACTTAACGAGCTGGCTCTGTTCAAACTCAAACACGTTCCATTTTATCCAGTACCATGCGGAAACCCGTAAACGCTTAGTAGAAACCTAGCTCCGTGTTAAGATTTGAGTGTTTTATCACAAAGGAAACAGCGGTTGTAAATAAAATAGGCCCACTCAACGCAATCAGCTAGCACACATTAGCGTCAGCCTCAAACTGTTGTCAACTTCAGAATCCACCGGTGGGGAAAAGGGTAAAAATAACACCTACCTGATCTAAATTATCGTCACTAGCGCTGTCTTCGGAGTCAGAGTCAATAACGACTCGACCTTTCCGCTTCTTTACATTCACCATGATTAGCTGCAGAGCTAACCCACTAGCTACCACTGTGTCGTCTAATGTAATGTTCTCTACAATAGCTGTCGCTGCTACCTGGCTAACTCCGGAGTCGATCACACAAAGGCGGCACTGCGCATGCGCGTCTGTATTAACAGCTTGATTGACGAAAACATGTTTAAGTGAGATATAACAAAAATTTCTGTTCTTGGTCCCTGTGTATTAAATACGAAGCTTCAACTAAAGAACATACTGCAGAAACGGAACCGCTGGATATAAAAGCATATACAGTTAGCAGAGAGAGGAACCATATATGAGTACAGGAGTCAGGACAGTAATCTTTGATGCACGGAAGCTGTGTTGAGTGATTACCTTGTGGCTCATTCAGTGACATTTCTGGTCGAAGGTTTGCTGAAGGAATTTCAGTCGTGTTGGGTTACCTATTTTTACTAGGACAGCGTACACCAGCAGTCTATATATTATTTTGTTCCTCATAGCATAGTGTATGATGAAACCTAACCCAAACAAGCCCTGATGTATCTACGAGACATTTGCTTCTACATCGTGGTCAAGGTAAATGTAAACAGTTTACACTGTGTTAAGTTATTAACTGTAGTTTACGTCATGTAATTTTTTCCACGAAGTAAACAGTTTCAATCATTCCAGTATGGTTAAGCTTTTGATTAATTTGTGTGTTTAGACAAATATAGTTCGAAATGTATCTGACAGTCATTCTAAACGAATAGCACACAATCAATTTTAATTCTAAGGACTTAGAGGTAACAGTCTTTATTCACCAACTGTGTAGACAGAAAAAAGTAAGTAAACCTCCTCATGACCTCTCCCGAAACAACTTGGAGTCAGGTGATTGAATTAAGAAATGAGAGTGGGATTATAGAAATGCCCCTCCCTAATTTAGTAAGTGTCTTGGGTTGAATTTCTCTGTCTTTAATGTTTTCCCTGTTGTGAATAATTTTTCGCGTTGTAAAACCCTTCCAGAAACCTCTTTATGATCTTTGCTAATGTCATTTTTCATCAGCATTGTGTTTACACACATGTGAATGCTCCAGACCAGCAAACTGCCAAAACTTCTGCTCACACTTGCCGATATGTGAGCAAGTGTGAAAATGGGTTTATACGTAAAGAAAACCCATGAACACATAATTCAAACAAGAAACCTTTCATTTTTCTTCATAAATATAGTTGTTTGAAGTGGGACATTTTAAATGTTTAAAGTGTGTCAGGCCATTATTTTGTTTTTGAGAAACATATTCTTGTTTATATTCATTTGACTCTGTTACTCTGTGTTCTGTATCTCAGCAGTGAAACCTGCAGATCAGCGTTGAAATGTCCCTGCCGAGGATCACACACCTCCCTTCTGGGAGGCTGCTGAGCACCATCCTCCACCACCAGCCGCTTCTCCCCTCCATCATTCCTCTCACTGTGCCCAAAAGAGCTGTGATCCAGGGTGAATACAGACGACCCGGCCAGCCCAAAAAGACCAAGTTTGCCTGGCAAAAGATTAACTTTAATTTCTCAAAAGGTTTGGAGGGGATAAAGAAGCATTTCACACTCCTAAAAAAGGAGTTTACCGACCGCTGGGTTGGCCCTGAGGGTAAACCGATTGTTGAGCACATGCTGGAGCAGAACAGAGTTGTATGGGAGTTCAGAGGTCCAGAGAGCCTGAGGGAGTGGACGGTGTCCTCTGATCGTGAGATTGGAGGCCATAGTGAAGCTTACCTGAAGCTGGGAAGGAACAATAATACCTGTTTTCTGTACGGGACACTGAGCTCTACTCCCCCACGAGATGGAGAAACACGCTACAGTGGATACTGCACTATGCGCTCAAAGCAGCCTCTGGTTAGTGTTAGCTGCTGAATACCATGTTTTTGTTGAATTCAGTAGCGCAGAGAGAGATTAGTCTCCCTCCAGTGATTACTTTTCTTTTAGAACATAATATAGGATGGATGCAGAGGGGAGGAGGGGGTTCCCCATTGCAGTTTATCAATGAAAGTTTATGTAAATGCCAATTTCCAAGTCTTTTGTGTCTTCTAGGCTTCCTTTGATAGAAAAAAACACCATGATTGGAGCAGTTTTAACACTCTGCAATTACGTGTACGTGGTGATGGTCGCCCATGGATGATTAACGTCTCAGCAGAAACGTACTTCTCTCACCAGAAGGATGACATATACTGTTATTTCCTATATACCAGAGGAGGACCCTACTGGCAGGATGTTAAGGTGAAGTTTGTTTGTTTTTTTAAAGTAAAATTATTTTTAAAAAATCTATAGGTCTGTTTAAGAGGCATGATAGTATCAAATATGTTGATCAGCCTGACTTCAAATGTTCTTCTGCAGATACCTTTTTCTAAGTTCTTCCTTACACATCGAGGGAGGGTACAAGATGACCAGCATCCTGTCTGGCTGGACAAGGTAGTGCAAAGAAAAATTCCCTCACAAAGTGATGATAAAACTGATGTCTCATTACCCTAATCCCTTTTTAGCTTGTGGCCTTCACATTGTTTTTTGTATTTCTATTTACAGGTTAACACCATTGGGTTTACTTTAGGAGACAAAGCTGATGGCCCATTCCAGCTTGAAATTGATTTCATTGGTGTTTGCAAAGATTATGCACACACAGAGGAGTTTGCCTATGAAGCATACAAGAGGAACCCAGAAGTCTAAGAACGGTTAATGCTGCAGTCAGACTGTTGGGAAAAATCTGAACTTATATTGACACCATTTCTGTAATGTCATTACAGATTTCAAACTATTAATATTTAATGACTCGTGTAGACTGTTTATTATTAAATGTTGTATTAAATACCACAAGAGAACAAATGAAAAAAGACAAGATCTTGGGTCAATAACTCTTTTATGAGTGCCTCAATTCTAGCAAAAAGTAATAAAGCAAATGAAATTTTTAATTAGTTTCAAAATGCAGCAAAACAGGACAGACTTCAATCACATCAAAATATTCTTTTAAAAAAAAAAAAAAGGGATTAGTTGGAGCTAAAAGTGTTTAAAAGACATGCAGGATTTGAACCTCAAAAACGCTGGACAGTACAGAGCTTCGACTTTTCTATAGGGGCTACAAAATGCTGAAACTGAAGCTGCAGACAATGAAATATTTACACTTCAACAGGCTGTACAAACGGCCACAAGCAGACGCAATATTTTTATGCCATGACAAGGCCTCTTCTTGCCCCAAGCATACTTTCTTTCTTCTGCTTCCGATCTTGTATCTGCTTTGCTCTCCTGCCCTGCCTAAAATAAGATTAAAGATATTCAGAGATGTTGCATGAGCAAACTGCAATGGGAGAATTTTCAGCGTCAATTAAAAACCTACCTTGACTGGACTTTGTGCTGTTTGTAAGCTTCCTGGTGCGGATTTGAGACAGACTTGTTCATGGCCGTGTTTTCTTTGACATCTTCAAATGGCTTCAGTTTACCTATGTATAAAATAAAAAAACTCAATGCTACATCTTGTCCAATCAAATGGTGTTTCACACGAACAGGGAAAATGAGAACATTTTTATACCTTTATGAGGCTTGTAGGTGAGGGGACGTGACAGACTCGCCTTCAGATCAAAGCTGGGTTTCTTGTTTGTGCCAGGCGTTGTTGAAGTGCTTGTGTTGCCAGTGAAAACAAATGGTCCTTTCAGAGGGGGGAAAAAAAAAAAACAAAAAAAACAAAAAACAAAAACATAATCATCTACTGTTTAGAAACATACTTCAAATATATAATTCCAAGGGTTGAAAGGCCAAAGTACCTGGAGTTTTTGTTGCAGAGAACGATGCAGTTTTGAAACTGCTGGGCTTTAATCCATTGGCGGTCTGTTTCTGCGGGGTGCTGGAAGCCACGCAGGGTGACATGCGTGCAGGTGTCTTCACCAGTGACCTTTTATATTCATTGTCATGAGTAGCTTCTGAGAACCTGTATGAAGACAGTTCTCATTAAAGCATTACATTTAATACAAAACTTAAATTTGAATGTTTCCACTTTGCAATACCACTTAATGTTTATTTTGGAATATCCACTCTTGAATTCAGGTTTATCCTTTAGAATGAACCATTATTTCACAAGTGTTTGCAAACAGAGACTGCATGGCTAAGTCATAAGTTTTATACACCTGTGCGAATGTGATTGATAACTAATGAGAAGATTAAAAGACTATGGCTTAGTACTTTTGTCCATTTAAAAGACATATTAGATCCCGAAGAAATTCATTAGATTTGTTGTATCAAAAGGCCAGAGGACAAAACGGTGACTCACCGAACATTGATCCTGCGAGTAGAAAGAACAGACGGCCTGAAGGAGGTGACCTCCTTTGCAAGAGGTTTTTTGGTGGCTGAAAGCAAAGTGTGCCTGCGGTTTTCTCCACCTGGTGTCTTGTTCACTGGGGCAGGGCTGAACATGGAAGCACGAGTTGCATTTGCCCTCTGTGGGATTATATACATGTGTCATTAGTGTGCTTCAGAAGTAATCGATATATACATCAAATGTGGGTGACCAGTAAATGGTGGTGCTTACCACTTGAGCTTTGCCATCAACTTGCAGCAGTTTAGTTTTGTTGGACAGACTCTACAGGTAAAAAAAATAAAAATAAGATAAAGTTCAAGTAAAAGTTACACTTAATTTTTCCTGAATAAAAATAAGCCAAGATGATTTGGCACCTTTAATTCCTTCACTGAATTTCTGTACGTCTCCATCTGTTTAGTCTTCCGCTGAACATAGGAATCGATGGACTCCATCTTGTTGAAATGAGCCTCATGAAGTTTTTTGAAATCTGGATAAACAAATAAAATGTATAACATATTCAAAGATTTATTTTATTTATTTATTTTTATTTGGGGGGGGGGGGGGGGGTAGTTTTTTTCTTTAAAAATTGATTAAGGTTTTATTTACTCAAGCAAAATAGTTGTGCATCTATAGAAAACAGGAAAATGTACACATTTCTCTGAAATAAAGTAAGATAGTCGAGTCTCTGCTATGTACAGCAGAGCCTAAGGAGCTTGGAAAGAAAAGCGTCTGGATTTCTTTGAGTTGCTTGAAGACGTTCCCCCTCCCTCTCATCTGAGAAGCTTCTTCAGTTCTAAGGATGAACGTCTTCAAGTAACTCAAAGAAGTCCAGACGCTTTTCTTTCCAAGCTCCTTAGTCTACAATGACCTGGATGACTGAGAACCTTCACAGACATATAGCAGAGACTCCAAAAAAGCTTTTGCTGAATCAGGCACAAAAAGAACCATATCATTGAAAGAGAAACAAAAAAAGTTAAGAAAAAAAACTTACTGGGGGTAACAGGCTTCAACAAAGGCTTACTCTTCTGCTGGAGTCGAGGAATTCTACCAGCTTTTGCCACTTTTGGTGCCTTTTCTGGACACAGACCTTTAAAGGTAAAATTTGTGCAAAAGTCAATGATCTTAAAGTCCAAGGAAGAAAACATAAATGTGTATCAGCTTTTATCAACTATTGCTAACCTGTTTCAGCAGTCACTGGTGCTTCATCCTTAATGGCAGGCTGTAGCTGCTGCTCCTCATGGTCAGCAGTCTGGATCTTTTTAGGAGGCTCATTTTTTTCTTTATCGTTTGTAGAGGACAGCTTTCTCTTCTTACCACCCCTGGCATTGCAAGGTGCAGTAAGTGCATCAACTTCAGTGTCACCCTTAAAAAGAAAAATAAGCATAAAGGTTTTAAACCTCCAGAATGCAAAGAACTTAAACAGCTGCAAAGCAACCCTATGCACAGGGATATAGAGTGCTTCAAATGTATTTATGTTGAATACAGTGTAATGTATAATACCTTTGCAGCAACTGGAGGCATCTTGGCATCGCTTTTAGTCAGTGTCGCAGTATCAGAGATTTTTCTCTTGTTACCCTTTCCTTTACCTCGACGTGTGTTCACAAACCCAGTAGTGCTGGAAACTTCTTCCTTGCAAGATGAATCCAGGACAACCTCAGATTTCTCCTGAGCTTCATCATTAATATCGTGCTCCTGGAATAGTCATAAATGCATTAGCGCTGTGCACATGAGATGCTGACAACAAAGCCAATACATTACAAAACAGCAGTAAGTTACCTGCTCCTTCGCCTCTTTGTTCTTTTCTTCTTGATAATGCTGATTTATGGCCTTCAGAAGTTTGTCGGCCTAATGTTGCCGAAAAAAACCGGGGGAAAATGCATTTGAGTGTAGTCTGCCCAACACACGTTGACGTTAGAGAACAGCCAGCTACCGTTAGCGAATACAAGGTAAGTCTACCATAACCCCGCTAGAAGCAAATTTTTAAAAAGTACCGCTTTCTTACCTTCATGTTCGCCTTGAGTCCCAGCTCCTTAGCGAGACTTCGCAATTCTGTATATTTCATAGAGTCCAAATCCATGCCGGTATGACAGTTTATTTCGCTTTTTTTAAGAAAAAAAATCCGCGCACAAGTCGGTGTTTCTCAAACGGCGTCGGTTAAAACTAGCCTCCGATTCAAAACACAGAAGCGCGACACATTTGATTGGCTCTTCACTCTAACCGGATATGCCTCACAGCCAATCAGAACATCCGTGCATTTTCGGGATTTTTTTTTTTTATCCCCCATGCTTATTTTTTCTTTCTAAAATCGTATTTTTTTAATAGAAATGTTATACATCTAAAATATTAAAATTTAATCAGCCACAATTTTTTTTGTTAAACTTGTATAAAAGTGTTATTCGGTATCTTGCACGTTTCTTTGTAGGGCCGTGGTTACGCTGAGGGCGTGCTTTCCTCTGTTGTTCAAATTCGCGAGGAGGGCAAGTTGCTGGCTAGGCACCGTGAAACATGGAATTTAACGACAGCTTTTTAATTAAACACACCGATGACTTAAAGCTGCCGGTCACAGGAACAGTGCACAGACAGCAGATGACTCTCCACTGTCAGCAGTGCAACGCCGTCCTGGCGGACTCCACAGGCGTCTGTGGAGAGATGAAAAGCATGGACTCGCTTATGTGCTCAAGTAAGTACACTTCATTTCTAAAAGCTTGTTCGCTGAGGCGTTGGGCTTGTGTTAAATGTAGTATCAGTTTACAGTGCTAACTAAACTCATAGTAGATGGATTTTGACTTGTTTTTATGGCGACTGTCAATGAGATGATAAATACATTATTCAATAGCAATATGGTAGTATGCCTGGTGATAGATGCCTTTCCTGTAGCTGCAAAGCTGAATCAGTCTTTTAGAGAGACTACCTATTCAGCGCAGTGGTGGATTATCAATGATGGATAAGTTTCATCACAATATCCTCAAAGTTTCCAATTTACAGCCAGTTACAGAGTCAGCCTTCATAATCAGTTTATTCAGTCTTCTCCCCCAGCAGAGTTCAGCCTACTGTTGATGTGGACACCCAGGTACCTGTACTCATCCACCACCTCAAAAGGAACCTTCTGAACTAGATCACATTCCCTCTGGTCTTATTCATATTCAGAAGCAGATGAATCCTCCCAGGCCATGACACAAAATCATCCACTAGTGCTCTCTACTCCCCATCCTGCCTCTAAAATCAAACCGTTGCATACTCATTAGAGTATTTCTGTAGGTGCCACAACCCAGAGCTAAACTCCTCAGTGTCTTAGGTGTGCAAGGTGAACAACAATGGAGATTGCAGAGTCCCCTGCAGAGCTCCTGAACTGAACATCACCAAACACACGGAGTACTTCCCCAGTCTCATATGCTGTGACCTGTCTGTCAGTGGATGTGTTTCCTGACATTTCCTGTAGATTCTCTCTCAGTAGCAGCAGATGAAATTGTGTTAAATGCACTTGCGAAATCAAAGAAGGTAATCCTCACTGTGCAGCCATTACTGTCTAGATGGCAGTAAGCTCCCTGCAGGATGTAGGTGATTGCTTCCACATTTGTTCTGTGTGCAAACTGCTGAGGGTCAAGAGATGATTTCGCCTGTGGTCTCAGCTGGGCCAAGATTAGTATCTACAGTACATTTGTCACATGCCGTGAGGGCAGCTGTTTGATAATCGTTAAGCTTTGGCGGTGTTGACTTCTTTGGTACTACTTGGGCCAGCGCACTTGCTCTGGTGTAGTTTCTTCTGCTGTCTGTTTGGGAGTGGAGGGGATGGAATAGCCTGCCTGTAGTCCTGTCCTCAACACCATTGAACACTTGTGGGATCAACTGGGACGTGCTGTTCGTGCCAGAGTGACAAAAACAACCACATTTGCTCCCTAATGCTCTTTTAATGTCTGTTTTTTCAGGGGTACTATACTTAAACTCCACTGATGATTTTCAAAAGTTTTATGCCAATATAATATTTCTACCTAATGTCTTTCTACCTAATTTTCTTTAGGAGTAACCAACGATGTAGTCATTAGTGACAAGATGGAGTCAGAACATAAAGGGGAAATGACTAATTGGTGAGTAGGGTTAAGCTGCAGCGTTTATTGACCTTGTAGAGGAAATTTGTTTTGTACCACAAAGCATTGTCATGGGCACAGCTTAGACTTTAGTGGTATAGACAGGTTGTTAATGAATGTCTTGATCACTCCCAGCATCTACAGCTCTTTAAAATGCCGTGGCTGCCGCTGTGCTCTGGGGAAAGTCATTCACTCAGCACCCTCACGTTTGGCTCTGATTCGGTCCATCTTTCTCCTCTACAAAGCAAACATCAACTGGTAAGCCCTCCGGTTTCTACTAACCACACGACCATATTGACTACTTGTGTACATGTTTGTCTGGGGAGGGTAGAATAAACATGTGGCTTATGAACTTTCTTTGTTCACTTCATATTGTGAGCTCAGGTCAGAGATGAAACAAACCCTGTATATGTTGTACACTTGATGAGTAGGTTTAACTATTCACTTTATAAATAAGTGTGTGGTAATTATATTTTTCATTCTTTAATGGAAACCATTTCATTGAAGTTATTTTTTGCATCCCTCGATCTTCAAGAACTTGCTTAATTCTCTCTGCAGTTACATCCTCAACAGCAGCTCCCTGGTGAAGGCATCCACACTCACATTTGATCAGAAGCCGCTCAGACAAAGTATGAATGAGGTGGGACACTGAAATAATAATATCATGTCGGAGCAAGAGAACCAATTTTACTTTTTTCCATTGGGTTTTATTGTGGTTCATCAGTGCTCACACTCACTTCACAATAGAAGAAATTAGTGCATAAAGCAATCCAGTTAGGAATGAAATCAATTATAATTGCCTCTGCTGAGCAAATAAATGTGTTACTTGCTTTCCGTTGCAGGTGAGACAACAGTTTGAAGCACAGCTGGAACAGATGTCACGCATTAAGAACAGACTGGTAGACAGAAGAGTTACCAGTAATATGGTCAACTAGTGTACACAGGACACCCAGCTCGACCTGGGATTAGGGAAAATATGTTCTTCAGTCTGCTGCGTACTGTAGATGGTTTTTGGTGATGGTGTCATTTATGCGCCTCCATATGCTTGTAAAGAAAATTATATCACTAATAATGGATTAGAGCTGAAATGTGTTTGTTCCATTGGAAAATAAAGGGATGATCAGTGAACGCTAATATGTCAGATTGTATGTAAACAATGGATGCAGCTCCAGCATTCAAGAGTGTGAATACTTAAACCTGACACAGACCTGCATTCTTTAGAAGGACCAGCAGAGGGCGCCTCCTCATTAAAAAATCAATTCTTAAGGTAAAGCTGGAAAAACCCTCCCGCTTCTTTGATCTGCCACTTTCCTGTTGAGTTTATGGCCTTGGTCACTATTTTTATGTCTTACTGAATACAGCATGATTGTTTTATTTTGTAAATTATGGCCCCACTTAGGCTATAAGGATACAAAACAAAATGGTATGCTTTATGATAGGCTAGTTGCTACTGTGTGACCATGAAGTGTCCTTGGTTAATCAGTCAGATTCACCCCTCCCTTCTGATGTGTTGCTTGCTGACCAGAATGCTTCAGAACTGGACCTCACTGTGCCAACATCCATCTTTTATATACAGTCTATGTTGACAGCTACTAAGTGAAATTACTTTTTATTATTCATTTTCTTAATTGTTGTAGGTTAAATCAGGGCATTGTTGTGAAATATAAATGTCATTCCACCTGTATTGTTACTTTGGTTCAAAACATTGTTGCTGGTACCCTCACAAGGTATTTGTCTAAAATGGCAGAATGCAGATATTAACAATTGTTACAGATGATGGCAACAATTGTTGACACAGCTTCTCAGATCCCTTCTCTGCTGCTGATAATGACTTCTTGCCAACGTTTGAGATGTATGGTCAATGTTCAGTCACACTCAGTTCAGTTCAATTAAAATGTCAAAGTAATCTTGATTTACTGTAGTTTGTTTGTAATGGACAGCATGCACTCAGTGGCCACTTCATTAAGTACATCTTGCCAGTACTGTTTTTGCCTTCTGATCTACTCTAACCTCCTAGGACCTGGCGTCCACATATGTGGACATCACATTTTAGGTTATTTAGACCAAAATACTCAATTTTGCTCTACATGGGCCTGATATCCACTTACGAGGACATTATACTGCTACTGTTATATCAAAATTTTAAACGAATATCTTCATATGTGGCTCTTATTTTTCTTAAAAACAAAAATAAGGTAAAAAATAAAATAAAATCTGGTAATTCTTTGTTTTTACATTCATCTGGCCCCAATCAGCCCAAATATCAAAGAGAAATTAAAAATGCATGACGTGGAAGAGTTCGGGTCTTAGGAGGTTAATTCTTCATGGCACAGATTCAACAAGATGTTTGAAACATTTCTCAGGGATATTGGTCGATTTAGATGATAGCATCACACAGTTACTGCACATCCATGTTGTGGATGACCTGTTTCACCACATTCTAAAGGTGCTGTATTGGATTGAGATCTGGTGACTGTGGAGGCCACTTGTGGCCACCACTACCAGTCTGAACCTTTGATTATGAAAGTGAGATCGATCCATACTTGCATATTGTTTATGCCAAATTCTGACCCTACCATCCTCTTGCTCGTAACTTTCTGTTGTTCAGTTTTTGTAGCCTGAGTTTCCCATTCTTAGCTTTGCCTTAATTTTCTTATGCTTGCGTAATGACAATAAGACAATCCCCTCTTACTGAGAGGAGTGGCACCTGCTGCGATCATCTCTATCTTCTTCAAGGCTGGACATATTGTGTTTTAAGACATGTTTTTCTGCATAGCTTGAATGGGTGCATAACTGCTAATTTAAATTATTATTGTTGACAGCAGTTTCTGCCATACTCATTCAAACAACCATGTCACATTCAGTGTCAGTAAATTACTTTTTCTCCCCACTCTGATGCTCGGTTTGAACTTCAGCAGATCATCTCAACAACAAACACATCCCTCAATGCTTTGAATTGCTGCCATGTGATCGACTGCTTAGATAATTCTATTAAAAAGCAGTTGAACCTAATAAAGTGGCCAGTGAGTGTATATCTCATGTATTTGCTGTAAATGCTATTTTGTTAATAAAGTTAATTGTTCCCACGATTTTAGGATCAACAGTTCAGCGAGAGCAAAGGTGGTTTTGTTCCTGCTTACAATCTTCAAACCAAGCTAGAATTAGGTTCAAATCTTCCTTCAGTAATCATTTTCTGGTGTGTAACCAGCCTCAGAGTGGTATTAAGGACAACAAACTTTTGGTTTGTTGGTTCGTGTTATATGGCATTCAAACTGTAGTCGACACCCAAAAATTTAATTGGCACCATGCTGCGTTTTATTGCTGAACTTCTGATACAGATTCTTTTTTCTTTTTAAAGTTAATACAAAACCAGACAAGAGGCTCACACATAACAAGCATGCCCATTTCCTCCCTCTGGAGTGCATAGTTTCTACACAGTCCACATCCTCTGTGGAAAAGTTGATCAACAAAGTGATGTCGTTAATCTTACCTAAGCTCTTGATATATATATATTTTTTAATGGGAACAAAGGTTGATTTGTTTTTCAGCTGCACTGTGGCTACACTGTCAGGTCATATTTGACACAATGGAGAACTACTCTGTTCTTTACTGTATCAAACTAGCAGGTAGTCTGTAAAACTGTTGAAGCTTTTTCAATGTGCTCGCCGTTGTGTCAAACAAGTCCTGACAGAACATCCAAAATGAACATTTCAGTTTCCTAATTACACTCATTCACATTACAAAGTTGGATTATTGCATGCAATACAAATCATTCATTATTCTGCTAAGACATGCATATTTTTTAAACCCATATATTAATGTTGCTAGATGTCTACTTGCTTATAAATTTTTGATTACAAATTCCAAGAAAGAGCATTACAGGGTTGTTAGAACAAAGTATCCAAGACAGGGTGGAGATGATGACGGTGCAAGTCAGTACATAGAGAGAGAAAGTGCTTTTCAAACAAGTGTCAAGTTCGTTCAGTGAGGCCTTTACAGTTACAGAATTACTTCAATATTTATTTCTAAATAAGAAGTGGGCTTTGAATGGATGTAAAAATGCTACGATTGAAGTTTAAAGCATCTCTCGTGTACTGATGTAATAACATGATGCTACAGCTGTTCTAGAATACACTTTGTTCTGCAGAAAATATCCTAAGCTTTCAGTGATAAATCCATAACTCCCCAATGAAAGAAGTGTCTAATTGACTGCATGAGCAAAAAATAAATAAAATAAAAACGGGTGGATATAACCCTTTCCATGTGATGCTACAGAAACCTTTAAAACACTTTCACCCGGGCACTAAACTCATGCATTATTGTAGGTTATTGCTTCTAAAACTCTAATCAAATACAATTTTATGGATTAAAATATAATGCTCTGAATCCCAAAACTATGAGGTAATATATACAATGTGATGTCACTGAGAGATCATTATTCTAGGACTAAAAGTCAATTTCGGATCCTTACCAATCAGATCCAAATCTAGGATTAAATTTAATCTCATTCCCAATAGAACATTTCTTCGTCACCATCACACGTGAGACTTGGGAGATTTTTGGCTTTTGCATATTAACTAATTCTTTTAATGCTTTATAGTGCATAAATAAAAGAAATTACTTATTTTAAGCATATATGCTATAGTAAATGACTTGTTTAAATACTTAACTTACCCTGATTGTGCCTTACATTAGTTGTATTTCGATTGCACAAACTAGCCACGTGATGAAAATGAGATTTTGCAGTAGAGTTTAGAGTAAAGCTGTGTCTCTATGCAGTGTATTTAACTGTACCTAAGTCTACCACCCTTTAACTTCGCTGAAATAGTTTCCAAAGTTTGGCGCTCCAGCTTAGCCTAGAAATCGATTTCACTATTCCTCATGAAGCAAGCATCACTACTGGTCATGCACGGCTACTATAATGTTGGCACCACAGTCCCGCTAAATAAGCTAATGCACATGAGTCTATACATATCTTAATGGAAGACATTGGTGATTTTGTTGCTTTCAAACAACTTGTCACTTGTTTATACAATATACAGTTTGGTCAACAACATGACAGTTAGGATCAAATATTGCACAAATCCCGGTAAAATGTGATTTTTTTTCCTTTGAAAAATCACAAAAGTGAACAAAAGAAAGAAAATGCACAGAAGCAGCATGCATTCACTTGAGGAACAATTATGCATTTCATTAGATCACGTTACCATTATCACGAGAAGCTCTGACCAGCCTACTCTTTGCCACTTGTTTATGCTTTCAAATACATGCCTGAATGCAGTTTAGATGCATGAACATCAACTGAGCTGCGAAGAATTTTTTTGTTCGGCTGATCCTAAAGAAACACCATAATGTCCGACAGACCAAGATGAGCTATCTACCTAAAGAAAAAGCTACACTAGATTAAAATAAACAAGCAGGACTTTGTTTGATTCCATTGGGTGGATCTCTAAATTAAATGTAAATCTTCTTCTAGGAGTAATTTCACTAATCCTAAAAAACAGCATTTTGTTTTTAAATGAAATGGGTTTCTCTGAAATCTGAGATAATTACCTGGGTAATTCAGTGGGAAACTGTCATTTTCTTCCTCAAGTGACTGCATTTTACTTCTGTTAAAATAAAAAAATAAAGAAAAAGAAAAATGAGACCAGGTTTTTGGGTGAGATAAAGCATGTTTGATAAAGCAAATCTGATTGCATCTTCTCACAATTCCTTAAAAGAAATCAAAACTGAAAATCTATCTCAACCTGAATGTCCCATTATACACGCCCTACATGCAGGAGGGGGGAAAAAAAACCTCCCAGCAATTTACATGGGAAAAAACTAAATAAAAACATGTTAAATTGAAAATTTAAATTGAAAATTTAAATTGAAAGAGACCAGATGAAGGGAAACTGAATCAGAATGCTTCAGGAGACAAATCTGAAATAATACAAGTTGCCAGATTTTTACGTAAAGGACTCAACATTAAAAGGAAAACTTCCCAATTTTATCTCTATGTGCTATTTGTAAAGAAACACCTGCCGACCTGACAAAGGAGAGCACAATACAATGCAAAACAGATGCATAGGAGACCACAGTTTGAGTGGTTCAGTGGTTTTTTGTTTTTGTTTTACCCAAAATGAGTGACAGTGTGCATCGTGTGCTTGTGTGCTGCTCAGTCTTCTCCCATTTACAACCTCACTTTTTGACCCCCAGAAACAAAACTAATCATCCAACATTATACAACTTTCTGTGGCACTTGACAGCCTTTTAGCTAATTCACCACTCTCCTCGTCCATGCTGTTGGACTTCCCATGGCAATGAGGTAGAGCAAAAAACAAAACATTAACACACCCAATGAGTCTAATGAAAATCACAGGCCTTGATCTTTGCTACAGTATCTTGTGTCTTTTGCTATGTTTCCCAGAAAATTGGGAGCAGGTACTTTGTTCTTTATCAAACTGTTTTTTGTAACTGTGGTGAAGTAATTTTTTCCTTTCTTACTATTTGGGAAGTAGAGACTATGTTTACATGCAGCCTGACGAGAATGTCTCAAGTATTTCTAAAGGACTTTCAGGCAGACAAAATAATACTAGGCTGCATGTAGACATAAGCAGTGTGCATCATGCAAGTCCGACCGCCCAAAATTTCAACAGATGGTGTTCACTGATGATCCGTGGGATGCTGTAGAGGAGAGGTGGTTAATGTCCCAGCAGGAAGGAGAGCACCAGTGTCCCAGAAGCCCAAATGAGGTCATCTTGATAGTGTCCGTTTACCTCCAAATGTCTTGGTGGTGGCGGATGTTACATGTTGGTGTTGCTGGGGTTAATTTGCAAAGCAATATCACTTGCAGAGGATTCATGACTCCATTAAATGACGGTTTATTCCTAAAATAACAATTCACATGTTACCTTCATAGAAGAAATATGACCATTATTCATAATTATACTCAGCACATTCTCTCATTGCATTTGGAACAATTAGATATGCAGTGATGTACAAAAATCTTAAGCCATTCTTGATTTCTTTATATTTTATCTCAGCAAATGGTAAATATTCAATATTGAAGTAAATTCAAAGCTCTTCTTTGGATGTTCACTGCCTTTGTTTCGTTCTGTCCCAAAATGATATCTCAATATTCAATTTAATCTTTTTTTTTCTAAGCTGTCTGTTATGTGTAAACAGAAGAACACAGGTCATCCCTTGAGCTAAGTGCCTTTTTTGTGCTTCAATGACGAGGTGATTATTAAGTGGCTTAACAAATAAATAAAATATCATGACTGGATTGAAAATGAGTGAAAAAGCAGCCAATGGGGGGGGGGGGAGAAAGCCTGAAGCCACTTTGAAAAATAATAATAATTTAGGTTGACTCCGTGGAAAAAAATTCATAGAAATGAAGGGTGGCTCAAGAGTTTTACACAGTACTGCATAATGAATGCATTATATAATGCTGCAATCGATTCTGCTCCTTAAGTTAATTTATTCGATTACGAATCATTTCAGCTTTAAACAGAGATTACAGTAGAATCTTATGGTGCTTAATGGACACAGTGTCATTTAATGCAGACAAACATAATTTTCGATGGTGTGACTTTCGGTTAATGTACAGACGACTCCTTAAAATAACTCAACACAACGTAGAAGTCCGCTGGCATGCAATTGTCATCAGTTTTCAAAAAGTGAAGACAGAGGTTTAAGTAAAAGCTGACCGAAGCACTGACCTTGATGCGAGTTGGACCGAAAGGATGCAGAGATATTTCCTCTGTGGTCTGAGCTGCAGTTGCACACAATGGTAAACAAAAGCCGTGGAGAGGAGAGGGGGTTTCTTCCGCTACCAGGACACATTTAGGACTCCCAAACGAACGACTGTCTGATTTATCTTACTAAGAGAAACCGCAGCGGCGAAGAAATAAAGTTCTGGACCCTCTTCTTTCCCCGGTTACCACAAACGAGGAGAGAAGAAGGTCCTGTCGTCCTGTTCTCCCGAACACCTCCGCTCTACGCCATTTTCGCTCCGCTACTACGAGCTAAAGGGAAAAGGATTGCGCTGGATGGCTGTCAATCAACATTAAACCCGCCCCGGAAGTTGTTCTTCTTGTGTCCTGAACATGGAACGCTTCACTGCCGCTAACTGGGTCACCCAAAAAACTTGAAAATAATCCACACAAACAATGATAAAAAATGGTTGTGTGAATTACATTTGCCCCAAAGACAAAATACTAAAATTCAAACCTATTTAATATAACAAATAATTAACACAGAAAAAGGGATATGCTGTTAATCTTTGGAAAGTACCAAACTCACAAATTTATTTACTCTAGTTTTTCACAACGTTTAAAAAGGAAACTGCGTATTACATTAAAACCATATCTGAATTCAAAAATAATAAATCTCAGTATATTTCTTATTTATTTTATTGCTATCGCCGTTGACTCCGTTAATGACTACCAGTGTTTATTGTATTTTCCAATATTTACGATTTTTTAAACTCCTTGAATGCCACATGTCAGATCTAACATCTAAAATAGTTACAAATCCACGGTTGATTTTGCTTATACATGTTTTTTGTTGTTGTTTTTTACGATTGTTAAACCACTTTTTCTAGAACAGTAATCATGCACTGCTTGTGGTGTTCCTTCTGACTAGTGTGTCACGCTAACCAATGCGACAATATTACCCATAATTCCAAAATAAGACAAGGTAAAGTCTAAGTTTCCTTCCTTTATTTACATAAATACACTTGTCCTTGACTCCCACAGTGCATTACACTCCACAACTTGCTTCTGTTTTTGAGAAAACACCAATATTAGCACTTATTGCAACCTTGTTACCGTGCATACTGAAATCAACTTTATAAAAACACGTTAAACACATATAAAATACTGTTAAGTAAAATTTCTTAAAATGTAACCATGTCACCATATCATTTTCAATAAAAGTAAGCAAAAATATTTTTATTAGCTCACAAAAGTGTTTAATCTGTTGCCTTTATGATAGTTTTATTCATTATATTGATAGTGTATTTAAGCATATATTTGAAAATAAATACAGAAATTACTGAGGGGAAACATGTGACTATTAAAAACTTGGGCAAGGATGTCAAAAGTTGCTTGAATGAATGAAAATTCTCTATTAAGGTGATTTTTCAGGTTCTAGGGCATTGGTAACAGGGTTGAGTGTTGTTTAAACCATAGCTGCTTCCCACCAGCCAGACAAGAGAAATGGCGGCCTTGTGCTAAATTTAAAGGTACAGTGCTTTTACAAATTACAATTTTCAAAGACCACCATCCAGAGTTTTATTATTAGCAGAAAACAATAATAAAGCGTGTTATTATGTTTTGATTGAGATGATTCAAATTTCCACATAATCACTGTCTCTCCTATTCAGGGCCTTAGTGCCCTATAGCAAGTCTAAAACTCAGCAGGTGATTATTATTTATGAATATCTGCTGTGTGCCCGCATCAGTGTAACATGATGATCTGTTTCCTGTGTCAACTGTTGATTGGCTTTGTGGGGGCAGTGATCTGATAAATGTCACCTTTAACATTTCCAGAATCCTCCCATAGATTTTTATGGAAGATTTTTGATATTTCTGGGCCATCCACTTATTCTCCTTTGTCAAAAACAGGCTGCTTTAACTCCTCTCCCTTTGAGGTTCCACAGATAATACAATTTTCTTCTAAATGGGAGATCTGCGCCCACAGTTCCTGAGATAACCATATTAAGAATACCAAGCGTAAGCAGTCCAAAGTCTAAGAGTTTGTTAACATGGGATCACTTTGTACACACTGACCTAATCATATGGAAATCTGGATATGGTTAGTATCCACAGTTCTAACAGTATGTCACACAGAAAAAGAAGGAAAACCACGATAGGTCCACTTTATATCCCTATAAATATAGTAAGTATATCTACAGTATATTATTTGTCACTGTTGTCATTGTTATCAGCCAAATATTTAATTCAAGAAATCAACATTAACATATGAAGTTGTAGTCTGTTATATTCTAATTTTATCACACTCTACAATTTTTTAATTCCTAAAGAATAAATAAATAAAATTGCCAAGCTGGATGTAAACTGTGAGTAGCACAAAAAAGCATCATAAGAACATCCCAATAAATGAGACAAAGAAGCATGGCACTTATTTTTATTCAAATCAAATTCCTGAATCACTTTGATAATACCTCGACCAACATCACATAACGTGATTCACATCTGACTGATGATCACAGAATGATTGATAAAATGGTTGAGCTGTGTTTCCTGCACTGGAGGGTGCTCTAGTAATGACTTCACAGACTCACATTAAAGATTTAAAAGGGGTCATGCACAGTGACATGTCCCAAAAAATAATATGCCCAATGCATCAGGCGCTGGTCAGTGAGGAAAGACATTCTAAGAAATACAGAGCAGAGGAGAAATCAGCATTTTTCCTTAGCTGCAGGGAAACTGATCAAATGAGTAAAAGCACAGTATGTTATCTTTGCCTGCTCTAAGTCTACAGACTAGCTGATCCCACGGCCCAATTTCCAAAACAGTACTCATAGCAAGGCCTTCTTTAAGTCTTAAAGCCTTTGAGGGCTGGCCCAGGTGGCAGATACTTTTTAAGGATATCAAAAAACCTACTGTGAAAGTCTCACATACTGATGAGACACCAGCATTTTTGAAATCTCCATGCCACCGTTCTCACCTCTAATTGAGTGAGGCACTCCTTTAAACCAGCAGTGGCTCCAACAGGCCCATAATTTGAGTCTACAGGTAGCAGTTGATCCACGGTGTAGTGGTTTACACATTCATCTAACAAATGAGATTCCA
Organism: Perissodus microlepis; assembly: GCF_051167445.1. NCBI lineage: Eukaryota > Metazoa > Chordata > Actinopteri > Cichliformes > Cichlidae > Perissodus > Perissodus microlepis. The sequence goes on along the minus strand of NC_140479.1, from coordinate 15,539,822 downwards.
GGGTTTGATCCCAGTCGTGAAGGGCATCTGGCTTAAAAACTGCCAACATCAAACATGTGGTCCTACCCACTGTAAATACGGGAGCAGCTAAAAGTAGCTTTAGAGTCTACTGGTTAATTATATGAAACCGTACACAAACATGGCCATGGGTTACTGTTTAGCTAATAACTTACAAAGGGGAACCAGACACTTCAGTGAATTACACAAGAACCTGAGGAACAGGTCAGTCCGATTTTGCTTCAAGAGACAAACTCGGATTGGCTGGTCTGGCTCGCTCAAAGGAAACAATTCATAACAGATGGCATTAAAACACTGACATTTTGAAGTGGAATCACACAATTTTGAATCTTTGCATATTTATATGGACAAAGATGCAGCATGGGCTAAATATCAGTGGAGCAGCATGATTAAACTTATAAACTTTACCTACTGCGATAGCAAAAAGTTAATCTGCCACGCTATAAATATTTAAATGTTCATGTGACAAATGAACAGAAGTGGTAATAACTATGATCCTCTAAAAAGTTTCCTAATAAATAATGTATCATTACTGGGAAAAAAAAAATACATAGTGACATTGCATAAAACAACCCAAGGCACGCAACGTTTCCCTTTGTTTACAGAGCAGTGCAAAGGCCGAAACTCAAGATTTATTATGGTATCCACCCAATGCTTGGCCTGAAGGACTGAACCCATAGCGTGGGCCACAGCAGCTCGTTGAGAAGCCGGATGAGATTGTGTCCTGAAATCAACTGACATGTTCAAGCGCTACTCTAAATAGAATTACAAAAAAAAAAATGATAACAATAATGAAACTTTAGTGCAGGAACCGGATGCTCATCTTCTGTTCCACATCCACCTTTTCCAAGACCTGCGAATAAACAAACAAAAACAAGACAAGTTTATACTACAGAAAAATGTGCTGCTCTAAAGTTTACATTTGCGGCTGGGCCTTAAAAGAACATCTGTTTTAAATCAATCCCAAAAACAAGTCAAAGCTCTCCTGCCATTTCGGTTAACCATCACCCCTGTCCTGGGTGCTGGTTCACCCATTACACCACTACGACTTCAGTCCCACACAAACTATTTAAATCTGAATGTTACACAGTGTGACATTTTTGTCCAGCTACCTCATAAAACACCTTTAACTGTCACTATAAGCTGAAAATAGCACATTATATATTAATTAAAACAAGTCTTTGGAAGAGTTAGAGGTTGAGACAGTTTAACTTGCTTGTAAATGTCCACACAAATCAAACTGTGAAAACCAAGGCCTGAATTAACTGGGATTATTTCATCCTCATCCTCTCTTAATAACTAACATAGATACACAATCAATTTTTTGTCCTCTGGAAAACCAAGCTCTGCTATGCAAAATGCATGCTTGATAGATATATATTTCCTTCTTTTCTGTGGTTAGTCTTGGGTTCTAGTTTGTGTACCACTGAGGCCTCCGATGCTAAAAATATACCTGCACATGGTAGTGGTCAGTTTTTAATTAAAAAGAATCCTTCAAACAGCATCTGTTATGTCATTTTAAGTTTAGCAGCAATGCTTCAGTGGTGAACTTAAAAAGGAAACCACACAACAGTACAAATATGTATGTTGACCACAAAGCTTGCCTTGATAAACTCATTGAAGGAAATGCAGCTATCTCCGTTTGTGTCAGCCTCCTGGATGGTCCTATCAGCAATGCTGCCGAGTTGTTCATCTGAAATGTTAACTCCAACCATCATCCGCAAGACCTGGAACAAACCAGCAAAATCTATTTTTAAGAGTCACCAAATAACAAGGTGACGTATATTTTTGCAAGATCACACAAGATCATTTGTAGCTATTTTGGTTCATTGGCAAAGCCACACTTGACTAGGAAATACATGATAATAACTGATGGTGCACGCATAATGAGTGAAAAACGAGTGCACAAATAGTACATTTAGCCCTACAGGTTCATGCATTACACAAAGCAGGTGACACGGTGAAATGTTTTGCGCAAAACAAGAGATGTGGCTGAGTCATTAACCCTGAGCTTATAGCAATTACAGGTCAGAGAGTGTCACTGAGCTTGACCCGCTTTAAAGCGGGACGACAAATAACACAGAGGGAGTGCAAAGGAAGCCAAAATACAGGATATTAGACTGTCTGGGAAGGATCAGCCTGTAGTTAAGGTGAGATATCACATCATTATCAGCACAAGGGCAAAGTCTTCTTTGATGGTGAAATCCTCCTCTCTGTAAAACACTTTAAAACAAATGTGGTGCAATAGCACTTGTTCATTTGTCAAACGTACAGTCTGTAGAGATAAATTTACAGAAATAATAACTGATATTCACCGAAAGGAAAAGTAGCATCTGAAAAATGTCTTACATTCGGTAATGTACAAGCAAGAAGGTAGGTATGAAATCATATCCAGACTTTATGAGGGCTTCCAAGAGGCCTCGGATGAAACAGCCACCATATTAAAGACATATGAGAATTTGAAGTCAAAATAGTTCTATCTACAGGGGACTGGGATAAAAATGACACAAATCTCAACCCAAATACTGTTTCACGTACTTGGAGTGGATCCGATTAGAAAAATGTTAACTTTTATTTTATTACTCCTACCATAAAAGACACCAAAGAGTAGGAACAAAGTGCTGGAGGTTATACGGACCAACAGTAGCTAATCATTACCATTAATTGCGTTCTGAGTATCTATCTGGGAACATTCGAGCACAGAACATTCAAGCTAAAGAAGACAAATACAAATAAAAATACATGGAAAGCAAAAGCCAAATAAAGATGTGGTTACACTCTGAAGGCTGGCTCAAAATCATTTATGAAATCTACGTAAAGGAAAGAGTCATTTGCTCACATTTACAGCAGGATGAATTTATGGAATTGTGGTTCAAATTGATTGCATTCATCACCTCATTTAGATCAGATTTAGCCTAAGTGGAAGTCACAAATTATCTTTCACCGAGAGAAAAACAAAAAAAATCAACTTAAAACTTGTGTGTGAACTGCAACAAGAATAGAGAAGAGAGGGAAGTGTGACATCCTTCTGTTCTGATGTATTCTAGTGAAATTATATAGAAAAGTAAGTTAATATGACATAGAGGTTTCTTATAAATGTTACAGTTTTTGCTATATTAACAGACGACAATCCATGCATTTAAAATTTAACCTGTATGCTGATGTTTTTATTTGGGAAATTACAATTTGACCTCGGAAAAATGATACATGACGTCTCAACTAAAGAATGACAACACAGGGCTGACTGAACTTCTGATAAATGGGTGTGGAATTACAGATATTAATTTTTCTTGTAAGCCCCACAGTTGCCAAAAGATTCTGTAATGTTTAAACACACTAATTATTCACTGTGTGAACCACAAACTACATGATGACTCCAAGTCAATCCACTCACCTGCAGGAGCTCATCTCGGGAGATCTTGTCATCTCTGTCCAGGTCATACAGACGGAAAGCAACTGAATAGAAAGAAACAGGTAAGTCAGATACTCTTAAACCGACGCTAAGATGATACCAGTTACACCCCAACACTCACAAAGCAGCTTGTTTGTCCTGCTGTTCAGGGGCTCTGTAGCTGAGGGGTTCTTGTTCTTCTCGTTGTCTTCGATTGGTCTGAAGTGAGCCAGGGTCCGCATGAAACCCCGGAAATTTACCTGGTCCTCTCTAAAAATCACAAGCACGAAATATCTACTATAACTCTCTGAAAAGTTCAGTCAGATTACCTTTGTGCTCAAATGCGTATTGTGGACACCACAATGAGCTAGTAACCTAACACCAACGTGCAGATTGGAATGGTTTCTACATCAAGTTGTTTAAAACAAACAGGCCAAAACCAGAGAAGCCAGAATCCGTCTGAAACCATTAAAAGACAGAGCTGCAATTACAACGCCTACACATGTGACCTTTTAGGATTTTAATGATATATCTAAAGACATCTGTTTGGGTTTTTTCCCTCCCACAGTGATGAAAACATCCAAATAACTGTCAAGTATACAACTCAAAACCCCATTTGATTTACTTCCACACAGACTTGGCAGTAAGGACTGAGCTTCTCCAGCCTGCAGTTAGGAAACCACAACTGAAAGGCATTACAGCCTGGTCCAGCTTTGTGGCGATGGTGCTGGTGACTCAATTTTATAGTAGTGCAAAAACAAGCTTTCCAAACTACTGCAGAGCAATAACACAGACTACTCACCCCTCAGGAAAGAATGCGTTGATGATTCTATCTCCCAGAGGGTTGATGGCCAACTCGGGGATTCTCTGGAAATCTTCTCGACTGTAAAAAGGAGACGTGATCAAAGTTAAATTCTAAACTCAGTATGTTTTAACTGTTCATTTTTACCTAACAATTCACCAGTCTTATACTGAGAGTTGATGAGCTTTACCAAGACATGACACATAGCAAAACTCATGAGGTCATGTGATGAGTGATATATGACATAAATCATCATTTGTTTATAACAACAAAAAAAAATTGTTAAAAACATTGTTCAGATTTGTTACACACTGAAAATTTTTCTTACTCCAGTTGGTTGGACTAGAAACAGCTCTGTGAAATCTCACTGTTGTGAAAACTAATGAAACGATAAGGAAGTCACACTGAACGAACGTGACTTCTACTGTGACTGGAAGCACTTGAGCAAGAAAAAAAAAAGTACAGCCAGGAACTTATTATGTGTAAACACAACATCTTTCATATATCCAAGTTGAATGAAACCAAACGGAGTGTGTGTATGGGGGGTTTCGTCTGCCCTTGAGAAACTGACTGCCCTTTCCCCTTCAAGGAATCATTTTCAAATAACCAAAGGGCCTTCAAATTAAAATTTTAGCTGCTTAATGATTACCAGTCTCTTCACCTATCAGTTAAGACAGAATCTGAACCAGATGAATAGTCAGTGACAGGAGAAAGATTCGTTACATGATTTCATCACTGAAATGAGAGACAGATCTCACATTGCCCACCTTCATCTCAGCACAACACCTGGTCTTAGACCTAATTTATTAATATAAATACCACATTCAGAGAGGCAAATTTGGTAAAAAACAAAACAAAACAAAAAACAACAACAACAACAAAAAAAACCTATACACTGTAAGATTTTCTCAATTTAAATACCCTTGGACGTGTGTTTTTTTTTTTATGACTCATTCTCAAGTCAACCAGAAAACTTAACTGCTTAGGTGACCTCTATAACGGTGTCCTTGTAGTGTGAGCTGGTAAAGGAACAAAACAAATGAGGTGCAGCTTGTGGCTCCTGTTTATGTTTTTGCTCACCTGAGGGTGCCGTTTTCCCCTTTATCCAGGCTGGTGAAACGGCTGTACAGGCGAGTGATCTGACTGTGGGAAACTGCGGCGACAAAGATTTTGACTATCAGATGAGCAAAAGATAGCTGATACACAACTGAATCCACAATAACCCCTCACCGATATAATGCAACCGATTAAACTAGCAAAATATAGAGAGTTAATGAGTACAGCCTCAATCAGAAAAAGCATTCAGCCAAAGGCATCTAAATATGAGAGTACAGCAATCAACTAGCTAATGTCCAAGAGGTTTTGTCTTCACACAAGGACTAAACTCTAAACTCTGAGCTCAACTTACAGCCAGTTTCCTTCTTAATTTCTTCAATTTCCTCTTCTCTGAGTAATCTGGACGCTCTGGATCCCATGGTGAGATGTTAACGGAGGTTTAAAATCGAGATGATTCGCTAAGGCGTCTTGCGCAAGCTCTCCAAGAGTCTCTATTAAAGTTAGCAAACAAGCTAACTAACCGAGCTAAAAAGGCTGCTATGTTCGGTTAAAAGGAACGCAGCTGGTGTTAAATCTAGAAATTTGCTGTTTATCTTCCTGCCGATGTAACGCAGCTGCAAGTCTGTCTGCTGCTACTGCTTTTCTCCGGCACACAGCGACGTTTTCACGTTACCAAGACGGGTTTCGGTGAGGTTATCTTCCTGGTTTATGGAGGAGGCGGGGTTAAGGAGGTCGCCTCCCCGTTGGGGCCGTTCTCACCGGGGTTAGGTGGCAGACTTGATGCCTGCTTAAAAATGTCAAAAACGGCGGTGTATAAACAATAATTACAGTTTTAAAGCTTAACAATTATAATTAAAACTAATAATGGACAGGACAGAGCTGGATATATAAATGCTTTTAAAAATTGTATAATTTGTGGAAAATGTCGACAGGTTTATTTTCTGGCTGAAGTAAGAACTAGTAAATAAATAGATAAAAATAAAAATAGTTTCAACTTTTAACAGTTCCAGATAAACACACACAAAGTGGATTTCACTTCCATTATACATTATACTATACCATTTTTAAACAAAGTTCACTAAGGCTCATAAAATTAAAACAAACAAATAATAATGATACTACTACTACTACTACTACTAATAATAATAATAATAATGATAATAATAATAATAATAAGAAGAAGAAGAAGAAGAAGAAAATAATTTCAAGTTACGTTTCTCAAAATTTGAACTTTTCAACATTTCCACATACTTTTTTGTAAGATGAAATTTTGAATACCTTACTTTAAATTTAAAGCTATCAAATCAAAAATTTAAGAGGCCTGATAAGAAGAAGTCCGATTTTTCAGGTCAGTACCCGCAAACCTGGGCATTCTTCATAAATCAAATTGTTTTTTTTATATCTCCCACAAATAACAAATAAATAAATAAATAGACATGTACATACATACTGATGGTAATTCCAATGCAGAGCTTATACAGAGACATACACTGCTGTTCAAAATAAATGACTCAACCACCATTTCTTTCAGTTTTGCTACCAAGGATCCAGATGTTCTTCTAAGTTTTGTGTTACGCACATAACATTGACCTGGGAATCATTCAAGCATAAAAAGAAGAAACGAACCAGTGTTATGTCTACACATAACAGACAACAGAAACTGTTTTAATTGTATCTTTTGGCACTTTGTAATCATCAGCCTGTCACAAAAACACATAATTTGTTCCTGCTCCTTAGCTGAATGAAAAATCCTGAATTAACCAACTGTAAGGGGGAGGGGGGAGAGAGAAAAAAGGTTTGCACCAACAAGGCGATTCTAAAAACTTAGCAAATCTCAAGAAATTGGACAACTGGAGGATAAATAAAGAGTGATTGCGTGTGTGTGTGTGTGTGTGTGTGTGTATTATGTGCAGGTGTTGTCTGTTATGGTTGTATTGAGAGTGTGCATATGAGAAAGGATGACTCACGACTACAGACTGCCCTAAAAAACTATCTCCAGCACATGTCTGGAATGCATTTCATCCAGCGGTCATGAAGATCTTATCAAAATGGGTGGAATCACCATCTTGACGCAGAATACAGGGAGTGCAGAATTATTAGGCAAATGAGTATTTTGTCCACATCATCCTCTTCATGCATGTTGTCTTACTCCAAGCTGTATAGGCTCGAAAGCCTACTACCAATTAAGCATATTAGGTGATGTGCATCTCTGTAATGAGAAGGGGTGTGGTCTAATGACATCAACACCCTATATCAGGTGTGCATAATTATTAGGCAACGTCCTTTCCTTTGGCAAAATGGGTCAAAAGAAGGACTTGACAGGCTCAGAAAAGTCAAAAATAGTGAGATATCTTGCAGAGGGATGCAGCAGTCTCAAAATTGCAAAGCTTCTGAAGCGTGATCATCGAACAATCAAGCGTTTCATTCAAAATAGTCAACAGGGTCGCAAGAAGCGTGTGGAAAAACCAAGGCGCAAAATAACTGCCCATGAACTGAGAAAAGTCAAGCGTGCAGCTGCCAAGATGCCACTTGCCACCAGTTTGGCCATATTTCAGAGCTGCAACATCACTGGAGTGCCCAAAAGCACAAGGTGTGCAATACTCAGAGACATGGCCAAGGTAAGAAAGGCTGAAAGACGACCACCACTGAACAAGACACACAAGCTGAAATGTCAAGACTGGGCCAAGAAATATCTCAAGACTGATTTTTCTAAGGTTTTATGGACTGATGAAATGAGAGTGAGTCTTGATGGGCCAGATGGATGGGCCCGTGGCTGGATTGGTAAAGGGCAGAGAGCTCCAGTCCGACTCAGACGCCAGCAAGGTGGAGGTGGAGTACTGGTTTGGGCTGGTATCATCAAAGATGAGCTTGTGGGGCCTTTTCGGGTTGAGGATGGAGTCAAGCTCAACTCCCAGTCCTACTGCCAGTTTCTGGAAGACACCTTCTTCAAGCAGTGGTACAGGAAGAAGTCTGCATCCTTCAAGAAAAACATGATTTTCATGCAGGACAATGCTCCATCACACGCGTCCAAGTACTCCACAGCGTGGCTGGCAAGAAAGGGTATAAAAGAAGAAAAACTAATGACATGGCCTCCTTGTTCACCTGATCTGAACCCCATTGAGAACCTGTGGTCCATCATCAAATGTGAGATTTACAAGGAGGGAAAACAGTACACCTCTCTGAACAGTGTCTGGGAGGCTGTGGTTGCTGCTGCACGCAATGTTGATGGTGAACAGATCAAAACACTGACAGAATCCATGGATGGCAGGCTTTTGAGTGTCCTTGCAAAGAAAGGTGGCTATATTGGTCGCTGATTTGTTTTTGTTTTGTTTTTGAATGTCAGAAATGTATATTTGTGAATGTGGAGATGTTATATTGGTTTCACTGGTAAAAATAAATAATTGAAATGGGTATATATTTGTTTTTTTGTTAAGTTGCCTAATAATTATGCACAGTAATAGTCACCTGCACACACAGATATCCCCCTAAAATAGCTAAAACTAAAAACAAACTAAAAACTACTTCCAAAAACATTCAGCTTTGATATTAATGAGTTTTTTGGGTTCATTGAGAACATGGTTGTTGTTCAATAATAAAATTATTCCTCAAAAATACAACTTGCCTAATAATTCTGCACTCCCTGTAGAGAACAAAAGCAGAGGTTTGGGTGTCCTTCAAGAGGCCTGGAGAACTATTCATCCTGAAGACTACTTAAAGAAATTACAAAAAGCTTGCCTAAGATGGTTCAGGCTGTTATGAAGAACGAAGGTGGTCATACCGAATATTGAATTTTAATCTCATTAAAACTCTGCCTGATTTACTGTATTTCCACAAATGTTTGCACATCTTTAAATAAACTGCTGCCCCTTATTTTCAAATGTCCACGCAAAATATAAAGAAAGCCGTAAGTGACACAAGGGTTTCACACAAGCGGCGTGTCAATAACAACAAATACGGGGGCTGAGAAATATAGTCAGTCAAAAATTAAAGAACCCAAACAGAGTATAAATACAGCCGTTTTAATTTTAACATGTAAGTAAAGATTTCACCACTAGATGGAGCAATTTTATAGTTTTTCGTCACACTAGTTCATGCAGAGTTTTAAGGGTTTCGTGTTATGTTCAAAACTCAAAGTATACTTAGAATGACACTATCTTTGATGTGTTATAAATAATATCAATAAATAACAATAAACAGCACTTCCGGAGGAGCTAACTGGAAGGTAATTAGCTCTTCCTAATTTGAGGTAATAAGCTCCCTTCTTCCTGGAATCCATCTCTTTCGTTTTCTAAATTATAATTTTTAAGTTACCACAGTTTAAACATATGTTTAAATATATATACATATGTTCAAAAATTCTTCTCAAAATGAGAACTTGTCAACTAGACTTAAAAAGCACTGATATTTATAACAACAGTCTCCACTTAACTCTGGAGAGACAAAAAATAGTCAAGGAAATGTGACTTCATTAGGTTCAAGTGTTCGACAGTTTGTTTTTTAGGCAAAATCACTAATCAGCCAATCTCATGGCCTCAACCCAGTGCTTGTAGGCATATATGGTCAAACTGTTCAAACTGAGCTTCAAAATGGGAAAGAAGGTAAATTAGGTGAATTTGAAAGTGGTATGGTTGGTACCAGATGGGCTGGTTTGAGTATTTCAGAAACTGCTGATCTGCTGGGATTTTCTCACACAACCATGTCTGAAGTTTACAGAGAAAAGTCCAAATAACAGAAAATATCCATTGACTGTCAGCTGTGCATGTGAAAACTCCTTGTTGATGTCAGAAGTTAAAGGAGAATGGCCAAAAGTCTACTACTAGAATGGAAAACTTAGACTGAAAGTCCCACTGGACAGCAAAAGATTGGAGAAACATTGTCTTGTCTAATGAGAGCGACATTCAGATGGCAAGGTCAGAATTTGGCGTGAACAACATGAAAGCTTGAACTGACAGTTTAGCCTTCTGGTCGTGGTGTGAGGGAGTTTTTCTCAGCAATCTTTGGCCCTCTTAGTACCAGGTCAGCACAGTGTTTACCCATCTTGTGATAGCTGCTTCCAGCAGGGTAACATGTCATGAAGCTCAAATCATCTGAAACTGGTTCCGTGAAAACAGTTTACTCAAATGGCGTCCACAGTCACCATATCTCAGTCCAACAGAGAATCTTTGGGACATTTTAGAACAACAGATTTGCATTACAGGTGTACAGCCGACATCTGCAGCAACTATGTGATTTTATCATGACAATATGGACCAAAGTCTCTGAAGTTTGCCTCCATTACCTTAATAAATCTGTGCCATGAAGAATTAAAACAGTTCTGAAGGCAAAAAAAGAGTCAAAGCCAGTATTAGCAATGCTTAGTGAGTGCATTTTTACTTTAGATTTCTTTCTGCAGTGGAAAATGAGGAAATTCCTTTAAAATATGTTTTTAAAGGAATTTACATAAATCAATGACACTAATAGCCCCAATGCTGTAGTATAACCAAGTTTGTTTTTAATTGATCAATCTCAAGCCCTTCACCTGATCTCTGATGACCCCACAGTCTCTGTTCTGTTTCTGTAAATATAGACCTGCTCTCGGGCTCATTGGTATCCTGCAATAAACTATCAGCTTTTAAAAATCAAGATCACAGGGAGTCCAAAATCCTGTTAAAGCTCACGGCAGTTCACAGCCAAAGAGGATATGGGTGTATTTCTGTATCTATCACACAGTGGTGTGCAAACTTAAAGGTTTCTGATCATAGGAAATGCAGAATTATCTGGAAAAGAAATCCTTCTGAGGTTAGCTGCTGAAACAGTAAACAGCAGCTATTAGAAATATCATCCAGAAAGCATGTCACCTTTGCTCCATCGGATTTTATTCCCAGCAGTGTCACAAAAAAGTCTCTTGAGGCTTAACATTCATTGTTTGGTGGTCTGCCTTTGGCAATACCACAAATAAAGCTTAGCAAACAATTTTATTTGCAGTCCATATTATAATTGTGTATTTTGTTCTAAAAACAAAACGGGTAGCAATAAAAAGTCTCGCACGCTCTTCACTGTGAAGTCATCATAAAAGAAAAATCAGTAAAATCAAAAACGACTTTAAAATTTATAGTGTGCTCATAAGACAATAAGGTCAGCTCCACATCCGACTGATTCCCAAGTGGAGCAAAGAGAAGCTCAGTTTTCTCAGCTTCTCAAGCGGAAGAACCAGAGGCTTTGATGGTTTCACAGAAATCCTTTTAGTGGCCACACACGGTGTCCATGGCCTGCTGGATGCTGCGGAGAGATAACAAAACAAGATTACCTTAGTATTAGATCACCAAAAAATATATGTCCACAAGAAACAGAGTGTCTTTATCACTTTTCAGAAAGAAATATGACTGATTATCAGCTATTGATTATCAGTCAAAAATTTTATTTTTAAGGACTGATGTGAAAAATTCACTTCATATGTTCCTAGAGACCAAGATGATTTATTCAAACAGCTTTCCCCTTGACAAAAACACAGCAAAACCCACTGATAACAGACAGGAGAGTCTTAAACAAACAAAAAAAAAGCCACATTTAAATGGTGCAAAGGTTTTGTACTAGTGTATAGCTACTTCTATTTACAAGAAACAAATCGACTAAAATCTGAGTTAAGATCAGCTTGAATCCACATACTGTATATATATAAAAATACCCCAAATCAGATGACTGACACTGAATTAGAGAGAAAAAACAAAGAGAACAGAAACTCAGGTAAGTGGTTAGATTAAATGAGAAGTGGTCTATACCTCTCTGCAGGATATCCTCCCTCACATAGGTTCACCAGCGCATACAGATGTCTGAGTGCGTATTCGTACTGGAAAGAAATCAAATCGTCACACGTCAGAAACGTCACCACAATCTGTGTTTTACATGAATCTTCAAATGTTCACCAGCTTCCTCTTGTTTTATCTGATGCCCTTAAACGTCAGAAACTTTCCAGAGAAAACAAAAGAAGACTTTCAGAATAAAAGCACACAGCTGCATGAAAGCACCTGGGAAAATACTGAGTTTAAATCATGTGATTAAGGGCTTTCCCAGTCACTGAGATGACAATTAGTGTTATGGAAGTTACTGATTGTAACTTTGTATTCTGGTGACGTCTTTACCTTATAATAAGCGCCTTGAGACAAATGCTGTTGGGATTTGGCAATACATAAATTAAACTGAATTGAATTGAAGTATTTCTGATCATTCACTGCCAGATGCTGTGACAACCATGATGAACAGAGAAACAACATTTACTGCTCAATTGTTTTAAAAATCCAACTAATACCGATTTTTTTTTTTTTTTTAACACGTAATTAACATATTTCTCAGTATTATTCAGCAAGTCAATCCAATATCTTAGTCATGTGATTTTTTTTCATTATTTATTACTTTATTGAGTGATATTACTTTTAATTTACCTTATTATTTATATATTTTTTCCTCCATTTACCCTTATCCTAAACCTAAATAATCAGAGATCACAGTGGGCAATATCCTTACTGCGAGAAGCTTTTAACATGGCTTTCATAGAACTGTGAGTGGGAGTTCAAGCTTATTCTCAGAGTGTCTGGATTAGAGTCAGCTGAATGCAAAAGAGCTGATGAATGAGAGTATGATACCTGCTGATGAATAGCATGTGAAACTGATTTGGCACTTCCCCTTTACAAGGAGAACCAGAGTCTAGGCATGAGAACGAAATTCTACTGTAAGCTTGAAATGTGGCCACAGTGGTGACTCATTTATTAATGGCTTTATATGAATCACAGACACTCTGTAAACTGCAATGGGATGTCCCGGGTCTGTTAAAAAGGAGCTGAAAGACTCATAGTGTGTGGCTCTACCTCAGGTTTGCTCCAGTTGAAGCAGTTGTGTTTGAAGTGCTTCACTGCCGCCTTGTAGCACTGATGCTGGGAGAGGTCAGCTCTGCTGTTTAACATGTCATTGGCTTTGAACGTATTGCCAACGACTCTCTCGACCACTTTGCGCATAGTGTCGGCCATCACGTCCCTGATCTACACAGACAAAGGTTCACACACTCTTTAATGGTAAATTGTCATCAAATGGATTTTCAGTGTACTGGCACACTGCCACAAACATTAGAAAGCTTTGTCAGTCTTTACCTTGAGGTGGGCACTGATCTCCATGAGCAGGCCCCGTGCCACACTGATGTCATTGGAGGCCATCATCTTCCTCTTCAGGATGGCCAGAGGAACGTCAGGGCTCGGGGTCAGATCCAGGTTTGTAATTGGTGGCAGGTTCATCGGAGCAGGACTGTCTGCTTTGTGATTACCCTGAAACTGTATAACTTTCATGTGGGCCAAAGTCTGTAGAGAAAGATGTACAAGCGTTAAAATAGAAGGAGGAAACAAACTTTGTTTTTTTTCACTCGCATACATGAACACATTCTGCAAGTCATTCCAACTTAAAATGAAACACTACTTCCCCCTCAAATTTCCTTAGTCTAGAACTGACAAGTGCTCATTGAAGCATTTTGTTCACAGTTTGCACAGCCTTCTTGCTCTCACCTTGTTTCCGTACTGCTGGACGTGGCTCGTGTTTGTGTGGTTCTTCACAATCTTAAACTGCTGTAGCAATGTTTCTTTTCTCAGATCCTCCTGGATGCACAAAGACAGAAGAAAAAAAAAAAAAAAAAAAAGTGAACGTGACAAAATGCTTCCAAAATAACAGTCACATGAAGAATCAGTGAATTTGTTCCGTAAAATAATGTGTGGCAGTTTGACGGTCTCATGGTCAGGTTTCTGTTCTGCTGTTACACACTTATGCAAAGTACTCGGGTCTGGTTAAAGACAAAAGTTCTGCTGCTACGTTTGGAGACGTTTATCACTTCCTATTCCTGCCAATCTTAGACGTTAACCGTTTCTTTCTTTTTCATTCTCTCAGTGGATTCATGTTTCTGGATTAAATCTACATCTACACCATAATCCGATGTGCACCTCTCTAAAAATGTAACTAAATGTTGCATCCCTGCAGCCTGAAGTCTAAACATTATAAGATGTGTTAAAGCCACCACACAAGATACTCTGAACTTCAGTGTCACAATATAACAGACAACAATTACATTTTTCTTTTTAAAATATTTTTCAAAAATGAATAAATATTAGAAGCTGTGATTTGGACACAAATGAGGAAGATAATCACAGACCACATCAGAGTCCTCCATCCAATTCACGCTGTACCAGTCACCCAGGTAGGTGTCCCGTTTCTCATCATAGTAGCAGGCATAAGAGGACTCCTCAGCGTTGGCTGCTGTGGTGGCATACACTGAAGAATACACAGAGATTCTCATGTTAGGAGACTTTAGTTTTACACTAGGCAGATCTAAAGGTCGCTCGCTAATCTGTTTAACAGCCTCAGAAAAATTTGAAGGTTGTAACTGAAGATCTAAACACAAATTTCAGTAACTTCTTTACACTTGGACTCATCAAAAACAGACATTCATTGAAAACAATCAAAGAAGAATCTTGATCAATGTCATGTGCAGGTCCGGTTCTGTTTATCACTTGATGTCCGACACAGTAACTGTGCTTAAAGATGACCACAAGCTGGACTGCTGACCTCAGCATTTAATGGATTCTTGCAAAAGACTAAAAGTCAAAAGCAGAAGTCCTCAAACCACGGACCTGACATCTGTCTAGTCAACATAACACGAAGCGTAACGCAAGGATGATTTAAAAAAAAAAAAAAAAACCCAAAACATTAAAACATGAAAAATAAAAATCACATGATCCTAGTCTGATCCCATCAAAAGCATAGACCAGCATCAGTTTCGCTCTCATCACTTGATGCTGGTTCATCATTTTTTTACTGGAAAGTAATTCTGCTGATAAAGTTCAACTCACCATCAATGTCAGTAGGCAGGTGGTTCATCATTGACCCGGACTCACATGCTTCAATGTAGAACACCATCTATGTGTGTGTGTGTGGACCAAACACAAATGTTATGACCTTACACATCAGCACAGCTACATCAACACTTTATCAACTGAATTTTAGACTGCGGGACGTGCCCACACTTGTACGGTACATATCAAACATCACATCACCTTTTTGTATTTCTTGTTGTCGTGCATGTATGTAATGGCTGCTTGAAGGTCTTCAACATGGAGCTGCAGACAGAGAGGTGACAAATTTGCATTAACCACAATTATACACTAGTGTTTCTTAGAGCACCGTGATAGCATGCACTGCAAACATAAAAACTGATTTATCAGCAAATTAGGAGATATGTAAGGTCCCAAAACACGGTTAGTTTACTTGGTGAGGATGTCTCCCTGGTTTGACAAGTTAAAACACTAACAATGCTGATTGCAATGATAAGGTTAATGTTCTGATATTAATCATAAATTGTGTTAACCATTTGTGTTTGACCTCAATGTGGCGATTGCTAGCTTTTCATAATATTCCATCTAATAATTAGATATTTCACGAAATTAAAAAAAATTGAAAAAAAAGAACCCAACCCAGACATATCAAAGTGATTGTGAAGCAATAAGGCTCTTTGTGAATCTGGTGTAATCTGTCTGTGGTTGTTGCAGTGCCAGGAAGTTAAAAAAACAAAACAAAAAAACAAAAAGGTACTCACCTCATCGGCGGGAAATGCCAGAATACCAGGTGCTCCGTGATCGGTGAAGTAAACAAACACATGATCATTGGGTCCACTGCCAGGAAAATGAGAACAAAGTTAACAGGGACAAAAAAAAAAAAGTACATAAACCAGATTTATTGTTGTTTGGCCACACGCTCGTTACTTCCTGTCTTTTTTAGCCACTTACCTCTTCAGCACTTTTCCAGAGCCACCTTTGACTTTTGAGGCATCACCCTTCAGCACTGCCAGGAAGTTTTCTGGGGTAACATCCTGCAATAACAGACACATCAACCCACAAAGTTTGCTTTCAGCAGAGAAGCCTCTTCAAACAATCGTGTGGAAAATATTGAAATCAGTTGATCTTTTATAGAAATGCACTGAAGCACTCACTTCCCCGATGTAGTCTTTAGGAACTCCCTTGTACACATCACTGCCATTTGGTCTATTGATCAGTATCCCAGGGGTAGGATTCCTGGAAGAAAAACATGATTCAGACACACAGAAGGAAGTGCAAATAGCTGATAAAACACTTTGTGAGATAAAAGGGAAACAGATGGATAACAATGATTCACTCATCTGGTGACAGAGCCACAAAACAATATGACACCACAGATGTTAAAATAAATCAATGAATAACATTAATAGTGAAATCTTATGGTATACATATCTGCGCACAGATACGTACAGTTTGTCTTTCTTTTTTACAATTCTGTAGCTAGATATTTATTAACCAGATGCTCAGTTTGTGATTACAATGGCAGTGATACAAGAGCGTGACACGGATATTAAAAAAAAAAAAAAATCCCATATTGCATAATGTCTCTCAAACTCTCAAAAAAACAAAGCAGACTGACATTCATGGAACATTTTAAGGTGTGGGAACAGTTAACAATAACAGCATAACAGCATTACTCAGCGTGCATCGTGTCTGTCAACTTGAATAAACATGTCTACACATGGGTTATGATCCAAAACAACCAGAAACATAAGGAACATATGTCTCCCATTTATCAGAAAGTTCTATCAAAAACTTTACTAAATGTCTGAAATGAACCTGAAAGAATAACTCAATTGACTGCCTGGTAAACTTCAAGCAAAACACAGTGAAAAGTCTTTGTTGTAAACAGCTGCTAATATATTAAAGTATCTCTAATTAAAGTAACAGCTAACTACATGTGCAAGTCGGCTGGCACTGAAATTTAAGTAGCACAAGCCAACTCTCTCAAATCACTGCTAAAGCTGGGTTTTACATCGCGTCCCACTATGTAACTGCCATTGTGATTCCTGCAACCAACACATCTCCTTACATTACCCCTCCTCTGCCAGTAACATAACTCCGAGACTATTTCTATGGAAGCACCTTCCTCGTGACTCCTCTCAGCACGACTCATTCACTCAACCCGTTTTTCTGAGCGATGCAGGGCCCTGCAACACAGTGACAGGAGGAATGCCAATGCAGCTTTTTGATCTGATTGGGAAATTCCTGCGAAAACCCTGAAACCCACCACTATCTCCAAAGATGATGCCAGCAGACTGTTAGTTTTCCATGAGATAGACTAAAGATGTTCCATCAGAATCAAAAAAGACGAAGACAAAAAAAGTAATGACTGACAATACAACTATTTTTATTTTTTGAAAAAGTAGATCCAAGAGTAATTTAATCTTCTGAGCATTTTTAAACATCAAGAATTAATTCATTAAAAAAAACAAATCCTGTAGTTCAGTGTCTACAATGGTTGCTCTGATTTGTTTGTTTATGTCAGTCAGTCACCAAAACTGAAGGCCATTTCAGGTTATTTAGCAAACAACTGGATTGTCAGCAGTTACTTTTTTGTCTTTGTCTTTTGTGATCCTGATGAAACAGTGTTAGTCGGTCTTATACAGGGAGGAGATTCACAGTTTGACACCATAGACAGGTGGGGAAAGTCTCCAGCTTTAGGTTCCTAGGAGTCACCATCACAGAGTGCCTTTCTTAAGCCAAACTCCTCCAAAAAATGCTCAGCAACTTCTATAGATGCATCCTCACAACCAAGGTGTGTTGTGAAAACAGCACAAAACCATCTCCGGCCCATCTTTAGCCTACTCACTGTGCAAAGAGTGAAGGGGAAATCCACAAAGACTCTGAAGGTGCCTTAGAGCTATCCTCACACAGAGGATTTCAGGCTTCTTGGTGAACATAGCTGTCAAATGACTTTATAACCCTAATGTGATAGATTCTCCTGCTCAATTCCACATGTTTATGCTCCTCAGGAATATATGGATACATTTATATGTTATATATTTAGTAACTCATGTAAAGTGCATTATCCTATTGCTCAAATCCACCCTAAGATATATACATTACACATATTCATATATAAGTAGTTTATAATATCTCATATTCAGTGCTAACGTACAATATTCTTGTGTATGCGTGTATTTGTATGTATATATACACACAAACACAGCAGATACATGTGTCAGTATATTTATCTGTTATGTAAATGTAATGCAGCATGTGAGATAGTAAAGCTAGACTTTTGTTATGGATGCATAATGACAGCAGACTCTTGAATTTGAGTCAGATATAACAGGGCCTACAAACAGCCTTTTCTGGCTTAAGATTTCGTTTTTGTGTGCTATATCTTACCAATAGTTAATAGCCTACTAAGGTCAACAGCTACTAAAATTAGGATGAGTTTGTGTCAAACATTTTAAGGAAAGAAGAAGTATGAACAAGCATCTACAACAGAGAAACAAGTGCCAACTCACTGTTCATTTTCAGCCAAATCATCGTACATCATGACCACAATCTGCTCGTCGGGGATGCCATTCCTGTGGACAATCTGGTAGGCATGGCAAGCATCGGCCTGAGCGAGCAGGAGAGCAAAAGATTCGGAGGTCAGCTCCACATTATCACAGTATGCAGCCTTTTAAGCAGCGGGAGGAGCACTTGGAAAACATGCATTTGGGAGGGGAAGTAGCTTATCAGAGCTTAAAGCGGTGCTTATCAAAAACCATGAGAGAAAACAAATGAGTCATGCACAGCTCGCACGGTGGTCGCAGTTTCACCTGGTGCCTGTAGTTGTACCAGCTATTGGAGCCAGCCACAATAAGCACCCAGTGTTTTCCGCCACTGTCTTCCTCTTCCTGGGTGGGAAACCCAATAACGAGTCCGGCTGTCAGGCCGAGCAGGGCGAATAGGACGGACCGACACATCTCCTCGCTTTCTGTGAGATTCCTGGATGGATGACAGTAGGGAAAAATATTCAGATCCTCTTCTAGATTTCAGCTATGTTTACTGAGGTGGCAACAAACACGGAAAACTGAAAAAAATAAAAACACGTAAACGTCTCACCTGATAATTCTGGGAAGCTAACTAGCCATCAGTAGCACAACAAGCTTCGCAAAACATGGACTTTTAAAAAAACACTCGGAGTGAGTTAAAGCTATTAAGACACAGCGCTCCGTCCTAGAAGTTTTAAAGGAAGACAAAAACATATTTTATTACCTTTTCTTTGCGTTGTTAGATGAGGAAGGGGCAACGAACCGACTACACGCAAATCCTCAGCGGCACTCCACAGTTATATTTAATGTCGGGGGGGCAAAACAGTTGGCATCGTCTTCTACGGGAGCCAATCAGAGTGCTCTGGGGCGGGGCTTACTAATCATGTGAGTAAGGTAACAGCTCTCCGTCATGTGATACTATTATGTTATAAGGCTATAACACAAGCATAAAGGCATTTATGTTTTGGATGTAATTTCAAAACAGCATTATCTCCTTGGACATCGGTTTCTGTTATTATTTTTATTATATTTTAATTTGGCTTTGAGGTAATTTTGTGTTTCCTTTTGAATGATCACCTCTACTTCTTTGTCCTATTTTCTCTCTGTGGTTACTATCTCTTTCACTTCATTTTAATCACCCTTTTATATACTACAGCAAAACCATAAATATAAAATTCAATCCACGTGCTGATCACAAGTTTGATTTTATGCTTACTGACACAATTATGACTGCTCAGCTTCTGCTTAAAAGTGGGAATTTTACCCCATATTTTCCCATATATGGGGTATAATGTTAGACTCAGGCTTGTTGCAGCCCGTCATTAAGGTTGGAAGAGCAGGTAGGTGGGCTTGTTTTCACAGTTAAAGCTGTGCCCTTAACATTATCAAATTAGTGAAATCACCGCTCTTTAACATCAGAGATCCAAATGAAGAAGAAGAAAAAAACTTTCTGAAAGAATGTTTTAAAGAAGTCTGAGATTTTAACTCATACAATTCTATCAAGCTTCAAATATTTCCTATGGCCACCTTTGTTCTTCAACAACCAGAGCTCTCTTATTGTAATTTCTTTTAAGTAGTATTCAGGAATAGTTATCCAGGCAACTTGAATATGGAACGCCAGGACTGACATAATGAATTAATTCAAAGCTCTTATTTTGATGTTGCTGCCTAGATGATACCACACTGCTCCAGTAATGTTGAGGTTTGGACTCTAAGGAGGTCAGTGTATGACATCGCTCCACAGCACCCGTTCCCACTGATTTTCAGTAAAGTTCTTGTTTAATTTGGCATACCACAGCCTTTTCTGCCTGTGCCTTAAGAATGGCTCCTTGACAGCCATCCTTCTATTGATGAGGCTTCAGTGAACTGGATAAACAGAAGAGCTCTCTCTCAGGGCCTGTGTTAGATCTTTGCTGGATAACCCCCCCCACACACACAATTTATTAAAGACATCACTTTCTGACACCGTTCATCTGCTGCAAATATTTTTTTAAGACTGTAGGTAAAGGAAGAGCTGGCAATTTTCTTTGATTTTTTTTTAAATGAACTGCACACCATAAAATATGCTAATTGTAAGCAAACAGGTTTTTGGAAATCACCTTGTTGGTGCAAAAACACTATTTTATATTTGTTGAACTGCATTTCCTTTGGCAATTTTCATAGATTCAGGTAAAGAAATGGGAACAAAATCTGCTTTTGTGACAGGCTGACAGTCTCAAAGCGTACAAAGACAGAATTTAAAATTGGTTCTTTGTCAAGATGTCCGTTATTTGTAAACAAGACTAGTTTCAGCCTTTAAATTAGGTGCCATTTTTATGCATGAATGATTTATGCAAAATACTGATCTGAAAATGGTTAAGAACAAGGAATGGACTGAAAATAATGAGTGAATTTCACAGAGTGAAAAAGCAGCCAATTTCCAAATGAAAAACTTGTATAAGAAAGTCTGTCTCCTTGGAAACAAAATATAAAAGATATGATTGGTGGGTTGAAACTTTTGCATGGTACAGAACAATTAGAAAAGCAGAAGAGAGCTACTTTAATGATAAAGTTGTTTAGGTTGTTCTTTTGAAAATAAAATAAACTCATGAATAAAATCATTCAGAGTATCAAAGACAGCAATAAATCAAACTTTTATTTCTCCATATAGAAAAAGAATTAAGTTAAATAGAGAAACAGTCCACTGAAATTGCGGCATCTCATTTTCAACCAATGGTCCTTTGTACATTAATCTTTGTCCCAAAATGAAAAAAAAAAAAAGATGTAACAAAGTGTAAATACCGTATTCACAGTAATAAATATTGAAAACAAAATCTTTTATACATTGACATTATATATATATTCATGTAAATATATATAGATATAGATATAATCATATACAGTAAAAAGTTATTTTCAAGTTTATCAAACATAAAATATTAAAATAAAAATGGCCAAAAACAGAATAATGATTGCATTTTTCTTTCCATTCCCAAGGCATCTGTAACCATGGCCATTCAGAATCTGTAATAAATAAAATGTGAATTTATCTAAAGATTGTAGTCCATCACTGTAAATTTAAAAAAAAAAAAAATAGTGCAAGTTCTTTTTTTCTTAGGCGTAAATTAATCTTGCAAATTTCAAACTAATCCAAACGGAATGACAACAATGAAACAGAGGGTGTTGAGGACAACATCGAGTCTCTGACTTCTGTCAGTTCTGCACCACAACTTTCTTTGTAGTCTTGGCAGCAAAAAACAAAAAATAAAAAACACAAGGATTTCACATGTATGAATCCATAGCAGATATTCAATAAACTTATTTGGCAAATAGAGGACAAACAAGAAAGAAGAAAGAGCTCCATGAGCTCCTTACACTCAGCTCTGTCAGGATTTCCAAAAGAAAAAAAGAAAAGGAAATGCATAGAAATTAATTACCAG
The DNA here is from genome assembly GCF_051167445.1 of Perissodus microlepis. Lineage (NCBI taxonomy): Eukaryota > Metazoa > Chordata > Actinopteri > Cichliformes > Cichlidae > Perissodus > Perissodus microlepis. Next base: position 15,517,764 of record NC_140479.1, on the reverse strand, counting down.
TAGCAAGAACTAACTTAAGGGTTGTTTACTGTCATGCAGCATTTCTGAGACGCAAAGCAAGGCAGATATTGTGGATGTGAGTGTCGATGAAAGCATTGGATAAATGTATACTCTGCCTGTGCTTGCACATTTCCCTGGCTTCCTTTCCCCCTCAGCAGTAAGGAACGGGGGAGGGGGGAGAGCTCCCATTTCCTGTTTGTCTCCAGCCTCCTGTTAAAAGCCAGAAGAAGGTCTGACTTCATCTCCACGCAAGCGCGCAGGGGTATATGTGTGCGTGCAAGTGTCTGTTTGTGTTTGTGTGCTTGCTTATCCTCAAACCTCTGCACCCAACTCAATGACCCCAGTCTCAATAATGGGCACTAGCTTATCTTCCACCTGTACCAGCAGGATGGTTTTGTCTATATGGGAGCGATTGGCTGGGTCTCGGCTACAAGGCACCCACCGGTGAATCACCTGCAGGGGGCAATAGAAGAAACATCCAATAAAATTTATGAAGCATTTATGACAGAATAAGTAGGTCAGAAAGGGTGTTACAGGGCAAAAAAATAGGGCATGTGCAAGCATGATAATAATTGCTAAATCACATTTATAGCACCAGAGGTGAGTGGGTGTGTAAAGTGAGTGTATGAGGCAAACTATAGCAACATATTTACATGACCTAGAGTTTACTTCATCTGTGTGTGAAGATGAGTAAAGGGAAACATGGTGCTGATTCGGTAACATCTGTGAGAACACACTTACATGCCCTTCCATGCCCTCTAAAGGGCTCCAGTCTCTCCAGCAGGTCCTTCCTGCTCTCAGTCTCATGGTTTCGTCTGGCCACTGCAGCTCTTTCCGCTTCGATAAGTTAATGTTCTCCAGCACCAGACTCACGTCCACAATCTGAGGTGAAGACACGGACCGACAGTGTGTAAAAACTTATGTAACCACAAAGGAACTGAGGGCTTTTACTAGAAAGAAATCACTGACACTGCACGCACAAACAAACACACAGAGGATAAAATGGAGAACAATAAAAAATAAAAATAGTTATATCAGGACTTTTTTTTGCTGCTGTGGATACACAGAACAGAGTATTTACAAACCTGCACTCTGTAGGAGATGTCATCTCTCCGTACTGTGGAGACAGTGGGGTTGTGTTGCTGTAGGTGTTGATGATGGTGATGGTGCTGGCTGAGGGGGTCTGTCACGGTGTTGCAGAGGCCATCGTTGCCCAGTAGGCCTACCAGTGTGTGGCGTTTGCAGGGAGGTATGCTGTGGCTGGAGAGGGAGGCCGAAGGGCCAGCGGGATCAGAGGTGGAGCCCAGCCGGAGCTGCAGAGATGTAGGGAGCGTGCGTAGAGACAGCTGGCTGGTAGAGGAACGTCGACAGGGCTCCAGGCCGGTGGTGGAGGTGCGAAGCGAGGAGTGGCGGCTGCTGCCATAGCGGTATGATGACGAATGGCTCGCCACGGAGGCCCGGGCGGGAGAGTGGCGCACCAAACCCGACTGAACCGACTGGGAACTTTGACTGGTGCCTGGACACAAAGGGGAGAATTGGTGTTAGTTTTCATGCTGTGCTGTTAAAGGCAAAATGTGACAGAGGAGCAGTAGTTCTCACCCAGAGTGTGTGGCTGGTATGAGTGAGGAGGGGGAGGTCCTGAGGTGCCCCCCTGAGATATTGAGCTCTGCTGAGAGTCGCCACCTGTCCCATTCCCACTGCCGCAGGACAAACCCCCTGCATCTGAATCCTCAATATTTCCGCCACTATTACAGCCTGCACCACAACCTTTCCGTAATCTGACAAGAGAAATCTTCATATTAATCTCAACGCAGACCCAAAATATACAGAAGAAATACTCAACAGAGAAGAACAACACAATAGGAAATCCAGCAAACCTGTGCCAGGTGCTGACAATGAAGTTGCGGATGTTTCCGATGCTGATGGGACCTCCCAGGATGTGTCCGAGCTGCGGGTGTGAGTTGCAGTAGGAGGTTGTCAGCGGGGATACGTAGATTGGATATCCAATAGGCTGGTCGCAAGAAGAGTTGATCATGTTACGCAGAGCCTGCTTGGCGTTCTGGATGCTCCCACGCTCTGGATTTCTATTTCTCAGGAACACCAACTCCTGCTGCTGCCCTGCCCAAAGTCCTCGGACACATTCTTTATTTACCTGCAGCAAAATTCACAAGTTTGCATTAAATAACCCGGCTTAGAGTGAGTATCATTAAACTGTTCTGTGCAGTCTGTTGACTCTGTTGCAGACCCACCTTGATAACCCGGAAGCTGAGGTATCGCCGATTGAGCATTATAATTTTATACTCGTTGGTTCCTTCGTCCAGGACGTGGCGCAGAGCTAGGAGCGACGGGGCGTTTGACAGCACGGCACTCCTCCAGGCAGGGTCCCCCTCGTGAGCGATGACCAGGTTCTGCTGGTGAGAGGAGATGGCCTCGAAAAGAACTGCTGGCTCATCGTACTCGTCGGGGGACGTGAAGTGGTCCTGAGGGGGGAAAAAAAAGTTGAGAAGATAAAGTTGAGTATAGGGTTTAGGACAGTTTTTGGCTCAGTGGGGCCACATTCAGGGTCTCACCTGGTGTAGTTTGAGAGACATTCGGATACCAGGCACCACAACTTTCCTGAGCAGTTCCATGTCTGCAAAGATCCACTCGTCTCGCACTGAAGAGATGCGAAAATCTCCTTTAAAAAGAGCATGAAGTCCGTAAAGGAAAGACTCCAGATTGCTGTGACGAAAAGAAGAAGAAGAAGGAGGAAAAAAAAAAAAAAGATTAGTTGTTATTCTTTATCTGGCTCACACAGACAGAGAGAAAATAGGAAAAGACAATGAGTGCATTTATGCTTAGAAAGACGTGCTTTTGAAAGCTAAACAGGAAAACTACAGGAACAATTGTCACAACAAGTCAACCTCCTGTTACTGTTTACTCTCACTTCATGACACATTTGAACTCATTCACTCACAATACAATAACAATTACTAAATAACCTGGACATATGATGGGCTGCAGTTCCCAGAGCTCTCCTTCCCAGCACACACAGTCCAAAGCAGAGCAGCACCAGAGGCGAGTCTTTCTCACTGTCCAGTGGCTACAATCCGAGCAAAACATGAAAGATTTTAGAGGGCAGCTTTTATCTCCAAATACAGATATTTTCAGCATGTCTCTGTGATCCCCCACTTAGTTTTTTATTTAAAAAAAAACAACCCCCCATATCATCTGACAACAACTGACGCAAATACAGGACCCCTTTGGGCAGAAACAAGATGCAATGACTTTTTAAAGAGTGATTAAAATCAAACTGCTCAAGGGATTTAAAGTCTTTGAAGATCTTAAGTTGCCACTGTCATGCTATTAGAATATTTTTTTAATTTATTGTGACAATGCAATGAAATATGCTTTGCTTGTACAGCTGGGAAAAAAAAAAGACCAATAGCCTGCTGCAATTTGGGGGACAATAACTGTTCCACAAGCAGAATTGAAGGCCTTATTACCTTGGCCCTTCGGGAGTTGCAGTACTGGATCCAGCCCAGATAGACACCACAGAAACTGTCCCTGGAGATGCCCGCAAGCCGGTGGTCATAGTCCTCATCAATGTTGGGATTGAAAGTGGGATCCAGATCGACATAGTTCCTCTCTCCACATCCCCGCAGGCCATCTTTCATGGTCTCATTAGCCAGCCATTCCTCCAGTTTAGGAGAAGCAACCACATAGTAGATGATACCCTGAGCACAGAAAGGGATGATGCATTTAGAACTTTTAGAAATCCCACACTGCACTAAAACATTCTTCTCTCGTGTCATCCCACAAACCTTGACATAGTAGGTGGTGAGGATGCGGCGTAGATCGAACACCTGCAGCATGGAGGCAGCGCTGTTATCAGTGATGCTGTAGCCCTCCAGAACATATTTGGTGACCAGCACCTCCCACGCCAGCCAGCGCTGCCCAAAGGCAGCATTAAAAGATAGGATGTGAGGGAGATGGCCTGGCTCGCAGCAGCAGCAGCCCTCATCTTCCTCCACCCCTTCAGTGATGGCTTCGACTTCCCTCTGTTGGCAGTAAGTTCCTGTGGAGGAAAAGTCAGCATGTTATCGATGCTGTGTGGGACACAGTCCGTTCCAGTTCAGTCCGGTAAAGTGCAACGAGTGAGAGAATCGTGATTATCATTAATAGTTCAACCTATAATTTTCTGTTAACTAACTCGTTGATTAATCACTTTATCATTGGAGCTTTAATCCAATAAACCGGCAGAAGGAAGATGCTCTGTAATAAACACAAAGCTGCTGACAGAAACTGGTGGTGAGTGTCATGCTTTGGGGTGTGCCTCCAATTCTATAAAATGTTTACTCTGTCACATGTTCTCAGCTAATGTTTCAGCAGGTTTATTTGCAGCACAAAGCTTCAGGCTGAATAAAACAAAGTCACGCTGATGATAAAGCACGACCAGGTGTGTTTGAGAAGGAGATAAGAATGACTAAACAAATACAGTGGAATGCCACTTTGATGAAATATCTCAAGTAGTACTTGTAAATAATTCTTAGGGTTTAGTTTGACCTCCTTAAAAAAAAAAAAAGAAACAAAAAACAAAACAAGTATACAAATATGAATGGAGATTGAAACTGGAGATCTATGAAATGCCAAACACACTTGAAAGCCAATACGTGTCACATTTATTTTGCTCTATGGCAGATCTACAATGGGAACTGGCTTCACAATTTTAAAGTTAACTTTGTGCCGCTACACTACATGGACAAACATACTGGGCCACCTACACATTACTCCTACAGGAGGTGTTTGGCCTTGGAAACTCATGTCGTGAAGCTCCTTGTCCACAGCTTTCATGCTGATCGTAATGGCAGAGGAGGTTTGGAGCTCTGCAGTTACTGAGTCAGCACAGCGTTTGCAACTTTTACACATTACATGCCTCAGCGACCCCACCCTCTAACTTCATGTCATCAATTCATGGCTGAGTTGCTGTGGTTCTTGCACGGTTCCCCTTTGCAATAATACACTTACAGTTGATTGTAGAAAATCCAGGAGGGAAGAACTTTCACAAAATGATTTGCTGCAGCAGTGACGTCCTTCTACAGTACCATACTTGAAACCAGTAAGTTCTTTAGAATGACCCACAAACGTTTGTTAAGACAGATGGCTAGGTGCTTAATATTATAAACTTATGGCCATGGGACTGAAAAAGCCTGAATTATAAGATTAAGAGGTGTGGGACAATACTTTTGTTCATGTGGAAATATAAAAATCTTGTAAATAACAGAGGTCAGACCAGACAAAATAATAATTACACAAAGCATATAAAGAATATGTTGACACAGCTGTCCAAGCTCTAAAACTAACTGAACGATACATACAGCCTGTTTAGTGTGAAGAGTAAAAGAAGAGATGTGATATGGGCCACAGGTCTGACCTGACACTTGAAAATAATGTTTAATGAGGTACACTAAAAAGTCATAAAATACATTTTTACAAACACTTACAAAACGTTAGACCACATGATCTTGGTTAGGTTGACAAGACCCAAATAAGGTTACGTTTGAAGATTGTTTATAATATTTTAGTCACTTGGGATTCTACTTGGAAACAAATAAGACTGATCATATTAGCTGTAGTGAAACACCTGTTTTCTGAATTTCTTTTAACCTTCAGTTCTTGCACTACAACGCATTTGTTAATAATTAATTGTCATTAATTAGTGACTGAATTCCTGCAACAGCTGGTTCAACACTTTTTACAAATGGATCTCCTCACCTCTGAACTCCAGCCCTCGAAGCTGAAAGGTAACAAGGCCGTTGCCAATTTCTATGAGGTGCACCAACGCGTTCAGGTAGTCAGAAGCCAAAATGAAACAGTCCCCGGTGCTGAAGTTTCCCCAGCGGCCCAAGAGGAGGTCTCCACAGAGGCTGTGCTGCAGGGAGCGGGTCAGGTGCTCATAGAAGATGGAGTTCAAATTGTTGTCGTCAGAGCCTGAGGACAGATGAAGGAAGGAGTAAAGTACATTAATAAATCACACGTCACTGCTTTATTGTGTAACCAGTGTGATCACTAGGACACATTGAGGATTTAAGTCTGCCCCAATTAAATATCAACATTTAAACAAGCAATTCTCTGGTTACAGTTTTAACCAAAAGACATGTCGTCACCTGGATTTCTGTCCAACTGAGAGGCCAGTCGAGTGTTTGAGTGATCCACTCTTTTAGTGCTGCAAGAAAACGGAAAAGAGCAACACATTTTAGAAGTGCAAGAAAGTGTCAAAGTGTATTTGACATTAAAATGTTTAAAAATAAAAAAAAACTCTTCACTTGTAGTCTCTCTCCCAGAACTTGACAGGGCGGACATAAGAAGTGATGAAAATGGCACTGCCCAGAAAGGGATTGAGGGGGGTGGAGAAGATTGCTGACACTGCAGCCTGGACAAACAGCATGGCAGAGTCTGATGAGGCCTCAGGTCAAGGTCATTTGACAACTTGCTACAAGAAAAACTACAGCCTCAAAAAACAAAACACTTAACATGTTATAACAGGAAGAATTTACTGCAGTGCTGCAGACCAACATAAGAAACTGTTGACTCAGTCTATAGTATGCTGTGATAAGAGACAGCAGTGAAAGGATACGAGGCACGGCAAAGGGCTGAGCAAAGGCGTGGAAGGCTGAACCCCACGTGATCTGCCAGGGGGCGATGTAGGTGTAAACAAAGTGCAGCTTATAGAACAGCTCCCACATCTTAAAAAAAAAAAAAAAACACAAAACAACCCCCCCCCCCCAGAAAGAAACAGTCAAGAAACCAGTAATATGAATCATCCACCTGTGATATGATATGTACGCATGTGTCTTGCAGTTAATCAGAATATTCGCTCAAATAATTTAAATACATTTCTCTCACCTTGCTGAAAATGATAGACATCAGGAAGAGGTCAAGCAACAGCGTCTCCGACAGATGACGGTAGTCAAAGGTGAAGAAGAGGACAGTGAAGAGAATCGTCACATACTGGTAGGTAGGACTGCTGTAGCAGGAGCGAAGCAGTTTCAGGCCTGCCACTGTGATCATCAGTGCGCCGATTCTGGAGCAGCAGCAAAGAACATTTTTTGTTTTGTTTAAGTACCACGCATTCAAACTTGCATCACTCTAAAAAGCTGATAGAAATCAGAGAAAGAGTCACAAAGAGAAACAACGGAGTCCTCACTCGGTGTCGAGTCTTTTCGGGCTGGCCAGCTCTCTGGCGCTGCCGCTGAGCTCGTTGAGAATAACGAGTGGATAGAGAACGTTCTTTTCCACAAACAGCAGCCACACGTGCAGCTTTTCAAACCACATTACATGGGCTGCATCTGACAAAAGAGAGGAAGAGCATTTGAGATGCTGAAGAAAATGAAGAAAGAAAAAAAAAAAGACTAAATAAAAATTATTTTTCTGATTCCCCCCATGTGACTCAAATTCACTGTACTTACCCCTGACTTCAAACTGGTAGTACTCCTTGTTTTTTAAAAGAGGGTGAGAGAAGCAGTACCAGGGTAGCTGCTTGCGAACTTGAGGCAGCAGGTAGTGGGTGAGCAACCCCACCGTCCCCAGCAGAGCATACAGGACATAACTGAGGAAAGGCTGCGGGAACACAGAGATGCAATAATGCTTACAGTTTGTGTTTGCTGGTTTTAAGAACAAGAGAAAAATAACTGACTAGATCATCATGAGTGTTAAAAGAATATATAATGTAACAATACAGCACACATTACATTTGATTTTCTGTATTCAAAACCAAAGAAATGACTGTACCTGCAGCGCTATGAATACTGTGCTAACGTGGATGGCGAAGTAAAGGACAGCAATGACCACACAGACGATCAGGTCGGACTGCAAACGCTCATTCTAAAACATTTGAAAAGAAACACTTAAGGGATCAAAGAAACAAAAAAAAACTATTTTAGACTGAAAATTAGAACTGTGCAACAATTTTGACAGCTAAAATTGATGTATACTCACCACTGAAGACCTAAGTTTCTCTGGCAGAGGGTCCTGGACCTCTGACAGGGGGTCTTCTGGATTTTTGTCTCTTAAATTGGGTAAAATCTTGGACTGTACCAGCGAGCTGTAAATCAAAGAGAAGAAAATATTACCGGTTTGAAGGCCATCAACCTCCTGTGAGGGATTATACAATCAGAAGGATCGCAGAGTCATCATCTGTTAACACAACTATTTGGTGAAGCAGTGTTAAGCTATTTGAACTGATTTCAGGAAATCCATATCTAAGATAATCCACAGAATATGTTTGAGTAGAAAGGTCACACATAACTCTTAACGGATGAAGCAGTTAATGGAAAATCCTTTTTTGAACCAGATAAGGCATTTTCACCCATCCAACCATTAGGACCAGTTTTGGTTTTAAAAATAATGTAATATGTGAATTTTGCTTTAATACAAATCAAAGCTGTGGTGCATGTCTGTAAACTTACAGGAGGACAGAGGGGTCACTGCTCTGCCGGCTCAGGTGGTAAGACACTGCCACCAAGAGGCCACAGAATACAGAAAATAGCACAGGGATGTGATGAGGCTCCCAGGTCTCCTGAAACACAGTATCAAGGATTTAACACACTTCTGGGTGTCTGACCTTATGTTGCTGGTATATTTACACATACAGTTTGTTCATGTAGATGCCTGATGTTTCCAAAACTACTGGACGGACTACCATGAAACATTCCAAGACGAATCCTGACAATAGCTTCTTTTCAATATGCTAAATTATGGTTCTGTGTATCCTCTATCCTGCCATGACCCACAAATCTCTTCCTCCAACATTATGACAGATCTTTGAGCAGATTAAAAAGGACATAGAGAAGAGGCTTCTGGAGGAGCTAGGAGTGAGTAAGAACAAATGTAGCCTATATGTGGCATAGGCTACATCTGCATAATTTTAAATGTTGCTCTTCCACATGTGACGCAGCTTATTCCCACGAGGCTTACTTTGTAGCGCTATGGATAAAGACCAGCAGCCAGTATAACAGAACATAGCGACATCAGGAGATTCTGTTTAATATACCTTCTTGTTTCATGTGTTAAATCTAACACGTATGCAATGTGGTTTGGCATCACGGAAACCAACAGTTAGTCTTGTTTTTATTTTTATATTTAACACTCACACCTTTATGTAGTTAGGTATACTGTACAGTAATGATGCTTTACTTATATATGTGAATAAAAAATACGTTTTATGGACATTTGTATTTGTCAGTTTTAAAGGTAATTCAGATGTGCAAAACATCAATACAACGATTAAAACTGATGCTATACGAGTAAGAATTTCTCAACTATGGTTGTGTCTCTTCATCACATCTCTCTCCCATCCTCACCGGGAGGACGAGAAGCAAGTGAGGGAAGCGAGGAGACATGGAGAATTAAAGGATAATGAATTAGGACAATAAATAACAAGTAGTGTATCCTGGCGATTCCACAATAAGTTCTCTACTGCAAACTGAACATCACAGTTTTTAGTGTCGAGTGATGTGGACAACAACTAGTTGGACTGAAATTCGAGACAATCATTCATGTTCTCCTCAAACGCCAAGAGCAAGAATCAGGTACTTCTTATTTTTTCCATTTATTGTCACCACCTCAACAAAATACGTTTTTTTTTTTGTATTTTTAACATTATAGATCAAGAATATGCTCCTCCTTGAGCGTCACTTGCACTACGTGTTTAGTCGTTATTAGGCATTGTTTGCGCTCACCTTCAGAGCTCCGTAGCAGAAGCCGTAAAGCAGAGCGACAGTGACGATGCTGCGCAGGATGCTGTACAGTGCTGACAGAAGGCTTGTAGAGGCTGCAAAGGGAACAGGGAGGATGCCAGCAATGAGAGCACTCAAACTGACAGCAACAAGGGCAGGCAGAATGCAAATCAGCACAGTGGCCTCTTATGATGCCTGGTATATCATAATGTATAAGGTAAAGCAACGTGGATAAGTGGCTGACGTCTCATCCTGTAGAGGTCAAAGTCACCCCTGCAGAAAAGTTGTGTATCTAAAAGTTACTCACCATTGCCCCCGAACACATGGATGTCCAGCTGCTCGAAGAGATACATGACGAACGTGTTGACTTGTGGCAGCAGCCCCACAAAGAAGATGATGGGAAAACACAGAGTAAAGACTGCAGGGAGAAGCAAGCAAAGCAAAATTAAACACATTTATCATCCTATAATTCTGTAATTTGCAGGGATCACCTTTCACACATAGGAAACAATACCCTGAGGCTCACTTCAAATATTAGTGGTTCCTAATAGTGTACAGCAACGTCTCGAAGGACAATGCAGCAATAATTATCGATTATGGGTTGATGAAAGGAGCATTTAATATCTATATAAACCAAAAGAAAAATTTTGTTTTTAGTAGAGATTTGTTGCTCACACACAGTCTGCACTTTATGACTGTTGCACAATCAATGGATCAGATCCCAGAAACCTATTTTATATATCTTCTTATTAATGGTGGCAAACGTTAGAACCATTTGGATTATTTTAGAGATTTCTGGACTCGGGCTATTTTGTCAGTGTTTCCATAGTTTAAAACACTTTCAACATCTCATGACAGCTGCTGGGTTGTTTGGTTATTACTGCTCACACCAGGAATTCTACATCAGATGAGTCCTGAAATTTAACTCTTAATATTCTCAATAAATTTTTCCAAAAATGCTTTTGTCAGCTTTGAAAGTTCCTTATTTAGTCATTAATATTTTATCAGATAAAGTGCTTATGGCCACTTGCAGGATAAGCAAACTTTTTAGGGCCTTTAATATGTTTACTTATAACTTTTAAAGCATTTCCTGGCCTGGATTCAGCCTCTGGAGCTTTTGCACACATACACACCCAAAGTGTGCTGCTCAAAGTTGTCTTGCTACGTCACCCACTTTCATTAAATCACTTCTAAAACCTCCAGGATTTAGCATTTTGGCATGTTTCTCTTTGACTTTGCTTTAAACACCGATTGTTATTCACAGAGTACAAAGAAGTAACAAGGTCGTGTACTCACCTATGACGAGGTCCCTGGCAGAGGTGAGCACCAGGGAGCTGGTGAGTGGGACTCCATACAGGGTGAAGCGGGAGGAAGTGGTCCGCAGGCTGCTGTAGTGGAGCAGCCAAATGAGGCCACAGCACAGGCAGAAATAGACAGGCCGGCTGTATGCTATGATACGGTTATGGCCCTGCGGGGACAAGGGTATGAGGATACAAATGGATCATTAAAGAAACATTTTTTGTGGTTCAATATAGCTCAGTAAGACATAAACTGTGTATTAAAATAAGCAAAAAAGGAGAGGAATCCTAATGTTTTACATTTTTCTTTCTAAATAACAATTGTCTGTTGTCATAGTATTTATTAAGCAAGATAAAAAGCCATAATGCTAGCGTGCGCACTTGTTTTAATCCTTGGATAACAGCAAAAAACAGTAACTGCCAAGTGTAATACAACGATCATTCTAACAATCATTCTTTAAAGGCATCAGTGTTATATCAGCCCCATGGAGAGTGACACAGGTATAAACAGAAATAGTATCAATGCATATCTGCATCGTGCAGGTTGCAACCCAAGAGGCTATAAGATGTCCTGCTTTTCTACTCTGGGAGGCAGCGACAGCTCACGCACCACCAATCTGATTAAAAAGACTTTTTTTTTAATCTCCCCACCCCGTAATGTCGAGAAATGGGAAGGAATAAAGTCCTTGAGGTGAGATGAGAGGACACCCAGGGGGGGGGGGGGGGGGGGGGGGGGGAGAGAGAGAGAGAGAGAGAGAGAGAGACAAAGAGTAAGAGAGTGAGCTGTGGTCTAAACTCTGACCAGCTATTTAAAGCTTGTGCCTGCAGCTGAGTATGAGCTGCATTAATAAAAGACGCCGTTTCAGAGCAGGCCACTGACGCAAGGGAGGGAGGAACACCCAGGCTCACAAGGAGGGGGTGGGGGGTGGAGCAGCATCATCTTTCAGGACCACAACAAAACAACAAAAAGCTGCTGAATAATAACTACAGAGCTTCAAAGTACTACTGACTTTCTACTTTTTCTACTTCTAATTTTTCTACTACTTAATTCTACTTTCTACTTCTATTTAATATCTTGTTTTGATGTCATTTCTCAATGAGTCGCCCTGTTCTAATGATTTGCAAATGACATACTTACATGACGAGGGGACGAGGAGTCTGGTTGAACACTCTGTCGATAAAGAAAGGCACAATTAAAATGATAATGTTGACATACTTCGTACGAACATGTTATTACAAACTCTCCTAAGTAAAGAAATAAATCATTTTTATTTTTGCACCAGCTAATCCCTTAAAGGCATAACAAACCTCTGCAGGCATGCCTAACACATTTTGCAGCTTTTAAACTGCTTCTTTGCAGCAGTGCTCCTCTGTTGCACTTTAAGGTTGAGTCCTGTACACCCAGCTACTCACCTTTAGTAAGGAATACTGGCAGCTTGCAATGACGAGGCAGAACTGAAAGACCCAGATATCAGTGAAGAAGCCGTGAACCAGCAGCACTGAACCCAGAAAGGCCACAAGGACAGCCAGCACTACTGCCAACACATTCTCTAAAACCTCACGGTTCCTGTAACAATTGGGAAAAAGTCAATTCACAGGTATATTCGGCCACTTAAGGACTTCAAAATCATTTTCTTCTAATGCTTACTATTGAAAACGCAATAGAATATTCATCAAGCCTTAAAGTCAGCTCTAAAAAAATTAAATAATTAGAATTGAAAAATAATTTGGAAGATTTAACAGAGAAGAAAAAAAAAACTGTTCCAAAGACTGGGATCAACAAATACATAATGTCAACAGCTCTCCATTTAAACTGGCAGCATGTGGTGATGGGTCAGCAAACTGGAGCGACTTAGGAGGATAATATTGACTGAAGAGATCCACGTAGTGCTTTAAAAAAACAACAAATCAAAAATCAATTCTTTCACTGCCAACTGTGGTTATTCTTCTTGCTGCTGTTGAGAAGCTTACAGCTAGACAAGTCTGACTGAGTAACTCCCACATAGAGATAATTACAGACAAGTGATAGAAAGCAGAGACTCCAAATCCCCAAGCAAGATGAATGATTTTAATTTCAAAGATTTAACAATGTGGCTGATGTTCTTGCTGAATCCAGAAACAGAAACAGAATTGACAACAGTGCTGTGCAAAAGTCCTGAGCTATCCTGTTTTTTGAAGAAGAAAGAAAAAGAACAAAAACTCTCTTAGGCACGCATTCTTAAGGTCTGGGTTCTGGGGAAGCCAGTCCATGACCAAAGGTGTTGCATTGTGTGTTTTTCCATCCAGGTATGCTTTTAGTGCCCTGACAGTATGTTTGGGATAATTGTCATGATGAAAAATGAAGCTGCTGCCAAAAGCTAATCAAGGTTAACCCTTGCTTCTCTTTTCTGATCAGAGCCATTTCTGTCTGGCCTCCTTCCAGAACATAATCAATGGGTTACTGAGGGTGATCTCTGCCTGTACAGCTTACTACAGCTACACTTGGGAAAAACTTCAAACATAGTCTTTATTGATAGATATTGAGGTGTCATAACTTGTCATTAGGGAATGGGGTTGTCGTCAAATATCATCTTTATCGCAGGAAGGCCTCTTAGTTTTTACTTTCGTCCTCAAATTGTACAATTTGTTTTCTCAAATTTCTCAGGGCTACACTGCACACCATGCTGAGACATGCTACTTTTTGGCTGATCCCCTTTTTGGTGCAAAAATACAAATTTATGCCTGTAATCTGCGCTGTATTTGACATTTTGCATAGATTTAACTAAAGACAAGGGAAGAAATCGTGTGTTTTTGATACAGACTGCTAATAACAAAGTACCAAAAGACAATTTAAAATTAGTTCTCTGTTATGTAAACACACACAACGCTTGAATGATTCAGAGGTCAGTGTTAATTGGCTTTAAAAAAATAAAAGCCAATAAAAACGTGAAGTGAAAAGGATCCCATGTCCAAAGAAAAACTTTGAACGACCTTCAGAAAGCCTGGAGAACTATTCCTCAATTCAACTTTGGAAACAAAATATAAAGAAATAAGGTGTGGCTCAGGACTTTAGCACAGTACTGTCGATTACCATAACAGCTTTTGAGTTTACTATTTGAAGACAAGACTTTTGCAGGAAACTGCTAAACAAAAATGTTTACCACAGAAACTTAATATCTAACATCCTAAAATTTTCACAACAAAAGCTGACAGCAGCCAATGTAATCAACACAAATTAAAAATTACGGCAAACAAAACAAACAAAGCGATCCCACCAAGCTGTTGCTACAAAATGTTTCACAACAAAAGCCCTGTTAATAAGCAGGGATTGACCGATCTGATATACAGTATCAGCCCAGTAATGACCTAATTTACTGGATCGGATATCGGGGAGAAATTAAAAAAAAAAAAAAAAAAAACCCAATCCATTAAATATCACAAAAGCGCCTCACAAAACTTGCGACATGGTATAACCCAGGGCGTGACCTTAGCACGTCGGAGGAGTGTGCGTCACGTGATAGCGTGGCTAGCGTGTGCGAGATCTGTCAGCGGTCATGTCAGCGGTGTGGAGTTACTTCAGACTGAAAGAAGAAAAAAGCCAGACTGCCGAATGTCACTTATGCAATCCAAGTGTTTTGCGAGATGGTAGCATGATTAAACACTTACAGGAACACAGCGGAAAGGAGTATTATACACTGAATTTATCCAGGCCTCCAATGCTAAGAAAAGTGTACCGTATCAACCATTGACTGTAGAAAACAATGGTATCAACAAACGCTTTTGGAAAACATTCAGAGGCGTGAGAAACTCCCTTCAGAAAGCAATAAAGCAAAGCTGATAACAGAAAATTGTTGAATTGGTTGTGCTTGATGACCAACCCCCTTGTGCTGTGGAAATGTCGGTTTTTGACGCTTAATTGAGCATTTGGAGCCTTGCTACGTGCTGCCACACGGCATTTCAGAGCAAGCTATCCCAGAAAAGTACAAGCAGGTGTGCAATTTCATCTCTGAATGTTTGGAAAGCATTCCCATGTTAAGCTTAACAACCAATATCTGGAGCTCGGACGTCTGTCCGATGTCATTGCTAAGTCTGACTGTACAATGGTACTGTACAATAACAAATGCGTTATTACAAGAATGTTTTTTAGTTGTTTTTTTAGGGTTTGGGCAGCTACTGCCTTTGTCTGCTAATAGTGCACTTTATTTGTTTTTCAGAACCAAAGGGTTTTTGAAATTTGCACTTTTAATTACTTGAATATTACTTTAAATACTTAGATTTAAAGTTCTGCATAAAACTGCCCACTTTCAGGATGGATGTTTGGATGCCGGTGACAGATAAATGGTGCTAAAGTTTAAATAAAAAAGATCAGTATTGCTGAACTGAGATATATTTTGGGTGCAGTGTATTTCTTGCATTCAAGTATAATAGCTTTAGCTAGAATAGCTTTAGTGCTTTGTCCTCTTAAATTTGTATATGAACTAATACAAAATGCAGCAACACATAAAAAAACCCCAGTTAAACAGTTAAAAAATAGACTATAACAGATTCATATCAGTATCAGGAGATATCCAAATTTATGATATTGGTATCCTGCCATCTCTATTATTAAGTAAAAACTCTGATCTAAAATTGTTACATGAGGTGTAGCAGCCTGAGAGGACATGTCGGTGAGGATCTGGGTGTGCTTTAGCAAAGCTTATGCTATGACCATAATGATTCACTCCAAGCTCGTTCAGACATTTTTACAGTTTGTTTGCACATGCTGTGTTTCATTTACCTTTGCATTAAATTAGCAAAGGTCATCCCTGTCTTAGTGGAAACAGGTGTGGTAGGCGCAATACTCTGCTTAACCGTAAAACACAAGCTAACCTGTTGATCTCTTTGAGTAGTGAATGTAATGCTGTAATTCTGCCTGGGCAATGGAGAGCAGATTGTAGTTTTGTCTGTTTGTTTCAAATAAAGGCTTCTTGTGTGCTTTAAATAAAGGCCTGTTTTTTGTATTTTGGACTAGCAAACTTCAGCTAATAAAGCACAGATAGGTGTTTTTGCAAGCTGAGACAATTTCAGGTATACACTTATAAAGCAAAGTAACATCAAAATTATTTCTATTGAATTTCACTTTATTCTTCAAAAGCAGGCACAAAATATCCTGCAATGGGTGGCATTTAAGGAAAATTTAAACATGTATGTGCTTGAAATACAGTTAGGTAGTTCTTAAGGAGCCGAATGCTCTAGGAGAAATGTCAGTCTCAAACTAGGGGATCTCTTTTCATTCATTAGTCAGACACTGCTGCAACCCACTTGGCCTGCTTTTTAATTTAATTGGAACTGATTAAATAAATGGCTCATGCTGTGACAGACATTTCATAAAAAGAAATATCAATTTTGTAAATAATCTAATTTATCTAACAAACAAACCGATTTTCTAGTAGAAAAGTTCTAGACAAGTCCAACATTCAGTATTTTTGAGTCCGACTAAATTGTGATGAAGTATGTACGTGACACACCGAATTTTAAATTTGCATTGAGGTCACCAATGGTGCTTTGTAAAAATAAAGCTGAAGCAGATGGAAATGACCTGATGTGAAGCCCTACCTGTCGAACAGCGCCAGCAGGGTAAGTCGGTCAAAGTGCAGGCCAACCCACAGGTAGGGGAGAAGCCACAAACGGTAGTACTGCTTCGCTTTCCCAGCTGCAGCAGAGCCCGCAGGATCCTCTTGTCCCAGTGGTGCATCCTGAAGCTCCGGACTCAGATCTCCGTCCTGCTGTTCCAGCAGCTCTGGGTCCATAGTCAGCAGACGGTTCAAACGGATCTGAGGGAGGGAGATCTATCCCACAATCAGACAAATGTCCAAAAGACATGATTTGGAATAAAGAAGAAATTGATTACATTACAACAAGATAAAGAGATCATATAGGAGTAATAATAAAGCTTTAACAGCATTAAACATTTTCTTTTAGTACAATTAAATATTTGATTTTGGCTTTCACACAGGTCGAAGCTTGCACCATCACATCCCATTCACTCTTCAAACCGTATGAGCCCTTGTTGCATACATGGTTAGACAACACCACTGAAGACATCTTTGTTGCATATTGGCAAAAAAAGCAGAGCACATACAGTACTTTGGAAAAGTCTGTAGCCACCCTTCCCCCGTGTCTTTATGTTTGGCTCTCAAAGAGCCAGACCTTTTAAGTCTTCTTTAGCAATAATTTTTAGGCTTACATAAAAAGGCACCAATCTCAAAGGTTAAAGCAGTGTTGTGTCTACACATAACAAACAACTTAGCAAAGAGACAATTTTAAAGTGTACCTTGAGACACCTGCCTGTCGCAAAATATACAGTTTGTTCCGGTTTCTTTAGTTAAATAGTTTAACAGACAGAAAATACTTTTTTGCAACAACAGGGTGAGTCCTAAAGAGCTATTTGCTGAAAATCTGGTAAGTGTCCTAAACAATTTTTTTAATAATGAAAACTGCAAAGGGAATGACAAAGAAAAGAAGTGGCAGGGTTAAAAACAACTAACAGCAGATGAACACTATCTCAAAGTCTTTAGGAAATAAGAAAAACACCCAGCTGAGACCTGAGAAAAGATTTAACAGATGTATCTGTCCTTTCATTCATGGACTGTTTGGTGAAACCTTCTCAGATACATACTTGCCTAAGGGTTGTTAGAATTACGTAAACAGTTTTTTTTTCTTATGTACTGAATTTGCACACATGTATCAAATTGTAAATTGCTTCACCTATTCCCCATTTCCTGAGCAAAACAAAGAAACGATAGGTGGCTTGAGTTTTGCACAGTACTGTATAACCACATAAAATCATTTTAAACTGGTCAAGTAGACATTTGAGAGGTGAAAGTCTCCTTTTTTTTCACAAACATACAAACATACATGCCAAAAGGAGCTCACTGGTTGGGTACACACCAGGTCATGAGGGTAAAAGCGAACTGAGGTAGAACTGGAGAGGTGGGAGTCCGTATCCCTGCGGGGTATAAAGAAAATGAGAACACTGATGAAAGAAAAGCATCTGCTGCAATTACTGTATTAAACCATGATTCATTTCCTGATGACCTCAAACTAAATAGCCAATAGGCAATTTGCTGTGTTTTTGTACTGTACAGTCATGTTTTCCTTTTAAGCTAGGGTTCCATTAAAAATAACCGTTGGAGACATGAGGAACTCACTGCAGCGACTAGCAAAACACTACAATCAAGAAAAGGTCAGCAAGCTAACTTGACAAATGATAATAAGTAATGTATTTATTTCAATTTAAATCAAGGTAAATGATCTGATTTCAAAACTCAAAAAATGCTGACCAAGCAAAAATCATCAGGGCATGTTTTATGGTGTTTAAATCCTTCAAAGCTTAATGAGAAGATTAAGACTTCTTCACTTTCAGTGGCATTTTGTTAAATGTGAAGCTACGGCCATCAGAAAGCTCTCTTATTTTATGACAATGGAAACCAGGGAAAAAGGTCTAGTATGGTACAGAAGAAAAGGTAACAGAATCCACCCACGAGAAACTTTAGAGGTGCTGGTAGATGCTTTTGTTTAACCAATCATTTCGCAGCTCTTTAGAGAAAACTGCTACCTCCTGATTAAAAACACAAAAAGCTCAGGGTTTGTATCCCGTCGTCTAAAAACCCACTACACAAATCAGGTGATCATTCGGATACTAACCATATGTTATTGGAGGCTCGTCTGGTTGCAGGTTCAAAATTGACCAGCGACATATCACATCCGCCAGCCTCATATAAAGAGGGAGTGAGCTTTCCTGGAGGCACACAACAAAAAGAAAGAGACGCAGAGTCAGTCCATGGAAATCACAAGCACAGAGTGGCGTCGTCTGTGGAAGTAATTTCATTAAATTACATGTTTATATGTGGAGAATTAGATGGATTTGACAATGTTGCTGTATTCATTTGAGCTAATGTGATTATGCAGTGAAAGTGCCTCCTCCCAGTGGCTGTAGGCAAGTCACTGATTTCCTGCTCGGTCTGGACAAGTGGTCAGATTTTTCCTAATACATGTCTGTTGCTTCAGAGTAGTTTTACTCCACTTTTTTGTGATGAGGTACAAAACACCACCCAAAAATTACAGATGTACCAAGCCTTTCTATCAAATCCAAACCCTCCAGTATGAATCCAACTACTATTAAAAGAAAGGTGGATCTAAAATACCTATGATATTGCAGTACTAATTGTTGTTCAGGTATAGACATAATATTACCATGGTAAAGTTGCTGTTCTGCCTCAGTAAGTGAAACCTCACATGCATTCCAAACACTGAATGTAATGGGTATTAAAAGTGTGGGGAAAACACAATTTAAAAAAAAAAAAAAAAAGCCTAGCTAGACATTTAAAATATTTTAAGTACATTTTCTGCCTCTCAGTGATAGAAATTAGGATTCCAGCAAGACAAAAAAAAAAAAATCACTTTCAGAAATTTGTTACAACCCATTTCTATTGAAGTCCTTTCTGTTAAGGACCTGACCGTTTGTGCAATGCATATCCTCCTGAGAACCGAGTTAAAAAGTTTAACTGAGAGATTTTTCTTTTAGTCCACTACAGAGAACATAATGAATAGGCGGGATCTCAGGAGGACATGGCATGATGAAATTTTCAGAAAAATTTCGAAAGAAAATATACTTCATCTAGTTCACAGATGTTCCAAAAACCACATCTTCACTTCTTTTAATCACCTTCACATCTAGAGTACAGAAAAACCTGCATCTGGCCACTCTCAGTCTGTCCTATACAGACAAGACAACGGGACAAGTGTACACACACACACACACGCGCGCACACACACAAACCATGCAGCATGTCACAAAAGTAATCTGCTTCTAGTTCAATTATGAGCAGGAGTAATAATCCATTCATCACTGGTTCTGGTGAAGAGTGCATGGCAGCCCTTACACAATCCCTTCTTTTCCTTGATGTAAGTGTTTAAATAGACATGCTTACGTATAGACATCTATACCAATCTGTTACACTGCTGTCAGCATTGGGGTATGTGCTATGATGTGACCATAAGGTAACATTAATATCCAAGTAAGGTCAAGTATTAGCTACAGACCACAATATCACAGAGATAAATGGAGCATGGATAATGGTGCCAGGCTTTGACTGATTACAACAGTCCACCGACTGTGGATAATAGTGCACTGCTATGACTGATGGCCATGGTCATATCTGCAACAACTCTTTGAGCAAATCCAAAATATCAAGCAGCAGCTTTCTAATCAAGCATGAGGAAAATACCACAAAATATAGGTCTTATGACAAAAATGACCAGATCTGTCACCTCTCCCCAAAGAAATTATTTCCTAACTGCTCAGCTCTTTTCATGAACTCCCTACCGAAGTCCTCCTGCAAGCTGGTGGCACCAACAGTTGAGGCCTTGTCCTGAGAACCCTCCAGGTGTGCGCTTCCATTCCTGGCCAGCAGGGACGCGCTAGCACTCAGCACTGTAACCTGGGACGAGGTTCTGGATGGCTGACTTTTCACCTGGGAAGTAGAAGGCTGGGAGGCCTGGCTGAGAGCCTCCTGAAGACTGTTGGGAGGAGAAGGGAAGAAGGGGAGGAAATGAGTGGTGGAGTCCAAGGGGTTGGGGTTGGTATTGCTGGCACATAACGTCAAAAGGTGAGCAGGATATGACGTGTAGTTTTGAAATGGTGGGATTTGATGCGGAGGCTACAGACTAATTTTTTCGCCTCACACAATAATCATATTTTGTGATGGTGTCAGACATGGTTTAGACTTGTGAATGAAGAAGTTATTTCTTATTGTTTCTCAAGTTACAATCATTTATAAAGCTGTGTACCTAACTCCATTCTTTTAATTCTTCTTAGGAAAATCTACTAAGACGTGAATGTCCTGTCAAACTTTAGATGAAGATTATCCTTAATGAAGCTGATAAATTCAGGCCTCTGATTACAACAACAGAAATCAGACTAATGAATGCAGACAATTCAGAGGATTTTCATCAAAATAATAAACTCAATTGCTTTCCCTTATAATGTTGGATTAAGAAAACTACCTGAGAAGGCAAAGGTGTCTAGTGCAGCATAAGTGCATAAAGTAAAAATGTGCTGGGAGTGAAGGGACAGTGAAGGGTGGAGAAATCAGTGAAAGAGGGAATGATTTTGCAAGTTTATTGACCCCTGGCAGGCTGCACGCTTGCTTTTGTTGCTTAAGGCTCAGCATTTAGCAACGTGACCTTGTAAGATAGATGAAAGAAAACAGAGCTTTGCCTAGAGGTGAACAACTGCTAGCAGTTGCACAAGTAAATGGGAGGGGGTTTAAAGAGACCTCGGAGGAACCTGATGTGCATCCACAGAAATATATCAGTGGAAAATTAACATATTTTTTCTTTGAGCATCAACACAACTGCTACTTTACATCTCTGAGTGGTTTTCTTCCTTTTAATCATTCTACAAACTGAGGCGTAACGGTTCATTTGTAGTATTCTGCAGGGAAGCATGGAGCACAGAAAAGATTAATACACTCCAGACAGTACTCTGATCTAATATAAAGGGTGCTAGAGACCTGCTGGGTTTGACACTTACTAAACTTGTGTAAAGATGTGATTTGCCCATGTAATAAAATGAATAAAATGTTGCATCAGGAATGTGATCGGGACAAGCCACAACATTGGAATTACATTACATAAAGGCATTTAAAAAAAAAGATCTTGAATTTAAAAGAAAAAGGTGGGGACATTAAAACATCTTTGTCCAGTGTGCTGGAAAACTGTCAAAACTGGGCTCTTAAAATCTAGAGAAGAGCAACTGGGAGTATCACAGATGATAAACAAACAAAATAAAAACATTCTATCGTCACATACTATTATTTTATCATGTCAGGAAAGACTGCAGACCTAACCTGTGGCTTTTTAATGATCAGTATAATCAGTCTCTCTCTGCACAGAAAGTTCTTTCTGAAGGGCAGAGCAATGTGATACAGCGGGGCGCCTGTATTGCTTAACAAATCATGCGCACATCTGAGAGGAGACGGCGTGTCAGCCAAGTAGATTAGTCAGACCTTGTGGCCTTGTGCCTTTGAATTTGTAAGGACTCCAAGTGGAATTTAAAAGATTGGATGGGATGACAACAGGAGGAAGAGAGAAGTCTTGAGAAAAGGAGGACCAAAGAAACCACATGCAGAGTGGAGAAACCAGTCCAGTCATAAATGATGTCCTGTTTGATGTCATGCACAGCAGAAGACCCAAATTGGTGGTGATGTGGGACAGGAAAGAGCGCCACCTGGTAACATGCTCATACCAGGCAACACAACAATAGAAACGACCCCCTGCTCCATTCACGGCGTACCTGAGAGGAGATCCAATGAGGGAGGTGGGTGGGGTGGGGTTACTCCCTGCGTTGTGTCGCCGCCGCACAGCCTGCCGACGAAATGTGCTACGTTCGCGGCGAAATATGACCGTCTCCTCACTTCCTGGGGCTGTCGTGATGAGAGACATCATTGGCCAGTTAGACTGGATAAGTTTCCTCTCTTTATGAGAGCTTTATGTGGACACGAGGACATGATTTTTCCCGTGTGTTACGGCTGCTTTCAGGTACATTTTAAAACAGTTACAGAGCAACACCGAAACACAAATTAATGACATAGTCACTGAAAAATGAATCTGGTATGCATATCTTGCATCCTACTCTCTAAACAAATTGTCTTCCTACGCCTTTATTGTCACAATAAAAGGTACAAGAAAATATTCCCCAATATATACCAAAATGTGAAATATTTTAAAGATGGAGGTGCAGTATTTAAACCATATCTGATGAATTCTGCTGACAAGCACATGCTCTGGTCATGTGGAACTGGAGGCAGGATGATGGCAGAAACAATGAATTTTGCTATTACGGCGCTACTTGATCTGTTATGACCAGCAGTTCCTTTTAGCTAAAGTTAGCACATCTGCTAAGTAGGCACAGCCTGTTTACGTCTTATGCTCCATCAGATAAAACACTCCAAGGGTTGATGGGTGAAAGGCTAAAAAAGTATGCCAAACAGATAAGGGCAATAAAAGCAACAAAATGACACAGCAGTTCCTAGCTAAACTTAAGTATCTCCTACTAAATTTAGTTAGCATTAACCCTTGGGTGCAAGTCAACAAGGAGTGCTGCAGCAGCAAAACCACCCAGTGTATCAAGATGAGCCAATGTGGCCTTTTGTTTGCATGATAAATAATGCACAACTTATTCACTGAAAAAATACTTGTCACAGAGGTAGCGTTTGAATTCATCAGCTTCTTCCAAATCAGCCAAATCTCCACTAAAAACCACCGCTGATAACTTCAAGTGCAGTCACGTACTTATATTATAACACCAATAAATATCCCTCGACTGACTGTGATATAACAGTGTATAGTGAAGTTATGACATGTTTCTAGCCAACCAGTCATATGCCCTGGCATATCCTGCCTCCAATACTGTATCCAATCCCACGAGGTGTACACTCCAGAAGCCAAAAAATAAGAACCCAGACAGAGCAAATGTGAGATATCAGGTTGCAAATTTGAAGAATGTGGAGTATGGAATGTCTATTATACTATCTGAGCTTTACACTAATAAGAGAGCTGCTGCTTGTCTAACCTCAATACAAAGCACACACTGTGCCATCATGCTAACTGATCTACACAGGGAACACTATGCTTGCCACTCCATGGTAACTTACCATGGCTACACTGAATGAACAAGAGAGACAGCATCTCGTCTGCAGTCTTGTCTCACGCATTCACTCCCACACAAACACACACAATTTTGAGGCAGCTGGACGACTACACCTAAACAGATTAAAGTTGATCAACTTTACCAGTGTGCTCCTGTTTCATGTGCCGGAAACCATGAGTATGACTAAAGGTTTCCAGCGAAGCAATGTTCACTGTGTTCAATACATATCCAAACCATCACCAGCGATTATTAAGTAAACAATTTGCAAGGCAGGTAAAAACAAAACCAGACCAATAACCCTGAATTCTGTCTGCCAGCATAAAAAGTAGACTAGTCATCCATCACTAATGCAAACCACACAGAATGCAATGTGTACAGTACATTGGAGCTCAGTGTGTGGTACATACCCCGTAGGGAAGCAGCATTAGCATCCTGAGGCTCAGCGAAAGCTGCCTGGTTGGGCAGACTGTTTCTGGAGCGAGTCACTGATTCCAGCTGGGAGGCCCGACCCAGCAGGGATGCCGCATCCAGGACTTCCCCTTCTTTGGCTTCCAAATCTGACTTGGAGGTGGTAAGAGGTCGAGGTCCTGCTGGAGCTCCTAGGTGGGAGGGATCATTAAGGCATGCAGCCGTACCGCTGTCTAAGCTCAGCACTCTGGCATGCGTTTTGGCACTGCCTGTGCTTGGAGTACGGCGGGAGGTACGCCGTTTCCCTCCGTTTCGAACTCCTGTCTCAGGTTTTACTGTGGTGGAAGAGGAGGAGGAGGCGTTGGCTGAAATGTGCTTGGCTTTCAGGGCCCTGTAGTGGCTCTCTGGTGAGTGGCAGGAGCGGGAGGTGGTGCTAGATGAGCTGTCCGTGCTTAGGTGCTTGGTGGAGCGGAGACTGGAGGCACAGCTGAGTTCACTTTGATCACTGGAGTCATCCTCTCCACCACCAGTGAATACAGCACTACAGGGCTTGGCCATAGCACGCATAGAGATGTAATCCCGGTGATGGCTGGCATCAAAGCTGCTTGCTCTTTTCTTTCCAGTCCGCCGGCGTCCACTGCGACCCGCTGATAGAGAAGAAGTCCTCTGAACAATGTTAGCTGAGTTTGGTTGAACGTTGTCTTTCACCTGCTCCTGCTCTGTGACAGCTACACCTGTTGAGCCATCAGCACTGGTCCTGATGCCAGGCTCTTCGGCACACTTGACAGGTTCCACCAGTTCTTGGGTTGCAGATGACTGAGTGTCCGCAGTTTGTTTAGCAGTCAGCTCATTGGCATGTGGGTTTTTATTGGCTTCCCTGGAGGGAAGATTACCGATACTTCGAGGGCTAATACTAGAAGTCCTGTCATCTGCAGGAGCAGATACTGTCTCTCCCGTTTCCCGTGCACGTTCATCCCCTGAAAGTGACAGCAGGCTCTCCACATGTGTAGAGCTGGTCTGTTCACTGTGGAAGCTGCTGACAGTGCTGTTGGTGTCTCTGTCTGTGCCACTGCAGTAACTCTCAGTGGAACCACTACTGCGAGTACTCAGACTCCTCAGGCTATCGGCACTTCGCTCCCCTCCTTGGGACTTTGCTCCTCCACCAGAGGCTTTTCCACCACCACTCCCTTCCACCTGGTAAAGTCCTGAGCTACTCTCCCCTGCTTCCTTAGAGGCTGAGCGAGCAACCCTGCGTTGCTCTTTGTGTCTGTAGCACTCTACTCCAGAAGTCGAGGGTACAGCTTGGTCCTGCTGGTGCAGGCGGTCTGCCCCATCTCTGTCACACAGCCCTGGCCTGTGTGGTCTGGCAGTCTCCAGCTCACACACAGGGTCAAGGCCACCTCTTCTGGGTGGAGGATACAGAGCAAAGTCTGGCAGACTCGGGTCAGGGAAAGCGGAACCTGCCGAGCTAGAGGTCCGTGGCAGACCTCGAGAACGGAGCTCCTTCCTGAAGGTCTGAGATTGCATGGATGAATGAGAGGTCACCTCCGTGTCACAGGAGGAGTGTGACAGGCTGAAGTGATAAGCAGCAGAGTTACAGAGATCAGCAGGCTCCCTGGACAGCTCTGAAGGACACAAGGAGGTTGACGGCTGCAAGGAGGCGAAGGAATCATTGGGAACGAGGCAGTACATCTTTGTGTCTGAAAGCAGATCTAAATGGATACAAAGAAAATATACATTGAGGAAAATGCTGAGAAGTAATAGTAATAGCATATGTGACTGTGTGTTTACCATGATCATGACTACAGCTCTCAACAAGAGTCAAACTAATGTCATCTGAGGTCCTTCCACAATCTCCTGAAAATATAGGAAAAACAGTTTTTAAAAAACCATCATCTTTGAAAACCTACAGACTACATAACAGAACATTATGAATACAAACTGTTGCCTTGCACTAAGAAATGCTTTTTCTGGGAGGTTTCCCTAATTGTTTATGGGGAAAGGCCACACTTAATGGAGGTATGAACTAGTCTGAATAGATTCTTTGAATGCTCTGATGACAGCACAACATAACAATTGAACAAAGATGCAACTGTTAGGATTTGTCTTGGAAATGTTAAGGGGTTTTTTTAGGAGTTGCCATGACTTCCTGGAAGTCTGTGGCAAACTGTCTAAGTGTACAGTAAAGGGGAGGGGAGATTAAAAAGCTAAATCCCTGCAGAGCCCTTGTCCCACTTCAGACCATTTAGTCTCATCACAAACTGCCAGCTAATTAGAATGGCATCGAACAGACTCACTGAATTATTCAGGCGACGCAGGCGCCTCACTCAAACACTCAGTACAATGGCCCCCTAGCACAGCTACAAGTTCAGTTGTTGTCTTCATCTCTGTGTTTCAATAATGTGCTCTCAGAGAATGACTCCCATGCTGGGTCTTACAATGTATAACCCCCCCCCTTCCCATTTTTTCAAAGCCAGCAGTGCCTGTCGAAAGCTGCCTCATCATGGTGTGACTGTTGAGGTCACAGCAATGCTGAGTCAGGCTGCATCTCCTGAGCAGCTTGGGGGGAGGGGGGGGGGGGGGGGGGGGGGGGAATCATGGTTAAGGATGTGGTTCTTCCACAGTCAGAACAAGCATTAGTGTTACATACAAAGGATTTTTTTAAACCAACCCTACTTGTAACGCGTCACTTCTTTCTCTTTTGCCCTTTTTAAGTTGAATAGGCACAGAAGAAAGCTGTGTGGCATATTACCTTTGGCAACTGTTGCTCTTCGATGTGAAGATGCTATCTGAAATTTGAATGAAAAGATAAGTTAAGCTATTTGTCTTTCAAAAGGAAAGGTGGTCAGGATATCAGAAGCTTACTTCTGCAACAACATTTTCATCAAGCAAACTGACAAGGTGTGATCTTTACAGAATATGACATCTCTAAGAAGACACCGTTTGTGTATTACAAATAGCTAATGCCTGTGTACTGTCAAAAAAAAAAAGTTTTGGGTTGTCTTCCAACTTGCCACACAGCAGCTGAGCAGAATGTGTAGGCTGATTAGAGACTCAAGGACATACAGTACAAAGACACAGAACACAGCACCCATGGGGATTCAGAGGTTAAATATATCTCACAGAATAAGGGAGCTAAAGAACTTTGAATATTAAAGAAGATATCAGCCTGACAGCAATATGTAAAAAATAAATAAAGAAATAAATCATTTCTAAGGAAAACACTCCAGTGCATATGCACACACACACCCCAACAGTTGCTTCCTCTAGTCCAGCAACAACAAAAGTAAAATAACTTAGCATGCTCAGAAGACCCTTATGAGGAAAACATCGAGGGAACAGTTTACCCTGCCCGGTAGGGTAGGGTTACCGGGGGGCCGCCCTGGAGCCAGGATCGGGGAGGGTGCCCGAGGGCGAGCGTCTGGTGGCTGGGCCTTAGTCCATGAAGCCCAGCCGGGTACAACCCGAAAAGGGGACATGGGCCCACCCTTGAGAGGTACCGGCTAGATATAGTCGGGCTTACCTCTACGCATGGCTTGGGCTCTGGAACCAGTCTCCTGGAGAGGGGCTGGACTCTGTCTCAGTCTGAAGTTGCCCCTGGTGAGAGGCCGTGGGCTGGGGTGGGTATTCTAATATCCCCTCGGCTTGCTGCCTGTATGTTGGGGTTCTTCCCGGTGGATGAGAGGGTTTGTTCCCTGCGCCCCAGGGTCCTGACTGTCATCGGGTCCTGACTGTCATCTGCGCTTATGCGGCGAGTGACAGTTCAGAGTACCCAGCCTTCTTAGAGGGCTTTCACTTCGGTGGCCTCAGAATCTCATCTCTGCTTTTCGCAGATGATGTGGTTCTGTTGGCTTCATCGGGTGATGGCCTCCAGCTCGCACTGGAACGGTTCGCAGCTGAGTGTGAAGCAGCGGGAATGAGGATCAGCACCTCCAAATTTGAGGCCATGGTCCTCAGCCGGAAAAGGGTGGAGTGCCCACTCCGGGTTGGGGATGAGTTCCTGCCCCAAGTGGAGGAGTTCAAGTATCTCGGGGTCTTGTTCGCGAGTGATGGGAGAAGGGAGCCGGAGATCGACAGACGGATTGGTGCTGCGGCTGCAGTGATGTGGACGCTGTACCGGTCTGTTGTGGTGAAGAGAGAGTTGAGTGTAAAAGCGAAGCTCTCAATTTACCGGTCGATCTACATCCCTACCCTCACCCTATGGCCACGACCTGTGGGTAGTGACTGAAAGAACGAGATCACGGATACAAGCGGCGGAAATGAGCTTCCTCCGAAGGGTGGCTGGCCTCTCCCTTAGAGATAGGGTAAGAAGTTCGGCCATCCGGGAGGGGCTCAGAGTCGAGCCGCTGCACCTCCACATCGAAAGGAGCCAGCTGAGGTGGTTCGGGCATCTGACAAGGATGCCTCATGGGCGCCTCCTGGGTGAGGTGTTCCGGGCATGTCCCACCGGGAGGAGGCCCGGGGAAGACCCAGGACACGCTGGAGAGATTATATCTCTCGGCTGGCCTGGGAACACCTTGGTGTTCCCCCGGATAAGCTAGAGGAGGTGGCTGGGGAGAGGGAGGTCTGGGCTTCTCTGCTTAGGCTGCTGCCCCCGCGACCCAGCCCCGGATAAAGCGGAAGAAGATGGATGGATGGATGGATGGATGGATGGATGGATGGATGGATGGATGGATGGATGGATGGAACTTAGCATGCCCTGCTAAATAGCTCTGCTTACTAGAAGCACAATACAGATAACAATAAGACAATCTGTAGAAAAAGTATGTACATGCAATATCAGAAACAGGCTTTTTCTGAAAACCCTTGTTCAAAATTCACTATTGGGACCGTAAGGAAAGTAGTGCTTCTGCTGTTTCTGTGGTTATTTCTTTTAGCATTCAATGAAATGTAAACAAGCTCAGCTGCGATGTGGTGCACTTATACTGGTGCATAAACACATTGCTTTCCCCATGCTGTAAATAGGAAATAAACTCCCTGCTGTCTCCCTTCTCTCTTCTCTTGAATATAACGCCACACAATTAGCGATTTGCTTTATAGCAGTAGACAGTATTACATGAGTTGAGTGCAACATTGCACTGTATTCCCACTTGGCAGCAACACTTTCTGCAGCCATCATATGTAACAACTTTCCTGTGGAAACCTGGAATTGTTAATTGCTTAGATTGAAAAACGTCCAAATTATGCTGTACAAGCTAGAATCCAAAAGGTTATCATAATAAGCTGCAACATGTATTAACTTGGATTTGAATAAACAGCTGGTAGGAACATTGAAGATCAGCAAGCTATTAAATATAAATCTAATGAAAGGTCTGCAGAAAGTAATACAGGGGGCAAAGGAACTTGACAATCAGGATCCTTTTATTTTCAGCTAGTTATGGAACACAGTGTGCAGCAGGCCAGTGCTCTGCTTACCTGCTGGTTAGACTCCATTCCAATATAGGAGTTCCTGGAACTGCAGTCCACTGGTGGAGTCTCTTGTCGGATGAAGTCTGCCATCTCAATACCCCCTCCAGGGTCCCTTTACAGACACACAAACACATGCACATCGATGGAAACTACTAAGTTCACCAAGATTGTTCAGCCCTGTTACATGCCATTTATCTCCTTCAGTCAAACAGAAAGAAGATAGCAGCAGCTTCAATTTAGGGAAAACACACCATGTGAACTTCTTAAACAGGCCTTTATTTTAAATATTTTGCACAGGCTTTGAAATTCCACAGAGAGAAAACAGATGAAAGCATCCATGATTTTTTTTTTCTGGGTCTATATTTAACCCAGACGTGCTTATTTAACCAGATGGTATGTAGAAAGAAACAACTTGCCAGGGATATAAATCATTTCCATATGCCAAAACTGCATCATAGCAGGTCAGACCACAAAACAACACTTAAAGAAATCAACTACAACATGTAGAAGGTGGAAGAGGAAATAAAGAAGAAGAAGGAGAAGAAAAAACACCTTAATGAATGTCATCTGAGCTTGTCGGCTTCACTGCAAACTCAAACAACCTGGAATGCTGTTCCAGATGTGTGGGCAAAGCTATGACTGGTTGAGAGGTCTCATTCTCCCTTTCTTTTTTTTTTTTTTTTTTTTTGCCTCTCCCCTGTCCCAGCATCCTGCTAAGCACTGCTTCTGGAATGTGAGTATGAGTCACTTCTTCAAGTCATTTGCAGTAAAAGGCTGAAACCTCAGTGGCTTTTGTTCACTGTGAATGAGAGCTAAACCTAATGTTAGAATCCTGGCATGCGGCAGCTAAATAATGCTCAACTGGTACTACGGAGCCCGAAAAATATCCCCCACACCATTACACCATCACCACAAGCCAAAAACCACTTATACAAGTTAGGATGTATCAGTGGTTTTTACACCAAATTCTGACCCCATCTGCTGAATCTCACAGGAGAAATTGAGACTAATCAGACTAGGTTAAGTTTTTCAATCATCTGTTCTCCAATTTTGGTGGGCTTGTGTAAACTCTAGCCTCAGTTTCCTGTTCACAGCCAACCGGATTGGGCCTTGGTGTGGTCTTCTGCTGCTGTAGCCCATCAGTTTCAAGGCTCAAAGTGTTGTGTGTACAGAGATGCTCTTCTGCATACCTTGGTCAATTAGTGGTTATGTTAGTAGTTCATGTTGATTTTTCTTTATCTCCTCTTAACTCTGCCACCAACAAGGCATTTTTAACTAGTAACAAAGTGGTCAGTAAGTGTACTCCTACAATGTACTACTGTTTCTTAGTATTAACACTGATGAAACGTATCCCCACAAAAGGTGGGGATTAATTTAAAGCACATATACACCTGTACTGTTAAAGACAAGTGTAGATTTATGTGGCCAATGAGAAATAATCTTAACATCTTTTTAGTTTATGTCACTGTGAACACTGAAATTACATTTAAATAAGATAATGCTTCAAAATAACTAACCAAATAAGTGCCTGAAAGCATTTCAAGATGGCTGCTGAATAATGACGCTTGCTTCAAGAGAGCCAATATGACAGATCCAATAAATTGGGAGGAAAAGAAGTAATAAAACCCAGTGCATGCTGTGTAAAGCACATGGCAATAACTGTAAAACCTCTATTTTTTGTCAACTGGTAGCCCTCTGGAGGTTTTTCTTTTTCCCTTTAAGGAGTACTCCCTCGTTTGGTTTGTACTTTAAAGCAAACATGTGGGAGACATGATGAATCTTCCTGCCAACACTTTCACGCCACTTTACTGGCCTACAAGTGCTGGTAGCGTGCCAAAACAAAACCAACACACAAATGAACCAGAAAATGGAGGGGATGAAACAGACCGCTAATGTAAGTAACACTAGTTTTACAGACAGAATTAAAAAAAATAAAAATAAAATCAGCTTCATAGAAATTTATGGCCCAGAAAATGCATCCAACACATTTGTTAAGCTTTAAAGAAAAACACAATAGTTCTGGATGAATCTAAACTTAAGTGTTGGCAATATTATTGAGACGGACAGAAAACTCTGCAATGGTTTTTAGAACAGCACCACATAACAGATGTTTTAGCTGAGGAGAAATTAAATGTCACTAAACAGTTTGTTTAAAAGTAACTTCCTGAAGTGGTGTCAGCATGTATGGTTTAATAATTTGAAGTCACCCTAAAGCAGCTACCCAGCTAACTTTTGAGTAACTTGTGTGTTTTCCAGAGTCATCACTACTCTAGACCTCCTTCCTCAGCTCCATTAGACAATGACAGATCACATGATCTTTAAGTGACTGATCACTTAAAGTCAGTCACACTTTCTGATCACTCATCTTCAGTGTTGGGTAAGTTACTTTAAATTAGTAACTTAGTTACATTACTAGTTACTTGTATCAAAAGTAACTCAGTTACTTCAAGTTACTCGTTACTTTCAAAGTAACTAGTTACTACTTTTGACTAGAGACCAGCCCGCCATTATAGGAAAAATCATAAAGCCTTTGAATGAAAACAAATGCTGTTGTGACAGTGATGTACACTGTTCTGATGGTATATATGTATCAATTTATCAATCGTTTGTTGTAAGATTCAGATAATTATTTTTTAAAAGCTAGACATTTTAAATGAGAATAAGAAAGAAAAGTACTTCTTTGTGCCCCCCTCTCCCTGTTAATGCCCTACCTGGCCCCCCTGGCAAAACTTTGCTAGATCCGCCCCTGCACAGTTACCAGCTGTCAGCTACCTAAAAAAGGATCCTGGTGTTATTTGTCTCTCAGAAACAGTTGATAACTTCCCTTCAACTCATTCATGTCACCTAAAAGGTAAACCTGTTTCTCCATCACCTGTTCAGCTCTGATGATTCAGTAAGGACATCTCCTGGTTTCATCTTCATGTTTCGCTCTCACCAGATAACCAAACCGATAACATGACCAGCAGCTTTTACAGCTGTGGCTCCAGCAAACATCAGCTGATACTAGAAATTAATATTGAATAAATTCTAACAACAGCTGATCAAGCTTGTGCTTGATCAGCTGTTGTCGTGCTGCTGTTGTTTAATGCGACCTCCGCTGGTTTCCTCTTTCTGGCGCAAAGTGGGCGATAAACAAACAAGAGAGAAAAGCCGATCAGCTGATCATTGATCAGTTTTCATGATTGAAGTAGAAACAGGAGAAGGAGGGTGAGAGGATGAGAGAAGAAGAGGCAGCTGTGCAGCTCCAGCTTTGTGTCTTTTTTCCATTGTAGCTGAAGTACGGGACAAACTGCTTCCTTTTCAGCTCAATATGACACGTGTGATATTTTCTCTGAATACGAGACGATTCTGTTTTTTACGGGATGGTTGGCAACTCTAATAATTAACCTTATGAACAAAATAAAGTTCAACATCAGTAACATCATAGCACCCACCCAGCTGTATAGAAACTCCGTCATGCTAGCTAGTACCCAGTACGGAAAAAGTCAGAATAACGAAAATAAACTACACCTAAACTTGGTTTATATCTGACCCAGACA
This sequence comes from Perissodus microlepis, assembly GCF_051167445.1. Lineage (NCBI taxonomy): Eukaryota > Metazoa > Chordata > Actinopteri > Cichliformes > Cichlidae > Perissodus > Perissodus microlepis. Next base: position 15,484,721 of record NC_140479.1, on the reverse strand, counting down.
GACTGCAGGTCATAACTTCTTATCTGAAGTTCAGTTCACACTCGGACCGGCGGCCGCCTCGGGTCTCTCCTCTTGCCTCCCCTTTCCCTCATCCACCTGCTGGCCTCCACCACTTGCTAATGTTACTGAATATGTGGAAGCTCCGCGATAGCCACCACACGAAGTAATGAGTAACGACCCTATCTAAATCCCAGTAACGACTAACGCGCTCCTGATTTTGGCATAATAACTAGTTACCGTGCTCGTTACCACAATAATAACGTAGTTACTGTAACGCGTTACTTAATAACGTGTTAGTCCCAACACTGCTCCTCTTACAGTGCGATTTATTTCTGCTTAATGATCTTGCACATCCTCTACAGAATATTTTATCAGTTGTGCACTACAGTGCTCCATCTCCAGATATTAAATCCGCCAACAGACTATAACGTGAACTTACCCTGGGCCATTGCTGTCCTCCCTTCGGGTCACGCCTCCATCAATAGCCCCCTCTGTGCCACCTCTGCTCCCCTGATTCTCCTTAGCCTGATGCTCCACCACCTCCCCCTCATCCAAGGCATAGTGGAGGCGGTAATTCACCGTCTTCAGCAGCAGGAACATGGCAGCAATCACACCACAGTAGATTCCCACTATCACCATGGTTGGCGGTAGGGCCTGGAAGTAGAGGAAGAAGTAGGGAAAAAGGTTATATAGACAACCCTCTAACGGTTTCATTTTACCCATGTTACAGCATTTTATATCCATTTTCTTTCCTGTGTTTATCTCAGCAGCCCAGGAGTGATGTTGATTAAATTTGGACATTCAGACATGACACATCATTTATAAACCCGTGAACTGGAACCAAGCACTGCCACAGAGAAAATGAGCTCTGCTAAATGCAGCTAAAAAGGATAATTACATTATTGCACCTGTTGTCCCAATTATTTGTGACACATCTGCAGTGTCTTAAGATTTGATTATGAATTTTATGTCTGCTTAGTGCAGCTGACAAGGAGGCTATTACAAAAAGAGGTGACTAGATGGGCTCTAGGCTCTCTCTTGTCCTTGAGATATCCTCCTGCATCTGCTTGTAGCTCTCACAAACAGCAGCAGTGCAACTCAAACTTGCGGCTCAATATAAACCACAGAGCTGACCAAAGCATTTCCACTCCAGGAATAGAAAGGAAACCACAAACCTATTTCAAACACCCCAGTTTCTTTATATAGAAGTGAGCACACAGACATTCATAATCATGTCAGCAGTTATAAATGTGCATTTTATGTGTGCAGGACATAAAGTTTGGCAAGCATCCTTTTATTGACGTGCCACAGAAAAGAGCACCTTAAGAAAGTAAAGCCGTTTAGGAAACCCGCAAACAAAGACATTTTGAGATGAAAAAAATGAACAAGCAACTCTCAGCTATATGATTCTGATTCCTGGGCTTTTACACGGGGAAGATCACTGCTAACATCCTTGTGAACTGTGCCCCTACAGTCACAGCTGGTAGCTTCTGAAAACTGGTGATACCGAAAATCACTGCCGACCGGAGGACAACAAATAGATAAAGATGGGGGAAGGGAAAATAAATTCACTGATTACAGCCTCACACAGTGTAAATATCCAAGTGGACCTTAACCGAAACACAGAATACGAACAAAAGAGCGTTTAGGTACGATCTAGTTGATGAACAGTAGACTGAAACCTGAAGGAGTTAAAGGCTCTTTTGTTAACGTCTCCACCAGAATAAGGTTTATTTGCTAAGAAATGTTTTTGCTTAATGGATAATTTGGATAATCCCATTATACTTCAAATATCCCACTGCGTTTCCTTAATTTAATATGAGTGTACGTTGTCTCCGCTCCAGATAATAGACCGAGACCGACCGTTAGTGAACTGTGGCTGCTAACCTAACGGACAGTTGGTTTGGTTAACTTAAGCTGTCAACAGTCATGACAAATACATAAAGAAATACCAGTCTATGAGGTAAAAATAAATAAAATAAAATAAAAAGGAGACAAAGAAGCTCACCATGTACAGCGTGAAGGGGAAACATAGCAGAAAGAGCCAGATGTAGAGATGTAAAGCGTTGACGAACGTATTCTGATCGGGGTCGTAGTACCATCCGCCTGTGATTGAAGCCCAGACCCCCTGCCTCAGGATCTGCAAAGTCTGCGACCCCATGTTGTTTTATCCCCTCCGACGAATCCAGGCGGAACCGACCGACACAACAACCGGGGTGACACGCTGGGGCTAGTCGTCGCTCAACATGACAAACGGCGCTCTGTTTTCAGACACTGGCCTGAAAATCCCCTCTGCAGCCATCTTCTCTCTGCAGCTAGCCAGCCAGCTGGGGCACTGTTCAGTCCTCCACTGAGGAAGACTGCTATCCCACCACGCCCTGCGAGGAAGTTCTTCTTCGTGGCATCGGTACTGTTTACACTAAATATAAGACCATACGTATAAGCTTTGTGCCTTCACCCTTCTGGTTTTCACTCGTTCTCCTTATTGGAAAATTAAATTTTTCAGTGAGTAGGCATGTTTATTTGATTGTGACTCAACAGGGCGATGGCAGAGAGCATAAACGTATGAAATAAATTTTTAAAAATCAGCCACATATATGGAGATTTATACTAAATATGACTAAATGGCGACACCTGTCGGTTAAAAAAATACCTGCTGCATTAAGGATGCAAAATGGTACGCTCCCAATGGTACTCTCCCATTAACAAAAATCCTGGTCCCACATGGTGAAATATGGCATGTCTGTTTTTCTGTGGTAAGTAGTCAAAGTGGGGTGACCTCCAACCACTTTTAATATATATGGTGTTGTAAAAAAGTAAGAAGCCTTTTGTTAAATCATGAATTAACTGCACATTTTTTAGTTAAATTTCACTACTTATACCCAGGTCTGATTACAGCCAGACCTGACGAATTTAGAAATCATCAAAATAAAACATATTTGACAAACTGAAGTGGGTTAAAAGATCTTAAAAAGCAACATATCATGTCATGATCTAAAGGAACAACTGAGAAACAAAGTCACCGATATCTGTCAGCCTGGAAAGGATTACAAAGATATTTCAAAGGCTTAGAAACTCCAGCCAACCACAGTGAGAGCCATCATTCACAAATGGAAAAAACTTGGAACATCGGTGGACCTTCCCAGGAGTGGCCGAGGTACCAAAATTACTCTAAGGGTTCGATAACTCATCCAGGTCACAAAAGAACGCAGCATATCTAAAGAACTGCTTCCTGTAATTGATCGAACCATGAACTCCGCGCTCTACCAGAAAATCCTGAAGGAGAATGTCCAGCCAGTTTGTGCACCAACGCTCAAGCATACTTGACTAATACAGTAAGACAATGACCTGAAACACACCAGCAAGTTGAGCTCTGATTGTGTTGTTCAATGAAGAGTGGTTCAAAAAATCCTCCACAGAAATGTGAAGGACTCATTCCCAGTTATCACAAATCCTTCAAAATTAGTGTAATCAGGTACAAAATGGGACGAATGAATAAACCTACAACCACCCATGAACTCTGATCATGAGATTAATAAGAATCAGGCACAGATACAGTAATGTGCAAAATTCCACCCCTCATTTCTTTACATTTTGCTTCCAATAAGTAAAAGTGTAAAGTGTCACACAAAACACACAACAAAATCCCCAGAAACCAGATGATGCAGTGTGAGATCATCTTGACAGGGAACAGAACAAAAGGCAGCCATCATCCAAAGTAGCATGATATAAAGAAATCAGGGTTGACGCAAAACAGGAAAAATGCTAGAGTGCAGCGAATCTTAATTACAGGTTGAAATAAAACAGAAGAAAAATGGATCAAATAAATGTGAAACCTGTTAAATGTTAAGAATTAAACAGATCAGAACACATTAATCAATATCATTTAATGTATATTAAAAAACATACAAAAGCAGGGCATTTCTTCCGAAGGAGATGAAAGTGTCTGAAATGAACAAGCCATGTTCGGGTCAAGAGGCCATTTTCTTGGCAGATGAGATGACACATCTTGTTTGTAAAGCAGACAGCGAATTAAATGATCCTCTGAAGTCACTACAACAGAAACATTAAGATGATGTTGACAGTAAGCTGACACCGATGCTGATGTCAGCTTATCATCATCAAAAAAAAAAATCCTCCCCCACTTCAAATTGCTTGTTTGTGCTACAGCTGCTTGAAGCCTATCAAGGGCACAGGACTAATGCTGCAGCGTAAAAGGAGTCTCAACACTGACATAAACAACTGACTCCTTTTATTTTCAGTATTCTAAAAATTGATCAAATAAGCAGAGAGTTGGGGAGGTAACACAAATGTCTCAAGTCATTTTCCCAGTGAGTGATGTAGGACTTTGCAGAGCTGTGCGCAACCTTCCCAGTGTCTGACAAATATGGCTGTCACTGCAGTCTTGCTCTTTTCTCAGGAGGTGGTTTGTTAGGTGGAGCTGGGGCAGAGGACTTGGTTGCCTGCTCCCTCTCCTCTTGCTTCACTGTTTCTGCGGGAGGTTCAGGTTCCTTTTTCACCTCAACTGCAAAACAAAAGCCGGTAGTTAAAAGTAAACTCAAGAATTTGGCCTTGAAGGACAGACATTAGAAATGAAACTTAACTGATTTTAAAATTGAAATATTCAGCAGAAAAACTAATTGATTTTCTTTTAGTTTAATCAAACAACATGAATTCAATTCTGAAAGTAAAAGCAATGTTTCACATATGAAAATAAATTAATATCTTAGTAATCTGCAGAGTGTTAAGCACTTCCAGACAGACCCTGATAGACTCTTATTATATATCATAATGATCTATAAACAAAAAACTGTTTTAAATATCATACCTGGAATGGGCTTCTCACCAGGCTTAGGCTAAAAGTTCAGAGAAAAGCAAAAAAAACAAAATCAATACAATTGACTCCTCTTAGACTCAAAATTCAAATGAACAAGCTGGACAATAGCTGACAGTACCTGATAGAAAGTTGGTGGAAATTTTGACCTCAGGTCCAAAAGGAGTGTGTCAACGCGATGCCTCTGAAACAGAGAGCTAGGCTCCTCTTTCTTCTTAGTCTTTGGTTTGGCTTTTTCTGTATAACAGATTCATGTTAATCACTTTCTGTCAAAGTCATTATTTTAAATAAACAAGGAAAACAGGTTCTGGCTCCTTATTTGTTGCTAGTGTTTGTGATCACATCACATAACTGATAATCAGAACTTTAACATCTAAATTGTAAACTGCCAAACCGCTTACCTCTCTCCTCATGGTCCTTGAAGTGCCACCAGTATCCCTTGGATGGGTGATAGCGACAATATGACATGGCCTCATCAAAAGCAGACTGGATTCCATGTACAGCGGAAAGCTAAAAACAGATATGATTAATATAAATAACACTGATTTTTTTTTAATCAATGTTACACAAACCTATCTTTTACAGAATTACAATGAATATTTTTACCACTCTAGAGCTGATAACTGTTCCCAGGTCTGGAGCCTGATACACGACTCCAGCTATGATGTAGTAATCAGCCAAGGGAACCACTGTAGTATGAACAGAGAACCAGAAATTCAACTGATGTGAAATGAAGACTTTACAAATCTAACAAATAACGGCTTGAGTGTTTGGAACTCACCTTGTGTCGGTGACTGCCTCTGTTGTTTACGGATTATATAAAGAATTGGCTCCTGAGCATGAAGAAGGATGTATTCAACTCCCACCATCTGACTGTAAATGAGACAGAAGCAATGTTTTCACAAATCGGCAGATGTGGCAATATTATAATAGTATTACTTGTCTGTGTGTGTATGTGTTTGGGCTCTACTTGACAATATGATTTTGATCAGAATGTCTCCCTTCATAATACTTAATGTAATATTTTTAAAAACCTTTTCACTGCTCTGTATCAAATTTCCATCTATAAAACAAACTTACTTCAGATGATCCACGGTAAGCCGCTGCATCTTCACTACCTCATTATTGCAGGTACGGTCATAGAAAGGGTTGCTTCTGTCAGAAAAGTACTCCAGCACATTTCCAGGATTAAGACCTGGTACCCAATTGCTGTCCACCCAGGATATCCCGAGAAGGTTATCTGGAAATTAAACAAGCATTCAATTTATGAAATTATATTATTAACTGATGCTGCCTGAAAAATAACTGAGTGCATTTATATGTTAAGGATGAAATCACATCTCAGCTTGACATGGATATTGTCAATACTGTTAGCATTTTATTGTTGAACTTGTTAAACAACTATAGAGATGCCTTCTTTTTGTGTGCATGTGTATGTTTGTGTGTGTGTGTGTGTGTGTGTGTGTGTGTGTGTGTGTGTGTGTGTGTGTGTGGTGGTGGGGGGGTATGAATATAATTGAGGAACTGAGTCTGTATTAACACAATCTGATAATGAAAATGGGTCAAATGTTTATGAAGGAAACATGACGGTAATTCTGGTTTCCTGATTAACATGATTAGGCTTTTGATAATAAAAGGTTTTATTTCAGGTAATAACAAGACACTCTATTAACAGATGACTTATCTCACTGTGAAACCTGCGTTTTGTGAGAGCTGAGTTCCTCAGCAGATCCGAAATAATACTCAAACACAGCAACTATTTGCATTTCTTGATTTTATATAAAATAAAATCAAACTACATAATATAGCTTCATCTTTTATATGCTTCTCTATTGCCAGTATATTTATCAGATGTTAGGATACATGAATAAAGATAATGAATAAATATAACTCGGAACAGCTAAACGGACCAGTGAGCAGTGTCCATATTACCAATAATGCAGACATCACTTTACCAAAGATGAATAACCCACTATACTGTAGAACTGAAGGCTACAATGACTTAGAGTTGTTTTCTGTTGTAACTACCACCAAAAGTCATTCTAAGGCTCTGGCAGACAGCATAAGCTATGCTAGCCGATATGCTAATAAAAAGCGAAGGAGACGCTACTCGTTAACAGATTTGCTTGCAGCACAGACGAATAAGCTTGAAGCTGCAGAAAAAAAAACAATCAAGGCGCTGTTTCAAAGTTATAAATAACATGAGATTTTTATACTAATTAAACTGCACATCTAAAAAAAAGAATATAATGGATTTAGCTACCTCTGAAATCCACCGACGCCATGATATAAACAAATGGTCTCCTAAAGATTACGTCTCTGGTCTTTAGGTCGTACTTTGATTACGTCATTGTACTTTTCGGCTGAGAATGTGATTAAGATGAGAAATGCTTTTGCTACAGCAGCTGAATTGGTGGTGAAATACTTCTGTTACTACTACTACTACTACTAATAATAATAATGATAGTAATACGAATAACAATACTGATAATACTAATAATAATGATATGACAGATATATATGACAGATATATAATGTTAAAGAGAGTGATGGCATGTGGTATGAAAGACTTTCTCTGTTTTTGTGGCAGCAGAGCTGAATCAGTCTGTCAGAAGAGATGCCTTTTAAATAATTTATTTACAATTTATTCAGTGACCTTCTCTTCACCACAGCTTTACTAGTCTCCAATTTACAGCCAGTCACAGAGCTAGCCTTTATCATCAGTTTATTCAGTCTGTGGGTGTGACCAGCTCTAAGGATCTCAGCTTTTTTGGAAAATAGTTTAGCTTGTGGATATAGACACCTAGGTATTTCCTGTCCCAAGATAGGCACAGTTCATTTGGTATTCCTCTTCCTTCTGAAGCCTATCTCCACCTCTAGTCTTATTATTCACAAGCAGAACTCCTCCCAGACCACTCATCAAAAAATATCCAGTGGTGCTCAGTAGTCCTCCTCCTGCCCATCACTAATACATTCTGTAATTGGCGCAGCCCAGAGGTGTACTGAAATTCTTAAGTGTAAAGCATGAGCAGGACTGGAGGCAGCACAGTCTCAGTGGAACTCCTTTGCTGCTCATCACCAGATCAGTTAGAAGCACTGCAGTCTCACATGTTTTGGTCCGTACTCAGTAATCCATGAGATGTGAGCATGTTTACCGACGTTTCCTGTAGCTTTTCTCTCAATAAGAATTTCAATCAATCAATCAATTCACTTTAGAATAAATATGATCCTCCCCACCTACCAGTCATTACTATCTAGAGTGAAATAAGCTGTATACAGTATGCAGATGATTGCACCATCCACTCCCAGATTTTGTGTTTATGCAGACTGCAGAGGGTTAAGAGATGTATTTCACCTGAGTGTTCAGAAATAATGCAGAATAATGAATGTTTATTCATCATGTATTTAAAAAGTGCATGCATAAAGTGGAGTGTAGGACAGAAAATTGTGCAAAAGTGTTTTATTATTATTTTTGATCACAGATAGAAAATATGCTATCATTCTAGGATAAAATAATAATAATACCAAGCTGAATGTTACCCAGAATCTACATAGTCAATGTAAGAGTCCAGATGTTAACGTATAATTCTTGTGATGGGCAGACCATATTTTCCATTAGGTTCCCATTGTACAGACTTTATAGACTTTATAAAAAAGTTCATACAAAAACTTATTATAAGATTTATTTTTAACTAAAATTATGCTTGGTGGAATATCTTATTGTAAATGTACGTTTTGTAATTACCCCATGCTAATTTTAACTAAAGCTTTCGCCACCAGAGGGCAACATTTTGCCAGTAGATGTATTGAAATGTTTTTTGATGCCTGCCAATTTTTTTATAACTTTTCTTTTCTTTTTAGGCCTAATTCCCTTTCCTTATACCCCCAGTTATACTCCATTGTGGACGTTTGCACAGACTTCTGGAGGTATAATAATAAGGTAATCTGTTTAGTTAGTTTGGTAAGATTGTCAACTAGTTTTTAAAAGAAAAAAATTGTCAGGTAACAAGCCACTTTTATAATATTTATGTTACTATTAAGCACCAATCATATTACACTTAAAAATATAACACTATATATATATATATATATATATATATATATATATATATATATATATATATATATATATATATATATTTTTTTTTTTTTTAAGATCTTTGAGTTATTACAAACATGCAATAACGTTGCATATTTTCGGAGTGTAGATTTAACTGATCTCTTTTAGTATTTAGTATTGACTTAAAACACGCACACACACACACACACTCACACAGTGTCATAAATGATGTGGTCATTCTTAATTTGGTAAAATTCTACCCTCACTTTCAGTGCATACAAACTCTTATAGTAAGGCTAAGAACTGCAGAGACATTTTTACACGTGTTCGCACTTGTTGACAGCAGCATGCTGTAGATCCCAGGCGCGTGATAACGATTTCATGGGTTACATGGTCTTTATTTCTGATCAGCAGCATTTGTTCAACGCTGAAATTCCAGAGACACACCCAGACAGACAGCTGACTTCATTGCCCCAGTGACAGTCACAGGAGAGACACGGTGAACAAACAACCTGACACACGCTCAGTGCTGCCGAGAAAATGGCCAGTCAAAATGAAACCGTATGCCCGAAAATGCTGCTACGCATGTCCCTCCGTCTTCATAACAGAGACTAATAACACTATCATCCTGAAAAACATCATAGTCTGTAATTAGGAGTCTGTAGTCTGTCAAGAGTAGCTGCTCTGGCAAAGCTGCTCTGTAGAGATAAAATGAGCTGGATGAGCTTTATCTGATTCATCCGAGTAGAGATGACTACATTCCTCCACTTTAAGACAAGCGTGACACCAAAAAAAGACATAAAAAGAAGAAGTCAAATTATATTCACTCCGATCAAGTTTTTCCTCTGGGGTGAGATGGCTTAGGAGGGATGAAATACGGCAATTTATTACACGGTATTTTGGCCTTATTTAGAGATACAACACAAGAAATCCCCGATTGGGCCACAAATTACCACTGGCGTCTGAAGGGGAAATAGAATAACTTCTTCTTTAAAAAAAAATAAAAATGTTAATTCAAATACAGGACTGTAACTTCCCTCTCATTTCTCACAGGTTGCAAACGAACTGATAATAAAATCATCTTCAGATAAATTGATAATGATATTAAACCTCTTCTTCCTGGTGTGGGACCCCCATGGGACCACTGGCTCTGTGTGTATCGACCAATCGGCGCGTTTGAAGAGAAACATACGAGAGCAGGCTACAACAGAGGAGCGCGCATCGCGTAGGGGTGCGCACACAGACGTAGTTGCGACACTGGCGAGGCGAAGGCGCGATACAGCCGAGAGGATGCAGTGAAAAGCCTCAATTTCCCAGCTAATTTACAGCCGGGCAGGGCAGCTATAATAGAAATAACGTCGAAGATGAGTGTGATCCAGGCTGCGCACGACGGCAGGGCGGATAGTGGCAAAGGCAGCCACACTGACAACGCCTGCGGATCCCCACGGCTCCAGCAGTGCGCTCACCCCCCTAACAGCAGCAGCAGCCGGACCAAAGATGCCAGATATCAGCAGCAGCTCCAGCAGCAGAAGCATCATGGTGGGTCGATGCTGAAACAACCATCCTACAACGAACCAGCGGACGTCGTGAGACGGGCGCTGGACTTTAAGAGCCAAGGCACCCAGTGCTACAAGGATAAGAAGTACCGAGAGGCAATCGGCAAGTATCACCGGGCTCTGCTCGAGATTAAAGGGCTGTGCAGGGTTCTGGGGGATCCGGACACAAGCTCCAAGTCACCCTCCTCCCTGCTGCCGACCATCAGCAAGTCCACCACGCTGACGGATGAGCAGAAGGGGGCAATGGAGAACGCAGAGCTGGAGTGTTACAACAGCCTGGCCGGTAAGAGACGTTTCTCGCATACATTTCCCACAGATGGACACAGATTCCACTTATCAGCTCTCTTTTCAGCAGAGGGAAATTCTGGGAATACTTCAGAGCTCATGAATGATTCACTACCAGTATGAGTCATTCTCAGGCTTACCCCACAATCCGCCTCACTTTCTTTTTAATTATCACTTTGCTTAAATGGTATATTTATTCACCCCTTGGCAAACTTATAATATTTGCTATATGTTTAAGATTTAACCAAAGAATCAGCTGTGTTTTAGTCCCTGACAGGACATATTAGTACTTCAGTAAAATAATACAAGTCTAACATTGGGTCTTGCAGTGTGATCAGGAGTTTCGCCCTCTCTCCCCTCTTTTAATCTCTTTCTAGCTTGCCTTTTGCAAATGGAGCTGGTGAACTATGAACGAGTAAAGGAATATTGCCTGAAAGTGCTTAACAAGGAAGGAAAAAACTTCAAAGCTTTGTACCGATCTGGAGTGGCCTATTACCACCTAGGAGACTTCCAGAAAGCCCTGTACTACCTGAAGGAGTCACACAAGCAGGAACCTTCAGGTAAGGATTGCTGGTTCATGGCAAGGAACATTACACCCCGGAATAATATCTGAAATACACAATACATTATTTATGCAGCTTGCTGACTGTGAAAAACATTTAAGGGTGATGAGATGACTAGTAGAGAAAATAAAATAAAAACAAGTAGGAGTCATCCTTCATCATGCTTCATTGCAATTCAAAATGTGGGTGAGATTCAGTATTTCAGTCTGGACCAAATAGAAGATATCTAAATTAGTTGCTCTGTGCATTTAAAGAAACTGAGTTCTGGGACAAGGTAAAAAGACGGCATTAGTGTTATAGTGGCTCATTAGTTTAGTGGTTTATACATTTGACCAAAAAACAAAAGATCCCTGGAGGAGACATAAATCCCTTTGGGGTTGTATCAGGAAGGGCATCTGGTGTAAAAAAACAAAAACAAAAAACATGTGGAGCTACCTGCTGTGGTGACCCCCGTGAACAAGGGTGTAGCTGACAGTAGCTTGTGTATCATGTAAAAGTGTTTCACATGAACATGAACAGGTGCACTGCAGAGATATTTGTGGACTTCAATAAATAAATAAAATAAAACAGGTGACTGTTGTGGTATAGAATTGGAATAGCGGGCTGTTGACTGGCACTAAACTGACTTCATGCAAAAATATCAAGTGCATTGCAGATATGACAGTGAAACCACTGAGTGACATGTTTAACATAGTACAGAGTGCTTGAGACAGAGGTAGCTGGACTTCTATTGAGTTCCTGAAGATGTTTCACATCTAAAAGCTGACAGGGTGAACCAGGTATTTGATTAATAATATGAAATTTACAAGATTTTTCTTTTGTATCTGGAGAGTAAAATTATCACTGTGGGCTTTTGGCCTATTTGTGATTCTGTCCCTAGATGTTATTTAAATAATTGGGCAGAAATCTGGTGCCTAAGATACGCACAGTGAATCTGATTTTCTAGCACAACCTTGGCCTTTTCAATGTGGGTGCTTCATTCATGTCACCCAACATTAATCAGAGCTACAGAAAATAACACAGAGAAACTAGTCAAGTTAGGTAATATGACAACTTTAGAGGTGTATTTGTTGCTTGAATGGCAGGTGGGAAAACTGTAGATGAAGAGGAGTCTGCAAACAGCCTCCTGCACGTGGTTAATATCTATATGTTATGTGTATGTTCATTTATTTATGTACTAAGCTAGTAAGATCATTTACAAAAAAACAACTGCAGATACACAAGATCTTCATATGGAGCTTATTTGTTTTTGCACTTCCAAAAAGCTGTGGTATAAATGACTTCTAGCTGCTTTACTTTAATTCCATGTACTACAGAGTTGTGTTTAAATGGAAGATTTACGACCATGTTGATGCACCGTTTCCTGTCTGAGCAGGAAATAAATCAGCCTTTTCCTGCCTTTGTTTTCCAGACACCAATGTCATCCGCTATATTCAGCTGACAGAGATGAAGATTCGGAGAAATGCCCAAAGGGAGAAGAAAGAGGCCACATAAGCATTCGCTGTCCGATGACTTCTCTCTCGTCATAAATTTCAGCCCTACTGTGTGCCACCCAGACCTTAAACACCACGGCTTGGAGGTTTTGGTGTAAAATGATGTTTGCTCGCTTTTGCCTTGCACAGCATCTGGTTGCCAGTTACGTGATTGAATTTCACTGTTGTGTGCTTGAAATGTTTATTTTTATTTTTTTTAATTGTACAAGGTATTGTGTTTCAAACCTCCAATCATATCTAGTATGAATTTATCCTGAGTATGTTTTACCCATTCCAATCTGATGCACTGCCAGTCCAAACATCGCACATACAGGCCATAACTTGTGATGGAGACAGGAGCAATAAAGGTGAATCCAGCATGTCTGCAGGCGAGTATAACTGTAAATTAGCACCTGCCCTCACACAAGATGTCTTTTAAATGCCTTGGAGTAAATGAGTAACAACCACCTACACTTCTGTCACCATACTTTGATTTTGAAAGCACTACAAAGCTCACTTTTTTATACTCCCAATTATACCTGAAGTAAAGGTGCTAGTCGTAAGTAGGTTTAAAACAAAATGCTTGGGCAAGGACATCAAGAGCACATGGTTGCTAACTGCGGTATGAGACATATGAGACATATCACAAAATGTAAATAGGCTAATTTATAAAATCACAAGAAGATATCCTGAAGAGGTGAGCTTTTTGTGTTTATTAATGCCAAAATGAAGCACTTCACTCACAGCATTTACTGTATCTTAAAATACTGTGTTTACTGTAAAGGTATGGTTGTAATGTGTGTCTATTGATTGCATTATTTTTTGTGGTGCTGCAGCATTGGATTTCTCTTTAGTTTTCCTTTTTTATTTTCCTAATGAGCTTAACTAAATGAATAGAGAAAACATGACGAAAGCACACGTGTAAATAAATAAATGAAACAATGCTGGGTGGAAAGAGTTGACGTTTTTGTCTCGGTAGTTGTAATTGTAAAGCATAATGTTAATTTTCTAGAGGGATGGTATCAGGATGCAGAAATCCTAACACTGGCAGTTATTTAAGAGTTAATTCCTGTGCTAGCTAGCTACCAACTTATTCTATCTTATCTTAGATGCTGGATTTCTGTCTTGTGCCTGTATCAACATTAGTTACATGTGAATCAAACCATTTTAATATATCTGTTTAATGTTTGGGAAAGGGATAGCAGCAATAGCCCATCCTGTAGCATTAGCTGCAACAAGGGACAATGATAGCTTTCCTGTTTTAAAAAAAAGGGTTTGCAAAACTACAGAAACTGTACTGAAAATGTTTGCATAATCACTTAGGAGAAATATTTAGTCCAACACTCCACATACAAAGATTCTTTAAATACATTTCCAGTTGGTGGCAAATTGGTCACTTGCTAGCAGATGGGTAACAAAGAGTTGAAAACTCAATTTTCTTTCTTCTTTTTCAAAGTTTTAAATTGAGGATCTATAGATATTTTTGGTTGATTTAGACCCTTAGCGGATTGCAGAATCATGTTTCGAACATTATTGGATATTAAGTTACATTTTTCTTAAGTTGTAATTTAATGCTAATGCTAATATACATAAAACAAACTGCTGCTCAGTAATTTTTCAGCAGCTTGTACTTAATTTTGTCTGTTGCTTGCATCTGAGAAGAATTATGGTTTATAGTATATCTTTTTTAATAGTTTCCACTATTTTCTTAGATAGTTAGAACAGTAAAGTTACTGGTAGAGAATAATAAGTTTGAGCTGACACGAAGCTGCGGAGACCCAAAAGCTTGGGCTGCCAGGTTTGTGGGACAAAAGCACCAGTGGCCACATGGTTGGGGATTATCAGAGTGCATTGGTTTTCATCTGCAATCTGAACATATGCATGAAAGCTTAAATGGTGATTCTAAATTGTCTGTAGGTGTATTGCAACAAACAAAAAACCATCTATCTCTCTATTTGCCCTGTGATTAACTGATGATCTGTTCAGGGTGTATCCTGCATATCCCATAAAAAGCTCCAGCCCTACCAAGAACCTATATCAGAGGTGGGCAATTAATTTTCCCAATGGGCCAAATGAGAAACTGGGACAGTTGTAGAGGGCAACACCAATAAGCTGAACTCAATCCTACTCAGTATTATTTTTATCTTATCGGCGCAGCCCTCAACAACAGTCCCAGTTTCTCATGTGGCCCCTTGGGAAAATTAATCACCCATTCCTGCCCTAGAGGGAAAAGTGATTAAGAAACTGGATGAACATTGTGAGGCATCCACAAAGGAGGCTGCAGAGAGTATTACAGCACATCGGGTGTGTCATCATGAGTAGCATCAGCGTGTATGTGCTGCTTTGTTGTTGGTTTAGTATGTTTTGGGTATAAATTGAACATTTCACATAAAATCTACATATTTTTTTTTTTACATGCAAAATAGTTCACTGGGATAAGCAACACAATTTACTCTTGAGCTACTCAAACCCTACTGACTGGCCTAGTGAATACACGCTTGTGTTATCATCATCATGGCCCATAGTCACATAAACAAATGTAGAGCCTTAACAAAGAAATACTGATCCAGTTAAATAGTTTACTATGATTTTACTCAAGTGTGTTCCAGTGCAATACAAATCAGTCATTAACAGTATTGTTCCCAGCATGAGCAACAGTTCAGCTTATTTGTGGTAACGTTTCAGACACGACACCTTAAGTTTGTTTCAACTACTGCCCATAGTTGAAATACCGTGTTTCTACATTGAGCATGAGCACATTCTGAAAAAGCATTCACATACACAAGTACATCGGGTCACACTTAGAATAAAGAGAGCTGAAATATAAGAGGCCACTTAACATTTGGAAATAAAATGAGAGAATCAGGCATTGAGACTGAAGTCAGAATATTTCTGTTCATTTTTTTCACATAAGTGTTGCTCTATTTTAATGTGGTGGATTTACAGTTAATTAACAGGATTATCCTCTGGCAGAAGCACAGTAAATCATTCCCTAAATATCTTTTATTTTGTTATAAACTGCCCTGTCCCGGAAATTAAAACAAGTAGAATCTGTGAGGAAAATCCCAGTTTAAATGCATTTAGCACCTATTTATTTCAAAGCTGCTACCTTGTTAATTTTTATTTAATAAAATGACTAAAAATTGTCATCAAATTAATTTTGATATGTAGCTGTGGTCATGAAATCTGTTGAATAGTGCAACATCAGAACAGACCGAGTGTTTATTTGCACAGATACTGAAAACCCTAAAAACATTTATGGAAATCATTAATAAGTGTCAGAAAAACCCCACAAGGCAAATAAAACAAATTATATAAAAATAAATCATCAGATAAATTAATTAATAAATGCAATGAAATAAACGCAAATATAAAAATAACCGAGGCTAAACTTCCACATGCCACCAGGGCCTGATTGAAAGTGAAGTCTTTCATCACTGAGGCTCACATAACCTAAAAGCCACTTTGTATCCCTTATTACATCATCTTCCTAATCAACAATTTATGAGGCAGACAATTTACATAGTTACAAACACAAAGTTCCCTTTTTAGTTTGGAGAAATGTTTCTCTTCTGGCTGCTCTTGCAGGGCTACACCAAATAGTAGACAGGAGAGGGAATGGTCTCTATTTTGAACCTAAGCGGTAGTGACATTCTTCTTTATGGTCACCATACAGAGCTCGAGACGACGTCAGACATTAGTTAATGGAGACCGTTTCTAGACTGTAGGTTGCTAATACAAAGAAGTGCACATATTATACTAGAACATCCCCCATCACTGGGATAGTGGAAGTGACTGGTGACAACAGGTGGTCAGTACAAAACAGGAATCCATCTGCCATGAGAACAGGAGTGGGTGATATACATGTACAGAGGATTTCACATAACACAATGCTTTTACAGACAAGCAGAGCCAGAGGTTTTTGACAGTGGGAAAACCTGATGCTTTACATTCATGATGCTTTTCAAAAGTGCACTTTATTAAATGCACAATCTTTAACTCAAGCTTAAAATCAACACAAGTATGCAAAGCTTTATGTAGGTGAAAGCCATTAATGACTTTAGTCTGAAAGAAAAAATCTTTTTCCTCTAATGAACAATCGAGCAGGCTTGGGTCAGATTATATTTTCAAATTCTTTTATTTTTTTGTTTGAGCAGTTTTGGATGCAAGATTTAAAGATTTACTGCAACAAATGCCAGAAAGGGAGTGTTTTCACAGTAAATATCTTCCTAGCATTTACGACCACTGTGTAGATGGAGAAAGGTGAATAAATTCCAGATTGCTAACTGACCCAGATTTGTGGTCATCCAAAAGCTAACAGCAGGTAGAGTCTCCATGCTGTGTTGGACCAGTGAGGGTCAGGCTGGGTTATGACCAGAATCCTGGTTTGTAACGGTAAGGTGAGTCTTTAGGAAGACTCGTCTCTGGTCTGCAGAGCGGGATTGTTCCATCCCGATACTGTCCCTCATCCAGCTGATCCAACAAATTTTCATTCCGGCGTGGGGAGTACGGTGTTGGGGCCTCCATGGGTGTGGGTAGCACTGTTGAGTCTCTCCCGAACTCTACGGTGGGTGGAGTCTCTGTGCTTGAGGTGTGGGCAGGGGAGTCGCCGTTACCTAGGGTCTGTCCGTTTCCCCTGGGCCTCGCTTCTGCCCAAAACACATCGGAGCGCGCTCGTGGTGAAGGCCGAGGTCGTGCCACAAAGTCCAAGGTTTTGGGGCGTTCAGGAGGACAGCGACGGCGGGGTGTTGGTGGGAAGACAACATTTGGATCGGGCAGCCGAGGGACCTCTGAACAGTCTTCTTTTAAAATTCTGAAGCCACCTGTTGTAGCAGAATAAAAGTTGGCTAATTGGTTGGAAAAAAATTAGGATATTATTATTAAATATCAGCTATTGGGAAATGATTCTAAACAACATCATCCGATTAAGGATGCTTTACCTACAGACTGTATATAAACGATGGGCATAGCAGAAATGCTGTGACTCACTCATTAACTTAGCTTGAACAAGACATTATGAGGTCCGACTGTGAATTCACTTAATCACAGGAAAAGTTTTTACTGAGGTAATAGAGCAATGGCGCAGGTTTTTAGACTTTGCAACAGAAAATCTTTTAGCAGCCACACATTTTTCAGAATGCAGGCAGTATATAGCTGCAATCTAGCATCTCTTTGCAGATTTGTAAGCCACATCCACATTTGTCTTTGGTTTTACCTACTCAGAAAACATTTAATTAAAATAAATATGATTGTTTAAATGTTGTCTTTTCCACAAAGAATTTACGTTTGTTTTTTTTTTTTCAGCTAATGGCTAATGTAGTGATCACAACATAATAATAGCAACATGCTGGTGTTGATGCTTAATTAACACTGTTAATCCTGATTCCCAGGCTTCTGTCTTCCTTACATTTATGTTAGACATCATGGGAACCAGAAAAACAAATCCAATTAGTCCACAAAACATCATCCATCCATTTTCTTTTATCTATGTAGTTCAGACTTGGGGGAGGCTTGGAACTTAACCCAGTTACCATAGGGCGAAAGGTGGGTTACACCCTGGACAGGTCACCAGTCTGACACAGGGTTAACATAAAGAGACAGACAACCATTCATGCTTCAGAACTGAAGAAGTTTCTCAGATGAGAGGTGAAACGTCTTCAAGAATCTTAAAGAAGTCCAGTCGCTTTTCTTTCCAAGCTCCTTAGATTACTAAGACCTAGATGACTGAGAACCTGCACAGACCATTCATACTCACAGTCACAACATGGCAACACAGTCAACACTTTACCTGCGTTTTCTAATGTTGTTTTTTCCGGTAATGGCTCCAGATTATTAGGTGGGCAGCTCTTCTTGATGGCTCCGTCTGATGGTGTTCGACGGAGGCTGCGTGAGGAACTTGTGGTGCAGGGAACATGTGTGGGTGTGAGCGACTGGCGTGGGTTGCGCTTGAAGCTCTCAAGGTGTGTGTTGACCAGTGGGTTGATTGGAGTTTGGATGGCCTGATGCTGTGAGACATGAGAGGGAAGAGGCGGCTGTGCGGGCGGTGAGGCAGGGCGGCAGACCAACAGCTCCTCGCTGTCAGAGCGCAACAGCGAGCGAGTGGAGTTGCAGTCAGACACTGATGATAAAGACAGCAGTGTGTTTGAGGAGGGTAAGCCTCGTTCAGGTAGTGAAGGTGCCGACGGTTTGAGCGGGCTTTCCCGCCGGAATAGTCTGCGCGTCGGGGGGCTTGTGCTTCGCCTCTGGCTCCCCGTTCTGTGGAAAAAGCCCTCCCAGCGGGGTTTGATATGCTCTTCCGGTTGGGCCAACGTTAGCAAGTTGTAGCCCAGCCCGACGGCTGCAAGCAGAGCCCCGCAGCCCAGCAAAACCAGTTCAGAGCGTCTGCTTCCACCTGGGCTCTTCCTGCATGGTGGTGTTCCTGGCACCTGACTGCTGAGGCAGTATTCATCTCCATCACCATCAGCAGCGGCAGCAGCAGTGTGAGTCTCCTTATGGAAGGGAATGCAGAGGTAGGACTGACCAGGAGCTGCTCCTGGTTCAGTAGTGAAGCAGCAGTCTTCATTTTCTGAAAAAAAAGTACCATGTTTGAACTATAAAACTTATTTAATCGGTTAAACAACATAAACATAAAACTAGTTTCTTTCTTGATATATTGACAGAAACAATAGTGTATGTTTAAAAGTGGAAATGACCTGAAGTCTATTAGTATTTCAATTCCATCTTTCTAAATTCAGTTTGCTGAAAGTGCATAATCTTCATACAGCTGCAAACATGCACATCTGTGAGTCTGCCAGGCCAACCACTAAGAACCGCGTGGGAGTGAAATAGCTCACTTCCAGCCAGCCTGCCACCTTTAAGCTACAGCTGTTCCCTCTATTATAATGTGGAGTGTGCATATGTCAGACAAAAACAGATCTACTACGCTCTTCCTGCTCACCCATCTCCACAAGGCTTGGCACTCCAGGCACTGCTGGGCTGTGTCTAGGGGATCTGCGGAGGTTTGGGGCACTGCAGGACCGTTGTCGGCTGCCCTCATGGGGAGGCTTCACACTGTGAGCAAGAAAGGGTTTTGTATTCCAAATCATGCCTTTTAACTTTGGAAGCAACTCCAATATTGGAATGCAACAAAAAAGTATAAGCCTTACTCCACAAAACCTCAGCAAAACTACAGTCTCCTCACCTTGCATCAGCGCTATGCTCCCTGTAGGGGCCACATCCACGAGTTCTGCCCTTCTTTCTTGACCCCTTCCTCTCACTTTCCTCCTCATCAGGTTGAAAACAAGTGTTGCGACCCCAACCTGTACAACCTTCCCCCGGCGTGACTGCAAAATGACATATTGCTAAATCTTTCGAAGGAAAATGTAAAATGGGTTTTAAAGAATAGTAACAAATAAAAAAGGAAACTACACGAGCCAATAACAAGTTTGATGGAAAGTTAAGTTATGGAATTTAATAATAAAAAACTGTATTATGCTTACGCTGGATGGCTCTCAGGCGAGGCAACATTGGTGGACTAGTGGGAGGGCTGGAACTGCTGCTAAGCAAACTCCTCCGTCGATCATGGGAAGGAGATGCCTGCACAGTGATTTTGTGCTGAAAATCTAAAATATTTAATCATACTTGCATTAGTTTTTCTAATTGTGTATGCGGTACCTTTAAATGCAAATCCAAGACAAAAAAAGTAATATGAATTATAATACATGAATAGCTGGCAGCAGTAATGGATAACAATTTTGATTAATCTTTATTTCTACAATGTCTGGACTGATAATTGAGTGCGTATGTTATTAAAATCATTGAAAATTGTCAGAGTTGTACAGCATTATGCACAGATACTGTATAAAAGATGGACATCACACATTCATTTTACAGATTCACTGATTTGAGTGATTTTTAGAGGTCCTGATTGTCTGATTACAAGCCAGTCTGTTTCATGCACATGCACATTCACTCTCTAACAACATGTTAGCGTGTGGCTATGACCATTAGCGAGTTCTTCATTGTGAGTGAAGAAGACACAGTTCGTTAAAATAGGGCTGTAGGGCGGGTTGTTAAATATGGGTCTACTTTTAAAACATGTTTTAAAACCCATTTTTATTCTTTGGCCTTTGACCTCAGTGAGATTTAGTTTCTCTTGTAATGAAATTAGTTATTAACTAACTAATTAAATATTTTTCTTTTATTTGGCTTTTATTATACTTATTGTAATGTTGTTATTTAGTTAGCTGTGGTTATTTTTTAAATAAAGATGATAATGATGATGCTGATGAGGCCCAGGGGCAGAATTGACCTATCAAAGACTCCAATCCGGCACACTGGATGGCATTTGAAATTATGAAGGCGTACACAGATTTACAGTTTTACAGATTTTCTATTAATAAATACACCCTCCCCCCGAATTTGCCATCCATACTGTAATCAAGTAGTTTCACTGGTCCATCCCACTAATGATCAAAGTCAGTAGTATGTGGCCCACAATATAAAATGCATTTCACATCCCTGTTGTAGGGGGACCACCACGAAAACATTCATACCAACAAACCTAAATCACCGCCAGCCAGCTGAGCATAAACATTTCAGAGACACTAACAAAGGAAAAGTGGCTAAATTTCAAGCTATCCAGAGCTCAGAGAGCTCAGAGCCAGCCACACGTCAGTAGCCTTGGTATGAGCCTCGGTATGAGCAATGAAAAGACGATAAATTATGGAGACAAGTAAAGAAGTGAAAAGGATTGATGTCCTGCTGTTTGGTGAAATTAAAAACATACAAGAAAGTGAACAAAGCCCCTGTCATTTATTTTTTTTTATACAAATCTGTCAGAACTGCTTTTGTTTTCAAGATAATATATGTCAAGTAAAGGTAGGTATACCCCAACCCATTTTCTTTTAATTATTTGCAGCACGTTTTCATTTTCAGTTGTTTCAGTGAGAGAAGTTCCTGCAACTTACTGCATTTCAGGGAAAAATGTAAGAATTTCTGTTATTATGAAGAAAGGGACTTACTGGGACATACTGCCTTCACTTGTAGGGCTTGGGAGTGACACCTATCTTTTATATATAGTCTGTGATTACCCATGAGGAAACTATTGCTATTATCTGTCATCTGAGTGTGACGCCACACCCCAGCTATGTTGACTCAAGTGACAAAGTTGAAGACAGCTCGAAGCAATGTCTCAGTGTCATCACAAGGCCATATAAAAAGCTTTTTATGAGAAAAATTCCAACTAAGAGCAATAAAAGCAGCAAAAACCACACATTTGTTAAAGATCTTGTCAGTATGATTTTCTTTATTGATCATGTGACACTGTGCTTGTCATGCTGTTGGGAATGAGTTTTTATGAACAAACGAAAATATAATTGGTAATAATTACAACTATTTGCATAAACAATGGGACAAAACATACAGGCGGAGTCTATAAATTCATTTCAGCTCGCTATAATCAATCAAGGGTGAAATATTATATAGAGCAACTATGATTTTTGTTTAAGTACCATATTTTGTTTGCATTACCTGAAGGCAAGCTGATCCTGTTTCCATCCTTAAGTTTAAGGCGGTTCCGGCGGAACTTGCCCTGCCTGCTCTCCACGTGAGGCTTTTCCTGGTAGAGCTGGTGAATGATGATATTGAGCTCTCGCTCCAGGATGTGGATCTCACGTTCAGCTAGTTCCTGCTCCCGCCTCCTCAACGCCTCCTCCTGATACTTCTGCTGCAGTGCCGCTCGGGTCAGCTCCTCCTCCCACGATCTCAGCTCCTGGGAAATCCAAATACAAGAGGTGAATTTAAAAAAACAACAACACTAAAACTTACAGTAAAAACAAAGCTGTATTTACAGTGAATGGGAAAAAGAAAAGCTCAGGACATCCCAAAACTGAGGTTGTTTTTCAGGAGTTTGGCTCAGCCCCTTAGTGCCAATGAAAGGAACTCTTAATGCATCAGCATAACAAAACATTTTGGACAATTTCGTGCTTCCAACTTTGTGGCAACAGTTTGGAGATGGCCCATCCCTGTTCAAACATGACTGTGCATAAGTGCACAATTCAAAGTCCTCGAAGACATGAATGAGTAAGTTTGGTGTGGAAGAACTTGACTGGCCTCCACAGAGTCCTGACCTCAACCCGACAGAACACTTTTGGATGAATTAGAGGGGAGACTGTGAGCCAGGCCTTCTCACCCAACATCAGTGTCTGACCTTACAAATGCACTTTTTCCCCCTCAAATGACTGTAAATCCTAACCAGCAATTTTCCGAACTACCTGCATCAAAGACCTCTCATCTTTACCTTTTCCTTCGTCCTCAGCTGATCAAACATGTCCTGGATCTCCAGTTTCCAGTCATCTTGGAGAGAGTGGAAGGATTCTGCTGGCATTTCAAAAAAGCCTGACTCCTCAATGGCCGTCAGCTGGTCTAGGATAGCTGTGAACTGTGGCCGAGAGTGAGGGTCTGGGCTCCAGCAGTCTGTGGCACCAGATGAAACACAATCCAAGCAAATTTGCTCTTTAACTGTTTCCAGAAAGTAATAAAATATTCTGTGCAAGTTTGATGCTTGTAAGTTATGGTTCACAGGATCTGAACACAAAGGAATCTTGTAGTTAACCATCTCATTTTTAATAAAAAAAAGAAAGAAAATCTGTGGTATGTTTGGGAAAACAAACTACCATCTGGTTAACATATTTGCTTCTGAATCTCAAATATATATGTGATTCCTTTCATCTAAGCTGAAGGGCAACACTTCACATGAACATTGAATTATGTTCTTTTCTTACCCTCCATAAGACGTGCAAAGGGCTCAGGACAGGTAGACGGGATTGGCAAGGCCAGTTTGTTCATCGCCACTCCATAAGCTACTGCCAGACCATCGATACCACGAAATGGGACTTCTCCAGTCAGCAGCTCCCACAACAGCACACCATAACTTTCAGATTTTTAAAAAAAGGAAAACATAAAAAACAGTTGCTGAAAAAAAAAACAAAAAAAAAACCTGAAACTGAAAGATTCATGAATTCAATTTGGATATATAACTGAAAATACAACAACAACAAAAAAAACATCAACAGCTTCTCCGGTGTGCTCTCAGGAGAAAGGAGCTTGATGTACATGCAGAAGTACTTGCACAATATCTGTCAGTGTGCCTCTAAAGCTAAAAGTGTGTATGAATATATGAATGTTAAGTACGATGCTTGCTGAAAGAGACTGTGAGTGTTCACCAAATCCATTTTATTTGAATAAATGTCAAAAAAGATTAGTGTGGCACTGCATTTGTGCACCACTCATGTAAATACCAAGGTGAGATATAAAAAGGTCAAAATGAGAAAATGTCAACAGGACAGAAAAGAAGCTCACGGATCCATGTGATTAATGCTGGAGCTAAATAACCAAGAAATCAAATAAATCAGGAATGCGTGAAGATCAGTGTATGACAGATTAGTCTTCACAGATTTAAATCAGAAGGACTTGGAAGTAATGACACAAGCTATGACCTGACTGTCTACACAGTTTATTCGCCTATATAGCAATTAAACAGGTCAAAACAAACCACTGTTCTTAGGAATTACTGTATTTGATCTGTGTTTATGCTACATCAGGGTGGAACATTGATTAGGAAGAAGAAATAATTCCCCTTTCTTGTCTGCACTCTTGAGAAAAGAGTTACTTTTATAATGCATACTTCTTGGTCTTGGCTCCCACAATTCTCACACTATATGTGATAACGCAAACAAGTTATTAATCCAATAACGTCAGGGAACTTTGAAAATTAGCCATTTTTAAAGTCTATTTATTCATTCATTCATTCCTTTAACTGGTTTTCCAACCAGGGTGACAGAAGGGTTGAGTCTATCCCAGTTTTCATTAGGCGAGAGGTGGGAGACAGCCTGGACAGTACATCACAGGGCTAACACAGACAGACAGTCAGCTGTTTACACTTCACCCCTACACATAATTTAAAAATAACTTTTTATCCTGACATGTTTGTGTGGGAGGAAGCCGGAACACCCAGAGAAAACGCGTGCATCCATAAGGAGATCAAGCAAAACCAACACAGAAACGCCCCAGGTGACCAGCAGGCTCAAAGCTGACGGTGCTAAACCCACCACCAATATGCTTCCCACACTGAAATGACATACCCAAATTAGACATTCAAAGTGGAACAATTGTCATCTCATTTACATACACTGATGCTTGAGTTGGTGTGACTTGGCTTCAGACCGCTCTTGGCTCTGTATGATATCTCAGAGTGGGAATATCCTCTTTACTGTCACTTCAGGAGTACAGCTCTGGCTGGCAGCACAGACTACCCACCCACCCATTGTGTAACCCTTCTGTTAATGAAGGGCAGCCAATCAGAAGAAAGCTGGTTTAAAGGGTTTGTGAAGGAAGCTAAAAAGGCCTATTTCAGATGCATGAACTGAGAGGATTCACCAAAGGACAGCACAAAAGATAAATTTAAATTACTTTGACCTGTAAATCATGCACAGTTACTCAAGCACAGTTTAAGAATAAAAGCATGGAGATGGAAATGAGGATATAAGGCTAAATCATGATATCTAAATCCTCCAAATAAACAGGGCATTGTTATGTATTTTATTAAATATTCTGCTGATTATTTCCAGACAAATATTCCTTCCAGTTGATCAGAGCTTCCACTGACATCTTCAGATTGCTAATTTAGTATGACCAATGATCCAGACACCCAGTGATACACCACTGGAGACAAATGATCATATATTAGAAGCTAAAACCACCACATGCTTGACAGTCTTGCTTAAAACACGACTGCAAAGTAAATCAATCAACTAGATGACCGGCCTTTTCAACTTTTAGCATAACGAATAACACTGAAATGAATGTATGAGATCTCTGCTCTCACATTAAATATGGAAATGAAAACACATGAGCTAAGTATGTGCAGTATATCTTAGCAGTTATGGGTGTGAGGGTTGCAGGTGTTTCTCTGTACACATTTCTGTAAATCAGATATGTGATTACGAAAATATTTAAAATATTGATCTTTTTTGCTTCCTCATTATCCGTTGGCATAAAATATCACAGTGCATAAAGCTACGGTTACATGCACTGCATTTGTGTACCCTTCTCATAAAACTCAACATAATGTTCTTGTTCCCATGTGTCAGTCTGTGCTTTGTCACTATGGCAACTGCTGCCCGGGCTGAACTTTTCTCTAGTGCGTGGTGTTTTAACCATTTCAGACCAGTTCCACAACATGATGCTTTTGTTTTTTTCCCCTGCAAAAACACCCTCCCCTGCCCACCTCCAAACGTCGCTACCCTTGGAGAATGTAGATGAGCGGATGACTTCAGGAGCCATCCAGGCGTAGGTGCCGGCAGCGCTCATCTTGGTTGTGCGGTGCCACTCTCGAGCCAGTCCAAAGTCTGTGATCTTCAGAGTCTTGTTGCTGAGATCTTCCATCTCAACCCTCTCAAGGATAAGGACTGGACAGGGTAGCAATGTAGGAGGGGGAAGTGATGAGGGAATTTTAATTGCATGATGGGGAAGAGGTTGGAGGATGTGGGAAGGGGAGGTATACGTGCAGATTGGTGGGAGGATTGACGTAAAAATAAAAGGTTTCAGTAATCGCCATCAGAAATGTTTAAATGTTGGGGAAGGCAGCAGCAGGAGTCCC
Organism: Perissodus microlepis; assembly: GCF_051167445.1. Taxonomy (NCBI): domain Eukaryota; kingdom Metazoa; phylum Chordata; class Actinopteri; order Cichliformes; family Cichlidae; genus Perissodus; species Perissodus microlepis. The sequence continues at coordinate 15,458,312 of NC_140479.1, read as the reverse complement.
ATGATAAAACACAATGCATGTGGAAACGCAAAAAATTGGACATGTAATGATTGAACAAAACAGGGTGCGGTTGGGAGGCCATGATGAAAGGATTGGAAGGATAAAAGTGGAGAAGAGAAAAGGAGAGAACAAACAGAGAAACCAAGAAATGGTGAGCTACTCCAGTAAAGCAGAGATGAAAACCACCACCCTTGATCAGTGACAATCCTCTCATTGTGTATTTTAACAGCACAAACCTCAAATAAACACTGATAATATGCTTAAACTACACAAATACCCTGCTGCGACACACCCATTTTCACCATTAGGCATTAAAAAAAGAACCCAATCCCAACATGCGCAAGCCAAACAGGACTCCTAACCACATGCTCCTTCTCCCCCATTCAGCTCTGCACTGCCAGACCATCTGCTGTGGCCGTGCCCAGTGGAGGGTGTGTCTGCAGGCTGTGGTGCACATCAAGAACCCCCTTCATCTGGTGCTCATGTGGCTCTAATGCTAGACGGGCAGTTTTCAAAGAAACTGAAACCAAACACATGGCTAAAGTAACTCCTGATAGGGAACTACAACATGAAACAAACACAGCTGATTCCCCTTGAGGCCAAAAATGCTCCTCTCACTGTAATGCGCAGCGCTTTAGATAAGAGCATCTACCAAATGGCTATGAAGGAGAGGCCAGAGAGGCAGTGGAAACTGTACAGATATAAAAATGGCATATTGCCGAGTGGGATAGAATGAAAAGCAAAGCTATGTGTCATTAAAGCAAGAGTTGCAGTTGAGCTGGTTGTAAAATTTAGAGTTTCAGGTCAGCAAACGATGGAATATAAGGTTAAAATAGGATGTGGTGGATTAATAAAACTGTTTTTTAAAATATGGGTCAAGTTTTGACCATGTTTTGTAAAAACAGTCATACCAAGTACACTTCACGCTAGAAGAGAAGCTTGAGGATGGCCAAAAACACTAAGACTCTGGAGACCAAGAATGTGCAATAGTTCAAGGAACTCCCAACTTTTTTTGTAAACAGAGTTATGCAGCTCTAGACCAGACAGTTATCTGGCCAACACTGCAAGTATGACTGAAAATGAGACTTCCACATAGATCAGTTCCTGTGTTACAAAAAGAAATCTTAACTTTTCTGCCTTTTTGGGGGATTAGTTGCATGATGTTGCCTTCAAACCCTTCATTACCACAGCAGCGTGTGACTAGGCAGTGTCTCACTTCTCACTTCTCTAATCACTATAATTAATTTCTTTGGATGTTAAAGAGGCCTACTTTATAGAATAAAATGGGGAATATTTCATTGGGGAATTTCCTAAACTAAACTCAGATACATGTACCTAAATATGCCCTAATTTCTATTAATTTACTATGCATAAAAAAGTTCTACAGACAACATATCTAATGTTGAAACTGAGAATAACTGTCTTTATTTTAAGTAAGTTTTCATTTTGAATCTAATAGAAATAAAGTTGACGATGAGTATCTTTACTGTTGAATTGTATCATATTTAATCCTGAAGAAACTGAAGAACCTGGCAAGACCAGTTGGTGTAGTTTGGAAAATGAAATGTTCTCCCATTCTTGAAAAAGGATTTCAGTTGCTCAACTGCAGTTTAAAGCTGCAGTTACATGATATGTACTGAGAGTTCTTGTGTCGTCAAACCCAACTTAACACAAGAGCCTTGAAATCTTATCAGAATTCTAATGAAATCATTTGGTTTGTTGCTGGATTCCTGGTGATGCGAATTTATATTTAAAACAGTCAGGGTTGATTTAAATGAGTGAAACCAATGTTTGCATATGAACCAGAAAGCATTTTTTTTTTTAATTTCAATAGCTTAGGAACCCTTTTGTTGTATTTTTTGTTTAATAATGTGTCCCTTTTCTTTTCAGTGATGCACAGGTGTGGGCTGTAAACCAGTTAACCTTGCACCTGGAGCCATGATCTCCCAAAATGTGCAGAATATGTTTTTGCATTGTCTTCCTGGAATAAGCAAAGGCCTCCCCTGGAGATGTCATCTTGATGGCAGCATACAGTCATTGCATAAAGAAAGTACACCCACATTAACTTCTACAGTTACACATATTTATTTACCGCTTATTTTTTGCTGAATGTTACATAGTGGTTTTTCAAAAGGACAATATTTGGTTCTTAGCAGCTTTACTAAGCCAAAATGCAGATGCAAACTGTGAAAAACTCAGTACACCCTTACTGCTTCCAGGAAGTAGCAGCCAGTTATGCTAATCGACTTGATTAATTGATCATTATCATGTGTGATCTCCCCTATAAAAGCAGAAGTTTTGGCAGCATTCAAGTATATGTCAATGCAATTCCAAGGAGGAGAGATACTGGGAATGACCTTAAAGAAGCAATTGTTGCTGCCCATTAGTCTGTGAAGGCTAATAAGACCATTTGCAAACAATTTGAGATTCATCATTCTGCAGTGAGAAAGATTCACAACTGAAAAACATTCAAGAGATTTGCCAGTCTTCCCAGGAATGTATGTCCCAGGACATTCAGCTCAAGGTCAGACAGTGCCATGCTCAGAGAATCCAGTGTCAGACTCTAGCATTTAACGTGCTAACCAAGCTTGTAAAGTTCATTGTAAGGCAAACAGAAAAAAAGAATGAATGAAGTTCGGCTTTAAGTTTTTCCAGCAGAAAGCTCTTGTCTCTAAAAAGAATGTGGCTATCATTAGCATTGCATCATAGCTACAGTAAGCTGTGCTGCAATGGAATAATGTCCTTTGGACAAACGAGACCAACGTGGAGATGTTTGGCCATCATGTATAGCGCCAGTTTGGGAAAAACCAGGCACAGCATTGGCACAAGCACCTCATACCAACTGCAGAGCACTGTGACAGGTTGTTTTTTCCTGCCACAGGACCTGAGCACCTTGAAGTCACTGAGTCGGCCATGAACACCTCTGTTTACCGAAGTATTTGAGAGTCAAATGTGAGGCTGAAGCTTGGCTGAAAGTGGGTCATGTAACCTGACAAGCACAGGAGCAAATTTACAACAGAATGGCTGAAAATGACAAAAATCAAGGTGGTCGGTTCAGAGTCCAGACCTCAACCGGACTAAAATGCTGTGCTAGGACCATCAGAGTGCTGTGCATAAGTGAAGGCTTGCAAACCTCAATAAACTGAAGCATTGTTCTAAAAAAACGAATAGACCAAAATTTCTCCCCAAAAATGTGAGATAATGATAAAGTCAAATGGAAAGTGATTACTTTATGCTAATATTACTGAAGGTGTTTCTACAAGCTTTTGACTCATGGAGCATACTTAGTTTAAAAACACTGCATCTGCATTTCTGGCTTAGTTTTTGTTAAATAAATAATGTAATATGTTGACATATGTCATGTGCATCTGAAGTTATATTTACTTCATTTTAAGACCTGCTAAAGACCAGATATTTTTGTTTTGTCCCGATATGTGAAAGCTTGGAAATGCCAGAGGGTGTACTTTATTTTTAAATGACTGTAGGTTTCTGATAGCAAGCTCAAATTTTGATTTGTTAGACAAAAGGACAATTTTCCATTCAGCTCAGTACATCTTAAATGAGCTCAGGTCCAGAGCAGCTGTTTGTGTAGAAACAGTGTAGAATATATACATAATATAACTGAGCATTAAAGTATAGGCCTTTAGGCATTCACTCAGAAACCACAGCACTGAAAGGCGAACAGTTTGATTGTTAAGAATCAAATTAAGAATTAAAGAATCAGATTAAGGAATCGCCAAGGTTTTTACAATTCATGCCAACAGTGATATGAGTCAGCAGTGAATTAATTACAGAATTTTTACCTGGGAGCCAGAAGACTGCTGCCAATCAATTATTTTTCAGAGTTCTCCTGTGCATCTAGAGAGTTCTTCAAATTCTGAAGTCCTCCATGTTCTATAGATAATGAACTCCCCTGAATCTTTTTTTTTTTTTTTTTTAACAAAATAAATATTATTCTTTCACTGTCAAACTATATGACCATTCTGTCTTTTGCAGACTGATGGACCCCCCCACCCCCTTTACTACTAATAAAAAAAAATGTAGAATCTGTGGGATGGTGGTTTGGTGCTTAAATTCAGTCCTGTAGCAGTCCTAGTATCAAGGTCAATGACTTCATGTGTTGTTTTTGTAGTAGTTTAAACTTAAATATAGAGCTTGAAATTGTTTTATTTACATTTTAGATAGTATCTTAACTTTTTGGAAGGATTTTGCAGTCTCTAAAGAAAAACAGATAGATATTCTTTCATGTTATGTATGTCTTCGCTGGGTAAACTAAATTTTGAGTCACAAGAAACAAAGGAGGGGGGAAAAATAATCACTGGCATAACTCTGAAATAGCTAAATGACAACTGCTGTGTCCTGCAGTGCTCATGTACCATGATGAGGACATGGGTTTTCCCCTAATTTCCCAGGATGGTAACCAGTTAGACTGACTTTAACGCTTTAAAGCACCCTATTGAAGTGCGGCGTCTGAGCTGATCACTGCAGAACAAGCCAATGGCAGGGAAGAGGCTTGGGCTATGTATTGCCAGAGCCTCCAATAGGCAGTCTGGGACAGAGCATTGGGCAAATCCTCACTAATAGGCTTGGGATTTAGGGGATCCAGTTGAGTAAAATGCAAGATTACAACTGCTCCATAAACACACACGAAAACTCCTTTTCCTCTCTACTCTCATTCCTGAAGTGAATACAAGCAGTGCAGGTCACAGAATGAGCATTACTTTCAAAATTCATTTCATGTGGTACTTGAATAGTGCATCAGCAGAGCTATTATTGACCCAGAAAGACTGTAATATGATATATCTTTGGGTGAGGGCTGTTTGGAGGTGTTAAGCACCAGTGATTAGTATCAGTGACAAAGTCATGTCAGTCTTTGCAATCGTGGCATTGCTGGGTGTAGATAATAACCTTCTTGGCCTGTATTTTGTTTGCCAATTTCATTCCTTATTGTATCTAAATACTGAAAACCAATGCTGTCGACTTAAATAAAAGTCCATTTCACGTTTTGCCCACACATATGGCAAGACATGATGGATCAAAGACCTTTATTGCTTTGAATCCTATAACTTATGCATGAAAGACATCAAAGGCACAGACAGTTGTTCAATTAATTGAATATTTCACAATAAAATAGTAAGCCATGTCTCTAAGAACAAAGCCAGATACTCTTTTTTTTTTTTTTTTACATTTTCTCTTCAGGAAACCTGTTTTTCAGATCAGACAAACAATATGAAAATTGGCCTTTTTCACCATTTCTCAGCATTGGTTCTTAAACTTGGTAATAAAAAGCAAAGTGAGGTGACTCTTACTGTTGCTGGACTTGAGATCCCGGTGAATAATGGGGACAATAGCCTGGCAGTGGAGGTAGTGCATGCCTCGGGCAATCTGCACAGCCCAGTCAACCAGAGTACATGGAGGGATGCGTTTCCCAGCTAGAGCCCGGTTGAGAGGGCCTCCTCGGGCATACTCCATTATCAGGCACAGGTTAGGCTCCTGCAGACACACTCCCAGCAAACCCATAATGTTGGGATGGCTGAGCATGGCAAAGAGCTTGGCCTCCTGGCGAACGCTCTCCATTGTCTGCTCCAAATCTTCATCGGGGTCCCGTCGTGCTGCCTTCACCGCCACCTCTGCACCCCGCCACATTGCACGGTAGACTTTTCCAAAACCACCAACCCCGATAATTTCTTCCAAGGTGAGCTCTGAGAAATCAATCTCAAGAACTGAGAAACAAAGAAGACACATATGAGACAAACATAAACATCAGCTAAGTGTATTTGTACTTACAGCCATCCAGTGACATTAGAAGTCAGGGTCAACCTGTCTGCAGCCTTTAGGATTTCCCCATTTTGCTTTTCAACAAGGTACATGCTTGCTAGCAAGGATCATAAAAACAGGTCATTGAGTTGAAGGAGGCCTTCTTAGAGCTCTAAGCCACCCTGCTGCCCCAAATTCAGAAACTATCCCTCTTGCTGTTACACAAGGATGAGCATCTGTCCTAAAATCTGGCTAGAATGTCTGGAGAAGGAATAAATGCAGGTTATATAGAAAAGAAGGTCTATGTGCTGATGTGAACAGACTAAGTGTTTGAGGCTGTATGTGCTCATGTTGTAGAGTCCTAACAGTAAGCAAACTGACCTTGATGAATATTTCAGGTGTGTGAAAGTAGGCCAGCTGCCTCAGTATGAAAACATGAAAGCCAACAAAGACTGAGACAGCTGCTAACAAAGACAGCTGAGGTGGTTTGGTCTGCCCAAATAGCATGTGATAGTTTGTGTTTTATTACCTTAAAACACCTGCATATGCTCACATGCAGATTTGTAGTTATCAGTCAGAAAACAGTGGCTTTGTACCTGTGTTTGGAGCATCTTTATTGCTTAAAGGCCAGTAAGAAGGAAGAGTATTTCCCTTTAGGGCTTCACAGTTTAGTACACATAGCTACTTGTAATTATGCTCAGTGTATCTTTCTGAGGCCTTGGCCCTACATCTCCCTCCAGAAGTTACTTTTATTTTTCCCTAAGAGAAGAATTTTACATTTCTTTCTCTCTTGCACCTGGACACTTCACACAAAATCCTTTCTGAAGCACATAACATCGTTCAAATTTCATCTAAGAATATCTACAGGATTCTAGTTCTGTAACAGGCTTCCTGCCTTGTATCCTGCACACTTTGTGCGTTGTAATTTGAGAACTGAGGTGGGGTGCATCACTGTTTGTTTGAAAGGCCGTGTGATGAATAGCGGTCCTGAAGCTGTAAGGATACTTGGGGCATCCTGTTTCTAGGCCAACAGGAATGCACTGCGCCTACCATGACACAGCACTCTACGTGGTTTTCCCCCTCTGGCAAAAGATAGGAGAAAAGACTGCAGCCCTGTGCTCCTTTTCAGTGATAGCACATTGATTTCATTAGCAGAAGTATGAAGCACAGTGGGATACTCACGGTGCAAAGGAGGCACGGGGTACTGCTGTTCTGAAGTGGCCCGTATTTCCTCCGGAATGCCGGTGCCTTTGCTGACATAATTAGACGGGAAGATGCCTACCCGGTCTGCTATCATACCGGTCCACCATCCCTCATCTCCTGACACCAGGGAGTCCTTGGACAGGACTTCCACCAGATCCCCCTTCCGAAGGCTGAGCTCGTCGTCCGCAGTCGCTTCATAGTCGAACACGGCCGTCCAGAAGCCCGGCGCGGCTGGTCCCGTATCCGGCGCGGCGCTGATGCCATTTGCCGGTGTGGGCCAGCGAAAGACATCTTCCTCTGCTTCTTCCGTTGAAGAAACGCACGCCTTAGGACTACTACTGTCCAAAGCGGGTTTGAAGACATCCATGGACGCGATCCATAGGGACTACCTGGATCACTGCAGGCGCATCCACCGGCGCGACTGGCTGGAGGCTCGGTGCGCCCTGCTTCTACAACACACACACACACGGAGCTAAGTAGCGGCTAATCCGGCACACAAACACTGCAGGAAACCACCATCCTGCTGCATCGCACGCCCCTCAGTCTCAGCTGGCTGCTATCAAACATGCAGCGCCTGGTTATTTTCAATGCACAATCCTACACCCAATCATCGCTGCAACTTCTCGGACGCAGTGGTCTTTATTCTAAGCCAATTGTGCCAGCGTGGGAATCATCCCCGGCGTCCTATTGGTGCACAGACACGTCAACAACACTTTATTTCCCACCCTTGTCCCAAGACAGTGTCCTTTTATTTAGTCGTTTGCCTTCAGAAAACCAAGCAAACCAGAGCAAAATACTCAAGTTAGGGTTAAATTCCATGCACAATTTCCTGAAATACAAAACAAACAAACAAGCAGCAACCCCAAAACAAAACAAAACAAAACAAAAAGAAAACAGACAACATAACAACCCTCACTATTTTAGTAATGTGATTAAAGAATGAGTGTATATAGATAGCTGAAATCCAATCAGCTGGCATTCTGCAACCCACTTTTATATTGATTTAATTAATTCCAGCCTATTTGCAAAAACTATAACTATCCTTAAATGTTATATTTTAGAAAGTCTCCATAGTGGAAATGCAATAAAAGTGATCTACTTGGTTTCTCAGCCTGAATGGAAACCACAAGTGAACAAGAGTCCTCTATCCTTCAGTCCACTTCCTGACACGTTTTATAAGAAGCTGCTTGCAGTTTTAGTTTGCACCCTGTATTTGCACGGATGCAACATGGATGTAAATAAATAATGTGAAAACAAGCCCAACACCCAAACATAAGAAAAGACATGGAAAATATAAACAGCATTATTCAGTTTCGATATTTTTTTACTTAACATGTCAAAAGCAGTTTAAAATTAACCTGTAAGAATGATAAAGTCAAAAGCATGAGGCTAAAACTTAAAATCTGACCTCACTAAATAAACAATATGAGTTAATAGCTGGAAAGATTAAAGAATAAAAAATTATGACCTAAATATTGTTAAAAAATCATCTGCATCCTTTTTTCCTCCTTTGGCACAAAAGAGCTTCCATATGTTGATATAGTTGAAAAAAACATTATGCAAGCTTATTAGACAATTGCTCTTTCTAACAGGCTTATTTTTTATTAAGCAGCAAACAAAGACTTCATTTATTTTGTGAGTGGGAAAGAAAATGATGGATTTATTGAACTAAGAATGATACAAAGAAAAGAAAACAAAAGAAAAGGGAAAAAAGAGTTTTAGATTCTCAAGGAGGCTTTGATTTAATGTTTTCCAAAAAGAGTAATATACAGACATTGACAATAATCCTTGTTAGAAGTTGCTTCTTATCTGCTTATGGTTGTGTTTCCTCAGTGCTGACTTAAGAAGTGTCAAATATAAATTTGGAAGATTCTGAGGTTTAGAAAAATGCTAACAAAGCAGTTCCTCTACTGCCGGCTCTTGGTTTCTTTAACAGCATCAGGATAAACATTAAACCATAAACAGCAGGCAATTTGAGGTGTGGCTAAACAACCTAATAATCGAAATATGCTTTAAAGCTGCAGTTACATGATATGTACTGAGATTTCTTCTTAACACAAGAACCTTGAAATCTTATCAGAATTCTAATGAAATCATTTGGTTTGTTGCTGGATTCCTGGTGATGCAAATGTATATTTAAAACGGTCAGGGTTGATTTAAATGAGTGAAACCAATGTTTGCATATGAACCAGAAAGCATTTTTTTTATTTCACAGAAAAAAGAACAAAACTGTTTAATCTCAAAACACTTTGGAAATTTGCTTTTTTATTTTTGACATCTCATTGCAGGCCAGGAAAACATACCCATCCATTAAAACGTGCCCCTTTTCTGTTACACAAAAACAAAGTTAAAAGAACAGTATTCACCTCATCAATGAAACCTTCCACAGTGTCTTACAACATCATCAACCACTAGTCCAGTTACTGCACGGTGATATTTCAATGCCATCCTATAGACAGAGAAGAAAAAAAAAGACTGGTGCCTTCAGAAGTGATTTGTATGATTATGTTTTTTTAAAAAAAAAATTATTTTACAGAATTAAGACATGTATTAATACGACAAAATGACAGAACCAATTTTGAGTTGCGTCCCCGTGACGACAACAGCATCATCATCAGCGTGCACATCATCTGTGCACACGGGTGTGAAGAGGCAACATGCACAGCACACAAACACACACTGGCCAACGTTTCAACTCAATAAGTCCTGGCAGATAAAACCAAAAACACAACCAAATGAACAATATAAACAGCCACTAAAGGCAGGGATAAAATGAAGAACACTGGCACTTCCTTTTGTTCATGAATACCTGTTCAACTGAGGACCAAAATATTTCCTGTTGCAGGATTTTTACAAAGGGACAGATAACAAAGTGACCCCCTGTGACTTGCAAAAAAAAAAAAAGAAATAAAAACTTCACACTTCCACTGGCTCAGACGAAGCGACTGCAGATAACCTGTAGATGAGATGTGAGAGTTGTATTGTCATGCTTTTTACCCCCCAGGACACCTAAACTGTGTCTATGTAAACATACACTGAAAGTTATGTACATAATCTGTTTTGTGTTGCATCTGAATTGGGACAGCAAGCCCCTCCAACTGTCCTCCCTATTGTGCAGCAGTGGACCCATCGCTCTTCATTGAATATATCTGTGTGTGTGTTTATATGTAAGAGAGAGATAGTGTGAGAGAAAGAGAGATAGCGTGAGGTGAGCATGTGTGGTCCAGGGCCAGGAAAAGAGCGTCCGATTCAGCCACGAGACGTATTTACAACACTGCTCACCACAAAGGAAGAACACTGAGGAAGAGGAGGAGGAGGAAAGAGTGCTGAGAAATTAAAGAAGGAACAACCACAGGGACTGGAGATTGACATCCCCCTTGTGGAAATACAGTGTCACTGCCATTTACTGTCGCCTACTCTAAAAAACGTTTTTTTCGTCCAATATATTTTTTCTTTATATACTTTAAAACAGATGTTGCATCCCACCTCCTCTTTGGTAATCTCTTGGGTGATTTTAAAATTAGCCAAGAATCAATTCCCACATACACTTTCAAATTATTCAATAAACATGTTTTCTGACACTTTGGGAGTTTCTGTAGTTTTTTAAACTCTTGTTTTAAAAACAAAGCACCAGTCATGTGTTAAACGTAGTTCATTATTAATATCGGGCTACTTTCAAATTCAACCTGGAGCTAACTGCTGCTCTCACGCCCACACCAACAGCTCTCGATGCTGAGCAGTTTCATTCCAAACGGAGAACCGCTGACATTTGCTCTTTACATAGTGACTACAGCAAAAGGAGGCTAAAATTATGCAACACATACAAAACTAATACAGTAATAATAACTGTAAGGAAGGATACATTTGTAGACTTTGGCAAAGAAACATTTAATTAATTCAAAGCTGCACTAATGACCATTTCTTAACTATGAAATAAATTTATGGAAAGTGTATTGAAATGAATGAAGTATTTTAGCAGTTTTAGTAACTAAACATTTGTGCTAAATGCCTGCAATTAATCAGAAATGAAGCTAGCCTTCTGCACACGTCAGGTAAACAAATTTTTCCTTTAAATATTCAGTGATAATTCAAAGAAAGTGAAAACTCTAAAGCTATCACATACTTCATTATTTCAGCCTTCAAGCTCAAGTAGACTATAAAAGATGGTCAAGTCCATGCATGAACTGGCCAGCAGGGGGTGACTTCTGTGGATGTATAATGAGCAAGAAGAAAAAATAACCCTGAAATCCTCACTCTGTAACCCCAGTAAACACTTAATGATGAATTCATGGGCTGATCGCTAGTTTCAAGTAATACTAAATAAAACATGAAGTTTATTCTCTGAGTTATCAATGGGGGATTATCCAGGATATCAGGAGTTTGCTGTCAGATGTTTGCTCATCATCTCCTGGTTTGAGACAGAGAAGACAACAGCAATAATGCCCAGCTCATGTCATCATAACGAGACCAACCAATGGATGATGTGAGGATGGATATGCCCATCATTAACAGTCGACGATGGGCGACATTGCACTCACAACCTGGTGGCTGGTTGCAGATTAGGTACCTAAATGTTCCACTCTAAATATTAGACTTTCTTTTTTATTGGTTAAGGTAATTTCCAGGGTGTCTGTAGACCTCTGTAAATATATGTAGTTTGAATGTTTGAAGGAACTAAAGCAGGGATGTCAAACTCATTTTACATCATAGGCCAAACATATCCCATTCTGACCTCCAGGCTTTAGTTTGACACCTCTGCTCTAAATGACACGGTTGACATGGATGGATTATAACCCTAATAATAGTCTTTTCTAAACTTAAACTTTAAAAATGTCTGCTTTAACCAAAATGTCACAGAAAAAAAATCAGTGAAACCCCACAAAACCTATTACCTTTGAAGGACCTTTTTTAATGTAACCATGTAATGGTGAATGAAGGGCATCTGGTATAGCTAAAAAGCTAAGCGCACAACCAATCCATAGGAGAAAGCTTTTTGTGATTGTACAGATACCTGAAAGAGAGATCTTAGCCAAATTCAGTGGGTATGTGCTCCTGGAAAGCCCTTAATTCCATGATTCCAATCAATTAATGCAGCTTAAAAAAAAAAAAGATAAATAAATAAAAGCTCATGCACCATATAAGAAGGAAACGCTCGTGTTCTTCAGCAGAGCAAAGAGCTGGTGGTTGTGGGCAGCTGCAGCAAATGCCTTTCCCGTCCACAGGCACTCTGTTCAGTCCATAACGACACCTTTTTATTGGCCTTTTGCACATGTACAAGTAGAATTCTCCAGAAGTCGAACTATACAGCAAAGTGCATGGAAGGAAAAGTACAAAAATACCTCTGAATTTATCTCAGCAGCAACACGTTTTTTTGTTTTTTTTTCCTATTTTCAGATTTCTGATTGAAAAGGTGAAAACTTGAGTGAGACCAAGATATCAGTAAATAAATAAAATACAATGTCATACTTTTACCTAGGCAAGATACATAACTCTTAGAAATGTGAAGACATCGTTCCATTATATAGTTTATCCCCCACCCTCCCCTCCCACTTAGCCACAGCTATCCTCTGTTGTTAGAGCAGAAGGTGACCACATTTAAACAAATATTCAAAATATACAGAAAATATGGAAATATATTATATATAGATACGTTTAGAGTACGGAAGTAATGTTCAGGGCAGTTTGACCATGTTCACGGCGTCCACCTCTTCCCCTCCTGTTTGAATGGTGACTCGTCTGCCAGTATGAACGGCCGCTGTCGCTGCTGATTTTCCTCTTCGTGTAATTTCTGACAACTCTGCCGTGCTCCTTAGGAAACTATGCAAATAAAAATAAATACTATGAATCCATCCCACTGTCACTCAACAACATATTCCCATTTTCACTATAATCATTTGTTACTCCATAGATCTGAAAATAGTTCTTTGATACCTCTTTGTGTCCTTGTGTGTTCGTTTTTTGTTTCGTTTATTTTTTGCATTTTTATCCCCAAAATACTTTTTTGTTTTTTAAAAAAAGTCATTCTCGTCAGATGTTGAGAAAAATATAGACCTCTGATTAACTCAACCCTCTCCGGATATAAGACTGCAGTCTCTTCCAGTGGAATGCAGGACCACCTATTGGCATCGCCATCTTCTGTACTCGGTGGTATCCCAATCCCAACTGTAAGCACACTCACACAGGCTCAGGGTCGCTCCTTTATCAGCCAGGCCTGTCGGCACTAGAGGGCAGGATACACACCTCCAAGCATCCTTACAGAAGGGGTTGAGAAAGGGAGAGGAGTAGGGAGGTGTAAAGGAAAACCCTCTCCTGTCCTTTCCATACAAGATTGACCTAAATTCCACAGTGAGAATTCACTCTTTTACCTCTAAAGTTGTACTTTAAACCCCTGTATGTTTGTATTGTGTCACACTGGAGTCTTTTTTGTTTGTTTAGAAGCCCTCTATATGACAGTAGGCCTCCAGACTGGAGAAGAGAATGTAAAGAAACCAGAGGCTGAAAAGGAAGGCTGACGTGGCCAGTCTGTGTCCCCGGGGCCCACCCAGTTCTCCTCCGATGTGGGCCCGGCGCCGGTAAAGCAGCACCGAGATGGCCAGGAAGGCGAAGATGGTGAAGAGAGTGACAGAAAAGGCCAGCGAGCCGGCCTCCACCACAAACGGCTTCCCTTTCATGTGCCAGTAAATGGCCGCCACTGACCAGGCCATGCCGATTCCCAGGAAGACATTGACTGCGTTGCTGCCAGTCACATTCCCAATGGAGGCGTCTGCGTAGGTGTCCTGGACTGCTGCTACTTTACTGGCAAAGGTGTCTGTAGAGAGAAACCACCTGTCATGAATATTTTAATTTGATTTAATAATTTTAAATGTTGTGGATAAATCACATAAGCTGTGATAGTGAAAGCAGCTGAATTTAAAGACGAGCTAATTGTGCTGATAAAGGTTCCTGCGTGGTGGGCAGCAGATTAGTGAAGTAAAGAGGAAGGTAAGTACACTGTAGACCAAGTTATTTCTGCTCCATATGATACCAATCAGTGTAATATCCCCACAGCTCTGGCTATGAGTCATCCACATGTTGTTTAGTCTTTTCAGAGGTTTTGGAGGGGCAGCCAATCAGAAGGCGGCTGCCTTAATGGGAAGGAGAAGGGAGCTAAAACTGCTTATTCTAGACAGAAGTTGAACTGAGGGGCTGCACTAAGGCTCAGTGTAAGATAAATAAAGAAATGAGAATGAGCACAGGACAATGAATAGGCTTTAGAGTTAATGCTCTCTCCTCATTCATTTATGGTAATGGGAAGGCATTTTCATAGCCCTTTTCTAATCTTACAAACCTTTTGAAGCGCGATACAAAGCTCTACAAATTTGATCCTTTTCACATATAAATTCATACAGCACATTTTCTATGCACTTAAGAATTTTATCTATTTGCATTTTGAATTACTAATTAACCTGAGATGCACACTCTTTATTTTGGACTGTGGGAGGAAGCTGTGGCAAATCCACACAATAACAAGGAGAACACGCAAACTCCACAGTGTGAGGCTACAGTGTTGATCACAGCAACAGCTTCAAATAAGCGCAGAAAAAATAAAAACATATTATGGCATTTAATTTATACATTTTCTAGAGCAGTACACATATGAGGATAAAAGAGTTAAAAGAGTCTTAACAAAGCTAATCTTAATTGCTTTGACTCAGTACTGGTAACATTAGATTTTGATTGAAATGCTGCTAAATCAGGTTTGATGGACAGAACTACATGAAGTCAGCTTTTTAAGCAAATCCAAGCATAAACCGAAGGCCCAAAAATAATGACAACAACAGCAAAACACACAAAAGAAACACCCTCTCAAAGCTGCTGGGATTTCCTGATTATGTGTTAGTGTTACTTTTCAGTTTGCAGAGTTAAGGCTGCAAAAGAGTGTATTTAAACCCAAACCATGATCTTTTCCTAAACCTTAAGTCCTGTCTGACAAACTTCTGACTTACTCCACTGCAACTCTTTCAACCTCTTAAAGCAGACTTTGTAACTCTGCAAAAAAGGCAAAAAAGGACAAAGTAAACCTTGTTAATAACTTTATGTAACAAATCAAAGCATCTGATTTCGATGAAGATTTCTGAGCCTTGTTTAACTGTCATCTAGATTCTTGTAGAATAGCAGTTGATATTTTCAAAAATGGAAACTACGTTTCCCACAAATCGTGAAAGGCTCTTCTGTGAGCCAGGCTTGGTTGTTTTAAAATTTTTTATATTTATATATATATATATATATATATATATATATATATATATATATTTATTTATTTATTTATTTATATCTTATTAGTGCCACATATAAGACCTTTAATAGCAGAAAATGCTGATGCAGTCAGAGTTTTTGGTGACATATTGTTCCTGTCAGGGTGGAAAATGTCATTTTGGAGTAAATAAGATCAGCAATCTTGATGACAAAGCATGTTTACTGTTGGAGCCCATGAAGTCACAATTTTCATAACAAAAATATGAACCACATATCCATCAAGCAACATAACAAATAATGAACACAATTTCAGAGCCCAGATTTGTATGTAATAAAAATTTGTGTATTGAAAATGACACGTGCTTTTCAAAAACAGTTCCTTCTGCTACTCTTGAACTCACCTGGGACTGAGGTGCCGAGTGCCACAAAAACCACAGCAGTGACTGAGTCCTTTAGGCCAATAGTGCAGCCGAAGTGAGATGCCAGGTCGCCGATGACGGCCGTGAGCAGGCCGATTATAATGATAGAGATGGTGAAACACGCCCAGCCATTCATGTAGTCCGTGGGAGGAACACAAGCAAACAGGACCTTCCAGAAGACGGTCAGGAAGTGCATGACGTAGTCAAAACAGGAAGGAAGCCTTTCTTCCCCTGTGTCATCCTCGTCCTCATCTCCTGGGCAGAAGTGGGGCCGAGCGGGGGGAGACGAGACAGGGGGAAAATAGGATGACAGGAAGGAGCGGAGGGAAGAGGAGAGGATGGAAAAATAGCAGCATATGGACAAAGATAAAGAGACAGCCGTGAAGCAGGAGAGGTAAATATTAAGTGAGGAGACAGGGAGCAATGAAGAAGAGAGAGACAGAAGATGAAGAAGCAAAGGGGAGTATGACACAGAAAGAAGGATGACAGATGATGAAGCAGAAAGTTGAGAGAGCGAAGAGGATAAAGAACCAAGACTTGGAAAAAAGGGGTGAGATAAAGGATCCATAAAGTAAGTAGATAAGGGATGACAGAGGGGAAAGAAGAGAACAACATTTACTTAAAATGACATCTCAACTTATTTCTCAGTGTGAGACAGAGAGAACCATCTATCTGTTTGTCTGTCTGTCTGCACAGTTGTTTACATAACTAATCACATGGAAGAAACTTAATACATTTGGACACTTAGACATAAAGACAAACTGCTGAAGCTGAAAAGGACGAAAGGACAACAGGAGCAAATACAAATCCAAATTTTAATATTCCAGGGTGATAACGGAGGTCAAGCAAATGCAGACTGCTAACACAGGTAGTGCAGAAAACTGGTGGGAAGGGAACAAATTTCTGAAGGATGGATGAGAACTGATGATTACAGATTAAAACAAAAACCTATTGCAACAATAACGTTAAAATTTTTTTAAAACTACATTAGATATTAGAAAACTCTCATGAACTCTCCCTAAACCAAACTACAAAGTAATTCTGGGCAGGTTTTAACAAGGTTTCAGATTTACACTCGAAATGTAATTACGTTCTGGTTTGAATGACATGTTTCAATCACACTGTGTTTTGGGCAATTAGATTTGATGTTTTCCCTTGTTTAGTGAGCGTGTCAGAAGTGTTACCCAGTTAACAGTGACATGGATGTAAACTCTAGCATATTAAAAAAGCAGTGCACATAGTACTGTAAATCAGCTGCCCTTGCAGAAACTCTGGGGTAACATAAGAGGGATTTTCAGGGGATGAACGCAGCCCTTTTGATTTGCAGGATGGCCAAGTGGCCAGAGAATGCTCCTTACGAGCGCATTCGGATAAAAGTTTCATCTCAGCAGCTGAAAATGTCCGTGGATACCCTCCTCAGGTGAAGGAACAGGGTACTCTCTGTGTCCCAGCGCCTCAAAGGCAACTTAGCAGAAAGGCAGGGACACTGTCAGGACTCAAAGTGTCAGACTACGTGAACTGCATGCATTTTTCAGCCAGTGGTGGATCATGAAAAAATAAAGAGCATTGCAGGATTTAATATTTCAGCAGCAAAGTGACAAACCAAGGCCTTCATGGCGCTCACTTTTGTGGCTTGACGTGATAGATGAGGTATGTGTTATGTACAAGACATTATTCAAGAGCTTTGCTTTCACCGATATGAGTTTTTGCAAACGAATAGTGGCGTCTATATTTTTAGACTGAAGACTGCGGCAAAGCAAACAGTGCTGCCAGAGTCTTCGCCTGATTAGACTCTTTCTTTATGTTAAATAATTACACAGAAAAACACATAAAAGATAAATTTGCATTTTGCAAAACATACCTTTTGCCTTTATTGTCATACATAGTCACATATAACATCTCATACTGAAGTAAAGTTTGGGTTTTACAGCCCACTAAGAGCGGATTACATTACCTGCACTGACTGTAATGGCCTCCATGAACTGCTCTCTCCAGGAGTTTGTTCCCACCACCAGAGCCAGGTTGGTCTTCTTGATAAGCTTATCCACTGTGCTCTGCATGACACGACACCAAAACACAAATCAAATCCATCCATTATTTAGCCCCAGAGTTTTTACTCTGCATCCATGGAGCCTCCTGAAGAAAAATACTCGAGCTTCACCACATGATGGCAGTGCTTTCCAATCCCTGATGACAAAAACCTGTTTAAAGCATGATAAAAACACACACACACCAGAAACAAACATGGAGGGTATATTTGGAGGGCAGAGGATGCATTAAAAGCAAATCACCTCCAGAAATAAATCTATGTGGGATGGGAAGCCTCGGAAAAGAAGCTGAAATTAGAAATATGTAGCTGTTCTTTTATGCAAGGTCGCAGCTGGATTAGTTATAATGTCTCTGTCTTACAACAACAACCATGTACGTGAAGCTATCTTCACCTTGTTTGAAGAGTAACCTTTCCCACCTTAAATTCATACGATTCCTCAATAATGACTTCTAGCTTGGAGTGTTCTCCCAGCACCGGCTTCCCCATCTCCGCGATGCGCTTGGCTTCCTCCTCGTCAGAAGTCAGCTTCCTGTCTGGTAAATCTGAGCAGACGGTGCAGGAGGGAGCAAAAGACAAAGGAATCAAAGTGAGAAAGATGACAATCAGAACAAGCAGACGGACAGCTGAGCATCGTGTGGTGTTGCACTTTGGAGCGCACAAACAAAAGATCAGAAGGTTGCTTTATTTAGAACTTTCATATTATGCTCAGAAAACACTTTTTATGTGCGGTGTTCAAGTTACTTCTGTGTAAAACTAAACAGTCATTGTGGCAAAGCATTAAAAGTCTCTCTGCACTGCATTTGGTGGTGAGCCAACTTAGTTGTGTAAAGGTTAGACAAACGCATTCTTTATCGATCACAGCAAAAACTCAACCCAGGCAAATATTGGGTGTAAACATTTTCCATTTTGCTTTCAATGATTCTGTTTTTATCCACATGTGCTGGACTTTACAGCAAATTTCATACTATAAGTCAGCACTTCATCAGGAAATCTGTCATGCTTTCTTGTTAGTCTTATAGGTATTTACTGTAAATTCCTCCATCTCCAAAAACGCTGTAGCTTTTGGTGAGCTTTCAGTCTCACTTAAGCTGACTGCTTTATAGACCTATTTGGTTTATTCCAGGCTTTAGCACTCAGTATTTCTTGTATTTCAGAGACACAAGTCTCAAAAGCTCAGCATAATAAACCTGATACGGTATAACTCTGCATGTAGCTACATGATATGAGAGGTGAGAAAGGGCATTCCCTGCTCAGTGTCCACATACTGGCTTTAAATGATATTACATGATCTTTACATGGCAGAGTAGAGCTTGTTCAGTTGTCAGTGAGATGGATGTTGTTGGTCTGCAAATTCAGTGGCTGATATGATTTTTACAGTTGGGAAAAGGTCAGCAGATTCATCTCAGAGTAGATCCATACACCGACGAAGACAGCTTAATATTGAAGAAAGTTCACGAAAATGAGTGAGTCTTAAGTTAGAATTATTTTATCAACCTTAGGAGGAATAATGAACTTTTAAGGATTTGACAGCTCAAGCTACAGCGCTCTAACAACAAAGTCCAGTAGGACGCTTTTAGAAGTAGCTATTCTTATTCCTTGCTGTATTTTCTGTTATCCACACACTGTTCCACTGGTGGATGCTACAAACATGGCTGAAATTCCACAGAAGTGCAAGTAATTGAGAGATAAAAGCTAAAAACGAAACTTTATCTGACACATTGTTTTTCTACTCCTGTCTCTGTGTGATGGCAGTGATAGTGGATATGCTTAATACAGTAGAATACAGATTCTACAAGTCTCACTTAGTTCATGAAACTACAATCAGAAAAAGGCTGAACAAGTATGGCTTATTTGGAAGGAGGACACCTCCAAAGAAGACCATGGCAGGACAGCTTAGGATTGCAAAGCTGCGCATGACAAAACCAATGTGGTTTTTGGACAATATGCAGAGCACGTTTGATGAAAACCAAACACAGCTTATCAGCTCAAACACCTCCTACTAAGGCATGGTGGTGGTTGGGTGAGTGTTTGGGCTTGCCTTTCAGCCACAGCTCCTGAACACCTTACAGTCACTGAATCAACCTGAATCAACCATGAACTCCTCTGTATACTGAGGTATTCCAGAGTCAGATATGAGGCAGTCTGTCTGACAGCTAAAGCTGGGCTGAAAGTAGGTTATGCAACAGGACAAAGATCCCAAGCACAAACAGAATGGCTCAAAAAGAAATGAATCAAGATGCTGCAAGGGTTCAGTCCAGACCTAAATCTGGCTGAAGTGCTGTAGTGAGACCTCAATAGAGCTGCAGTTGGTTTAAAGAATCAGCAGCTAAGAGAGCTTGACTGAAGCAGAGGATAAACTGAGGGGCTCCACCAGGTCCCAGTATAAGATAAATGAAAGGTTTTGCAAGTAAAGCTGAAAGAGCAATAAACATGGAGATGGAAATGAGCATGACAGGTCCCCTTTAACTGTAATGTGGAAGCTCTGATGAATTTGCGTCCAGTCCATGTGTGCCTGCGTGCAAAGAAGCAGCAATGCTTTACTGAGCTCCTAAGTACATTCCACCAAGCCCCATAACATCAGTCCTGTGCTGTTCAGCTCTATCAGGAAGGAGCCCTTGTGCATCCAGAGGCCTCTCATCCTACTCTGCGTATGACACCCCCACTGAGCCACCTGGTGCAGAGACCCTGTCATCTTTTATACGACTCCAGAGTTAGCCCTGCTGCTCTTTGCTGACAACATGCTTACCATTAAATATTAACATTGCCATTAACGATCACAGGCAAGTCCCCTTGATAGGAGGGCGCGTTTGCAAGTGCACACACGCGGGCATGCATAATATACCAGTGCATGAGTGCACACACACACACACACACACACACACACACACACACACACACACACACACACACACACACACACACACACACACACACACTTTTAAGCTAAATCAATTACACATCCAAGACAGTGTGTACCCTCAACTCCTGACAGCATTTGCTCATGTTTAAAATTTGATTATCCAGCCATTCCTTGGCACAGTGCTGCACCACTACATGACACAATTTGCTTGACAAGGATGGGAAATATAATAATAACAGAACAACAAAGAGGTAATTAAATTTCTAATTTCAGGACTGTAGGTTTTTATCTTGATTGTTATCAACTGTTTGTACCTTGCTCTTGACTAGAGAACATAATTTATGGATTTGTGATTAATAATCCTCTGATTAGCATGCAAAACCATCATTAAGTGAAGAAGAGCGCTTCAAAGGAGCCATGTATTGTTTGTAACAATGACAAGAGAAGAGGACACGAGCGTGGGCATGCAGTTTATTTATACCAAACCTCTCAAGTATCAGTTCAGACTCAACATCTTTGATGGTGACAAAAAATTGTTGTGATTTGGATTTCAGATCATTAAGGCCTCATGTTAAGACCACAGCACGCACAAGAGGTGATGTTAGTGGAGATTCTTATAGAGAAGGAATGGACAACTTACCATCCGCTAACAACAGGGCTGTTGATGGAGAGGAGAGAGGGAGGAGGAGGAGGAAGAGGGGAGGGAGGAAGGCATGGAGAAAACAGAAAATGCAATGAGCAATGGAAATGCAACAAAGAAACAAACAAGAAAGAAAAATGGTTAATAAGAAGGAGAGAAATGTGATGGCCTCGGAGAATTACTTTGTACTGACCCCGAGGTGCAACCGAACGTTCAATTGGCTGATGAGGAGGAAGGATTACGGTACTTTGTAGCTTTTTACAAGCATTTATTATGTTCATTAGGGGGGAAACTGTTAGAAATCAACAAAGCTGTTGAAAGTTTTCCTTTCCCCCTTTTTTCATGTTTTTTACTCTCAGCTTTGGTCAGATAACTGAGAGTAAAGAGATGACAGTTTCACATGAACACATATTTAACAAGAACGCTCATCTCCTAAACTACTAATGACCTCTCCTCCTCTACAAGCCCTTTAATAAACAGAAATAGTACGGTAAATACTAACCCCTGAAACAAGTTAATATATGCATCAATTGCAAAAGTGCCTTTGCTGTGGGCATCTGCAACTCGTGAAATGTAACACTTCTATAAATACTGTATTATGTAAAAGCTAGATTCACTACTGTCAATATGGTGGAGGGGAGGATGACAAGAATTTATTTGGCAGCTTCTCTTAGGGGGTGTGGGCCGTGAAACAACAACAACAAAACCTGCATCAACCTGTCGTGAATAGCTGCCAGCCAGCCTAAAAACCCAATGAGTGTTTTAAGGATTGTGTCACGAAAGCCTGCACGCTGCTTTTAAATTTTGCAGAGATTCAAAACTAAACACAAGCAGTTCATGAAAATTCCCTGAATTTAAAGATTTTAGTCATTTTAGTCATTTTCAGTTTAAACCTGCATTAATTGGTGCTTGGCCCCTCAGCAATGATAAATAATCGTCTTGTAATACACGTAATACATGTGTGCGTCAGTATCAGCAATCATTTCTACCTAGTTGTTTGTGGTTACCACGCACTGCTGAGAACACTAGGTGGTTTTTCAGCTGCTAAACTTTCACCTTTGTGAACAAGCTAATCATAATCCAAAACATGGAGCCAATTATACTCAACTGCCCACATTGTTATTGGGTATTTTCGTAATAACATACTGAGCAAATATCTGTATTTAAATCTCTTTTTGGGCCGATCAAAAAATGTCACAGGATGACGAGGCTGTGATAAAAAAAAACAACATACACTTCTGCAGTATATGTTCACCTAGAATAAGCAAGCAGGCACTTGTGCACTTGCTGAAATATTCTTAGTCAGATGTGGTATTCTGTAACACGATGATGAAAATGTCTCTCACAGCTGCTCCGAAACATCACTTCCCTTTCCCCACGTTTTGATTTGACTTTGCCTGGTTGTTTATCTGCATGCCGTAGCTGTGGATCACTGACGCGCTCAGATGCCCTCGGGAAAGTTTAAACCATAACAAAAATGAAATCATGAAGAAAAAAGCTGGGGGTTTGTAAAGTAATTTGGCAAGAAAGAT
Organism: Perissodus microlepis; assembly: GCF_051167445.1. Taxonomy (NCBI): domain Eukaryota; kingdom Metazoa; phylum Chordata; class Actinopteri; order Cichliformes; family Cichlidae; genus Perissodus; species Perissodus microlepis. The sequence continues at coordinate 15,435,616 of NC_140479.1, read as the reverse complement.
AATTGCATGACAAATTATGCCATTAGTGAATGAAAAGCGAGGAGAAAAGCGTCCCTATGGCTTTCAGCCTCTAGAGGTTCACGGTGACAGCTCTACCTTTTGACGTCTTCACGGTCAAATTCTCCTTAAATTTACAAACCAAAGATTTCACATGACTTTAAAAAAGGAATAGGACGAAGAGCAGGAAGAAACTAAGCTGTCTACATCCAACATGAATGGACCGGCTGCTTACTGAAACCTTTTTCACTGAGACATGATACTAATTGACCTGTTTGTGTTCAGAGGCACCTTATCAACTCCCTAAATCAAATACAGTCCACAGTTAATCATGATTAGAAGCTAAGTGCATTAATTGCTATGGGTGACTTGCTTCATTATCATTAGTGGTCGCCGAGCTGTGTTGATCTTAAGCCAAATGTGGTGAAGTGTCCACACCACACTAAGTAATAATAGGATGACATTTAAAAAAACTGAGAAGGGAGCGTCTAGCATTCACACATTCAGGTGCAGAAAATACACTAAAACAACTACACATTGTTAAAGTGGGTTTCTTAAAATCTCTAGCATGTATTAATTCATCAATAACTGTTCTGAACACCAGAATGATATCTATAAAGTACAAATGTTTTATTTGGTGAACAAAAATTCAATTCAATTTACTTCTAATTTATTTATATAGCACTGCCAAATGACAACAATAGATGCCTCAAGGTGTAAGATAAAGACCCCATAATAAATAAATAAATATTTCCAGGTAGGAAAGAAGTGTTTTTGCTCATTATTTTGTTCATAATGATGCTGATAATGCAATCTGGAATGGTACCAGGAAGTTAGTTGTATCTAAATGTTCCAATTCTCATGACATAAATTTATGTTTTATTAATCCAGAAGAGCCATGTTTTGATTGCAAGGGCCACTGCTCATTTTTGTCTAACATGCACACAGAGATCATTGCTAGTTGGTCTCTTTTTATTAGTTGTTTATAAAAATATATAAAATGAACTATGTGCATGTAGTCATAACTAGGGCCTCCAGTGAATGAAAGGCTATAGTGACATGCATGTTCTTAGGCCATGAAGCCCTCATGAAGTATGAGCTCGGGGGGTTTAGGCAGATTGACAAAATACTGGACTGTGATGCAAAAAAAAAAAAAAAAATGCTGTTTATTTGTGCAAATGCTCAATTACTTTAAGAACAAAATGCCCAGAATGTCAACATGTGTAGGAAGCCTCTATCCTGTATCATTTTTCACTTTCGGTGGATAATTTCTGAGCCATTTTCAGCACAACCATCAGCGTGTGCACCCACAGTCATGCCAAAAAGGGAGCAAACAAGCTCACAAATCTATTATCAGACACATAAACAGGAGTGTTTTACAGGCAGTGGGCTGGCAGTACTGACTGCACTCACAGGCCAGAGTGCTGTCATTTTGCCAGGAATACAACTGCGATAGGGAAGATTAACCTAAGAGATGTAATTGTAGAGGTGGAGGAGTGTGCTTGTGTGTGTGTGTAGACAGTGAATGTGTAAGTGGAGGGCTAGGGTATCTGTGTCTCTGTTTAATTGCCATCATCAGCATGCTCTTTTGTGTGCTCTGCCTCATCAGATCTGTCCGGCTACAAAACAGTGAGTCCTCCTCTTGATGTTGCACACATCTGGACTCTGAGACCGGCATCAATACGACACTAATGGGGCGCCTTTTCTCTCTTTAGCTCATTACGGAAGAATCATCATTTGACTTACTGGGGCTACTCTGGTTGCCAAGGACAAAGTGGCTGTGCTGGGAGTGTTGTATGTGAATACATGAAGGAGTGGATGTATGTACGTATGGATTGGGGAAAGAGATACAAAATGAAGGAGAATTTTGTGCGTGCACAAGCAAAGTATGGGAGATGGCTAAATAGATTTATGAGGCAATAACAAAAGAATAGAAATGAGCGATTGGTGGAAAAAGGAGAGTAGCAGTGGAAGCAAGGATGGAGAAAGAAATTGAGGAAGCAAGGGGTATTAAAGGATAGAATCTGAAGAGATGGATGGATGAACACTGGCAGGAACTGCTACATGCGGATAGACAGATGAAGGGAGTAGTAGATATGATAAAAAAAGAAAGACAGGGATTATTGAGTGGAATGAAAGGAGTGGGTGGATGGAAAAAAGATGGGATCAAAGATGAACAATCTGTTGGATGCAAGGAAGAATAATAATTTAGTGAGTAGTTTAATGGAGGGATTGGCAGAAATGGGAGGGCAAGAATTTACAGAGCAACCAAAGATGTGAGGTTGAAAAAAGGAGAAGGAGTGGAGGAAAGAATACGTAGGCCACAGCCAAAACAAGGACAACTAATATAAGGAATATGAAAGAAAAAATGGGAATCTCAGCGAATGAACTAATGGACAGGAGGACAGATGGATGCTTGTGGGGATTGAAAGGATGGATAAAGGTACTAACAGAGCTAGGATGAGTGATGCATGAGTTCTCTGATGGATAGAAGAGGTACAGAATGAGCACTATTGATCTATATACAGACAGAAGGATGGAAATGGAGAAAGAGACTGCAAGAACAGGCTACGGAGCAAAGAAGGGATTGCAGATTCTTGATAAGAAAGAGATCACAGCTTAAAGGAAAAGCTGGAGCATACAGTTGGATGTGATGTTAACTTGTCTGCATTTCGCATGTGTGACAGTCATGGTTCAAGTGAAAAAGGCCCCATTCACACAGGTTAACAAACAACATGGCAACCACCAGTCGTGAGGGGAAAAATGTGTTTCATAGCAGTTGCTGGAAAATCGATTGCTAAAGCCCCAAACACACAGCGACCACCTGGCAACCACTGGTTGCCATGGAAAAATGTGTATTCCCAAACTGTGAGGCACAAAACCTGCTTAAGATTGCTGTGGTCACCTGTAGCTTGCATGACTCATGCTGACTTGTCTACAAATACTCGCCAGCTGCTCTCTGAGTGGTAGCGAAACTGGAAAAAGTGCGACAAACCAGAAACAAAGGCCGCTTGTTCCTAATGCAAAAAGTTGCGTCTTTTAAAATGTGTCGGCTGACTTTTACTTTGAAGGTAGGCAATCTCAGTCTCCAGTTTGCGTTGCACTTTTTCAAGTTTTTTCTACGACTTTGCTTGGACTTCACGGGTATTTTCAGACAATTCAGAGCTCCTTTAGAGAACTAAGCTATTACAAGTCATCTTAAGGAGGATATCTGCAATCCATGTTATCGTTGTTGCAAAAACTTCACCAATTTTTTCAGTCTCATGGTGCCACTGGAGATCAGGAAAATTATTAGGTCTCATCAACCGCACTGTTCAAATAGATAAATAAAGACAATCTGCAGGATGTAAGCTAGAGACCATACAGCGACATGCTCAGGCAATAAAACCTCAGACTACACCTGCAGTTGAAAATATCAGAAACCGGTACAGACATAGAGGGCTAGAAAGAATATGAGCCAAGGGTGTAAAGTGGCCAATCACCTTCAAACTTAACTTTTATGTGATTTAATGTGAAACTTTTGCAACTGTATGCGACTATGACAGAGCTGTGATATCACTGTATTGGCAAAATCAGTTCAACACACACACATACACAGAAATGCGATCAGATAGGACAAAAAGGATAAGTGGAAGGCTGAAGATGTGGACATAGAGGGAAGGAAGGAGGGTTGAGTGATGTTCATCTGTTTCCTGCAATCGTCCAATCATGAAGAGACATTATCTACTTTACTGAGCACAAGTCATCAGTCTTCATAAGGCACAAATTTGCATTTGTGAAGATATCGACACCCGTACTGCACATCACTTCCACACACACACACAAAGCGACTGTGAGAGAAAACGTGGTGCACAGGAATCTCAGCAGACAATCTGAGTGTTTCCTGCAGCTCAGAGTGATTCGTTAAATAATAATGGTTCAGGATTGCAGCTGAGTGGCCGCCGTCTCCGGTCTGCACTGCTACTCAGCTTGCACCAAACACGCACACAATTGTCAGCCTGTGAGAGAAACAAGATGACAAAGACGGATGCTTCAGCTGCCTTTATTATGTTTCAATATGCAGGCTGTGTAACGCGTCCATCATCTTGTTATGCTGTATCCATGTTTCTGACGGTGTGGAATCGGAGGGAGTCAAAATGCTGAGCACACACCATGCTTCATCTTCTCAGGCAACGCTGCTAGACTGAATGAACTGATAATTTAACTGAATGCTGGATGATTTCACATGAGCATCCTGATAGAGGTCTTTCATGGATGAAAAGTCATGTTTTTAATCTTGCTGCGCTAATTAATGCCGCTATGAGTAACATTTTGACATAAACAAATCGTCGGCACATTAATTTTGAGATATTATAGTGATTACTGTAAACAAATACAATCATTGGCAAGAAGATTGGCACACCCTACCACACACAACACTGTGCTTAAATAACATGCAGCAGGCAGCTGATGGTGGTCTGGTTTACGACAAATGAGGAAGAGTTTTGTGTTCTCCCATCTTCCTATTTATTGCGTGTAATCCATCTTATATCATATCACAGCATATAATATGACGATTAGAGATGCTGGTAGGTGAGTTCGGTTAACCGTGAATACAACAAAGCCAGCTTCTCCTCTCTGATTCCACTCTTTCTGCTAATATAGGTACAGTAATGATTAGTGGTACTCACTTGGTAGAAAACACTAATTATGGGGATTTCCCCAAAAAGCCTAACTGTTTCTCTAAACATTTGTAGGAGGAACTGATCAGTTGCTAGGTTCCATATTTGGTTTAATCTGCATCTCTAGATAACGGCTGCTTGGGAAAGCCCACAAAGCCCCAGACAGTCTGCCTCGGGACACACCAGAGATGCTCCTAATCGGCACATATGGCGCATTTCGCTTGGGACGTTTTTTTTATATTAACAAGAGTCTTGTTCCTCTCGCTATTACTGCCTTATCATCTCTTTGTGGCCTTTCCCTGTCTGTCTCTGGATCTTTGCCTTCAATCCTTCAAATGTTTTCTTTAACATCTTCTTTCTGTGCCTCATTTGTACATCTACCTCTGTCTTTATTTTCTTGTTTTCTTTAGCTATATTAACTTGGTAGGTGTGAGGTTTAAAAGGTAGTGATTTTAACTGATTTTCACTGACATTTTTTATCTATCATTTATATTTTTATAAGGGTAAAACCAAACTGAAAAATTAGGGTCACCGGGCTTTACAGTCTGTCTTTTGCACTTCCTTTTAAATTAAAACTAGGCTACGTAAAACTCAATGCAGGTTGGGTCTTCCTGTTGTAAGTAAAAAAGAAATTTCATGATTTTACATAAGCTACATTCAGCTCTTCCCTTATTCAAAGGGGGTCACCATAGCAGGTAGCTCTGCGTGTTTTGCACAACCCCTTCCTGACGCAACCTCAAAGGGATATATGTCTCCTCCCGGGATTGAAATGAATCTTTCATTTGTTAGGCAAATGTTTGAACCAGTACACTAATTTCCTGCTTTTATGTATGAAAACAATTTCTAAGACTTATTAGAAAGATGTTCTGGATCAGCTACTGGCCAGCTATACTGATATTTGGCATCAAAGATATCTCACAGAGTCCTGGATCACTAATATAATTTTGACTGCTTCGGTTTTCATGACTCTTGAGCATTTTTAAAATAGTTTTTAATATCATGCAGCGGCTAACATTTTGAGAGGAAATATCAGAGTAGCAGTTTCTGCCTCTGTAAAGGCACCATTCTGAGCTTCTGTGGATCGATCGATGTGTGGAGGTCTTTACCCACGCGCGACGTGTGACTTGCTGTGCTGCAGTGGTTTCACATGATCCCTCTGACTGATTGCGCTAAACAAGCAGGAGAGGACGTAATTAATGTGGGTTTAAAAATCAACTTTGAAAAGATGTTCTGGTGAAGCAAATGAAATGAACACAGAGGAAACATGTTAGTTAAACCTCAAAGATGCACAGTGCATTTCCATGTGGAACACTAACACTCTAAGCAAACTTTATTTGCTTGCAAGGAGAAAAAAAAACTATTATCTCAATCGACACCTTTCAGCTGATTTTGTATTCTGCAGCTGACTCTAGAACGTTGCTACTACTGTACACATTCTTGGCCTCCAATTTTACTCTGTGTTCTGTATTTGTTTACACCGGACGTTATTTGATTCTTTGATCTGGCTTTGAGGACTAGCTGACCATTGCTTGTAGAGATAGCATAATTCACTATTTTAAAAAACAGACTATATTTTGCCAAATAATGCCACTGTTACAACAGCACCACCTCTTGTCTATGTTCATTCCCTACACATCCTCCTCGCCTTTCTCCATCCTGCCTCCATATTTTATGCATCTCTTATTCCTCGCCTCTGTTTTTCTCTCTCCCCGATTTGTCCGGTCCAAATTTCACGCTGAGCTGCGCGGATCAAGTGGAGACGAGCTCCCTCTACTTGTTAACACTCTGTTTATTCTGCAGCCATATCAGCCTCTCTACCGTGTCAGCAGCAGGCAATTACAGAGCAGATTACCAGCTCTGATAATGTCATCAGACCAAGGCTTCGACACAAACACGCGCAGTGAATACACACATATGCATGCAAACAACTAAACACTGAAGTTCACCAACATGTAGAGGATAAGCACAAACTTACACCTGCAAGTAAACAAGCGTTCCGCAAGTGTGGAAAGAAAGTTTATCCCGCTACATTGTAACTGACAGCTGTATGTGATCATTTATAATAAATTGAGTAATTACATAGAGTAACACAGTAGTTTAAAACTAACAGTTCACAGGTTCCTGGTTCAATCCTGCAACCTGGCTGGGTATTTTCCTGGGTCTACTGCAGCTTTCTACCAAAGCCCAAGGACATGCAAGTTAGTTCATTATTTTAAATTGGTGGTAGCTGTTCATGTGAGAGTGTGTGCTTGTTTGTCTCTCATTGTTAGCCCTGTGACTGGTGATCTGTCGAGGGTGCACCCTCGCCCAAGCTCCAGCAACCCTGGATGGATATCGTTTCTACAAATCATCACTTAAAATGATTGCCTTTATAGCCAGTGTTGCAATGGACGTATGCTGAAGTACAATTCAAAAATGATTTTATGCTTCTTTCCACTTTAACTTCACTATAGTTCGGGGGAAATGTCCACTACTGTGTCTATCTGAGAGCAGTAGTTACGTTACAGCTAAAATATATTATTAATGGTATACAAGAGGAATCATTTATCATACAGTCAAACAGGATAGTAAATGATAGAACATTGACAAAGTCCTTTTCTTTAATAGTTTTATACTCTATGGTTGCTGATAACGGTTTTACTTCAGGTTTAGTAGCATTTTTACTTTAAACCGAGTTATTTAAAATTGTAGTTTTGCTACTGGTTTGAGAATGTCTTCCACCATTGCACCAAAGCAATACTGTGTAGTTAAGATAAGATCAGGTGACTGGGTGTTCAAACTGTGTTGCTGTCACACTCCGATGACTAAGTCACAGAGACAGAGAAGTTTTGTTAAACTGAGATGCAACTGCTATGTCGCAGAGAAGCTTGTAATCATGAATCATGGTTTAGCGATGTCCACACTGGATTTTAACCTTTTGCAGTCTGGCAAAAACATCTGCATTGTGTTCTTATCTGTTTAGCGAGGACTATGCATTGGTCTGCAATCCACCAGAGGCTTCTCTCTCTGGAGACTGTGTGTTGGAGATGTGCTGAGTTCATCGGGAATCGAGGGGTCTCTCAGCTACTCGATTTAATCTATTGTGGCCACTGTGCTTACTGATGTTACCCTGAGAGCTGATTAACTGCCTTGCTTGGCCTTTGCAATCGCACAGGCAAAGCTGCAGCCGCCACTAAGTCGTCTCATCGGCTTTTTAAAGCCCAAGGGGTCCTTCTAAAGCCCTCAATATCCACTTATCATATACAACATTATTATCTGCACCATTATTATGCCTTTTCTACTAAGCACTAAACTGGAATTAAAACTTTTTTTTTGGTTGTTTTACCCTCTGGCTATAAGACAGCCTGCATATGAATATTTCAACATGTGTATTTTGTCCCTAAATGAGACATCTTTCAGACTAGCTGGCACCACACAATTAAAACAAATGATTCAGCAATGTTACTCATTTGTTGACACAAAAAAGAACAATTTCTTAGACTAAGCCAACTGAGATTGAATCTAGAAATACTGAATTTTCACAGGCAAGTAATCTTGTCAAGAGAAAAAACCTCCTAATTTCTGCATCATTTTATGCATTTATGGTACACTGCAAAAACTCAAAATCTTACCAAGTATATTTGTCTTATTTCTAGTCAAAATTATCTCACTTAAAATAAGACACAATCAGCTACAGGGCAACATTTCAGTAAACTAAAGGAACTTGTTTCAAGACAGTGAATCTTGAAACTAGAGAAAAACTAGAGATTTTTTCCCCTTTTCCACTGGCAGATTTTTTCACTTATTTCAAGCTAAAATATCTTGTATTAAGTGAAAAAAATCTGCCAGTGGAACGAGTGAAAAATCTCTAGATGACACGGATGACACACTCCTCTTCTTTAACTTCCTGTGCCTGATTGCTACAGTGGATCATTTGCTTTCATCCTCTTCTGTCACACCAACAACTTGCATGTCCTCCTTCAAACATAAACCTCCTCTGTGGTCTTACTTTTCTCCTCCCAGATAACAACTTCATCTTCAACATCATTTGTCCAGTCTATCCACGGTCTGTCCTCTTCACATGTCCGAACCATCTCGACCTTGTCACCAGACTTTATAACCTGATGTCCATCCTGGTCACTCCCAATGAAAAGCTTCACATGTTCAACTTCGCCACCTCCAGCTCTGCGTCCTGTGTTTTTGTCAGTGCCACCATCTTCAAACCACACATCACAGCAGCTCTCACTGCCTATTAAATAACTATTAAATGGTAATCTAAGTCACCTGTAAAGATTTCAAATAGTTAGCCTAACAGCTTCTGCATACATGTAGACCTACATTTCACTCACTTTACTCACTTTTAGACCAATAGGGATCAAATTTTATATTGTGTACATTCCTGTAAATTTATGGCTGGTTTGATGATACAATTTTGTAACAGTATTTGGGTTGAAATGAAAATGAAAGCTACAATGTAGCTGCAACAGTGAAATCTGGTTTAAGCGCTTTCTTCAGCTGAATTTGGTCAAGGAAAAAGAAATCATTCTTTCTTTCTTTTTCTTTTTTAGGGAGGGTACTATACATAGCAGCATGGACACACAACCACACACGTGCTCCTCACACCTCCGAGGTGACTGCTGACATGCCCCAAAATAAACTGGTTTAGTCAAAATAAATCAAATCAGAAGTCAAGTGACTACTGGGAGCCATCTAGCATTAAAGGGAGGAACCTTCACTAATGCAAGAAAAAGCACATGAGCTGCACCTCCTGTTAGGTGTGTCAGTGAGGGGTGAGCTTGGTTTTCGGGAGGGTAGGGGCAACATAAGAAGGTCATCAGCGACACAGACTTTAATGAGGGCCCACACAGAAGCCGGTGCCCTTGCCGGCCCCCCCGTGTGTTAAGACAGGCCTGACACTGTAGTGTGCCACTGGCATGGCAGGTAGCAGTGCAGCTCATCCATATCTCTGTGCTGAGAACAGCCCCTCCACACACCTCTCAGGAACAATTACCACTCTTCCAGCTCCTCATCACAGATGGCGAGGGCTTTCAGAGCGACCCCCGCCCCTCGCCGTCTTTCCTCCGCGTCTCATTGTATCTTTGGTTGACTGTGTCTGTCTCTCTCCACCTCTCTGTCTTTTTTTTATTTATGCTTAGACTATTTCTGTCTGCTTCCTCCTCCCTCTGCTTCTATCCCCCTCCTCCTCCGCCTTACCCCTTTGCCTCTCCCAGCTCCAAACTCAACAGTTCAATTTAAATCCATTACACCCAAGCCCCTGACAGAGTGTGGCATCCATGGTAACCGTTACTAGACAACATTCTCGCTGTGACTCTGCAGCAAGGCCACCGCTGGCAGGGAGATGCACTGAAGGCATGTGGGGCATTTTGACGTAAATGCCTGTGTCATTTGCTAAGTGACAGGTCCCGTCCTTCAACCGCAACCCCAATGTGGAAGGGGAAAGATCACATCATAAATCATATCGTGCTGACGGAATGAAACATATTTGTTTAAAAGCATGACAATTCAAAGCAGAAGGATGAATCTAATTTGATAGCAATATGGCATCCTTCTATTGTCATTCCCTGTGCATGGCTGCCCCTGTAGCCCTCCTATCTGCTGAGCATGATGTTGAGTAAACATGGGTAGGAATTTAGCAGCAGTGATGGCTGAGGTAAACCTGCTCCAAGCCTCCGTCCTTGAAGAAAGAGTAAAGACACGCTAAATCACCAACACAGCATCTCACATCCTACACTAACTACTGTACAAAACCACAGTAATCACAGCAGAGAAACTCAGCTCTGACCTTTCCACTTGGAAGGCGGTGCTGTAAGCATACACTGCACTTCCACTATTGTCTTGATTCATGCAAAGTTGGGCAAACAATGTACATAAAGATAAAGATTCACAGTGAAAATATGCAAGGTTATAATCACAATCAGAGATAATTAAAGGGACTGCTCATGCAGTGCTTCCCACAATAACACTGCATCAATGAATTACCATTTAATTGCATGTTGATACAATCAATGCTGCTGTGACAGTTAGCTTGGCGCTAGCAGAAGGGGAAAATTATCATGCATTTCTTCACTATAATGGAAGGAAACTGTAAAAGAAGACATCTGCCTTTTAAAATAAGTGGCAACTGTTCTTGGAAGATGATTGCTGCCATCATACCATTAAAGTTACACACATAATGGCGGTTATAAGTTGTCTGAAAAACTTTTTGTGGACTCGATGCAAATTCTGACACTGTTTTGAAATCTTTATTATCTGCAATAGTCATTCCGTCATTCTGTAATACCTCCTCTGCTGTTACTGGTGGATTTAGAATAAACAGGCCTCAAATCCAAACACAGAAAACGAAGAGGTGGGACTCTGGTGTGGTGGTTATCAGTGTCACCGCAGAGCATAAAGGTTCTGGGTTGGTACCTGTGAGTCTGCTGGGGCCTCTGAATCTGCATTTTTTGCAAGTGCTCTGGTCCAAAGACTAAGAGCACAAAGGTTTGACAAAAGTGGCGTACGCTAAAGGTTTAGCTTGCTATTGTGCCCTTTTTAAAAAACATATTTTAATAGGTGGCCTTTTCACCACTTTTCCAGCAACGGTGAGCTGCAAGGTGGTTGTTGTCCTCCAGCAGCTTCCTTCTTATTCTTCTCACTAAGCTCCAACATGTACCAGCTCAATTTAAGTTATTTTGGATGCCGAAATTCTTGCTTTTTTCTTTATTTTTGGCATTAGCAGCCAGTTTCTCTCTTAACAACTTCACGGCTGTCTTCATGGCACTATGCAAATTGTAGATAGCAATCAAAGACCTGTCAGTTTAGAATGGAGGTCAGAACAAACCAAGCTGGTGGACACGTACATACATTTTATGGTAATGATGATTTTGTGGGCATTTTATGCACACATTAGGAAACAAGGCACCTTGTGAAGCATCTGAAGAGCTATAGGTGGCAAACTCAAGTGAAATGCTTATTATTAACTTTCTTTACAAAACTTGAGTTTGCTTGGCTGCACTATAAACAAATGAACCAACTAAATATCTGTTTACGTCTGCCAAAGCAGATGTGTTTTTTTATGAATCTTTATTGATCAAAACTTTGATAGCTCCAGTTTTCAGCTTTTAATTGACAATTTTCTGTGTCGAAGGTATCCCAGTTATATAGACAGTACATTAACTCTACATAACCTTCATTATCATGTCACACCCTTCCTCTGACAATCCTCTCAGTGACTCGAGAAAGAAGTGGAGCTTTAATGAAGTCAGGGTCTGCGAATGCATGAATAGCACTGGACTCCCATTTGAATTAAATCTATTCATCCATGCCAGTGTGATTTCTCTGTGGTACTGAGGAAACCGAAGGCCCTCTGAGTCGTGACATTTGTGCCATGGCTGGTGGAGCAGGCTGGGAGGTGAACACCCATCTGCCTATATCCCTGACCACAAATTCCAAACCCATTGCAATACATAGGCTTTGCCTGGAATGAGAAAGATAAGGGGAAAGGAAATCACAGTGTAATAGGTTTGTGACCAGGTGTTTTAGCAGACATGTATACATGTGTCTATTTGAAAGAAAAGCAGAAACACATTTCTTACAAGCAAACACTGTTATTCTTCCACATACACCAACAAAGGAGCATCCAGATTCACTTCCTGCAGTGCACCTGTGACACACAGTCTCTGGGGCGTATTTTATGATTACATAATAATCTTTACTTAAATCCATTTCTTGCATGGGAATTAGTATCAGTGTCACACGCTTCTAATTTCAGAAGTCTCTCGACATACTAAAGTAATCCCTCCCAGATTTCAATATTAATTTGTCATGTGTATTCAAAGAGAGCCTTGCATGCTTTGAAAATGAGCTAAGAACAAACCAAGAGACTTTGCTGACAACAGAGAAGGGATTTAAATGATTTTAGACAGGGGGAGGTCAAACTGTTAAACCCCCACCAGGACTGATGCAAGTTCATAAGACAGATGTGCAATGTGCAAAGCAGATCTCCAGCAATTAAGACAAGAGAAAATAGCACATCAGAGATATAAGAGATGTTCTCGAGGCTGGTTTCATTGCTCAAATGTCAAGGTACTGATTATGAGAAAGAACTGCAGCACAATGCTGAAAGCAGTTTTATACACTGTAGTCCATGCGCTATTATTATTATTAATAAAGTGGACCTATCCTACTTTTTTCCTATTTTCTGTCATAACTATGAGCTAAAACTCAAGAGCAAAAATTTATTATAAAACTAGCTTAAAGGGAGAGGTTAAACTCAGCAGCTGCACCAAGTCCCATTGTCAGATAAATACGGACTAGTTATTATAGAATCTGCACAATTACTCTAGCAAAGAATAAAAATATGGAGCTGGGAACGAGCTTGATATGCACCTTTTACACTCTTATTAAACATCATTCACACCACAAATCACCAGACTACAAAGCATCAAGTCCAAATTGCAGCTCATTATAATTTTGTTGAAGGACTGCTGTGTTAACTCGTATAGTAAATCTGAAATCTGACAGTTTAAGCCAAGATAATGATCAATAGTCAAAGCCTACTGCTGTGCTCCCATACTATTTAATTAATCACTGTGCAATTTTTCAATGAAGATTGTCTTTATTTTTAATTCAGGGCACAAAAGAGTTGTTTAGTAGCTCCATTTCAAAAAAACTGGTCAAATCTATTGTCTCACTTTGTTTTTGTGCATTGTTTATTGTGTCAGAGGTCTCTGTGGTAATGCCATTTCTGCAAAGCTGTCGAATACATTGTAACTTAAAGCGAAACACTGATCAACACAGTCTTATTTGATAAATATAAAGTCACTTTCACTGGCTGATTAGCTTAGCACAGATGAAAAAAGCAACTATGTTGCAGAAAGCCCTGCTCCCAGTCTAAAAAAAGAATCTAAAGAGTCCATAAAAAATAACGAATTATTTTTCATGCACTATAGCTATCACACAGATTAGGTATAAACTGTTATTTTTGTAAGTTGCAGTACTTGTTTCCTTAGTCTTTGTGTAAACCCACACCTCATTTCTTTATATTTTTCCAGTAAAACTGGAAATAGGTGCAGCTATTTATCAAAATGTATGCAAAAATAAGGAGTATATTAGGGAATAATAGAGTATGTAGAATCTAAAAAACTTGAAGGTGAATGTTTGGTATGATGACCCTTATTCTTCAACACAGCCTGAACTCCCTTAGGAAAGAGTTCTGTCATTTCTTTAAGTAGCTTTCAGGAATAGCTCTCTGAGCTTCTTGAAGGACATTCAAAGCTCTTCTTTAGATGTTGGCTACCTTTTGTTTTGTTTTCTTCTTCTAAAGTAGTTTTCAGACAGTACTTCATGGCGAATCAAAATTTGATGGTACATTTCTGTGTACATTTTCCAAGTCCACAACACCACTGGCTGAAATGCTGCCTCCACCATATTTACACCTGGCTGAGTCTAACCTCAGCCTTTTCTCCCTGTTATTCATTAAGTATGGCTTCTGGACAGTCCCCCTTCCACTTACAGCATTTCTGATGAGGCTCCAGTGAACAGGAGGTGGATCAACTGAAGGTCCAGATGCATCTCTCACGTCTTGTGCCAGGCAGATTTGTTCCCATTTCTTCAGGACATCAGTTTCACATATTGTTTATCAGCTGCAGATTTTTAGGCCTGCAACTTCTTTTTTTCTCTTTTGTCCAGTTTACTCTGGGTTTTTTTTTTTTTTTCGAGATATGCCTTATGCATTTTCAAACTTTATGTACAGGAACTAAGCTGATCTTTTAAATTAAATTCTCAGTAGGAAAGCAAACAGAAGGTGTTGAGGATCATGTAGTGAGGCAAAACTCACCTTTAATACTTCAATTTGAAGCCTGAACATTGCTTGATGTTACAGATCTTACTGTAATTTTCAGTGTTCCTCCATCTCTGGCACCCACTTTTCTTTTTTTCCTAAACTTAGCTGCATTAAGAAAACAGATTGAGGTCCTAGGGTCACATCCCTGAATTGTTTGCCAACAGGTGGTGAGGTTGCTGCTCCTGCAGGGAGTGGCAGCTGTTCCCCATCGCTCACTCACCAAGGTCTTGCTGTTTCTGCCATCATTCGTGGAAACAAGGGCAGAGCTTGATGAGCTTCTGGAAAACTGATGGCAAACGCACCGGGAGACAGCTAAAATGGCAGGTATTAGTAGATTAGTGGCTCTTGTGTGTCATTAGCTAAGGTAATAATGGAAGGCTTTGTGGGAGGTTATGTTGTGTAATGATGCATATGATAGCATAAGCCCTTATTAAACTACATTTCAGGCCTATACTGACCCACATAAAATGTGTCATTTGATCAGTAAATGGCATCTAATCCATGGATTTTCTGATTACCACTTCCTGTGTGTTCTTGTGCGGACTGCAGCCGTCGGTTCTCTGCACACCTGTTAAACTGTAGGAATATTTAATCCACCTTTCTCAGAGGATACCATGAAGGGAATGTGTCCTTACATGCTCGTGGTGCCGTGGGAGGTTCCACTGCACAATCACATAAATGGTTGTTCAGTGTAATCCAGCTCACGCACCTATGCAAACCTAACCATGCTACAGTATAAGTCTCCTGTTTTGTTTTTTTTTTATCTTAAAGAGCTTAACACAAAAACACAAAAGAGAAAGGAACAGGAAGGTATTTTATGGAAATACCCGCCACAGGCCACCTGTCATCCAAACAAATTGAACTGACGTAAAATATAAATAATTTACGCTGAACAACATAATCCAGAGTCTGTTATGCTGTGCTACTTTACTTCCTCAAAACTTGAAATTAATAAAAGACATATTAATTCATAATAAGTTCATAATAAGTAGTCATACAATGTATAGTTGTGGTGCGCGTACAGTACACATCCGTTTCCTCAGATTTCCTGGATTACTATGAGATTGCCAAAAAACATGAACAGCTTCATTCTGACATACTGGCACATCCATTGGGAGATCCCCAGTGCCATCTGTAATGGCTAGTGGGGCTGGTGATAAGGAAAGTGAGTCTTTATCTCAGCCCAATTAGGCAGCTAATTGATTCAATACCAGTCATTTAGACCTCCTCCAGGCTCAGGATTGAGCACTTCAAGCCTTTGAAAAGACATCAGGTCCCTGCAGGGGAGCAACCAGGGAAAGATTGTGTTTGACCCTGCAAAGGAGGTAGATTATAATCTAGATTGAAATCCTCTAAACAGGAAGAAATGGGTAAATCTGATGAGAGATTCAACCCTTGATATTAACTGTCACTTTAATCTCTGACTAGTTTCATTGATTAGAAGACAAAACTGTCTCATTTTAACTTTGCAGTGATCAATTAGCATTTTTAAAAAAAAAAAAATTAGAGTATTTTTATGGGTGTTTATTGGAATTATTGACCAATATAATGTTAATAGTAATATAAAACATGATATGCTTCAAAATGTGTCTATTTTTGTGTGGGCTATTGGTTCCCAGCCAAGTGTAAAGTGGATGGAATGAGAGTTGGCGCCTCCAAGTCTGAGTCCATCGTTCTCAGCTGTAAAACGATGGAGTGTCCCACTCCGGGTCAGGAACAAATTGCTCCCCTAAATGGAGGAGTTTGAGTATCTGCAGTGATGCGGTTGCTGTACTGGCCTGTTGAGGTACAGAGCGAGCAAAGTGTGAAAGCACTGTCAATTTACTGGTGAATGTACATTCCTACCTTTAACTATTACCATGAGCTGTGGGCAGAGATCATGATTACAAGCAGCAGAAACAAGCTTCCTCTGCAAGGTGGCTCAGCTCTGCGAGATAGGATGAAGGAGTTTGGTCATTCATCTTATCTCCTCCACATTGAACAAACCAGTTGGGTTGGTTCAGGTATCTGATCAGGATGCCTCTTGGGCGCCTCTTAAGTGAAGGGGAGGACGCCCCAGGGGAGAATAACTCTTGGGAATTTCTTGGTGTCCCCCCTGGATGAGCTGGGAAAAGTGGCCCGGGAGAGGGAGGTCTGGGCTTCTTTGGCCTTATGACTCAAACACTTAATGGAGTGGAGACCAGAAAACACATGAATGCATAGATTTTGAAAAATGCAAGACATTTCATGTTTTGAAATAGCATACACAGCAATTTTGTCCCTATTGTCAACTTCTGTAACAAGTATAACCTATCATACATGCTTATTACAAACTGCACAATTACTATAAAACTATTTATAAAAGAGCACTGCAGATTAACACTTTCTCAAATCTAAATATTTAAACATCTTTTTATCCATTCTATGTTCTATAACACCTGGATTTTCTATGTAATCTATCTACATATTTCCATAATTCCATTGATGTGCGATCAAATTAGGTGCACATCAGGATCAAACTGCAAAGTGGGACACTGCCCTTGATTGAGAATATGCTCTCTTAGTGTCCTTCTGAAAAAAGGATGAGCCTACTGAGCCTATACTTGCAACATAAGAACAGTGCTATTTACAGAGATGGAGGTGGCCTTTCATTTCCCATGGTGCTAATCCAGCACTGCCTCTGGCTTTCCATTTCACTTTTCTGAGGAGGCAAATAACTCTTTTTCTTGACACACTGAAAGCAGGCGATTCATTTGAGGTCAAATACAGGTTGGCTGCTAACAAAGGGATGATAAGCTTGACTTTTAATGCAAGACAATGAATTTCATGTACCTGCTCTTTGAGTCATAGAGATTTATGCAGCCCGTGACCTCAGCAAAGGGAACGTAATGAGCGTCAAGTTCATATGTGGTATGCTCTTGGTTCTATCACGTAGGAAAAAGCAGATATTATTCATAGGATGATGACATGGAGGAGACTGTGTGGAGCATCACGTGGTCTCTAGTGGTTAGTCTAGTGGTTATGGAAGTAAAGCAAATCTCAAAGAGATGCCATTTTAAACAATTATTCTGGGTATAATATTACAGTATTGTGGTCACATGTAAAGGCCTCATCCACACATACACTTAGTCTTGCTTCTTTAATGAAGACAACTTTTTCCCTTTACACACAAAGCTCGTGAGGAAAACATTTTAGATGCAGGTATCTTCAGAAACCCAGAGTACAGCATTACATAAAGTACAGGAAAATGTTGATGGCTGGAAAGCTGGTCACAACTGAAATAATCTGAAATGGTTCCCAAACGTTTTGAATTAGTTTCTAATCAAATGGTGTCTAGCTGTAACTCACCTCTTAAGTTAGATGTCTTTAGCTATTTCTGGATGCAAACTCAAACAAAGACTGTGGCATCACTGAGAGTTAAAAACGGCCCCAATGCTTCCATCTCAGTGTGGCTGTTGTCCCGCATGTTAGTTTAACTACATGGCATCCATGAAAAAGAGGATTTACACAGTTTAACAGAGTAAGAACTTAGCAGGAGGTTAGCTTGTTGGATTTTTTGACAATATGAAATTACCTCTACAACTTTTGCATATTCACTGTTAACTACCGTGCCACTCACAGCTAAAACTGCTACCAAAGCCTACAACCATAGCCAATGCTAATGTTACTTTTTTCTTCTTTCTACACACACACTATTCCTACTGCTAGTTAGTCTCCCAAAGGCGAACTGTGTTTGCAAGACATTAATTTAGAAAACACACAGCAGATGTTTCAGATTTGGTTGAGGATCACATTTAATTTCTGGCTCAGGCTGATGTCAGTATAATTTTGTTCAACACATAAGTGTCTCACACCACATCAAACACCTCCTATATATGTATTTGTATTCAACATGATAATGTTCTACAGCACAAATGTCTTTATATTCTCAGAGGGCACTTGCAGCAACATTTTAAATTGTCTATTTGAACTTCACGTGTC
This sequence comes from Perissodus microlepis, assembly GCF_051167445.1. Taxonomy (NCBI): domain Eukaryota; kingdom Metazoa; phylum Chordata; class Actinopteri; order Cichliformes; family Cichlidae; genus Perissodus; species Perissodus microlepis. The sequence goes on along the minus strand of NC_140479.1, from coordinate 15,417,175 downwards.
CTAGCGTTGGTGATCTGGCCTGAGCATCCCGCCACAATATGACTCACCCCTCATTCGGCGGTAATGAATGTGTGTGCGTGTGTCTGTGTGAGATGGAGAGAGAAATCTGGAAGAAGGACCCGGCCAAGCTCAAAGAACAGCATGTGAAGTGCCCTTAGATGCCACAAGAGCTCAGTCTGAGCGAGGCGCCTGACGGGTGGCACATTTCCCAACGATGGGCATGATTTGAATGAAAAGTGGCAGGGTTGGAGATGGATTACCACAGGGAGGAGAAGGGAATTAATCCTATAGCCACGCATGCACAAACGCATTAACACATGCAACAAATGTAGAAGATAATAATATACTTTCATCACAAACACGCTAAAGCCAGGAATACTTTCTCCCTGATTCTGTTTTAAACAAATGCAAAAAACACACTCAAGTGTTTGCTCCTACACAACACACCACAGTACATGAATGATGACACTGCCAGCCAGTGCTTTGTAGCACACTTTTTGCAGTGTCATTTGAAGGTCCCACACTTTCAAGTCTACCCGGGATGCTCCACCGCTCCTCCATCCCCTTTGCTCATATACTGATGTTTTTCCTGAAACATTAAAGTAGCTTATTGTTTCCTCTGTCCTTCCTTTCTTCCTGAACATATCAATTATTATCACGTCTTGACTCCAACTGGCCAACTTTATAATGGCTTTAGATGTCAGGAAGCAGACTGTTTGGGTATCATTATTAATTTGCATCTACTTACCGTAGAAAGCTAGATTAATTAGTTTGGCCAATTTTATTTGCAACTAGCGCTCAAAAGACTTGTTAATTAGTCTTTTAAAAGCAAAAATAATGTGAAGATGTGACCTTTTTTGTTGTAAATATATATCTTTGTATTTTTGGACTGTCAGAATGAACAAACTTGACATTTGCATTTGACATTTTTGGAACATGCTATGAGTCTGATTGCATAGAAGTCTATGAGAAATTGACTCTACAGCCACTTTGATGTAATGCAAGAGTAAAACCTTCCCAGCTGGTCGCAGTTGGTACTTTCTAGTCAAATTTTAGTACAGCAGGATATTCGTTTTGCAGATTAAGCTTCCATTTTGTGCAAAATAGACTATTAATCAGGGTACGAGTTAGTGCATGGGTACCCTGAGATTGACAAGTCACTAGTACAGGTAATCAGTATCCATTACGTTTTTTCCTAAATCTGTAAAACAGTGGTTATTGGATAATCAAACCAGAGGCTAAAGGTGAAAATTAGCCTTTGTTGTCTCAGCAGTGTAAAAGTCACACTCTATGCCTTCCTGTGAAAACTAAGTGCACCCTTGCTGCTTAAACAGGAATTAAGAGGGTAAGTAGTAGTAGTAAATCAGAGGTGCTAGAATCTTCTCAGGAATGGATGTGCCAGGAAATTCACCCTGAAGTCAGACTGTGCAAAAAAACCCCAAGACCTACATTGCACATTCTACAGGCCTCGGTTAGCCTGTTCAGTGTTAAAGTTTATGACAATGCAATTACAAAAAAGTCTGAACAGGTATGGCTTGTTTTCAAGTATTGCCAAGAAAAAACTCTTCCCTCTAAAACATCTGGCTGCAGGGTTTTGGTTTGCATAGTTGCATCTGAACAAACACAAAGACCTCTGGAAAAGATGAGACCAAGGTGAAAATGCCACATTTAATAAAACCAAACACAGAATATCAGCACTAACACCTCATACCAACAGTCAGCACGTTGGTGAAAGGGCTGATCATTTGGCTTGTTTTGTATCCATAGGACCTGGGCGCTCAGTTATTGAGTCGACCACAAATTCCTCTGTATACTAAAATATTCTGGAGTCAAATGTGATGCCATCAGTCCAACACCTAGAATTTGGAGCAAACTGGGTCATGCAACTGGACAATGATCCCAAGCACGACAGCAAATTTACAACAGAGTGGGTGAAAAATAAAAGAATCTAGGTGTGTAATGGCACAGTCACAAGTCCAGACCCCCAAAGACTGGAATACTGTGGTGATGATGTGAGATACTGATAAGCCAAGTTACTGTAAAGCTGATTTTAAGTGAATGCTGCTAAAGATGGTTCTGTAAGTTCTTGAATTCTTGAGGTGTACTCAGTTTTTCACAAGACTGCATAAAATCTACCTTTCTGTTCTTTCTACCTTGCTGCTAAAGCTTTCATTCCTGTGAAGAAAACTTGAAAAACATCTGATTATAAGCAGCACTCCACAACAGAAACCGCGCCAGGTTCAATAGTGATGTCTCCAAACGTGACTTACTGCTTTCTATCAGATGTATTTTACTGCTTTGGCCTGAATTGCTGCTAATTTAATTAACGTCAATAATCCAAAGATTTGTTACTTTATATAATTTTAAATAAGATTCAATCAGTTTTGAATGTTACAAGGGACATTCAAGTGAGTTTCACTTGAGTTTAATAGTTTAATCCCTCATATTTATCTGGTTTACGCACATAAAAAATGGCAGAATTAAAAATGAATACTACTTAAATCAAATGTAACATATGCCAAAAAAAAGGCAAACATTTGTGCCAAATCAACTACAACAACATAGCTTTGTTGCATATTATAATATTTGTGTTTTAGGTGGACATCTGTTCTTTATTATTCCACAGAAGCCCTGGCCTAACGTCTCCACACATGTCTGACATGAATATCGACATGCCTGAAATAAAACTCAGTGGACTGGGAAGTGACAAGTCCTAATTCTGCAGCTTGTGTTGTAGCCGCGTAAGTGTACTGGCTGGACTGGCCACCTCACCAAAGGTGCTAATGGTATTGACCACTTCATTGTGAGTTAGGGAAGGGCATTGCTAGAGATGGCAGTAAACAACTCCAGACTGACAGTTCAGGGTGACTGTTGGCTTGATTGCTTTCATTACTCAAACACTGTCCAAAGTCTGACCCAGCACCCCCAAAGATTTCTTACTTTTTTTGACAATATTTGCTGTTTGTGTGACACTGCTAAAAATATAAAAAGCATACAGTACTTGGTTGAGACATAACATTTTAACAACAAAAGTATAGATACCACCCCCCCCCTCCCAAAAGCTGCATTTAACCTTCAGTTACTCTTTATATAGTTAGGTAGGAGTCAGACCATGTTTCTTTTTAGCTGAAAAACATTACACCAGGTAACCTGGGTGTAATGTTTGCTACGCGATGTTTGCTACCCTACAATCTGTCCTACACTGTAGTAAAATCAGCGACATTTGACCGTCCTGTTGCTCCCATTGAAATGTATACAGCCTATTTAAAACCTAAAACTTAAAATTGTCCGTAGCCTGCTGTTGTTACCACTGTCCTGTTTTAAATGGATACTAACTAGCTAACTAACCGAATGCCCATTAACCTTAGAACTCCTGTTGTGTGTGTGTGTGTGTGTGTGTTTTGGGGCCACCCTGGGGCGCACACATGTCAGTGCGCCCCAGGGTGGCTGTGGCTACAATGTAGCTTGCCATCACCAGTGTGTGAATGTATGTGTGAATGGGTGAATGACTGGATGTGTAAAGCGCTTTGGGGTCCTTAGGGACTAGTAAAGCGCTATACAAATACAGGCCATTTACCATTTTTTTTTTGTACAGAGAGACAGCCAGGTTCATAATGGATATAAGGAAGTTTTTGGTTTTTTTTAAAAAAAGGAGCCACATTCAGGTAAAAGTGTAAAATCAAATGATCCGTCAATCAAGAATAATGTTGGATCAGTGTTTCAGTATTTATATCATTTATGTGGTTTGGTTATTTTCCTTTTGGTTGAAAGTAAACTGAGAGAGGACTTTTTGTTAGTGATCTTAATAGTATTTTTTTTTCATATTAATGTAATTTTTCATCTAATTGAATACAATCTATTTGTGTATGATTGTCAGTCCAAAGAGGAAGAGGGGAAAGAGGTGAATGTGAGGAGAAAGTACAAGATCAGGAAGAACCAGGTAAGAAAACAGACAGGGAACAGTGACAGGCACAACAGAAACTATTAAACTGACAAAGAGAAAAAACCTTATTTTACTCATACAGTCTGGAAGTTGTGTTCTCCCTATATTAAAGCTGCTATACAGAATCTGCAAAACAAACTGGTTTGAAACATTTTTGACCCTCTTTAACAACATTCCAACATAACATTATAATTGATTGGGGAGATTAAAATTAATAATATATTTTTATGTGGTTCAGCCACAACTCTACTAAAACCTCAGCCAGTAATAGGTAGGCCAACTTTTGGACCGTCCAGTTGTCTGTATGACTGCCGCTGTCACGGTCCTGGGTCGGATTGACCCAGCATTTTGAGTTTTTTATGTCTTGGTTTATTTTTGAATGATGGATTGTTCTTTATGTTTCTCTGGTGCTTTGTTGGGTTTTATGACGAATCTGTGTTTCAGTTATTTTGGTGTGTTTTTGCATTATGGATTGTTTTCTTATTCTCTTGTAGGGCTTGTGGTGGTGATGATGATGATTATTAGTTTCATGTTTCTGTTTATCCGTGTTTAAGGATTTGTTGTTGCATGTATTGTTTGAGTTGCATGTGTTATATTCTGTCTGTGTCTTTGTTTAGTGGTTTCTTATTTTCTGTTTTATTGTGAAGGTCTGTCTCATGTGAGTGTGTTCAGTTCTACTGCTCCCCTGTCTCGTTAGTCCAATTTCTCCCAGCTGTGTCTCCCTCCTGTTGCCCATTCCCTGATTACCACCCTGTGTATATTAGCCCTGTGTTTTCCTGTGCTCAGTGTCGCGTCGTACCCTCAGATCCTGCCTGTGTGTTCCAGTTAGTGTTTTCATGTTTGGTTTCTGTTTTGTTTGGTGCCAGCAATAAAGCTGAGGTTTTCAGTTACATTTCCGTCTCTGAGTCCTGCACTTGGATCCACATCTCCACCTGCCCGCACACAGAGCCCTGACAGCCGCAGTATGTGCGCCACATTAGCGCACTATCAGAAAGTGCCAAACAGTGCCCTGGTGGAGTGAGGAGCTGTAAAGAGAAGCAGAGTGTTCTGTTTATATTCTAAAAATGTTTTAAGCTAGCTTGTTTCAGAGATTCTGTACAGCAGAATGTTTTCCAAAAGCACACATACACTTTTTACAGTGTGTACCACCTGATAAAAATGTCAAGCTCTCCTAAGTACCACTATGAAAGAATGAAACCCATAAATCTTACAGCACAAAATTAGTATCATTAAATTAGTAAAATTAGTGTCTGCAGTAAATATTTTTATTTGTAATAATTTATTCTGTTTTGGGAGTGTTTTTTTTATGTATCTGTATTATATTATACATACACATTAAAAGTGAATCTCTGTCCAAAAAATGCACTCAGTTTACTTTTTACTCACTATGAGCATCATTCATTATTCTCCCCCAGTAATTAAGGTTAGGATATGTATTTTTTTTTTATTCCAATCCATTCTTCTTTGGCAGCATTTAAATAACCTTTATCAGATTTGATGGTTTTGTTACAGACTTTTCAAAAAAGTGTTTTGCTTTTCTTTCACAAATGTGGGGATTAAATTGTGTTAAAATGTACAAAACAGTGATGTCATGTTTTGAGACGAGGACCCAGGGACAGAGACTTGATGAATTTAAGAATCATATGATTTATCTTGCCTGGCTGGGCAGCTCTCTGGGTGCTCAGCACCCCCAAAGCTCTAATCCTAGAATCGCCCCTGGCTGCAACAATGAGTGATGTCACTGTGAAGATCAAAAATCTAACAGTTGTTTTTTTGTGCTCCTAGTTTGATCATCATGGGAAGGAAAGAATAAAGAACTAAGAGCTAAGTTTGTTGTTGTTTGATGCAAAGGCTGCGAGGAAAATGGAGCAAGGCTGTTGCATATGAAAAAAAGGGCAACAAAACAAAGACTCTCATAGAATATTCATCAATTCTGCTCCTACACTACAGCTTTAATAAGGAGAAAAACAAACCCAATCAGCCCCACATCAGCGGTTATGAACAACAATATAATCGCTACATTATATATGAAAACGGAGAAATTATATCATCCACATCACTGTGATCCAGCAGCACCTACTATGGCAGCAGGAGAATGGTGTATATGTAACCTCTAAAACACTGGTGTGTGCTTTCTCTAATATCAAATCAAACAGATTTCATCAGCACGGGCACATTCATAAAAGATAATCGTGCATGGGAAATAAATAGAGAAAAGCTTTTTCATTACCTCCTCATCACATATAGATCAAACATTTATTACCCTTGATCAAACATTCATTACCCCGTGCATTTAAAAAAGTAAGTAGACAGAGCTCACATTACTCACTGTCAACACCGTCTGCACTTTCATTGTGTTTTTATCTTTCTAGTATCAGAATTAGTAACACTTTAATCAGTCTGGCAATAAGTATACACGAGTATGTTTAATAGAAAGAAATTGAAAGAAAAACATGCATTGAATATTTTATCATCTGCATACAGAAACCACTCAAAAGGTTTCACTTTCTTTCCCTTCAGCCTATGGCCCAACAAAGCAGCTGTTCTGATTTCTTTAGACTGAACCTGGCCATTGGCATGTGTCCTCCTCAGCTCCAGCCGTCATTATCCATCTTCATCTCTCCCTCCATCTGAGCAGATAGCTCGCTCTTCCTCCACTTCCTCTTCACCTATTCTGTCTGTAACAATCCTCACTCGTGTTCACTGCAGTGAACCCAGTAGTCCTGCAGTAGACCTCGACCGTTGGAAGCAATAAAAAACAAACGCACAAGTGATTTTAATTTTTTTTTTGCATTAAAGCACCAGGAGGCACCTACTGCAAGGTCTAATCATATTTACAGCAATCTATCAAAATATATTTATTTCACCTGTCGATACAAATGCTTCCAAACGTCTTTACCTCCTTTTAAGCACCTATCTCTTTAAAGTTTTTGGCTTTCTGTTTAATTTTACTCATGTTGGAAGAAATATTATACACTACTAAATATATTTTTGTGTTGTTTTATATACTAAATGCTAATTTGTGTGACTAATTAGTGGAATCTTGTTCAGATTTGATTTGATACTAATGAATGTATGTGTCACAGGTTTGATTGACAGCTTACGTGTGCATGTTGAAGCTTATTTTTTTAAGAGAATATTCAAAAACTAAGAGTGGATGTGAAGGAAACGTTATACAGTAGATTCAGATGCTTCACCAAAATTTTGCACTAACTGTTTGGGAATTACACATTGTTTTATACAGAGTGTAAAACAGAGTTTATTTTCAGAGTCTTAAAATGAACTTGACAAGCTAACATAATTTTACATATAAGAACTCTTTTTAATCATCTTTGCATTCAGTGACTGTCTGACGTCTGTGATGCTCTGCCAGGCTTTTACCGCAGCCACTTTCAGCTCCTGTTTGTTTGTGGGTCTCTGTGCCTTCATTTTGTCTTCAGCATGACCTTTTTGCCATTGAAGAGTATTTCCATTTTTAGCCTTGAGAAACTCTTGGGTTACTATTACAGTATACTTTGGGTCATTATCCATTTGTACTGTGAAGCCCAATTACTTTTGCAGCATTTAGCTGAATCTGAGCAGAGATTATATCCCTGTACACTTCAAAATTCACCCTACTGCTTCTATCAGTAGTCACATCATCGATGAACGCAGTGTTGGAAGCAGTTGGAAGCAACACTGCTTCGATGGAACCATGTTTGAATAATCTTCACCTCATGAGCTGTTCCTTCCCGTTCTCTATGCTTTGGTCTTCCCATCATTTTGATACCCATTACTCTTGGTTTCATCTTGACAAAGATTTTTTTTTTTTTTTTAACCAGTGGTTTGGACCATGTAAACAGACACCTTGTTGTGTGTTTACAAGGCCAAAGATCATCTACCAATTGGAAAGTCCGTGGTTGGCTCCCTTCCTGCATGTGAGTTTCTGAATATTACATTAAAAGTGCTTATGCACAGAGAAAAGCACATAAGCGATTGAAGATTGTGGTAAAAAAGGGCTTTGGTTGATCAAATAGAGCAGAAAAAGCCATATAATTATAGTTTATTTTTACTATTACATTCACAATTGGGATAAGCTTAAAGGCAATCTTACAAATTTAAAACAAGATGCTTGACAGACAGCTTGCATGTGTGCGTATGGGGGAAAAAAACCCTGCAACAATACAGAAATGGAATTTAAAAACAAGAAGCATAACAGAGCAGCGGCAGAGTGACGCGGCCGTCACTCATGGAGACCTGCGTAGTAGCTGCTCTTCATCATGACTCTGAGAACATGGGAAGCCGGCGCACAGACAGTGCTGCCAGACCCAATAACGTAAACATAATGAGCTGTAGTGTTTGGAGGGAACAGCCAAGTGTTAGTTTCTGCACCCTCCGCACCAGCTTGTGAGCTTCTCCCGTTGCCTGGCCTTGAGCATGGTTAGATAACACTGCATTAGATAACGGTGCACAAAACTTAAGAAAATGCCTGTTGGCTTCTTTCAGCACACATTATCAACAACAAACGGCAACAAGGCAACAAACAAAACTTATGATGAAAACTTGCTCTGATTTGGATTCTTTTATCTTACTTTTATTCTCTTATTCACCTTGTTGCAAAAAAAAAAAAAAAAAAAAAAGATATGCTTGTTATACGGGAGAAGAAATATAAGAAGCTAAGAGATGCACATGTCCTCATTATAAGATGCTATGATAAAAAAAAACAATGTTTTAGGCTCATATAGTTTCAGGTAAACTATGAAATTCAAAGATTCATGTGAGTTATTCTGTCTCACAGCAAAACAAAAATCGGTAATGTAATTTCACCAACAACAGCATGCTTGCATTTTTCACTCAAGCAAGAATATGGTTAAAAATAGCTACTACTCTGCGTTTAGTAAAACGTGTCTTTGCATAATAATGGCTACTTGCTCCTTTGAGAAGGTAAATGAAAGCAGCTCCTAGACTCCCTGTTCTCTTTTTATGCAGATGATGATGCTGTCTGGGGAGACTGTCATTACAATAGCGATGGTTTGATTTTGCAGCTGTTTTTATTTTTTGCATGAAAGAATAGCTGAGAATGGGCGTAAAATAAAAGGAGGGTGTCGTGAGGTAAATAGGGCGCCAATGTCGTAGAGTAGTGTAATGAAAGAGTAGGTGAAGGAAGAGGACAGATAAGCAGGGAGGCTATAAACAGTGAGATATAATACAATGACAATGTAAGAAGATAGCAAGAAGAAACTGAGGGAAAGAAGGGAAGTGGTTAAAAAATAAATAAATAGAGTCAGTACTGCACCTTTCTGCAGACTCATGTCTACCATGCGAGGTTCGGCCAGCTCCAGGAAGAAGTTCTTGTTTTTCTCATACTCCTCATCGTCAATTATTTTCACGTGAACAAATTTGCTGCAAGAGGGAGGAGGGGAGGAGGAAGGGGGGACGTGAGAGAAAAAAGGACAGAGAAGGAGAGAGAGGGGAAAGAGAAGAAGAAAAAGGTTAATTTGTGATGGAGGGACACAGGAAGTGTGCAGTAAGTAGGATTAATAATCAGCATGGAAGAAAGGTTAGGAGGTGGAAGGTCAGCTTGCTTTGGACCAGCCTGTCTGTCAGCAGCTGGACATGACACACACACTGGTTTCAGTGAGCTCATTGGCTACAACGGGTGTCATGACAACCACATTTATCACGTTGCCAGACACAAGTGGAACGAGTAAGAGGGAGGTGGGGGACGTTGAGAAGCACTCCACGGCAGGGCAGATAAAAAGAGCACAATGAACTGAAAACAGCAGCGTGTAATCACTCGGGTTGTAAAATGTGTAAACGAACATTTCGCAAGGGCAAGAAGGTGAATGAAGGATAAATGAAAAAAACTGCCACTGCTACCTAAATTGATTTTTGCGGCTCAGTGTTTCAGTCAGAACCCCTTTAAACGAGATGGCCGGCTGGACACAGCGAGAGCTCGGCCACCTCTCGAGGCACAGACGTGGCAGAGGAAAGAGAGAAGTAGCTCGTTGCTGAGTTCACTGCTCCGGTTTGGGGAGAACACCCCTTTAATGAAGTGGAATGTCTGGAGGGCTCAGGCTCCTTCTCTGGAAAAGGACTGCTTGTGACATCATCACACAGAAACAGCTCAATATGGCACCTCAGCCCCAGCAGCGTTCTCACCACTGATCGCCCTAATTGATCTTTATAAAGAGTTATCGACAAGCGCAGGCAGTTAAGTGGTCAGTAGGTACCCCAGATGCCTCAGTGCCTTGCCATATCGCAGCAGGAACTCCTCGAGGAACAGCTCTGTTGGATTCAACGGGATTCACGAAAACAGCTCATCGCACGTTGTCTGGTGCTGGAAAATATAAGCAAATTCAAGTCTTTCTGCATCCACTATATCAAGGCCTTGAAAGCATTCCCTGCAAGCACAGACAGGTCAACAATACTTAACAGCGACGCTGCCGCCCCTCAGATAGGGATGACACACTTCATTACATGACATCTTCACAGGAAGACGCTTTTCGTCTTCATCTGCCAAAAAACACAATTTTCCGCATGTTATTTAGGGAAAGTACTTGGAGAGCAGGGGTTCAGCTAATAAGATAAGTAGCAGGGAAGCATTCATTATGGATAGCTGCTCATGTATCATGTATCAAGTCAAAAAGCAGCTCCCTCTCCCAAAATCCCGCTGATGTACTTCCAGCACCATGACACGTAGCGCCGCTTGTGTCAGTCAAAGCACTGACACGCACAGAAGTCTGCCGCACAAAGCAGCATGCTGCACACATGCCACGCATATAAAACTCCTAATCCGAGCATCTCGAGAGGAATGAAAATGCATAAGTAACCTTGCTGTAATGTATAGCCAAATTCCTGTCTCTGCCCGGGGTATTTTCTAGATCTGAATTTGAATTGCTGCGGGGTGTGAGCCTACAGTTTCAACCTGTTAGCACAAAGAAGATCCATGTTTGTCTTTCCCCCTCTCCTTTCACATTAGATCGGCAGGTGAGACGTCTCCAGTGCTGCCGTTTAAAAGCGCCTCGGTTGTCATCAGGACTGAAAGAAGAAAGACCTGGAGTCTAATGAGCAAGTGGAACACGGCAAACACACACACACACACACACACACACACACGGCCTGGCTGCTGTAGGCAACGGTAATCTGGCCTGACATTCACAGCGAAGCTACAAATGCAGCCTCTCAATTAATCTAATCCCACATGCAAAAAAACCCAAACCAGCTACATATTTAATGACGCTGAGTAAAAAGGAGCTACAGGACCCAGATTCCCAACTTTCTCTACGCACTTACTACAGTTTTCAAGCCAAGATGCTATCCTTGCTCTTAGATCCTTAGGTTAATTTAGAAATAGGCAACAAGTAATTAGACAAGTGAAATTTTTTATGCCTTAAACCTAAAAAGAGTCACATTAGACACAATAATCTTAAAGTTATTGGATTTCTGCACTGCTTAAACCTAATATAGTAGAAAATCATCTGGAAAAAAAATATAATCATATTTAATTTTCCATGACAGTTTGACCAACCTGACAAGGGACTGATGCCAATGAAAATGATCTTCTAATAATAAATGACCATGTTAGTGTTATTGAGTAACTTCTCAAAGAATGAGTCACATTCATTTTTGTTTGTGTTGATAACAGAGTAAGCATCATGCTTTTGGAGCCTCTTCAACTGAAGTCAATAATAACCTTTCTGCATACTGGATACTACACTCCTGCACACCCAATAGGCTCTGGTTTTAGGCTTTTAAAAATCTAGGCCAGGGGTCTCCAACTCCAGGCCTCGGGGGCTGGTGTCCTGTAGTTTTTAGATGTGTCCTTGATCCAACACAGCTGATTCAAATGGCTAAATTACCTCCTCAACATGTCTTGAAGTTCTCCAGAGGCCTGGTAATGAACTAATCATTTGATTCAGGTGTGTAGACCCAGTGTGAGATCTAAAACCTGCAGGACACCGGCCCTTGAGGCCTGGAGTTGGAGACCCCTGATCTAGGCAATGAAAGGAGATTTTATCCAATCACAAGCCTGTTTAGACAAGATCAGTACAAACCATAATATATCCTTCAGCATAAATTAGTATAAAGAGGAAAGAACATGAAGAAAGAAAGACTTTGTAGTGCGGTGGGTTAAGTAGCGGACTTTCACCTGGAAGAATGGGGTTCATTTCAGAACATGTGTTCATATGCCCAGGCTCGTCTGGTGGGAGTGTTTTATCTATGTTTTGGCCTATAGGATTACTGCAACTTTTAAATGGCAAATGTTGAGGCTCATCGGTTGTCAAGAAGTAGCGCCTCCTGTATTAGAGTTTGCAGGGATGGTAATGGCATAGGACGAAGGTAAAGGGGCACCTATGGACTATGGTTCACTCCCCCGCGAAGTTATACACTTTTCTCACCTGCTGGTTTAAAAAACTAAAAACTATTTGTTTTTTTTATTGTAAAAGACTGTGGTTTGGTTTTAAACACACACCTTCACATCAGTAATGCTTTATGTTGACAAGTTGGAAGTGACAGCCCTGTCTCACTAATGCCACAACCTAGTGTGTCACGCACCACCGCCAAAGGACACCTTGTGCGTAAGCGAGACACAGTGAGCAAGTGAGAAAAAGAAGAGGAAGGGTGAGAAGATAAGAGATAATAGAAAAGGAGTCCATATAATAAGTCCTTATTATAAGTTTGTATATGACTGGTGGCAAAAAAAAAAAGGAAAAGAAAATATCTGTGTCCTGCAGTGTTCCCTTTTTCTAATTTAGAGTAATATTCACACCCATGGCCCACACTTCACAAAGCATCGCAATCATAACTGCCGACAGGCCAAATATAATCACGCACAAACCTATACAGTGCTTAACAAATTTATGTAAACATCTGTCGTTAAAACAAGAAAACAAATGTTTTGGAAATCTGTCAAAAACTCAGTCATGTCCAGAGGGCCAGCTCAAATTTGGTTATAACAACATTAATTCGGTTTTGTTATTTGCAAAATAAATACCATTATTTTTAGTTTTGAACAAGTCAGAAATGAATCATGCATAACATTCAGCCACTAAAATGACTCACACAAACAATTAATTTTGGCAAGTAATTTGGCATTATAATAAAAAATAATAATAACACACTCATTTTTTATGTATTTTTTGCAAAATGGTAAATTTGAAAATTCATGGAGAGCATTAAAAATGTCATTCAGATTAAAAGACTAGCACACACTAGCAGGTTAAACATTATTTTGGTAATTACCAATACTGTAGGACAGCTGTGGCATAAACCTTAAACTGGGTGGGGTTTAATAAATTTGTTAGACACTGTGCATGACATGAGATTTGTCTGTGAAAATTGTCAATAATTCGTTCATTCAGGTAGGTTGATACAGTTTGTGTGAGTGCATTGTCAAACATCTGCTGTGCACACTGACGCAAACCAGAGTGTTTAAAGAGAAGTTTTAATATCGCCTTTATCTACAGGGAGTGGTGTAACAGCAAAGCTTTGGATTGATGTGTTGACATAAAAGACACAGAGGGTTTGATAAAGTGATACAGTATACACAGACACACAAAGTACTGTAAGCTTCTGCTGCTCTGGTTTTATTTATAGTTTTTTGATACATTTTTTGAGTATGAGCTGCTGTGATATTAGTTTTTCGGAGGTGTAACAGGTATTTTCATGAACCAGTTGAGATGTGATTATCTAAACACTTATCTTTAGTCATTCTTTATGCAGTTAGCTTGACATGCACATTACAAAGGAGAAAAAAAGCAGCAGAGGTACAAAGACAAATGCATAGTGTTGATATGCAATTTCATATTAGTAATTTACTATATTTACTGACATGTAACAGAGAAATATGTGTGCAAAATACCAAGAAATAACAATTCCATCTATTAAATATATTAAATGACATGAGAAAATGGTACATGGCTTCAAATGAAGCTGCATGGCATGGAAGTAAATAGTGGATGTTATTCTACCTTTAGTTATAAAAACAGGCTAATAGTGATAACACAGGGACAAAGGTGGCAGATGGTGGCTTTACACATTAGCACAGGATGCTATAGCTTAATATACAGTAGTGTGCAGCAGTCTTGAGCCACCCCTCATTTCTTTCTATTTTGCTGCTAAGGAGCCGGACTTTTTTAACCTCTAGGACCTGGCGTCCACATGTGTGGACATCACATTTTGGGTTGTCTAGACCAAAATACAAAATTTTGCTCTACAAGTGCCTGATATCCACTTACAAGGACATTATACTGTCACTGTTCTATCGAAATTTAAAGCAAATGTCCTCACATGGATCTCATTGTTCTCAGAAAATACAAAATCAGGTTAAAAAAAAATTTAAATAATCTTTGTTTTTACATTCATCAGGTCCCAATCAGTCCAAAGAGCAAAGAGACATTAAAAATGCATGCCATGAAAGAGTTCAGGTTTTAGGAGGTTGTGATCTTGAGCAGTAGTTCTTCAGGCTTTCTGAAGCATTTTTTCTTTGGACATTGTCGGCCTTTTCACTCATTTTCATTCTAGTCCTTGTACATGATCATTTTCAGAGGAATGTTTTTTTGTTAAGCCACTCAATACTGACCTATGAATCATTCAAGCATAAAAAAGGCACCTAACTCAAGTGATGCACCAGTATTGTGCCTGTATATTACAGTCAAAGAAACAATTTTAAATGTTATCTTTTGGCACTTTGTTACCAGCTGTCAAAATGTATAATTTGGTCCCTTTTGTTTAACTGAATCAATGAAAAATGACAAAGGTAACACAGCTTGACAGGCATAAACAAATATTTTTGCCCCAACAAGGTGATTCTTAAAGAGCTAACAGCCAGTATATCTCAGTATACAGTATATCTCTGCATGGTGTGTAGTGTGTGCTTCAAAAATATTATGAAACTGGTCAAGTGGAGGACAAAAAAACAGTGGCAGTCCTGAAAAAAAGAAAAAAAAACAACTATCTAGAGTAGATGACTTTCAGAACAGTATCTGAAAGGTATGTCCTCGATGGGGAAAAAATCCAGCAAAGACCTGACACAGGACCTGACAGTTGCATCTGGCCCTTTAGTTGATCCATATACTGTTCACTGAAATGGTCTCAGTGGAAGCATGGCTGTCAAGAAGCCTTTTTTAAGGAAGGAGAAAAGGCTGAGGAGTGCCAAATTACACAAGAACTGGGCTGAAATTCACAGGTAACAGGACTTATGGAGTGATGAATCTGAATTTGAAATCCAAATTGTCAATATGCAGGAGAGAGATACAACAGAGGTACAACTGTGTACAGCCATCTCTAAAACACGGTGGAGGTTCTGTCATAATTCGTGGCTGCTTTTTAGCGAGCGCTGTTGGAGATCATGCGAACACAGAAACATACAATCAGATATATTAATCCACCATCTAGAAAGCATCCGATTGGCATTTTCATACTGGCAGAGCACTTAAATATTATAGAGAAGGCAAATTTACTGATGAGCAGGATCTGAAGTGTTTATGAAAAAATTAAGTAAATATTAATAAGTAGTTTAATGTCAGTCAGAAAGGCTCTACTTTTGGTACATGACTGCAAGCTGCGAGGTTAGAGCAGGATAGAACTTATGACTCAGGAAACAAAGTTTCTGTACCTCCTGTAACTCTCAACAGATTGTAGTTCTGCACTGTACTTACAGTAGAAAGGCAAGTAAGCAAGATAGTCATTAAGTATATTACCCATGATACCAAACTAATCCTTCAATGATGCTATCTGTAGCAAGTGGCTTTAATCCTTGTACCCCCTTACTGCATCCCTTTACTGTTCTACTTCTATGGAAATTGTGTTTGCTCTAAAATGTGGAAAAAATAATAAGTCATGAAGCTCAAGTATGAAATTCAGCAAAAATAACAAAGTTGAATCTGCTCCGTTCTGTGTCATTGGATATGCATTCTTTGTTATGAAATAAGAAACACATCATGCAGGAAAGTACAGCAGAGTAAAAATGATGTCAGTCTTCGCACCAGTGTTCTCATTTGTTAAAGTGAATTACCCTAATGTGTCAGAATTAATGTGATAATGATTTATTGATGCTAACATACTAGACATGACGCCCTTAAGTTGAGTATTAGTGTGGGAAGTGCCAGTGGGTAATGACAGACGATTAGAGGGTTCACACCTCCGCTGCACTGGGCTGCCGGGCGGCCAGCAGTCTCTGTGTTCCCCAAGTCCAAAGCAGATGGAGAAGAGGAAAAAAAGAGGGATGGAGGGGAGGAGAAAAAAGTAAAGGGAATGAGACATGAAAGTGGAGGTGGTGCAGGGAGCCAAAGAGAGAGAGGGAGAAGAGATGGAGAGGCTGATACAGAGTGCCTCTTTCTCCCTCTGTTCTGTGGCCAAAATCCACACTGCGGCTGAAGTTTGCTTTAGCTGCCACCTCCTCTCCATTTTCAGATGCCTCTTCTTCGACAGCAGATTTACTGTTTTGGTCTCCTCGCTGGCTTCCGTTCCACAAACACTAAATAATACAACCACTCAGAGTGTGAAGCCACTGTGGTGGAGTAACACATCAGAGGAGGTGATATGTGAGATGCGTGATATCCAATCTCCAGTTTGACTTTTTGCTTGTCTGTTGGTGCAGACTGACCCTCAGATTATTGCTCAGCTTTTCAGCAAAGTTCTCTCTTTTTGAGAAAATCTTTGGAAAGACTCGGGTACTCAGGCAGCTGAAAGCATTGCAATTAAATGTGACCTTTTTTTTTTTTTTCCCAGGGTCGTCCTTCTCTATAAAACACCTGCTAACACCAACCTGCTGTCTTTCTGGTTTCTGGTGTCCAAAATGTCTTTCCTCTGTTTCCATCGACTGAGTTGCTCACGCAAGGCTGCTTTTACACAGCATGCATGAAGGGACTCGAGCAGGGTTTTTAAACAGAACTCATTACTTCTACTTCAATGGAGCAGCCCTTGTTGGTTGTAGGATTGTGAGAAGTTCACTTCCTAAAAAGTTTTTGTAGTAAACATCATTTGAATATTGCTAGAGGTAAAAGCAAACATGTCATAAAAGATCAGTAAAAACCAAATATTCCAAAACCAATCTCTTTTCCTTCGACAGATCTTGGAGACATCTCCGCACAAAATACCAAATAAAGCGAAGCCTATAAAGTCAGGGCGAGGACAAGGGGGGTGAAAAAAAGGCCCGGTGCCCTGTGGGAAATCAGTGCCTTAATTAAGCAGGCCTGGTTTCTGTCACCAAGCACAGGGATTATGGGCCTTGCTCATTATAGTCCTGATTATTTCTTTTCCCCAGCAATCACAGAAAAAAAGCCAGTAAACACATTTGTCAATGATTTCTTGCCAATCTGACAAGCTCACATCAGATTTAATATTCCACACCCAGCAGGCCTACATGACTGGTCTTCCTCTTACCCTCATCTTACTTTCATTCTTTTCATCCCTAAAAAGAAATCAAACTATACTTGACCTACTAGTAATCATCTCAAAGAGCAAAAGCCTTGATAAACAAAGAAATTGTGACTGACCTACTTGAGTCAGACATCAACCTTATACAAAATCAAACAAAACTGAAAGTCTCTACTTGGCCGCTTGCAAATTTGCTGGACAAACTTTAGCCAGATGAGCTTTGAGTGGGAGTTGTTTAAGGGAAAACGCATCAGAGTTTGTGCAGTGGTGCCAGATGTTGTTTGAATAATACATGCATCAAAGTGACTCCCAGTTTAAACAGTGCACAGTCGATTCAGGAGGAGGGAGAAAGCAATTTGGCCAAATTTACCAATACTGAAGATGTGATGTAGTCCCTGTTATGTTCACTCAGTGTGAGGGGAAGGGTTGGCCTTGTATGTGAGAGACAGTCATTCATCCTGAGAACCCAAAGTCAAGCCCCCGCTCTGGCAAACACCCTCCCTTCTTAAGTGTCCTTGAGCAGTTCATGAAGTGTGTGATCACACTAGAGGCAGCGGTTGTTTGTAGAGAGAAATTGATTTCAGTGTTTATACAACTAATGTTTTAAAAGGGGCATAACATTCACACACAAATACGCACTCTGTATCTACAGTACTGCCAAGGGACTTGCGTGGTGATTTAGAAATAATACAATAATCTTTAATGAAAAAAAGAAAATGTTTTTGAGTTTCTAGTTTAATAAGGCATTGTAGATTTAGTTCAGTCATTTGGACCTCTGGTGGAACTTAGCCCTGTAAAGCCAGTTCAGTTCATTGTATTTTAAATCAGTTCCCATTCTATTTAAGTCCAATGTATTTATAAAGCACCAAGTCACCAACAAGAGTTGGTGTACTGTAAGGTAAAGAGCAGACCCCAGCAATTAGAGGACCCCCTATGAGCAAGCACTTGGTGACAGTGGGAAGGAAAAACTCTCTTATAACAGGAAGAAAATAGGGGCAGCCAGCAGCAGTTGGGGGTGAGGGGTAGAAAAAAGCACAAAAGAATGGATAAACATCCTTACTAAGAAAAAAAACATCAATTTGCATATATGAGTTTAAATTTGTATATAATTTTTTTTTTTTTACTGTTTTTTCATCCTAAACAAAAACAACAACAACAGCAAAACATCAGAGAGTTCGAGTTAAAAAAAATCCCACTGATGATGTCGAGATCTCAAAAACTCACGTATCAAATATAACACACTTGGTGCTACAGGTTTAAATTGATCAGTAACAAATACATCAGTGCAGATGATTTGAAAAAATCCTGAACTTTGTTTTAATCACTGCTTTTAAAACTCATCAGTTTCACTCAGTGGGAATCCTGTCTGACTCACCTCTGTTACATTTTTTCCTTAAGTATAAGCAACAAAAACACGTTATATCCAAATTATGAGATGTTAAGCTTGAACCTAAGAACATCCTGGTGTACAATAATGTGTAGAAAGAGATTTTGCATCATATAAGTAAGTACAGAATGGGAACATCACCAAACTGCCCCAAAAGTAAATCTCATGCACACCATCAGGTTGCAAGATCTGTGGGAATGAAAGAATCTGCTTGGGAAGATTCCCCTGATCCAGTCTCCTTCTATTTCCACATGGAAATTTCTGATCTCAGAGTGTGTGAATATGGAAAACTTGGACACTATTATTCTTTTTCAGCAGAAATGGGGAAGACCACTGGAACTTCTAGGGTTTTGACCTCTGCCTTATGTTTGTAGTAGTTTTTCTTGTGTATCTCATATTTCTGTTCCAGGATATTGTGTAGATTGACTCACTTCCCATGATTTCGATTTTAGACTACACACTGTCATGGGCTGGGTCTGTGACCCAGTGTTTGAGTTCTTATATATATTTTGGTATTCATTTGTGCCCTAGTTTAGTTCATCTAGTTAATTTCGAGGTTGCTGTTTAGTCCTTTGTTTCTTAGTTGTTTATGTCATCTCCTCCTGTATTCAGTCTCCCTGGTCCGTGCGTCTACCTGTCATGTGTCATGTCTGTGTGGTTATGTTCAGTTCAGGTCACGTCTAATCCCCATGTTTCCTGTTTTACTTTGAAAGTCTGTGTCTAATGTCAGTGTATGTAGTTTCACTTTCCCTGTCCTGTCATTAGGTTCATGTGTATCAGCTGTTCCCCCTCATGTGTTTCCACTTCCCTTGATCATCCCTTATGTGTATTTAGTCTCTGTGTTTCATTCAGTCTGTGTCGCGTCGTCTGTGTTCCCACCCTCCGTGTTTCCATGCCCAGTCTTTTGTATCCCCAGCCATAGCCTTACCATAGTTTGTTCCCAGTTTAGGTTTCTGTTTAGTTACTGCTCTTGTGCTGCCCTCTTTCGTGATCATCAGCCACAATAAAAGGCTCGCTTTTGTTTAAGTTCACTCCCGTATCCTCACTTGTGTTCGCACCTGGGTCCACCACACACATCTCCGCACGGTCTGTCTCCACAAACCGTGACACACACTTTACACCTTGAGAAAAAACTTAATAATAACTTAATAACACACATCGTCTTCATTGTCTGAATCACTTTTATAAAATAATCTGTAAAATTTCTTCCAAGATAAGACAAATTTATATTTGCAGATAGCACCATTGCTTCTACAACACTGTATCCTAAAAAGAAAAAGCATTTTTGCTAATAACGTATTTGGCATATAACAAGCACGTTGTTTACTGTTTCCTTCCCTGGAGAACTTTGATTATTTTGTCTTGTACAATATTCAGTTGTATGGTTACACAACACTTATTTACATAAAATTGAAATCCTTCTCCAAGCTTAGCCAAAGATTGTAGTTTGAATGGAACACCAGTCTCTGATGTATTAAAGTTGTGCTTATCATTGACCCCAATGCCCTCCTGCGGATGCAGGTCATAAATATGGAGCTTCATTTATTGCAGGTGAAATCAATCCATCCATCCATCTTCCACTTATTCAGGGCCTGCAGCCTACATGGAGAATCCCAGACTTCCCTCTCCCCAGCCACCTCCTCCATCATATCCAGGGGAACACGAAGGCGTTCCCAGGTCAGTCAAGAGATGTAATCTCTCCAGCGTGTCCTGGGTCTGCCCTGGGGCCTCCTTCCGGTGGGACATGCAATAGAGGGGTAGTAGCTCTACTCTCTCAAATGACTGAACTCCTTTCTACATTCTTTAAAGGAAACTAATTTCTGCCGCTTGTATCCACAATCTCTTACTTTCGGTCTCTACCCAGAGCTCGTGACCATAGATGAGAAAGTGAAAAAAATCCAACCAGTGATTACGATGCCACAAAAACTGTGTCTAAGAAAATAATTTAGTTATCTAGGAATGTAATTTCTCTGTGACAGGGCTGCTCAATAACACCACAATTCTTTACATAAGGTGTAAGACGTGACCTTGGGCTCTGTAGTCCCTCAGATTGGTATTTTGGACAACTATCTGATACCTTGACTAATAAATGGAATATTAAATCATTCCAAGCCCCCAAACTAAGCTCTACTTTGGATTTACTCACTCCGCTTTTCTTCTGATACCTTTAAAACGACCACTTAGAAACCAGCGGTAGATGTCACTTTCACCTCGTCCACTATTATTTATTGTCAGTGGCTTCAAAAAAAGAAATGCAGTGTGCCCAGCCTTCACCCTGAGCAATCACGGCAAGCTCAGGGGACACAGCTGCAGTTAACTCTGGGGGAAGTGTCATGGGTCATGGCAACAGACTGATCAATAAAGTATTACATGACTTCACAATATCAGGTAGAGGACGTAGGGGAGGGAACGTTTTATCAGTTGCAGGCGCATATGCAAACACGCACGTATACAGAAGCAGATGGAAAGGTGACGCCTCGCAGTGAGGTACACATTCCTGCAACTCACTGGGGTGTAACTCATGTCGAGAGCTTGCAGTGAGAACGCAGCCAGGTTTATTAATACTGCTGCAAAGAGGAATCATGGGTAGTCACGATGCTGGTGTCAGATTTTATGGATTCCATGGCAGGACTGCAGCTGTCCCTTCTCAGCCCTCTCGCTTTCTTCAGCATAGCCTCACACACCTGCATCCATCTTTGTGGGAACATTATATCTCTCATTTATCTTGCCTGGTGGGCAGCTGATCAGGTTAGAGTGTGTGTTACATTTAAGAGAGGGGTGATCGTATATGCCCTCACAGACAAGACACGTATGAAATTCTCCAGCCTTGGATAGAAATGTGTAATGTAAAGAACCCGCATCCCATTTGCTGCTCTTGCTTTTCCTTGTTGTCATGGATACAAAACCCCTTCGCCAGCCCGACTCTTCTCTAAATGCGACACATGACACACGAGCACTTTCTGCAAAACTTTTCCATTCATTTTCTTTTCATGTGAAGGCATCGAGCTAAGCAACACAATGAACCTGTCCCTGGAGGGAATAAAGAGCCCTAACAGGTTTACCTCTGTCTGCTGACACACACTCCATTACTTCATCTCCGACCTGCACACACATTAACCTCAGCAGCTGTTGCAGGTGGCAGGAGGAAGGACCAGGAGTTCACACAGTGGCAGCTTGCTTCCTGTGCCCTATTGGATAGTTACTCCAGCACTTAAACCTATTGTCCACATTAGTAACAGCTGAGATTTCATAGTTCCCTTGGCCCTGCAGAGGGCACAAACAGCACGTACCCTACTCTTGACATGCTCCTTAAACATTACGTCCAGAACGTAAACTGAATCTAACAGTCAGGGCCCATGGTTCTGAGAAAATGGGATGAGCTTTTTACTATTTCATGTCTTTTTATATCACATATCTGATCAACAGGTGGTGGTAGCACGGCGTTTGGCAGCAAAGATGATGACTGAGAGTGAGTAAGCATTAATGTAAACAATGCAGGCTTTCAAATTCAAAAATGAGGAAGGAAATCCACTTTCCAGAAATTACAAGAGGAAGGATAAAGTATCCATTGTCTAGCTTTAATTTACATGTCTGCATTATCAATTTAAAACAAATGTGTGAAAAATAAATACATTCTTTCAGTACTTTTGGCAATTGGGTTTTAACTACTTTTTTTCCCCTTTATTTGCTTTGGAAGTTTAAATTGTGAGCAGATTATACAATTATGTTTTGGCTACAATGATCATGATCACTCTAGTTTATTATTAGAAAATAGAATGGCTTCATTATTAATGTCTGAATAAACATTTTACCTTTTTACCATAGACCTTGATTTATTGGAAAGCTATGAAATAATAATCATTAACTGGACCTCAATCAAATCTTAACTCTTAATGCTTTGCGCAAAAAAATAGCTCTCATCATGCATTCGCTAGTTTAAGTCATAGAAAAGGGAAGCTTTCTCCTAATAAGATTCGAAAAGAAAGGCCAGGGTACGGATTTTGGACAGAAAGCGGGGAAACAGAGAGCTCTGATAAACCAGGAATACTAAAGACATGAGGGACATGGCTGAGAATGAAATGTACTTTCTGGAGAGGCAAGAGACTGTCACTGATCTAAAGAGAGAGGCCTGGATTGGGAGGAGGAGGAAGAGTGGAGCTGGTCGGCTTCACTTGTCATGCACCCTTGCAACACTGTCTCCATAAAAACATGATGACTGCCAGCACTGAAGGAGAAAAAGACAAAAGAAGAAGATTAAAAAAGGGAGAGGACACTCAAAGGTGAGCGAGAGAACGGGGGAGCAAGTGAAAAAGCAGACAGCCATGCTCCATATTTTCTGAGCAGAGAGCAAGGCGAGCATTGGGTGTGGGATTTGGGGGGGTGCACGCTCTATATTTTACATTTTTTTGTGGGGGGAGGAATGTCTGGAGCAGGCCCAAAGGTCCTCCTCAACAAGGACACAACGCAATAAAACACTCAGAGATGAAGTGTCTGATAGGGGGCGACAAGGGAAGGAGAGGAGAAAGAGCGAAGTAATAGAGGATGGAGTCAAGCCTCCACAAAGAAAGAAAGAGCACCAGCCTGGTGGGGATGAAGGAGATGGTCGAGCTGAGGGCAAGAAATGCACGAGTGTTATTCTGGGTGTCTGGTGTGGGTCCGTGACAGCCCAGAGAGCCAAAGCAGGCTAAGTTAAACTGCCGGCAGCCAAATGACAAACACCATCATATATGAATGACTTGGGAGAATGAAAAGCTCCCATTGCATCAGGGACGAGTAAATCTTAGAAATGCAGTGCACTGACATAATAAAGCATAACCTTTCTTGTCATGTGCAGAAACAAGGCAAATTGTTACAGTTTCGGAAATAGAAAGCTGGTCTCCGCTGTTGCTCTACTTGCTCGTCCGTGGGCCTGGGTCAAGACTCTAAAGCCGTTAGATTCTTTGACTGTATATAAATTGCCTGTTATTTTCTCTGTTACTTATTTGATGACTTTAAAAATTATTAAATTTGCTTAACATACACAGTATAGTAGACTAAGTTACTCCATTCAAGAAGAGCATGGTGAGAATACTGGTGAAATACTTCTGCCGAGGAGGAGAGCCAACATCTAGCTTCAAAGCAAGAATCTGATGATGGTTTGAAGGTGCATTAGTAACACAGGATTGGTAACTTCCTAGTGTTAATTGACATACAAAGGTACTGGAGCAATAGAGCATGTTACCATCCAGATAATATCATTTTCAGCAAAGGCTTGCTTGCTTATTTTCAGCAAGACCGCAATGTGCATGATTCTGTAGAAGGAGTTCAGGTGCTAAATTTGCAAGTGAAAATTGATTTTTTTCAAAATATGTAAGTAATAGTATCCTGTTGCTCTACTGATTAAAGTGTACACGCTGTATTTTTTCCTTAACTTTATTTCTTCTTAATTTCTATCAGAAAAAGGAAATAAAATTGTGGCTTCGAGTCTTTCTCCACTTCTTGTCACACTGTCCCACATCACTATCTGAACAGTAATAACCTTAACATATTCTTATTATTCATTAGCCCAACAGCCTTATCAGTTGGTTTTTCGAATTTAATTTAGACTTGGGATACGAGGCTATTGAGCCTCACTTCCACATGACTGAGAATAATTTCCCCACACTGTTGCGGTCAGTGTCAAAGTTGTCAGCAAAGATAAAAGGTAACTTAGCCTACTGTCTAATTTATTTCTGCCTGCCGGTTTTTCTTTCAGCATGACCACAGTCGTTCGCAGAACACGACTGTTCCAAGATATCTGACTCCCACTGAACAAAAACTAATTTAGCTAGAAAGCAAACATAAAAGTCATGTTAATGTCCACAGGGACTAAATGTCATACATCATTGATGGCTGTACACAAATTCTCTACTCCCCTGCTCTCAAGGAGGACACAGCACAGAGGACCTATTTTAGAAGAAAATGTGCAGTTGTTTAAATATTTTCCCTCACACTCTCTGCAAACCTAAAAAGTACAGTGATCCTGCTCATGAACAAATACGAAGAAGAAATCTTAAACAAATGGTTATAGCTGATTTATATCATGCTATATATATGTGATATATATATATGATATGATATATCATATATACATATCATTATTCATCTAGCAAGACTAATGAGTCCAAGTCCACGAACGCTGTCAGAACTTGGGCCTCAGTCACAAAAGCCTAAAGACCAGTCAGTGACCACCTAGCATCGCGTAATTCTGGAGTAGTCACCAAAAAAGAGGGTGCAAGGAGATCTGAAAGTATGAAACAAAGAACTCTTTGGCCTGAATGCCAAGTGTCATATCTGGAGGAAACCAGGCACTGCTCATCACCTGGCCAATACTATCCCCACAGCGAAGCAGCATCATGCTCTGGGATGTTTTTCGGTTTTATCTTCTAATAGGACAACGACCCTAAGCACACTGCCAAGATAACAAAGGAGTGGCTTTGGGACCACTCTGTGAATGTCCTTGAGTGGCCAGAGCCAGAGCCGTGCTCCATCCAAACTGATGGAGCTTGAGAGGTTCTGCAAAGAAGAAGAACGAGAGAAACTGCCCAAAAATAAGTGCATCAAGCTTGTAGCGTCATCAAAAAGGCTTGTGGCTGTAATTGCTGTCAAAGGTTCTTGAACAAAGGTTGTGAATACCTATGTGCATGTTATCCTTTTTTATTTTTAATACTTTTGCAAGACTTTAAAGCAAACGTTTTTCACTTTGTCATTATGGGGTATTGTGTGTAGAATTGTAAAGTGAAAATATGAATTTAATCCACTTTGGAATAAGGCTGTAACATGACCAAATGTAGAACAAGTGCAAATGGGGATAAGTCTTTCTGGGTGCTCTGTATATAGCATTATTATCACTTTAACCTTCAAATCAATCATTGTCCTTCAAGGAGAGGTCAGAGGTCAAATGTGACATAATATTTTAAATCTTTATAAGGTACTTTCTATGCCCTGACAATACAAACCATACATGCAAGAATCACACACTTGTAGCTTATAACTTGTAGTTATAAGGCTTCTTGTCTTTTTTTTTTACCAATAAATCCTTAAGCTGGCCTTGAAGACCTCGGTGGATGTAACAGAAATCCACTCTATGCTCCTACAAGGTCTTATCAGAATTCCTTCAAACGTTTCCGAGCATTCACATTTACAAATACATGCGAATGCTACCAAAAACACGACCTCTTTGGCAGAGCTAATGTAGCACAAATTAACAGTTGTGTTATTGTTGCACAGTACTATAAGTGATCATTGTCAGTATAACAGTTAACACAAACAGGCCTGTACACTATAAATAAAGCCTAAAATAAAATCTAGTGTGCCCTCTTTGTTATGCACAGTATGTACCAAATAGAGGTATCATCACGTATCGAATGGTGGTTTTCGAACAGTAATTTAGACGCCTACTAAATGATGATCCCTAAAGCTGGGTCAACACAATGAAATCCTTCTCTGTAATTACTAGGGCACGCTGTCACTACCTGTAATGTCTGAATTAGAGCTCACGACCACACCTGTCTGTCATGTTGGCTTTTCTGTGTGTTACGCTCTAGAGGAGCTGGGCAGCAGACCAACCCCCAGCACACGTTTCACACATAAGGCAGCCCTTCCTCTGCTCCCGTTCTGCACATTAGTGTTATGTTCTGCTTTTTTAAATTTTTTCCTGCACCAAGAACAGAGGAGACCAATAAAAGAAAATAAGAAAAACACAGTGTCACACCTCAGCAAATCTCTAATCAAGCAAAAGAAAGCACATTTATGAGTGTGAATATGTCAGTTGGCGCAAATGTTCTTGAGCATTATGTCAATTTGCGCATTCTGTGGATGTCACCATTTTTACAGCTACAGTGGAAAGAACAGATGTGGCAGAGGGATTGAAGTTTATTGCATATGTCCAAATGTTGCTTTTCTTAGCAGGATAAATGGTGTTTTAAATATTGAGAATGAGGAGGAATGTAAGACGAGGGTATTTTTTTAGGGAGTGAACCGTCTGAAGAATAAATCAGTATTTCAAAATGTCAACAGCTTAGTTATTCTTGTGACTACAAAACCGATTTGAAAACAACTTGCTGCAAACCTACAGTATATTTGGCTGCCACAGTGTTACACTGCTAACACATTTCACTGCGTGTTATGCTTGTATAACTATGCATGTGATGAATAAAGAATCTTGAATCTTGAATCTCATAACCATTATTGCATGAGTGCAACATGAGGTAAGGGTGCTGTCGTGATATTTATTCTGCTCGTCCACTGTAACCTCCAAATTTATTTAATTTGATGGAACATCAGTGGTCCTGACAGATGAACTCCTCCAGAAAAAAAAGTTGAACCTGGCTCAAAACTTGGCTCAGTTGCACTGCGTTAGCCAATGAAATACAGGTGCCACTGAGTGTCATTCTACTGCTTACAATTGGTAAGACAGAAAAGAAAGGAACTGCAGCAGTGATGATAAAATCCTGTGTCTTTTGAAGGCGGGCCCTCATGGCTAAGGGTTATGGCCACAACCATGAATGTCACCCTGCATCTCTCTCATATTATTTCTTATTTGCTGAGATTTGGAAGCATTACACGATCAGACAGGAGCTGAAGCGGTCAGAAGATCATAGAGAGCACACAGTTTCAGCTGTGTTTTTCAGTCACCCAGCTACTACATTAACCAATCCCAGCTGTTCAGGTGCACATTATGGGTTGCCTTTTTTGTGACCTGAAGTTTTTTTTGGGTTTTTTCACCTTTTGAGTACATAATTTGGGATATGGCCACTGTGAATTGGGCTTTGAGTACTCCCAAAATGCAGATGACCTACAGATCAATATTGTTTTCGAATTCCCACTGTTTGGACATACACTGGTGCTAATGTGCTGCTCACATTATGTAGACACAGAGTAAACAAACCCACAGTTTACCCAAAGAGAGACAGAGGTGTGAATGGTAAAATTTTCAGCTATCTCTTGTAAACAGCCATTACTGCTGACTTCCTGCTTTTATTAGAGTAGCATGCAGACAATTCTTGTGTGCAATGATGGGTTATTAGTAATTTTTGGGCAGCCTCGCTCACAGAATTATCTCTAAATGGAGATGTTAAGAACAGTGCTCTCCTGCCTCGAGGTTAAGATGATCACATTTCTAAAATCCTATTTTTTTCTTGTTAAATACAGAGACTTTTGGTTTACCCCCTATATGCCATAAAATAAAAAAGGCTGAAAAGACAAAAATCATGTTTTGATTGTACAACAAATAGATACACACCTTTAGACCACTCTTTAAGTAGATGTGACGTGTCTTTGATTTTGAGATTATAAGCAAAAACAGGGTGAATGAGAGTCCTAACAAGAACTACAGTCGAGTGTGTGTGTGTGTGTGTGTGTGTGTGTGTGTGTGTGTGTGTGTGAGAGACTGGTTTGGTTTCAGTGGGGGGCTCATTTGATTCGATGCAGACATTGAAAGACATCACTGATTGGGAAGCGGATCGCACAGGGAAGATGCACACATTTCTAAAAATAGTCAGGGACATGGATTCTTTCTGGCAGGATGTGTGTGTGTGTGTGTGTGTGTGTGTGTGTGTGTGTCAGTCAAATACCTCTGTGTCTCTGACATTTAATGACTACAAGCATACACCCTATAATACAGCAACACACTTTAACTCACATGAACACAAACTCTTGAAAACACCATGAAATTGTGATCACTATTCAGAGCCTGGGGTCCTGCACACACAATGCTGCCATACAAACTCCACATACGCATACATAACATGCTCATAGCTAGGTTTTACTCTGCAATTCTCTACAGTACATCACAGCTTTCTAACCTTAGGGCTGGCAACCAATGCAGTGTCTTCTGATGTTGAAATGGGTCCCTTGATAAATTCCTAATTATACAGAAATGACTGTGGAATGTCTTCAAATGGCCTTTGGGCTGCATAGAACAAGTATAAAACGTCACACAGCTTGCCAATGAATTTCCATTGACCGGCTTATGAGAGCAGCTTTATTTCTGCCCTCTGCGTTAAAACACTCCTCTACTGTATGTAGTCTACAGCCTCAACCTAAACATTTCCTTCAGTAGTTACTGGGGTCAATGTGTATTTTGGTCTCAACACAGGGCTGAATAGCAAAAACTAAGATTCTGAACCTTACATAAATTCATGCCCCTGCTGTTCACGTCTTCAAATGTAGTGCTGTGAGGCAAGCAGGTGCAAGGTTTCTTCAGCTGGCATGAGGGTTTGGGTGGAGGAATGGGTTGTTAACAGCAAGGTTAACCTCTAAATCAATCCGCCCCTATTATAATATACAGTATCTATCCTTGTCTTCTAGGTGCTGAGAGATAAACCCACAAGAAAAAAAATGAAGTCAGCTTAGGAACTGAGCACAAAGGGTAGAGAAGACTGCTGGCTTTGTCCCTGAGAGAGGATGTACTGCATTATGAATTGTATGTTAGTTTAACCTCTTAAACTCACTATCTGCCCATATATGTGCTTGGAAGTCTGTTTTTCCAGCTCCAGTCTTTGCAACAAATCCAAGCATTTTTATTTTTTTATAAGTCACCATTAAATTAAACATATTAGAATATTGTTCAGATGTTCATTAAACATTTGCACAATTTAAAATAAAGTTTGGAAGCTTACAGATGTGAGTTAAGAAAGGTGAAACTTTAGCAGGAACTACAAAGACATTAGTAATATGCTAGTGCTTTTACTGCCAGTTTAACTGTGTATTAAATTCAACCTTATATAGTGTCCCAGAAGTTATCTTATATTAAAGGCAATCAAATCACAGAACTCAACCTCTTGGCCACCTTTGTGTTGTTGGAGCCTCTTGGAATATTTTTAAAGGGCTTTATCACACAGATACTATGGCCTGTTGGAAGATAAAACCTATCTAAAAGCTGTACTCCAGTTTTGATGAATGGAATTCACATATTATTGTATTAGTCTCTAGAACTAATGCATGACTACCAGTCCAGGCTTCAATCCAAAGCGCAATATCGTGTATATGTTCCTGACAGTCTCTGGCTGGGCACCCTACTGTGCATACAATATAAGTAGACTTTAGGGAGATTTCTTTGACAGTAAAACAGTACAATAAATGATAAAATAACTTAAACTTTACTGCCTGTGCTTAGAGCGGTGGTGAAGACTTGCACATCTCCCATTAAGAAAGAGAAGTTAAGGGATTTCATGTAGCATAAGAATCATAATCTATATACACTATATACTGTGCATATACACTCACTAGCGTCTTCATGAGTTGCACCATGCTAGTACTGGGTTGAACTGTCTTAATTCTTCATGGCATGGATTCAACAAAGTGCTGGAAACACTCCTCCCAGAGATCTGTGAGATTTTGGTCCATGATGAAATGATAGCATCACACAGCTCCTGCTGATATTTGTCTTCTACATATCCTGGTTCTAGCAAGTGATTATTTGAGTTATTGGTGCCTTCCTAGCAGCCTGAAACAGTCTGGCCATTCTCCTCCGACCTCCGACATCAACAGGGTGTTGTCTTCCAGAGAACTTCTGCTTATTAGATATTTTCTGTTTTATACCATTCTTTCTAAACCCTACAGATGGTTCTGTGGGGAAATCTCAGTAGATGAGCGTGGCTGGCACCAACAACAACATTCAAAGTCACTTAAATCACCTTTTCTTTTCCCATTCTGATGCTTAGTTTGAAGTTCAGCAGATCGTTTTCACCATGTCTACATGCCTAAACGCATTGAGACACGACCATGTGTTTGGCTGATTTGAGAATTTGCGTTAATGAGCTGTTGAACAGGTTTAACAAATGAACTGGATAAAGCATTACCAACTTCCAACAGGTATCACAGTGTTGTGATTAAAACTAATGTTAGAAAAGCCTAACTAGATTACTTACCTTTAAGCGTTAAAGTGGTAAAAAAAAACAACCTCTGTTTGTCATATTGTGTGTTTTGGACAATAAAAGACTTGATTATAGTGAACATAATTTCTCCGAAGACTGTCAGGGGTAATGTGCACTCTGTATTCAAAGACCTGTAAATGCATAATTTCACAGTATTAGGGGTATTAGTGTTATTTTAAATATGCATAGAAATCTGAAAACAAATGTCCAGAAATGCAGTGCGATCACTGTGTGTTTAACAGTTACTGAGAAGATGTTTGTCCTGCCAGCGTGCTGTTTCCTGTCTTCACTTCAAAGCACAGCTGACAGTTTGTTACAAAAAAAAAAAAATCTTGAATTTCCTTCACACTTTCACCTTACATGTACTCTGTACAACTGATAGCTCCCTTGCCACATTACACCTTTCTATAATGCAGACAAGGATGCTTGCATACACACACACACAGAAGATGAATGGCTGCATGGCGTATTCCCATCTCGCGCACACACATAGCGACAGGGAAAATAGGGGTGGAGGAGTAACAGGAGAGGAAAGCATTGAGATGAGCCAGGAGAGGAGGATGATTCAACATGTAAGGGAGGAACTCGCCTCCGTCGCAGTGTATGTCCTCTGGTCTCTGATGAGATTATTGGGTGGCTCCTCCCTCCCTCCTGGCCCTCAGCTGTGTTGTCTTAAAAAGATTAACCACACCATTGTCTCTGCCAATAATGACGGGATAACAGGGCCTCTGCCTCACAGGGAAAGTTGAAATGCTCGGCGCTAATTCCATCCCATGGAGCGTGTTGCCATCATCCGTCCTCATGAATCCTGATTACCATTAGCTAACAGCGCAAGAGATCGGATTGGGCGCCCGAGTCGCGCAATCTGTCCCACTAAGCACAGCCCAGTGCTGGGGAGGTATTCTACCTGTTTGGAAAAGACTGAGGCCTCTTTCCCCAAATTTACTGGCAGCAGCAAACAGTTAACAGGCCGACAGACCACACTGTTACCGGTGAAGCCAGCAGATTATAAATAACGAGCTGTGTGGGCTGATGAGCTGCTGATATGAACCTTCTCACATCTTATCATAACGCCATGTCAAATCATTATCATTTCACAACTGAGATCCAACAGCCTCTGGGCAAAACTAATTACGTCTACCTGAGTTGGAACACTGAGTACAGCATCATCTTAAAAACAGCAATCACATATTCAGAAATGACTCCTTTATGATATTTTATACTCCACAGAGGTATAATTATAATTATCCATTTACACTAATTTACACACTATTTAATTTATAATAAAGCATAAAATATGTAAACGCTTAATGTATTTGTATTTGTCATGACCTGAGAGATCTTGACTTTCCGATCATAATTCAACAAATGTCTCTAGACTGAGGTATGCATCTAGTACACCCTGGTCATGCAGTTTTAAAATTAACTGAGAGTTTAATCATGTTTTTAAAGTAAAGTTATTACCCATAAAGTCTGCAGATCCAACAAATCCAGGGGCGCGAATCAAGTTAAACCCAAATCCTGGCTTACCTTCGCGGTCGGAAGCTACCTATAGATCCTTCCATAATCTGGGACCTTCAAGTTTGCTGTCTGTCCTTTGGATAAATTTAAAACAAGGCTTTTGAAGCCTTGCCATGAACATCAGATCTCTGACCTTGAGTGCTTGTTATTAACTTTAATTGTTTTGTGGTGCATAAAAAAGAAAAATAGTGGCACCAGCTACACAGTCATCCACTTTGTAGGAACCTTCAACATACTTCGGAGGTCCATCTAGATCCAGCATCCTTTGCTGCATTTATGATGATGATGAGCTTGTGAGCAGCAGGATATCAACCAGGTAGAAGGAACATGCAAATGGCAAGAACCAACAGTAGAGGAAGTGGGGTGGTGGTGAAGTGCTGGTGTGCTGTATGCCTCGGGGAAGAGGGGAAATGAAGAGCATGTAGCCAGTCAGCCAGTCAGTGGAAGCATTTAGGTTTGCTGAGGCAGAGATGGGAATGCACAAATAGCAGGAGAAGTGGGGGCAAGGGAAGAACCAGCAGGAACTAAACGATCGATACCGTCCTCCGTCACTCACCTCATTCACTATGACATTTGTTGAAAACCTCTCGAGGACAAGCTCTACAGCTGTACATGCCTATTCGATTAAGATGCCTGCCTGATGTTTTGCTCGCATTCCCCTCTGTGCCTCCTTTGGCATGCCCTATCTTCATCTCTGTTTCCCCACATTATCCCTGTTTATCTCTCTTGGCTCTTATGTTTTTTCACGAAAGTTAGTTCAGGGACTAAACTCAGGAACTTAAAGCTTCTTTTTTGTATTCGGTGTATTCAACTAAACATGCCACACAATCCCTGAAGTCTTTGTGACGTTGCACACAAGTTATCTCACAAGCACAAATCATTTATTATTTGTGCAATGTTAGATGTACAAATGCATACACAGAAAGCTAGGCCTTCTGTGTATGCATTTCTAGTTTTAAGCTCAGCACTTTGCTCTAGCTTTGTATTCCCAAAAAAGTCGAGTCCATTCTTTTAAAGATCAGTTGCATCTCCAGTTCCTTCTGTTGGCAACACATTAAATACATTTCATGTTTGCTTACAGTGTGAATGATTGTTGATTTGTGTTTGAACACTAAGCAGCGTGCAGTGCTGCTAACTTGGCCTGCATTTCAGGGCCCACAGGGAGAAAACGCCCACTAAGCTGCTCGTTTTCGGGGGTTTAGAAGTTAAATTTAAGAACCTATCTCAGG
Source organism: Perissodus microlepis (assembly GCF_051167445.1). NCBI lineage: Eukaryota > Metazoa > Chordata > Actinopteri > Cichliformes > Cichlidae > Perissodus > Perissodus microlepis. The sequence goes on along the minus strand of NC_140479.1, from coordinate 15,383,836 downwards.
TGAAATGCAGACATAGTCCCTAAGTTCATAAAAAAGGTTGTGTTCTGGAAAACTTCTGGGGTTGAAAAGAGTGTTTTGTCGCCTGTCACGACAGAACATTCTGTTGAAATTTATTTAAATCTTCACTGTACTCGAGCAGCCTCCATCAATCATGTCAAAGAAAACACTAAGAAGTTATTGCAAATCCCATCTGACCCTGGTATGACTCGGTTTCATATTCATCCCCCTTCCCGTACTATGTGAGCTAATCCCTCTTTACAGTATGTGTCTTCTTTCTTTCTCTCTTGTTCGTCGACTTTCTCCTTTGCCCACCCTGCGTGACCATGTAATTCAGCCTGAACAATGCAGCAATGCCTCCTGCAGCCACTGTTCCTTAGGAACTCTGTTTTTTTTCTCGTGTCCCCCCCCTGCTGTGTTTGTCAGGAACACAGTGTGTCAGCACCTAAGGAAACAGGAGGGGTCATGGGGGAGCACAGCAGGACACCTTAACCCTTTAAGACCTACCATAGAACCAAGTCCGCCAGAGCTTATATTATATTTTCACATGCTGTGGAGCCATTTTTGGGAGCATTTCAAGTTGATATACATCAATACAACCATTATAGCCTAAATTTTAATAATATGTATGCATTAAGTAGATAGTAACTACATAAATTGCCAAAAAGTGCAATAAACTACAAAAAAATTGAAAATCGTTTTTGTTTTTTTAACATATATTTCTAGTTAGAGAAATTTAAGAGGCTTATACCTCAAAACTGTAAATAAAAAAAAGTTGCACAAACTAGTTTCCCACCACAGGAAATTTATTTTAAGTGTCTTCATAGTTTTATTTTTGAAATACACCAATTTTCATATACTGCAGGAAAAACTAAAATAAATATTATAATGCAAATTTGCAAAATAACAGCATATGCATCAAAATAAACTATTTCCAGCAGTGCAATATGAGTCCTAAGCATCCCAGAAACGACACAGAAGGTCATAAAGTCAAACATAACTTTTAAAAACACAAGTATAGGCTCATAAGGTCTCAATGGTAAAAAACTACATTTCCGCAAAATGACGTCACTTCCGGTTTTGGGCAGGTCATGGCAGACATGCGATAGTTCACGCTGATGGACGTAGGAAGTGTTATGAACAGCTGATCGGATCGGCAAATCGTGTTTCTGGAATATTATGTTTTTGTTGCTGCAAGTGCTTTCTATGCAGTTTTTGCAAAGCTATATGTGGAAGGAAACTGTGACCTAGGACAAGCTGATGGCATAAGATGTAAGTACAACTGCTCCGGTTTCATATGCAAAAAAATTATTGCGCTAGCTTACGTCGTTGCAGTTCTACCGGGATTTAAAAATAGTTACGCAAAATGGAGCGTGTCCGCTCCAACCGGCTTTAAAGGGTTAACAAGGCATGGCAGGGGAAATCATGGAGATATGGTTTGCCCCATTCAGCCACCTTTTCCTTTTTCCATCCTCATCGTCTCTCTCATTTTTCCCCACTGTCTTCTCCTCTCCTATACGCTCCTTCTCTCACTCTATGTATATCTTCTACCTACCTCTACATTTGTTTCTCTCCGGGCCACCCTTGCGCTCATCATATCCTCCACTTCAGCAAATGCTTCTGCTTTCATTTACTTTATTTTCCTGTCCACCCCCAGTCGGTGACAGCATTATTTTTAGACACTTTTGGCAGTGTGTAGCAATGTTTGTGTGTGCAAGTTTAGGAAGCTGACCCGATTTCCCAGTCATCTCAATGCCAACTTCATTCCTAACATCTCCTTCAAGTGTGGCCCCCGACAGGGAAATAACACCTGTTCACGGCACCGTAGGTGTGCCAGCTGGGCCAAATACATAAGAGAAGCGGGGAGGAGGTGAAATACAGGGATCGAAGGAAGGAATGAGATATTTGGGAGGGGACGTGAATGTCCAGCAGCTGCCCAGACCCCAAGGGAGCATACTTGGGGTATTAACCTCTATCAAAAACAGGTCAGAGTCCCTGAAACACTGTGACAAGCTAGGATTAAAAGTGTGGATTTGGTAATAGTTATGACTGATAGCCACTGAAATAGACTTAACTTTAAGATCTACAGGGAGTGCAGAATTATTAGGCAAATGAGTATTTTGTCCACATCATCCTCTTCATGCATGTTGTCTTACTCCAAGCTGTATAGGCTCGAAAGCCTACTACCAATTAAGCATATTAGGTGATGTGCATCTCTGTAATGAGAAGGGGTGTGGTCTAATGACATCAACACCCTATATCAGGTGTGCATAATTATTAGGCAACGTCCTTTCCTTTGGCAAAATGGGTCAAAAGAAGGACTTGACAGGCTCAGAAAAGTCAAAAATAGTGAGATATCTTGCAGAGGGATGCAGCAGTCTCAAAATTGCAAAGCTTCTGAAGCGTGATCATCGAACAATCAAGCGTTTCATTCAAAATAGTCAACAGGGTCGCAAGAAGCGTGTGGAAAAACCAAGGCGCAAAATAACTGCCCATGAACTGAGAAAAGTCAAGCGTGCAGCTGCCAAGATGCCACTTGCCACCAGTTTGGCCATATTTCAGAGCTGCAACATCACTGGAGTGCCCAAAAGCACAAGGTGTGCAATACTCAGAGACATGGCCAAGGTAAGAAAGGCTGAAAGACGACCACCACTGAACAAGACACACAAGCTGAAACGTCAAGACTGGGCCAAGAAATATCTCAAGACTGGTTTTTCTAAGGTTTTATGGACTGATGAAATGAGAGTGAGTCTTGATGGGCCAGATGGATGGGCTCGTGGCTGGATTGGTAAAGGGCAGAGAGCTCCAGTCCGACTCAGACGCCAGCAAGGTGGAGGTGGAGTACTGGTTTGGGCTGGTATCATCAAAGATGAGCTTGTGGGGCCTTTTCGGGTTGAGGATGGCGTCAAGCTCAACTCCCAGTCCTACTGCCAGTTTCTGGAAGACGCCTTCTTCAAGCAGTGGTACAGGAAGAAGTCTGCATCCTTCAAGAAAAACATGATTTTCATGCAGGACAAGGCTCCATCACACGCGTCCAAGTACTCCACAGCGTGGCTGGCAAGAAAGGGTATAAAAGAAGAAAAACTAATGACATGGCCTCCTTGTTCACCTGATCTGAACCCCATTGAGAACCTGTGGTCCATCATCAAATGTGAGATTTACAAGGAGGGAAAACAGTACACCTCTCTGAACAGTGTCTGGGAGGCTGTGGTTGCTGCTGCACGCAATGTTGATGGTGAACAGATCAAAACACTGACAGAATCCATGGATGGCAGGCTTTTGAGTGTCCTTGCAAAGAAAGGTGGCTATATTGGTCGCTGATTTGTTTTTGTTTTGTTTTTGAATGTCAGAAATGTATATTTGTGAATGTGGAGATGTTATATTGGTTTCACTGGTAAAAATAAATAATTGAAATGGGTATATATTTGTTTTTTGTTAAGTTGCCTAATAATTATGCACAGTAATAGTCACCTGCACACACAGATATCCCCCTAAAATAGCTAAAACTAAAAACTACTTCCAAAAACATTCAGCTTTGATATTAATGAGTTTTTTGGGTTCATTGAGAACATGGTTGTTGTTCAATAATAAAATTATTCCTCAAAAATACAACTTGCCTAATAATTCTGCACTCCCTGTATTGATGCTCACTGCATGTCATCAGTGTCCGGATCTGAAGAAGTTCTGCCTTTTGCCCTGGCTCTCTTTTTTCATTTATAAGACTTTTTTTGTGCTAATGTTTAATATGTACAGCTGCACTCAATACTGGCAGTGCTAGGGTCAAAACATGTGTGCTGTTATTGCAGTTTCTAAACAATATCCCATCTTAAGCCACCATCTATGACAGCCACCTCTTTACTTTCCAGCATACGTGTTGGCATTTGCTGTGAAGAACATTCGACTTCTAAGGTGGTCATAGAACAACTGTCCAACTCACGATGAATATTTGAGGTTTCAGAGGAAGTCACGGAAACATGCAATGTGATCCACAGGTGAACAACATCACAACATCTGAATGACTATTTAAAGTATTGGAATGAACCTTTTCTAACCTTTTAAATCCATTCAATTTGCATCTAGAACAAAAAATTTAATTTGTCCAGCGTAGCCTAGTGTTTGAGTCATGACTAAATACCTCGTATAGCTTTTATTAATGCCTTCATAATAAATAAATTCTTGTAGCAGTCAAACAATATCATAGTCATGGTTGAGGTATGCTGAAGGTCAGAGCTAGTCTGTTAGATGTGAAAAAAAATCAGAGTTGTAACAAGTGCAATTCATTAATTGTCTCTGTATGCTTGATCCTTTTCAGTCTTAAAAGATTTTGGGAATCTTGGGCTGGGATTACCAGTCCACTGCAGAAATAACACAGACAGGAATTTGCAATTTAAAATCTCAATCCACGTCTGTCTTCAGAGTCTGTAATGAAATCCGTCTTGAAGAAGCCCAAACGGTACAGGAATAATGCAGGCCTGCATTAAACCCAATTAAATTATCCATTAATTTTTTTATTTGCTTCAACTGGTATCCTTAAAATGCATTGAAGCTGGAAAGTAACAGTAAAGCTGATGACAAAGGAAACACAAAATGACCAGCCTAATCCACAAGGACCTCTCAGCTGTATCTGGCGACCTTGTGGAGGGAAGTAATGACTATTTGATCATTAGAAGATTAAAACAATACAACACCACAATAAACTTAGATTCACATCCATGAGAGAATAGGTCAGGATCATTCAAGTCTTGCATTAACCCATAGTCTGCTGGTGTCCTTGATCTCACACCCTCTGTTTTCTACACTGCTTCCTTCCCATCATCCCAAACTCCTCTCTGTTCAGTCACCAGCTGTTCACACATCCAAACCTACGCCTCTTTCCCTTCAAGTCTGCTGGGGAGGTGCACAGATCGTCTGCCTGCTATGTCCTTCTGGCATGCAGCAACCACTTGGATTCTCTGCTTCTCGCTCGCACACAGCCCTCATTCATTCAATTTGAGTCCACTCCACAGCCAGGCATCATTAGTTGGTAACCATTAGATTTATCTGTCTGTCTGTGTGCAGGAAGGCTGCAAGACATAGACTGATGTAAATCAATGCAAACAGGGATGACATATGACAAGGTAAGGAAAAAATGACATAGGAACATGGTAGACAAAGCGTGGCCCACAGGGAAGAGCTGGCTGACATGCTTTAAATGAGTGTCATCTGATCAGGGCAGAGAGTTTGTCCTTCAACACGCTTTCCCCTTTGGACACAACAGCACTATGGATAGTGAGCAAACATGTTTAGGCTACTGAGTAAACAGTTCTTCCAAGTATTCCACTTCTTAGCCAGCACTGCTGGGAATCAGAGTTTTGAAACTGGCATTTTAGGACATACAGTAAAAGACACGTAAATTATATAAGAAAAGAAAACACTATTTTATTATATTACAAATGTGCAACTGAATTGCGTCTTAAATCTTAATTTATAGAAATATCCATTTAAAAAGTCATAGACTGCTCCACAGCATTTTTTCTCCCTCCCACAGGAACTGAAGTCAGCCGAGTATGCAAAAAACTAAAAGACATGATGGATGTTTTTTTTCTGCCTATCGTCCAGGTGATTAAGGAAAAAAATGTAACAGCATAGTTGTTTAATTTGAATTTAGCACAACAAAGATGTAAAGAAAAATGTATTTCAAGTAATGTGCTACTGTGGGATGTGTTACACCCAACCGATTTAGACCAACAGTTTGAATACACAACTATCTGAAGCCCTGTGAAAAACGATGTGCATCACACAATTTAGTAACTTGGAGAAGCACATTTAGCAGCAACAGCAGCTTCATCAGTCTCTTACATAGTTGTGGAGGTGTTTTGTCCCACTCTTTTCACTGAGGTTTGCAGAGATTCATTCGTGCACAGCTCTCTGAAGGTCCCGCCCAGCATTCAGTCCAGCTGAGGTCTGAACTTTGGCTGGACCATTGCATCATCTTGATTCTTTTATTTTTCAGTCATTCTGTTGTAGATTTGCTGCTGTGCTTGGGATCATCATCCTGTTGCATGACCCAGTTTTGGCCAAGGTGTTGGATAAATGGCCGTACATTTGACTCCAGAATACTTTGGTATACAGAAGATTTCACGGTCGACTTAACAACCAAAAGGTGCCCAGGTTCTGTGGCTGCAAAACAAGCCCAAAACAGCAACCCTCCACCGCCATGCTTGACAGTTGGTATAATGTGTTTGTGCTGATATGCTCTGTTTGATTTGTGCATTATGGCCAAACATCTCCACTTTGGTCTTGCCTGTCCAAAGGACATTGGTCCAGAAGGTTTCGCAAGCCATTTTCTTGGCAACCCTCACACATGCTCAGTCTTTTTCTAATTGTACTGTTGTGAACTTTGATATTTAACATGCTAACATGCACAGCTAATCTGAGGCTACAACTCAAGAGCTGTAGCTCTTAAGTTTTGTGCAATCTCTCTAAACATTGCAAAGTTTAAAGACGTCCACTCTGGAAAAGATTGTGGATTTGCATTAAGACACACCTGAATGGTCCAATCTAGCAAAATTTCTGCTTTTATAGAAGTGCTCACATGATCCGTTAATCAAGTATATTAAATTAGCAGCAAGTGGCTGCTACTTACCCTTTTAATTCCTATGGAAGCTGCAAGGGTGTACGCAGGTTTCACAGAACTGCATAGAGTCCTGTGGAAACTTTCTTTTTCACATGACTGCAGGTCAATTTTATATTACTGGTGACTTCATAAATAAAATATTCATATTATTTAATGCAAAAAGATTCAGTTCAGCCTTGTAATGTGTTAAAGAGACACCTAAATGAAATAGTAAGATCACATTCAAGTTTTACAACAAGACAAGAGAGCGCATGCAGAGAAGAAGTCAACACTTTCAGATGCTGTAAGATTGTTAGAAGCGCAGCCTTAAAGGAGCTTAAGGAGTTCAGAATTTCCTACACAGTTATGTGCTACTATAATAAGTCATTTCTGGTTTGTTTAAAAACTGAATCATGCATACATGCTTTTAACATGTTGTCCAGGGCTCATGTCGTCCATTAAGAACTCTCCCAAGATATATAAGATAATCAGGTATCTTTTGTTTACACCTCATGATTCACCTTTTACCACACAAGCATGCAACACACCACATCTCTTTCTTTATAAAAACAATTAAGAAAAGTTCATTTAATTTGCATAGAAGATTGATGAGTCATCCAGAGCACCCCTATGTTTAGTTGTCAGTTGTGGGAGGCGTTCACTAAGTTTGGCTGTGCCTTGCCTCTCTTCTCACCAGTGAACACTCAAAACTGCAGATCAACACACGTTTCAAAAGGACACGCCTTTTCATTCATGTCAACCTTTTTCATCCTGAGAAATCGAGAAAAAAAGCCACTCTGGCATGAATAATTTATATTACCAAAGAGATATGAATGAACTTTGACTGGGAGCCTCTGTCTCACAGCTGAACAAACAACGCTGCTCACGTGACCAAAACCTGAGCAAACCACCATAGCCACAAGGACTCTATCTCTCTTAACTCTGCCCTCAGTGAAAGTACTGTAGCAACAGAGCAGCACACGGAGAACCATCAACATGCAGAAGCACTTTAATGAAAATTGGATGAAAACTGGGTTTAAATGTGGGTAAAAAGCAAATAAATTCTGACGGTTCTTTCAGTGCCAGATGCACTGTCATTGTGAATGTGAAATGTAAACTGTGTGCCAACACTACATCTTATATTGCTCTCAACATTTCCCACCAAAACTACTTGTTTTTGAGGCTAAGCAAGTGCTTCCATTCTAATAGAGAGCTTTGAGAGCAGCCTTATTTTTAACCAATTTGAAACGGCCAGTTCACCTCACTTTCCTCCTAATCACTGCTAACTCTTTCTGGCCTGAGGAGGTTGAGGAGATCCGTGCCTATCACTTGCACCAGCTGCTTCTTTTCACGCAACAATGAGATGCTTTCACCGCTGGGAAATGACTGGCTGCACGTGGTCATGCTATCCTACCAGCCCGACCAACCTAGGTAAGTAAATGTTGAACCAACATGGCATCAGGAAATGTGGATAATACACTCTGAAATACTAAACCTCTGTCTTTGTTGTTTTGCTTGTGCTTCCTCTTCTCTGAATACGTGGACACACACTGATACGATGAATGAAAACTTACGACTATTGTATCTACTAGACAATAAAAAGATAATACAATAACAAGCTAATAAAAGTAAATGGAAAGTTATAGATATAGAAAATCTTTTAGGGAAAATTACAGAAGGTCATTCAGCAGAATATAAAAAAAACATCACTAACTGAAGCAAATCACAGCCATTAACCATGTTCTACAGTGGGAAATGATCACTTTTTGATGTGTGCTGAATAATTTCCAGGTAAGTGGACTTTGAGAACAATAATCTTTTTTTTTTCTGTCTCTGACCAGTGACAAATCTGGCTCTGGACTACACATCCTGACTCAGAGAGTGACACAACGTCATGTGACCAAAATGGTAAAGAAGAGGAGGGAGAGCGAGGAAGAGAGGATGAGGAGGTGGATGATGTCACCCTTAGTGACTTTTCTATTAACAAACATGAGTAATAGACTACATATCTGATCATCAGAAGTGCGGCCATTCCTAAAAAAACAAAGTTAGAAAGAAGCTGAGGAGGAGGAGGTAGGGGGGCGGACAGTTGTTTCTTTTGACCAAAGTCTGTGCAGCCATGCATAAGGTGTGCATGCATGATTATATAAGAACGTCTGCTAAACCTTTTGCACATGGATGTATGCAGGTACACAGACATGCGCGCACACACACACACACACACCTAGTTGTTTTATGTTTGTGTGCATACTTAAGATACATTTGGCGAGCTCAGAGAGGAAGAGTAGCAACATTAGAAGGCTCATTAGCATAATGCAGGATGCAGGGAGAGATGCCATGTACTTAATTTGCTTTTGCCTGATCCTGTCTGATGGTATGTGTCACATACACCCTGAGCAACTCCCCAAGCTCCACCGCCACACATACACATCTCCCCAGTCTGTCCTCCCTACAGTCCCGTCTCTCCCTCTCCTCTTTTCAGTTCTCATCTGTCTTACTATCCAATAACACCATCCTCCTTCCTCTTTCTCTCTCTGCTATCCTCCCATCACTTCTTACCTCATGACTCTTCTCTTATTCACTTCCTCCTTTCTCTTATTTGGTCCTTTGTTCTGCTTCCAACACTGGACAGTCGATAAAAAATGCACTAATTCTGACACATTTTATTTAGATTACATTATATTAAAAAGTGCTAATTGGAGGTTTATAACAGGTTGTTGACTTTTGTTGCATGCCACTTCCCTCTGTGTGCACGTATTAGCAGCAAAATGCAAAGTTTTAAAATAAGGGTTTTAGTGTTATATTAAAGAATAAAATAAGTTTTTATACAATGCTTTAATATTCTGTTACTGTTAAGGCATAAATGTTTTACATATTCATGGTTAGACTCAACTACGGTTGAGCAAAAGTATTTCTCTTTTAAATGTAGAGTTTAAGTACTATAAAATGGAAATGATTAAGTAAACTACTACAATTCCTCAAAATTTTAGTGCACAGGCTTAAATGTACTTAATCACAGAAGGTGGCAGATAAATCTAATCATCTAAATCATCTGATGTATGAAGAGCATGAGGAGGGAACATTAAAGCTGATATAACGCTACAAACTTCTCTTCTTTACCTCCTGCCTTATCCAGGGACCCTTCCCCCCATTTAATTTCCACGCTTCCTCCACCGCCTGTCATGGCTCATCTTTGTCATTAAAAATTAAAATGTTGTCTGCCTTTTTGCTCTCATTAGAGATCACACAGTCTGGGGTAAAAAAAAAAAGACAAAAGGAACGTGAGCGATGCAGGATGACAAACCTACATGAGCCTGATTTAAACCTGCAACACTACAAATTCACGGCACACCCCTCACTCGGGTGAACTATGAAGACACCCCGTCTAATTTCTATGGCTTCCTCCGCTGCCTCTCGTGGCCCCTCTTCGTTATTAATCTGACACTTTCCTTCCCCCTGAGTCAACACTTTCCCGGCTCGATATTGCCTTGCCTCGCAGCCAGATGACGGGAGGCGGGGGGGGGACACGCAAACATGCGCTTTGAATTTTGACAAAGAATGGCATCCCAGACTAATCATGTCCAGAATATTAGGTCAGTCTCGCTTGAATGGAGGGATGAAATTTTTTTATAAAAGATACTAAAAGCCCTGGCGTGACAGGAAAGAGATGTGGTAAACGGCATCTTCCACACCTGTCATCGACTTTGGTTTGCGGTATTTTAAATCAACATCACTCTGCATGGTCCTGACAGTACAACCAGCCGCTTCATAACACAGATGAGCGCAAAGCATCGAAAAGGAGAAAAACAGCAAGTAAAGCTCTGTCTTAAGGGAACTAAATCCTGCTACCAGCACTTCTAAATCCCTAAATCTTAATAATAACTAAGGTATATCGATGTATACCTGTACAAAGAATTTTCTTTAGCATTTTCTATTTCTGTTGTTTGAGTGAAAGATACAGTGCTTTGTAGGGAGATTGACCATCTTTCCATACTTCTTTTTAACTGTGTATCCCACAAAGCTTGCAGAGGCTATCAAAATATATCCTTATATGTACAGCTATGTATCCATGCAGCTGTGTTTGTATAGTAGTGTGAAGTGAATATAAATGTATAAAAGGTCAGATTCAGTCACCAGAAAATTCACAGTGAATCAAACTGCTCGCTGGAAAACCCAACGAATGGATTCCAGAGGAGGTGTGAACACAGAAAGTTAATGAAAGAGTAGACAGTACAAACACGACAGGCATACAATCCTAAACATGCATCCACATATAGAGAAGAACATAGGTGCAGGGAACTCAAAAGCAGCATAAAAGGTCACTGTTGCTCGCACTGCCTTGAGCAAGATGTAATGATGTGTCACTGAGCTGTCAGGCAGAAAACTACAGCCAGTGAAAAACCCTCTCTGCGGCTGCCTGTCAGTCCCCCCAAAAAGCCACGTCTGAGCTGCACAACACCTGCACACACAGACGTAAACGCTCCTGCATTTCACATATGGGGTTTTCGAAACGTAAACCTGGCTAGCTCATGCATATTGCCTCAAAATCCTTTTCATACATACAAACGCAACCCCCATCTGCAGCCGACTGTGGCCAAACATCACTGTAGAGCAGCAGAGCAGTCCCTCCGTGACGCTCACGGCTGTTTCTCTCGACTCAGCTGCAGCAGTGAACATCAGACCCAGCTTCGTACAATGACTGAGCAGGATCGAATGACTCTGAGTGCAACAGAAGCCAGCGCGGGACTGTCGTTACCAAAAAGCTGTATCAACAACAGTGTGATAGGTCATCGCTTTGCTGCCTCGCTCTGTAATCCAAGATCAACAATAATATTACACTGCTTTGTCCACATCTGCCATCATAATGCCTGGACGGGCGCCAGATGTAATTTCCTGATTGACCCGAGAAGGTTTTCTCACATTATCAGATTTGTACGGTGGCCCCTAGAGACAAAGCACGTACAAACTCCAAAACACATGCAAACTCCAAAACACTTGCAAACTCCAAAACACTTGCAAATTCCAAAACACATGCAAACTCCAAAACACATGCAAACCCCAAAACACAACGGAAGTGCTCCAGGACGCTAGGGGCAGTGTTGAGCTCGATTTGCAAAATAAACGGCAAGTTTGTCTGTATGGGACGGTCTAGTCCCCGTCGTGCTTCCCAGGTTGCCTAGCAACCATGATACTAACCGCTGGAAACGTGTCATACAACTTGGTTTGACAGAAATGAAGGAGAACATATTTTGTTCATTTGTTTGTTTGTTTCTACAAGAGCTTTGTGTGATTTGATAAGTATCTGAGGCTGAGACCACAGGACAGTAAAACATGATTTTTGGGCTTCATTTCTGTACTGAACGGTCATTTAAGATTAGTTAGTAAATAACAATTAGCTGATGTTGTTCATGAGACTAAAGTCATATCACTTTGGTAATGTAAATATAATATGGCCAATATTATAGTTATTGTATTAATCATTAGTAGCTATTACAGCAGTGAACATGAACTCTGTGTCAAATACTGAGCCTCAGTACAGATTCAAGTTGCAGTTATTTATATGTCTTATCACCTTAAATCTTCACTCAAAGACAACTATCTTTGACAGTGCATATATAGGTGTATCATATATAAGAGACAAATGTTGTTCCTTCAGTATGTTGGCATTACTAAATTTGGCTCATTGCTTACATATATTTATAAAAAGAAAATGTACAAGCTGTGATAACTGTTTCTGATAAAATGAAGAGTAGACTGATATATTGAATATTCCTTTATTGGGTGAGAAAATCAGACCATGTCATAACTGCTTTACGTCATACAGAATAGATATCAGAGCCTTAAACAGGCTGACTTCTGCTAAATGGGTCAAACTGGGCAGAAAGTATACAAACACATAACATCCTTATAAAATATGATGTAACACTATAGCTCAACTTACCTCAGAATATATAAAGCATATAAACAATTACAGCAATATGATGCAACAAACACAGCAGTACTACTAATCCAAAATACTCAGCTTCATAGAACTGAAACAAACATTTATTTTTAGCTCCATTCTGCTGCTGATACATACTTTATGTTTCTGAACATTAAACTTGTTTCTGCCTTTCATAGTGTGTAACTTGAAGGCCCTGAGTACTTTCTCCCACACTGAAAACACTGGAATGATAAAATTATTTGAACATTACCTAATAAGACTGATTCAGGACAGATAATTAGTTATTTTAAACTTTTCTAGCAGTCCTTCACAAACAGGGAACAGTCTGTCTATTCTCTCCATCTGTCAGCTGCTGCTGGCTCTTCCTCCTCCTCTTCCTCACACACTGCTGAGTTTGTCCTGGTGGATCATCAGGGGTGCAAAGCCTCACAGATGATGTGCAGCAGTGGGTCCCTCAGTCTGTCCTCATTCTGGACACTTGCAGTTGTCACACATGGAAATCAAATGTGTGATAAGCTGCAGGATTCAAACACAAGTGTAACTTATAAATACATGTTCATACTTTTATTCCACAATCAGAGAGAAAGACAAAGAGAGAGAGTGCAGGACAGACAGACAGGTGACAGTCTCAGGTGTACACACTGCTACAAAACAGCACAAAAGGAGGAGGATTTAGTGTTTGTGTTATTACGAAACAAGAAGAGTTCCCAGATGCTACAGTGGACACATGTGTGACTCCTGTGATTAAAGCATCTTTCTTTCAGCTTAACGAGTGAACCGTCAGCTCGTTCAAACACACGTTAAAGTCCGTTTGGCTCGACACCACCGAGGCAGCAATATAACATAGCTAACATTAACAGTGCAGTGAATCCTGCTTGTGCCGTGATATTCAGGACTGCAAATCGAGCAGCATCACTGACTTCCAGCTTGTTGTGTTTGTGGATATATGCCTGACTTTAATTATCCATAAAATCATCACATTCTCTGTAAGATTAAAGTCAACTATTGAACTGCGTATATTTTGAAGTAAAGGTAAAGTAAAACATTTGCGCATAAATAAGTGACATCATATTCAGTACTTACTTCTGAAAGTTTACTCTTCGTCCACTCCGCTTCCGCCGTTTTTTTTCGGCAAAATTATCCACACCACCGCCACGCTATTAAGTCTGGGATATGTTGGGCCATGAAGGCTACACCGACCCATCCTTAAAATTCAGGGAAATTAAGGACGCATTTGAGGGCCACATTTCGAGCAGCCTTTGAATTGGGACAGCCTTCGCCGTGTCGCTGTGACGTAATCGGCCTTAAAATGCGGCCTTTAAGGCTGCAGACCCCAAATCCGGTCATTGGTACTTCCTGGCTTGTGTAGTTACTAGGTAACAAAAGCTCAACACTGCCCCTAGCGTCCTGGAGCACTTCCGTTGTGTTTTGGAATTTGCATGTGTTTTGGGGTTTGCATGTGTTTTGGAGTTTGCAAGTGTTTTGGAGTTTGCAAGTGTTTTGGAGTTTGCAAGTGTTTTGGAGTTTGCAAGTGTTTTGGAGTTTGTACGTGCTTTGTCTCTAGGGGCCACCGTAGATTTGAGAGCTCGGGGTGAGCATCCAAGATTTTAACACGCGATAAGGTCAAGATAACAACGTGGAAAGGGGCAGCTTTCCTAGCAAGCAGTGCACACATTTGGCAAAGACATAATCACTACTAGCTGAATTTACTCACGACAGGAAAAACAGGAAAAGTTGAAACAAAAGACATTCAAAGAATATCACATGTTGTTAATGACCTTCTTTGAAGAACAAATTTACGACTCTACGTCACCAGGTCTGTGAACTTGCATTTGGCGAGTTGCATCTTATGTTGTTGTTTTACATTATGAGTAAAAAAAAAAAAAAAAAAAAAAAAAGAGTTAGGGGGAAGCAGTTATCCCCCCATCAAACTCCAGAAATAGGTAAATTATATCTAAATTATACTAGCATACATTTAAAAGAGGAAGTGTTATTTCCACAGAAGAACTACAAATGCACTAAGTTAAATATAATATTATGACATGTCATTTGGGATAAAACAACAGTTATACTGCGTTGAATGTATATTATTATTTTTTTCTAGTTTGTGTCAATTTTTTTACTGAACATGTTCAAATGTTAAGATGCAGGTAATTGTTCTCTATTGCTCTTTTCTATTATATAGCCCAGTATAAGCCAACACTTCAGTAATGACTGGCTGTTTGTGCTGTGGGCAAATAAAATTGCGGTAAATGCAATATATGTGATAAAAGTGGGTCATTTTAGCTGGTTGCTAGGTGGTTACTAGGCATGTATAATTCAGTGTGGATACAAATGATTTTATTGTAATGCAATTAAAATGAAAGCATGCTTTCATAAGGTTCTGTAGGTGCATAAAGGGCTAAAAACAGATCATTCTAGCCCCTTGTTAAGTGGTTGCCAGGCAGCATAATGGCGTCATAATATATCACGAATAACTCGGGTTTTGTAGATACAAATGAAATGTTATTGTCGTGAAATTAAAATGATAAGATGGTTTCTTGAGGTGCTGTAGGTGGATAAATGCTAAAAACAAGCCATTTTAGCCTGTTGTAAGGCGGGAGTGAGGCAACATGGTAACATCATAATCTCTGAAGTACATGTACACATGTGGCTGCCCAATTCCTGATGGTCTAGCAGAAGCTTGAGGCCGATGAAACAGACACAGGTTTTGCGTATTATAAGATGAAGGAATTCTGTGAGTTTTTATCTCTTTTTACAAAATGTAAACAAAACTGCATCATTTAATTAAATATTTAATCACAGAGTATATTTAATAAAGTGTCTACCTTAAAAATCAAAACTATTATGTTACAATGGATGTGAATAAAAGTAACTCTGCTACAAAGTATAACAATGCATGTTACTGCAGAATACATACAAGCATATCTATTCCCGTAAATTACTACAAGTTCGATAGTTTCCACTTAAAGTGAAACATTGTATATTAAGAATTAAGTGGGTGGTTTAGCTGACATAATAAACACAAATGACTTTTGACCAGTGACTAGATTTAAATCTTGTCTTGTCACCTCGAGCTTAACTGACCTGGTTGAGTTAAAATATTTACAAGTGACTAACATTGATTTTAGATCGATTTTAATGCCTCTTCTAACTCTGGTTGGGGGTGAAATGCCTGACTGTCTGTGTTGGATCCAAAAGTGTTTCCGGCTGAGGTCCAGCAGATAAACCATATGGTTGTGTGTAGTCCATTAAAACTCCTTGGTTAGGGTGAGGGTTAGGAAAAGGTGGAGTGAAAAGGAAAAGGTCAGTAACTCCTGAAATCAGAGACAAATCAGACCTCGACCAAGAAGCGGTGCAATCCTCAGTTTATGCCCCCAATCATAGCTGCTTACAGCGCCTCCCTAACTACAGTACAGTTACTGCTTGAGATGCTGGCACGACCAAGTGTCAAGCAAAAGTAATTAGAGATGATAGTGTAAGCATTTTTCCACAGCTGTACAGAAGTGGGATGCTGTGCATACATGCAGTAGCTACTGTTACTTTTTGATGACTCCTCGGATGTGGCATTCATCCACTCGTTCGCATCAAATACACCTCGCCGTACAGCAAAGACCAGCAAACATGTAAATCCACAGAGAGGTCGTTTACGGGTAAAGCTGTGATTTGCTGAATATTACGGGAGTAATGCAGAATGGGTTATTCCCACCAGCTTGGCTGCTGGCCTTCATGAGCCCACTCTGCCTCTGATCCCACTAACTAATCCTGAAATGTCATCTATTTTCAAATTACCTTAAGGAATGAGCTCACGCAGATGGAGAGGAGGGGGGAAAAAGGGCTAAACAAGAGTGTGTATCACAGCCCACTTGGGGATATGAGTCTTTAAAAGCAGCAAGCAAGACTGTCAGAGAGGATCTCTGGTCTTTGAGAAGTCTTTGTGCACCCTGCACCACCTTCTTCTAATTCTGTAGTGTTACAATCTGTTTACTCACCCATTTCTCTCTGTGTTCTCATCATGTCTCTATCTCTTTTGCCTTACCACATTTTCTCTAATTCTTTCTCCTGCTACATTGCTCTTTTGCACCCCCCGTTAACAAGACTATAGAGTGCCATAGCAAAGGTAGAGATGTCTGTGTGGCGAGGATAAAGAAAGAAAAAAGAGGCGAGGCGAACAGATACAGATGACAGTTGTGGGAAAGACAGAAATGCACGAGGAGAGGAAAAGAAAAAGGAGAAGATGTTGAGTCAAATATATAATGAGGCAGGGAGCATGGGGGGACTAGAGACTGAGGCCAGAGAGATGGAAAGAGGAGTGGAGAAACAAGAAAATACCAGGAAAGAAAAAAAAAGCAAGAGAGGGAACACACAGGAGGAAAAGCAGAGCAAATTTGGCAGATAGGGGCTAAAGGAAATACAGGAGATGTTTTCCCCTTCCTTTTATTTCCCCCCAGTGTCACCCTGATTATATAAGCACCACGTGCTAAAAATAAAGCCTGCAGTACAAACTGTGAATGTGAGGCTCTGTGTGTGCGCGTACCAGTGTGTATCTCCCTCTTGTGCACACATGCCTGCACTTGATGCTCACAGAAAAACACACATACACAGGCACAAACACACACAAACCAACCGAACGACAGTTACACTTCAGACGTAGGCACACATGCAGCGGCGATGAGCCGATGTGTTTGCGCACCACACATTCATGCATGCGCACGTACAGCCCAGCCCGGTGAGCCGGGAAACGGGTGCAGATTCTCGCTCGTTGCCATGGCGACGTAGCCTCCTTCAAATGGAGAGGAGAAGTGCTATGACTTCCTGGACGGACAGAGCAGAGCAGAGCAGAGGCGCTCCCACAACCAGCATGCATCACATCATCCTCCTTGGTCTTCTCCCTTTCCTTTCGCTTCTGCGCCTCTCCTCTCCTCTTTCTCTTCTCTCTTTGTCTAATTTCCTCCTCTCAAGTCCTCGCTAGTGTTTCATTTGTCTTATTTTCCTCTGTGTGTTTACTTGACCCCTCCAGCCAACCCCCGCGTATTCATAAATCCCATCATCAGCACTCCAGAGAGCCCTCACTGACTTGGGGCCAGGAGCCAGAGGGCTGGGGCTGCCACTCATCCCCTTCACACCTTCATCAGTAATCTCCTCATGTGCTGCTTGTGATGCGCCCCCCTCCATCCATCTCTATCAGCGCCTGGCAGGGGTGAGACAAGGGCCTCTTAGAGCCGCTTTCATCTGTTTTAGCAGCTCCACTCCTGCAGCCGAGGACCACATCACATCAGCTTCCATCAGGAGGACGCCCGGGGAAAACGAGGGTGTCCAGAGATAGAGTGGGAAGGGTACAGTTACTGGAAACATGTGATCCATCCAGCTGACACTTATAACTGTGGCAAAAGAGCAGCGACCCAAACACTATCTGGGGCTCGAGAGATTTTTTTCCCCCTCACAGTGAGAACACGTGCATTCACACAAATAGCAACACTCCTGTCAGTAAAGCACTAGCGGTGCATTCCCCAAAATAATGATGACACAGGTACAATCTACATACACACACAGTCACACACACACATGCACTTTGTAGAGGTTTTGCAGTTTCAACACAGATTCCCTAGCAACAACGGCTGGGCTGCTGCCATCACGGAGTACCATGAGAGAATTGGCTGTGCTCAAAAGAACATCTAAATGTAACAAACGTGAAACCTGTAAAATACTTTTGTGTTGTCAGCTCCATGTTTCCACCTTACCGCCTGCCAGGTAGAATCTATTTGGCAGGGAAATCACATCCCAATATTTCAATCCACTGATTTTTTTTTAAATTCATTACTGATATCTACAATGTAGTGGTTTACACATTTGGCTAACAACAGAAGATCCCTGCTTGAACTCAAAAGCAGACACAGATCCCTTTGGACTTGCATCAGGAAGGGCATGCGCCCTGAAAGATCTGCCAAATCAAACATGCAAAGCTACTCCTTGTGAATAAGGGAAAAGCCAAAAGTAGCTATCGAAACGTCTGAACCCTCCCTTAATTAATTACCCTGCAACAGGTCCAGGCTGCTCAGGGCTTCACATGAATTTGGTGTTGTGTGTGAATACAAGAACTTAAATATAGTCGGTTACTCCTCTGTACCACAGAACTCAAACAATAAACGCCAAGCATGTTCTTTATCACAATGAGCACAGGCGTCACAGTTTATTTTGAGCCAATCTCCCATAGATTATAATCACCAGTACATCAGAACTGGTCCATCAAGAACATCATGCTTGTCCATAAACATGTCATTTGCAATAAAAATATTAAGAGAATACGCCCCATCCTACAAAACTCTATCTTTGATATCTTAGATAATCATCCTTTAAATGTTCAGCATGTAAAATATTTTGCTTTTTAAGCTCTTTAAGGCAGAGTTGCTATTTTTTAATATCCTGGCTTAAATTTCTGTGGATCATTGAGCAACGACTGTTAGTTTCTACCATCACCAGTGTGCCCTGAGGGCCGACTGAATGTAACACAGATTCAGTTTCTCACTGTGAGATACAAAGTTGCATTACGTGAGGATACAAGCGAGTGCAAGCTGGTTAGCGTGCTAAATTCAGCAGAGACTTCTGCAACACAGTACATACATATGAAAGTCAGCATTTGAAATGACTGCCGTTATTCATCAAAACAACCTGAATTATATCTGAAAAACTTTCTTTTTACTTGTATTTGATCATTATGAAAATGTTGAGAAGGATTGCACAGAAAATGAGTGAAAAAGCAGCCAATATCCAAAGAAAAGTGTTGACAGACCTATCAAAGGCCTACAGAAGTATTGCCAGATACCTCTTTAAAAAGATTAAGACTTTCAAGACGTTTGCACAACCCAGTACTCTTAATAATTTTAGGTAATTTTGAAGGTTATAAACTATTTTTGAACTAAATGTCTAACATATTGGATCTTTAAGTGCTTGCAAATTACGTGTAGTCAGCTTGCACTGGTCCTGGTTTTACACATCTGCTTCTCTTATTTTGACCTGCACATTCAGTCCATTCAAAGAAAAGTATTGCTTCTTAGTTTTGAGGAGGTATGCGACACACTGAGCGCTAAGCTCAGCTGCAGAGAAAGTAGCTTTAATGACTGAAAAGCAGATTATAGAGCGGCCTACAAACTCTAAGAGCCACCTTTCAGAGCTATTCCCACTCCAAAAACATTTTTTTAAGCTTTTGGGGTTCCTGTGTTTGGCACAGGAATGAGGATATTTCTATAAAAACTTTTTTTAGTTAACCAGTTAGTTAGAAAAATTTGCTAACATGCTATGATGACCAAATCAAAGCTGATAAGATGTGTCAGAAGCAAAGTGATCAGCTCCCAGCTAAATCAGTGAAGAAATTAGCCATGTCAAACACAATTTTCACTCCACACAGCCACGACTTTCATGTCTTCACTTGAGAAACCCAGTGTGACATTCGCAGTCATTGTTGCCCATGACCTCAGGACCTCTGTCACGACTCCCAGAGGGGACATTACATCATCTGAAAGCTTCCTACAACCATGTGTACTTATGTACAACTCACAGAAACAAGCTAGTGTGCTATAGTCTTTGTGGCGGAGTGTGGTTTGTGGCTCAGCTACAGGGGAGGGGTGGAGCGGTGGGTTTGGGGGACAGTGCCAGAGAGGATGGGCCGGCACAGCTGAGGTACATCACGTTAACCACGCTTTCCCTATTTCAGTTGCTGCCAAGGCCCGGAAGAGATGTGTGAGGTTTGGAGAGGAGAGCAGTGGACTGGAGCACGCTGGAAAACGTACAGCAAAATAAAAATGAGTTTGCTAAAACAACCTGCAGAATCTTTGGGTCCTTGTGTCACAGTCTTACTTACAGTTTAAGCTTTTTTTTTAAAGCATCATTCGTCACTGCTCTCTCACTGCTAATCTCCTCATTGCATACCACATGTATAATGTATCCTTGGGTGATATGATCAAGGCTTGGTATAACTTCAGACAGAAAACTAATCCACATTTGGTCTTAGGGTAACTTTAGATGGATTGTAATCCTATAGCCTTCAACGAGGCCCCTGAAATTCATGGACATTAGAGGAATGTGCTGGGTCTCTTTGGCAGATAGACATATACAAATAGCGTATTGACACAAACACATTTGGAGCCATTCACACACGTATCAACTTCTTACAAGGTTGCACCAGCTAACTAACCATGTAGCTCATCTTGCAAAAATCCTCTTCATCTCTTGCCACAAATAAAAACCTGGAGGGCATCCTAAAGGCCTTGTCACATGGGCAGCCATCTACACGTTTTATTGCTCATCCCAAAGTGCCTTCTACAGCCCGTAAAACGTGGTCACGCCATCAGGCAAAGACACGTACTCACAGGCCACATTGGTACGTGTAGGATACAGCAACTGATCTCTTTCTGTGTTGTTCTGTTAGTATTACTAAGATATTCATTCAGAGTGTTTCACAGCATGTGAACAATGCAGACAGCCTGTTATGCTTAAACTGACATTGCTTGGCTGACATTATGACAGTCTGACAAAAATAAAGAAAATAGATGCTGAGATTAGATGGTCTAAAAATACCTGATTTAGCATGGAAACTTCAAGCTGAGGGGGAAACTTGTACCCCACCGGCAGGTCTTATTTTTCCTATTTCCATGTCTCAGCATGCAGCTTTCACATCACAGATTTGCTTTCTCTTTCTCTCTGCCTGGGTTTCTCAGTCAGTCACAAGCCTGTCTCCAAACCAAATCAAGAGAATGGAGAGTCCCCACTAACTCTCCCTTGTCATCCCGTTGCTTTTGTCAGGCTCTCCAATTATTGCTGCGTTCAAAGAACGGACTCTCACCCAAAGAGCACAGTTCCATTTTCCATTCAAAACCACTTTAAGGCCTATGAGAATTGACTGAGAGACCCACGTAGTTGTTGTGCTCCCTTTTTTTTCTTTTTTGTTTGTTTGTTTGCATATTTGTCACACTTACATGTTTCAGATCATCTAATAAAATTTAATAATAGAATTGCTCTAAATGGTCGTCCAAATTTTTGTAATATAAGTGTAGACGCCCTCACTGTTCTGGGATATTTACCCTTTTGTAGTAAAGCCATACCTCTAAAGTATGGAATATTTTACAATAAATGTTTACAGTTTTCTGTCCAAGATTATAAGGAGACAAAAATTTGATTTGATTGTCATTGTGAAAAACATCCGAGCTGTACCTGAACTCACGACCTTCAACATACAAGTGAGAGGTAAGAGAGAGGACTGGCTCTTTCCTCAAAGTTGATGGGACTTCATCTCCAGAAAAAGTAAAATATTTCAGAAACAGTACGAAATTTAGAAAATCAAAGCACGCAGTGCAATGGTCATTTCCAGGTATGAATGATGTGATAAAAGAAAGAGAAAACATGGCAGACGACAACAATCCCACCAATCAGTAGTATTAGTATACTGATTGCTTTCCTAAAGTAATGATTTGTGTGTGAAACGTTCTTATGCACAATTTGCGTGCAGATGTGTGCATATACACTGTTAGTGAATGAGTGCTATTGAATGGATAACAATATAATAAATATCAGTGATATGGTATCATCCTGTATACCAGTGGTTCAGCCACTTTTAGGAGCAGACAACAAAAGGTCATGTGCAGTAACAATAACCTACACTACACCGGTCACCAAGTGTTGTCTTTTTGTATCATTAGTCCCCTGTATACAGGAAATGACCACAGCATCTGCATTTATTTTTGCTAGTGCCAGTCTGTTGTTGCTTAGTAACTTTAACCATTATATAAAAGTGAAGACAGCAGGTGTTAATTTACCCTTATTACACAAACTTACATTGCCCTTGGTCCACAAACTGAAACCACAAGAAAATCTCACCATCTTTTCTTGTCTTTGCCTCCCACAGCCCGACACTACATGGCCGCTGCAGGTAAACTGAATATATTTAGCAGCACATTTCTTCTGCAAATGGACCACAAACATTATGCATTCGGTGTTTTTTGAGTTATCTGTGACTATCAGCACAGATATTGCATCAGAAGAACTAACAATGTAGTTTTAAGCTTTAAGCGTTTATACATATGAAAGAAAAATGACTTTTCAGTTCAAAATGAATCAGTGATAATCAATTACTTATTGTTTTTATTAAGCAAATATGTAAAATATTGAGAATTGAGAGTAGCAAAGCAAGAAGAAGCTGTCTGTGCAGGCTTTTGGACTGTAATGCCTATTAATTTCCATTTCTTTTTTAACATTTTTGAACTAACAATGAATCAGCTGAGCAACAAATTATTGGTAAGACTAATCAGCAATGAGAAAAATCATTAGTTGCAGCCTTGGAAACAGCAGACCAAAGGACAATGTAAATCATGAGCCAAGCACATGAGTCAAACTCAGATGAACACTTGGGCTAATTCTTATGCATCTACTGCCGGAGAGGAATCGTTGACACTTCAAAAATAACTTGTGTTTTCAGTTCACAGTGGAGATTAAACCACACCATCACTTTCAGCGCTGACAATGAGATTCATCAGCCTGAGTATTCTTGGGGTGGCAAACACCTGCACTAATCGGAGCCTGAATGATGTCCTCCATCCATTATACGATGATTAAATCATTACCACCCCCACCCCCCTTTCCCACAGTCACATCACTGTTATGAACCAGACATTCATCAAGGTCCTGTCTCGGCTTTTTTGGCAAGAAGGTGAGCACTGGGAGACTGAGGATGTAGAGGAGCATCTCTGCTACGCAGCCAAGCAACTCCCAGAAAATGAGGCATGCTGGGTAAAGACCCAGTGACCCGTTAGGCCTGCGGTCATGCACACTGGCACTGATGCTGAAAAGCCAAAACGAGATTTAAACAAAGCAAGCGTACTACTGCTTCAGATATCACAGCTTCAGATTAGAGGATGCTGTGAGTATTTCAAAACGTAGGTCAGCCAAATAAACACAAAATCATACAATGGCTATCTTTTTCTAGAAATACATGAAAATAGCTGCAGACTTTAGGATGTTCAGCTTGCTTAGCTTCCTCCGTGTCTTAATTTTACATATCATTACTTCCAAAGCCAAGGGAATCTTTTTCCTACATACTACACAGTAAGATTAATGGTTACGGAGCTACTGAGGGTAAAGTTTTTTAATGCCATGAAGTTGGCTGGATCATCATGGTAAGTTATGGCGCACACCTGACCTGCTCCCGAAGAGATTATATTCAGTTTCTGTTAAAATCGGCTGTAGGGTCATATTTTTTAGGTTCCATTTAATATTCTCTCAGAGTAAAAATAGATTCTCAGCTGAGATGTGAAAAATAAAATTAGTAATGGCACCAAATTAAACTGTATATTTACAGGAGTGTGCTGTGATAACTGCATGTTGCAATGGAAATTGAAATTGACACATTAATTTTTGCTCTGGAACCATTGTAAAAAGCAAAACAAACAAACAAAATAAACAAACAAACAAACGAAAGAAAACAGAAATTTGTAGAGTAGATCATTTAACTGTTTATCTGTTACTTAATAACTTTGGCCATGGGGGAGGTCTTTATCAGCAGGAAAAGCTGTAAAACTTAAAAAGAACAAAAAACAAACTGTTAAAAGTCCAAAGTTTAAGCCATATTTTCCAAAGTCTTTTTCTAGCCAATTCTGACCCCTGAGCCTTATATTTGACACCCCTAGTATAAGACCTGATTATAATACTTGGTTATGGTATAAAACTGTATAAATAAACAGCAGGAGGTGTCAAAAGAGCTCTCGGCGGTAAAATAAATACATTTAATCACATATATACAAGATTACAGTTTTTCTATTGCCTTATTTGTGTTGCACTTTTCAACAATGTTTTTTTTAATATATTTCCGTGACTCAGGGGACAAGACTTCAACTCAAAAACAGCTTTAAAGTAAAAAAACAAAACAAAACAAAAAAAACGAACAAAATAATGGCCACAGTGGAGCCAGGAATTCAAACACTAAGAATCCAGGGAAAACCACAGAACAAGGGAGCACACAACCAAGAGGGAGGATATGACAAAGGGCAAGAAGAGAACTGAGGTATAAATTCACACAAGATAATGAGGCAGAGGGCAAACCGGTGGGAGACACAGTGGGAACAAATAACAGATAACAAGACACAAGAGGAAAACCAAATGCGAAGCACAAAAGACACAGGACTATCAAAATAAAACAGGAAGTAACTACACACAGAGACAAGACTAATATAGAAGTTGACACAGAAGGACTCCAGGGAAAGGTTAGGAAAATATCGAGGCTATACCTGATGAGCCCAAAGCAGAATACTAAAGAAAATAGCCATTTACATAAAACAAAGAGCTGAGATTTAGGAACTACTAATTAATCATGACTGAACTAAGAACCAGAAAAGGCCTGGTTATGTTGAACTTGCTATTGACATAACACGCTACTATAAACTTCATTAGCTAATCAGCTAGCTTGGATGCTGACATATAAGCAGGAAACATCTTATAAAATATCAGATATTTACACTTTAAGTTATATTTAAAATGCCTTTTACACTGGGTGTAACAGACTTATACAGGGAGTGCAGAATTATTAGGCAAGTTGTATTTTTGAGGAATAATTTTATTATTGAACAACAACCATGTTCTCAATGAACCCAAAAAACTCATTAATATCAAAGCTGAATGTTTTTGGAAGTAGTTTTTAGTTTGTTTTTAGTTTTAGCTATTTTAGGGGGATATCTGTGTGTGCAGGTGACTATTACTGTGCATAATTATTAGGCAACTTAACAAAAAACAAATATATACCCATTTCAATTATTTATTTTTACCAGTGAAACCAATATAACATCTCCACATTCACAAATATACATTTCTGACATTCAAAAACAAAACAAAAACAAATCAGCGACCAATATAGCCACCTTTCTTTGCAAGGACACTCAAAAGCCTGCCATCCATGGATTCTGTCAGTGTTTTGATCTGTTCACCATCAACATTGCGTGCAGCAGCAACCACAGCCTCCCAGACACTGTTCAGAGAGGTGTACTGTTTTCCCTCCTTGTAAATCTCACATTTGATGATGGACCACAGGTTCTCAATGGGGTTCAGATCAGGTGAACAAGGAGGCCATGTCATTAGTTTTTCTTCTTTAATACCCTTTCTTGCCAGCCACGCTGTGGAGTACTTGGACACGTGTGATGGAGCATTGTCCTGCATGAAAATCATGTTTTTCCTGAAGGATGCAGACTTCTTCCTGTACCACTGCTTGAAGAAGGTGTCTTCCAGAAACTGGCAGTAGGACTGGGAGTTGAGCTTGACTCCATCCTCAACCCGAAAAGGCCCCACAAGCTCATCTTTGATGATACCAGCCCAAACCAGTACTCCACCTCCACCTTGCTGGCGTCTGAGTCGGACTGGAGCTCTCTGCCCTTTACCAATCCAGCCACGGGCCCATCCATCTGGCCCATCAAGACTCACTCTCATTTCATCAGTCCATAAAACCTTAGAAAAACCAGTCTTGAGATATTTCTTGGCCCAGTCTTGACGTTTCAGCTTGTGTGTCTTGTTCAGTGGTGGTCGTCTTTCAGCCTTTCTTACCTTGGCCATGTCTCTGAGTATTGCACACCTTGTGCTTTTGGGCACTCCAGTGATGTTGCAGCTCTGAAATATGGCCAAACTGGTGGCAAGTGGCATCTTGGCAGCTGCACGCTTGACTTTTCTCAGTTCATGGGCAGTTATTTGGCGCCTTGGTTTTTCCACACGCTTCTTGCGACCCTGTTGACTATTTTGAATGAAACGCTTGATTGTTCGATGATCACGCTTCAGAAGCTTTGCAATTTTGAGACTGCTGCATCCCTCTGCAAGATATCTCACTATTTTTGACTTTTCTGAGCCTGTCAAGTCCTTCTTTTGACCCATTTTGCCAAAGGAAAGGACGTTGCCTAATAATTATGCACACCTGATATAGGGTGTTGATGTCATTAGACCACACCCCTTCTCATTACAGAGATGCACATCACCTAATATGCTTAATTGGTAGTAGGCTTTCGAGCCTATACAGCTTGGAGTAAGACAACATGCATGAAGAGGATGATGTGGACAAAATACTCATTTGCCTAATAATTCTGCACTCCCTGTAGAGCACATAACTAATTGGCAAGCTAAAAAACAGTATTGTAATATATATACATAATATTCTTTGAAATGTTACTTCTGTGCTGCTAGGTTTCAGGTGAACTTTTTTCACAAAAAAGCTTTGCCTGTTTTGAAATGAAACCTTTCAGCTGTTCCATCTTCCTGCCACTCCCATCTTGCCTCTGACAGCAATTAAAGCAACCGAGTCTCCTGTTCAATACTGGCTCTTCCACAAGGCACTCCTTTGAAACTGTCACTTTTCTGTGCGCGCGTCTCTCTGTCTGCATGTAACTGACAAAGTCTGGGACACACCAAAAAGAAGAAAAAAAAAAGATCCAGGAAAAGACATAAAGGCGGGCAGAGTGAGACGTAAAGAGGAGATGAAGGGGAGGAAGAGAGTCTAGCCAAAAAAGAGAAGAGAGAAAGATCTCAGACAGGTTGTGTTTGTTTGCGAAAGGCGAATCCCTATTTATGGGCTACAATTACCATCACATAAGACCTCAATTATTCAGCTGCAGTTCTTTTAAGCTTTCATCTGTTACACATAGGCAAAAAAAAGTTCCAATCAACTCTCAAACTCACAACAAGTAAATGTCTGAGTTTCCACTCTGGCCAAACACGATCGTCATTGTAGCTCAATGATGAACAGTGTGTGTGTGGGTGGGGGGTTGTATTGCTGCTTTTGTGACACAACTCTGTTTCATACCTGCAGCTCGAGGGAGAAAATCTACAGCTTCTCATGAAATCTCATTCCCAGCGAACAATCCCTCATCAATCTATATCTCCCCCAAGTCGGAGTCGGCCTTCCCTCCCCTTTGGGCGCTACATTTGTTCTGTTCTCCTTTTTCTTGCATTCATCAGTAGGCAACAGAAATTCTATGCTACTCTTTTTTCCCCTTATTGACATTCTGATGAAATGGCCTGGCCAAAGATGACAGGCAACAGATTCCCATTAGCCAGGGCTGCCACGCAGCGCGCTGCCTTCCGAAGACACGATGTCCCATGTTTAACCACGACCCATCAACAGAGGAACACCTCCACCTCAGCTGTCTCCTGCACTCTTTTTCTCTCTCTCTCTCTCACACACACACACACACACTTCCTATCCACAGACTTTTTACTCCATCTTTAATCTAGGCTGACTCAGAAACGGGCCAAACTTCAAACAATCAAAGATTAAAAGTGTCTGCTACTGCCTTTATCTTGACGCCAAATTACCTTGTCAGAGTTGGCTGGGTTGTTCCCGCAAATGAGCTGGTGGATCACTTTAAACTTAGGGTGTTTAAAAAAAAAAACAGCATAGCATTACAACTGGTAATTTTGACAGATCGACACTGCAGTAATTGCTCAATTAACAGTTTCATAAATTGTGGCAAAAGGAATTAAAGAAATTTTGAGGATGTCAAAACATCAAAGGATGGATTGCCAAAAGAGTACACATGGAAAACAACAGAGGCTTCAGAATGAGCCGTTTTAAATATCTCAGAGGATTGATGCCTGCGACGTGAAAACAGGAGGGAACAAGAAGACCAGAGATGACCCTTCCCGACACGTTAAGAATGAGAGATGCATTTCTGCACACTTCCATGTTGACGTCTGTGAAGTTAAGTCAAACAGAAAGTGCACTTTGAAACAGCTATTAGCGTTTCTGTAATTTAATTCTTAAATAATAGCCATGTGATTTTTTTGGCTAATATGTTTAATATATTTTTCAAGCCTATTATGTAAAGTTTGGAGTCTTAATTACCAAAGGAGTTTAGAGAGTCCGATATGCATGGGAGAAAGGATTAGCATCATTACTACAGTGTAAAGCAGGGTTGGGTTCAGTTCACTTTGCAGTTTAGGGAGTAAATTATAATCTACTCTGAAATCCCTAATGTTTTTGCAAAGTTTTAATTATTATAATTAATCTAGGAAGAAATTACTGAAAATGAAGGCATTATTTAAAACCTAGAACTCTGTGTTTTTATTGCAAGACCTATAGAAAAACTAATTTATATCATAAAAGCTCCAAACCTTCTTATTTGCTTTCAGACAAGAAGATAGATGATGGAATTAAGAGATTAATACCATCTCATGTTTATGAACTACCTGCAAATTTACAGCCCAGCCTGTCTAGCTCAGTGAAAAGACTTGAAACCTTCAAAATGGCCTTCAAAGTTAGATTGTAATTTACTCTACGTTAACTGACAGCCAGAATTAGTTTTACTCGCCTGAAAAGCTGAATTAATTTCAGACTAAAGTAGCATCAGCACAGCAGAGAACAAACTAACCAAACAAAACCCTGGATACGGATGCTTGCTGCACAGAGGCCTTGTGTATGGAGAATTCAATTTAAAGAGCAAAACATACACTCACTGTTAGGTACACCCGTTCAGCTGCTCATTAATGCAGATATTTAATTAGCCAATCACATGGCAGCAACTCAATACATTTAGGCACGTGAACAAGGCAAAGTGCTTAAGTTCAAACTGAGCATCCGAATGGGGAAGAAAGGTGATTTAAGTGCCAGATAGGCTGGTCTGAATACTTCAGAAACTGCTGATCTACTAGGATCTTCAAACAAAACCGTCTGTAGGGTTTATAGAGAATGGTCTGAAAAAGAGAAAATATACAATGAGCGGCAGTCGTTTGGGTGAAAATGCCGTGTTAATTCTGGTGGTTTAGAGGAGGATGGCCAGACTGTTAATAGGAAAAGGAAAAGTAACTCGAATAACCACTCATTACAGCAAAGTTATACAGTGGAGCATCTTTGGACGTACAACACTTTGAACCTTAAAGTAAATGGGCTAAGGCAGCAGAAGACCACACCGTGTACCAACCCTGTCAACCAAGAACAGAAAACTTAGGCTACAAATCACACAAGATCACCTAAATTGGACAACAGAAGATTGGAAAACATTGCTAGTCTATGAGTTTTAAGTTCTGTCTTAAAATTTAAGGTCAGAATTTGGCGTAAACAACATGATCCATCTCCATTTCATGGATCCATTCTGGTTCAAATCAACTGTTCAGGCTGGTGGTCATGATGCACTGATGTGGGGGATATTTTCTTGGCAAACTTTAGTACAATCTGAGCATCTCAGCCTACATGAGTATTGTTGCTCACCGTGTCAAACCCTTGACCACAGTGTACTCGTCTGTTCCCTGGTTTCTGAGTCACTGCACTCAAATGGCCCACACAGTCACCAGATTATATTCGAATAAAGCAACTCTGTTATATGGTGGAATGGGGGATACAAATCATGGATGTGCAGCTGACAAATCTGCAGCAACTGTGTGACGCTATCATGTCAATATGGACCAAAAACTCTGAGGAATGTTTCTAGGACCTTGTTCAATCTGTGCCATGAAGAGTTACAGCAGTTCTGAAGGCAAAAGTGGCTTTTTAAGCTGTTTATTTCTCACTTGCTAGCTATTAATAGGTTATAAGTACTACTGATTCAGCCAAACCCAAACATAATAATCAAAGCTTAGCCCTACCCACATTCTGCTGGCTGACTTAGAAACAGTTAGCTTGGCTCATTCCAAGCTAAGCTAAGCAGCTGCTCGGGTAAACCTCATATTAAACAGGTACATATAAAATTGGTACCAATCTTCTCATCTGACCCTCTGCCAGACAGCAAACTTCAAAGCATTTCTTGACTTATGCAAAGAGATTCAAAGTATTCCTGGGGACTTTCTTAAACTCGCAGTACATTTTGATCCAGTTCTGCTACAATGCACTTGCAAAATACTACAAAATGTCTCATCTGAATGCACACATATGTACATCATATATACCTGTACTTGGAAACCTGCTTCTGTGATTAACTCAGAGAACTAAAACATCAAGAGAGTTGCCCAAGAAAAACAGCAAAGTGACCATTATTCTGATGAAAATAACAATAGAGGAACAATAAAGAGACTCAAACAAGAGGAGATGGTGGGTTATAGGACAGAAGTACAGAGGGGAACTGCGACATTGAAGCCCATCCACTGGGACTCTATAGAGAGATCAAAGAGAATTCATAGCATTGGAAGTTTTAATTAGGCTTGTCTAAAGCCGCGCTGCCTTTCTCTTTATGAGGTCTCTGACAATGAGAAGAAGAAATACGTGCTTCCTGTCTATTTCTGGTTTCAAAGACCTGGCTCTTTGCTGACACCCACTTTGCTACAGTTTTGTGTAGTTCAATTGCAAGCGTATAGTATTCATTTCCCACTGGAGCCACTTGTTGTACAAATTAATACACTCATAGTACAACAAGCTGCAGTGTCAACCTAATAACATCTGTTATAGGTGTCACAGCTATATGATCTGCCAGAATTCCACCACCTGACTGTTTCATACAAAAAGTTTGTACATCTACATACAGCCAACTAGCAGCACTAAGAGCAGTCACCTAGCCTTCCCTTATCAGTACAGATGTTTTTACTCATGAATGTCTGGAGAGACAAAGCCCCAAGGTTTTAATGAACTAAAAATATCTTGGTGGATATGATTTTATGACTGACATACCAAAAAAAACAGTCCTAAGTTCTGTTACATCCCCCAGGTGGATGCTGTTTTCTCTCTTGCTAAATAATCCCTCATGTTCTGTCTAGGCTCCGCCTCCTCTGTCCTGATTGGATGCTGCTCACAGAATCCGCCTAATTGCCAATCAGCAGAACACTATATAATCCATGGGTAGCTGTGTTTCTGGGCCCTCCGGCCATTCTTTTTTTTTTTTTTTGTGTCCCGTTTGGATCTTTAGCCATCAGAATTGTTGTCTTAAGGCCAAGAAAGATGCCAAGCGGATTTATTTTACCAAGTGGATCATCATGGCCTTGCCATATTGGTCCATTTGATTGACCTTTATTATAATTATGTATTTATTTTATTTTCGGTTGCTACAAACGGGACAGACATGACTGGGGGATAGGACAGGGAGAAAGAATGAAAGAAAGAGAGGGAGAGAAAGAAAACCAAAGGGGAGAAAAGACGGTGAGAAGGGGGGGAAGAAAGGAAAAAACAAACAAACAAACAAAACGCCTGGATCACCTGTATGGAGAAAAAAAACAGAAGAGAAAGCAAACAACAAAGAGCAACATAATAAAAACAGCACCATCACAATAAACTAGCTAGCAGTAGATAACAGTAGATACTAAATAATAAACGATATTGTGCAGCACGCAAGATAGACAGCGCACAATGTGCTTTGAGGCAGCAGCCAAGAAAGGTGTAGTCTGCGTCTGTGAACACCCGTGTGTACACCTGTGTGCATACCTGTGTGCATACCTGTGTGGATCAGCATGCTTGTATTCCAAAGGTTTCTCCATGTAACGATCTGCTAGGGAGTGTGGGGAGCCATAGCCCCATCCACCAGGGTATGAAGCAGGTATGGAGGAGATCCAGGCCCCAGATATCCAGAGGCCCCAGAGTACAAGGACCCGAGGAGGACCACCAAAGGGGGGGGGAACCGTGCCACCCTCCTGGGAAGAGCTGAGTAGAGCCCCAAACGAGAGGTCACCCCGCAGCTACGGAGCAGAGGCCAGAGGGGATTGCAGTGGCGTGCCCGCGGGCTCTGCCGGCAGCCAGCTGTGCCAGAGAGGACCGAGCTTCAGGCCCAGAGGCCAGAGGCCTGAGGGCATCCCACCCCCCGGAAGGAGCCCAGCCGGGCCACAGGCGCCCGGCCCCGCCAATCGGCCACCAGGAGTGAGCCGGTACATGCATGAGCGCCCAGCCCCAGACGACAAGGACCACCAACACACCAACGTCTGAGGGCATCAGCCACCGGCAGGGAGTGTGGTGAGGGGAGATAGGCCTCCGTACTTTAGAGGGCCTGAGATGTACCCAGAGAGGTTGAGTCTAAGACCCAACCTGACATATAGACACAGACAAACAGGCACACGCGGACACAGACGTGCATTCCCACCCCCATATGCACAACCAAATACTCGGCACTCACCCAACGTGTAGACAGACACAAATAGACACTGCACAGACAGTCGCACTCCCCAAACATACTCTATATCCCAGGTCCAGGTACCCCCGCCCCCAGAGGGGCAAGCCGCACCTAGACCCAGGAGATGTAACCCTTCTCTCTGGGGTGGAGGCAAGCGGACCACCTCCTTATCTGCAGTAGCAGGGAGGCCCCGCATCCCAGACCCCAGTCTGACGGCCAGCACCTCCTCCCAGCCCCCCAGCCCTGATGGCTAACAGAACCGGGGTGAGTGAAGACCTCAAACCTCCCTACGCCCGCTCATATGTAATGTTGTTGTGTGCTGTTCTAAAGTGCATTTAAAACTCAGGAGAGCATGGTACTAGCTTCCTCTCAGAGAGCAGCACGGCTCCTCCCGAAAACCCTCAGTGTCTAAATGCATTTAAAATTGAGGGTAGGGCACCAGCGCCAGAGGTGGGTTGGAGTACAACGACCATCCTCTGGATGCTGTAAAACATGCCCACCCCCAAGGCCCTATATGTATGTGTTATGTGAGAGTGTGAGTAATGTGGATGTCTAGGTTGCAGAATAAAATTGAGGCACAGGCGGCCAGAAGGGGACAGAGGGGGAGTGCCTCCCCTGCACCCTGGTGACATACCTGCACCCCAAGCCCTGCGTGTGTGGGTGGGTGTGGTAGAGCGGGAATAGGGAGGCAGCTGAGGATGGGGAGGGAAGAAAGGGAGGGGCAAGCGGCCCCTCCCTGGGGCCAGCTCCCCCGCTGACCCCAGTAGGCACCCCCACGCTCTGGAACCCACCAGGGCAAGGGGGCCCAGGCCCATCCGGACCGGGGCCCGCAGCAGCAGCACTGCCCAGCCCCACAGAGTCCGGGGCAGCCCACCCGACTCCACCCCAGAGAAAACTGCACCCACCCCATCATCCAATCATCTCCCAAACTACACAAGACAATAGACACCCAGGTTGAGTTCATTCTCCCCCTCTCCTATATCTCTCCCCCCACCTGCAGAGTGAGCTCCTGTAGTGAGGAGACCACCTGCAAAGATGTAACAACCTCCCCACCAGTTAGAGAGCCCCCTAGTTGGGCCGATGCACCAGAGGTCCCCTGCACTGGGGCTGAGCCCCCCTGCACCCACCCGCCCACTGCTCCGGCGACACAACAGCCAGGACCCAAGCCCCCAAGGCCCGGCCAGCACCCCAGACCGGGGGGCGGAGCACCCCCAGACCCCCAAGCCTCCACGCCCGTCCCGGACCCTCCCAGGGGCAGCCAGGCTACCGGGCCAGTAACCAACGTCCGCCAGCACAGACCCTCCCCCATCTCCGCTGTACGCAGCCACAAGGAAAACACCATCCAAGAGCCCCAGAGCTTCTAACCAGGTCATGGCCACAGCCCCCAGGTTAGGCCCTCCAGGGAAACGTCCCTAGGGACTCCCCAGACGCCCTAAGGCCGTCCCTACCCCCACATCAACCACAATAGCGAAGGCAGGACCAAACCATGACCCCCCACCCCCACTAGGTGATGAAGCCGATCAAAGGAGCCCAAAGGGATTGATCAAATGTGATGGCAGAGGTTGTATCAAGACTAATGTGATCTATTAGATGGTTTTTATATTGGTTAGAATTAAGATTATTTTTATTTTTCCAGTTAATGAGGACCATTTTCTTGGCAATGCATAGGGCCGTAAAAACAACGTGGGCTGTGTTTATTTCTGCAGTGACCTCATCCAAGTTGCCCAGCAAGCATACTAAAGGGGAGGCTGGAATGTTACATTTCAGACACTTTGATAAGTCTTCACATATCTCACGCCAAAATTTCTGAACTGGTGGACAGAACCAAAGAGCGTGGATGTAATTGTCCGGTGTATTTGCTGTGCAGTGTGAGCAGTTGTTGGAAGGCGTATAGCCCATCTTGAACATCCTATGACCAGTATAGTGCACTCTGTGTAATATTTTGTATTGTATTAATTGCAAACTGGGATTTCTGATCCATTCAAAGGTTTTTAAGCATATCTGAGACCAAAGGTTTGGGTCTAAGTTGATTGATAAATCTGCTTCCCATTTTGCAATAGGAAGGGATATTGATTCATCTATTTTAGAAAGTGTTCTGTATATTTTAGACAATAATTTGGGGGGTTTTAGACTAAGAAATTGTACCACACTTGGTGGTGTTTGTAATTCAGCTTCACTGGGATTAAATTTCTTTTTTACTATGGATTTAATTTGTTGATATTCCAAAAATCGTTTCTTGTTGATCCCATATTGTATAACTAGTCTGTCAAACGAAATAAAGTCTGTTCCTTCCAATATATGTTCCAAGTATTTAATTCCTTTGCAACTCCAATCTGAAAAGTTTATCATATTATTGTTTTGTAATATGTCCGGGTTGTTCCAGATAGGTGTACGTTTGCATGGGATTAATGAAGACTCTGTCATTTTTAGAAACTCCCACCATGCTGTCAGAGAAGAGCTAATATTGATGCTTTTAAAGCATTCATATCGTTTGATGTTTGAGCTGATAAATGGTAGGTCTGAAATTTCTAGGTTATTACATAGTGCCTGTTCTACATCTATCCAAGGTTCATCTAAGAGGGTATGTTTAAACCA
Organism: Perissodus microlepis; assembly: GCF_051167445.1. Classification (NCBI taxonomy): domain Eukaryota; kingdom Metazoa; phylum Chordata; class Actinopteri; order Cichliformes; family Cichlidae; genus Perissodus; species Perissodus microlepis. The sequence goes on along the minus strand of NC_140479.1, from coordinate 15,348,669 downwards.
TCTAGAGATGAACTGAAGCCTGTTGGCTAAAAAATAGTGATTAAAGTTAGGCAGATCTAATCCTCCTTTATCCTTGGTCCTTTGTAGTGTTTTTAAGCTGATACGTGGGGGTTTATCTTTCCAAAGGAATTTAGAAATGTACGAGTCTAGAGATCTGAACCAATCTTGTGATGGCTTATTTGGGATCATTGAAAATAAATAGTTTATTTTTGGCAAGATCATCATTTTTATAGCGGCGACCCTTCCCATGAGTGATATGGGTAAAGATTTCCATCTAGCCAGGTCGCCTTCTACTGTCTTTAAAAGTGGGATGTGGTTTAATTTAGTTAATTCTGGAAGTTTAGGAGAGACATTAATACCTAAATATTTTATATTTCCACATTGCAGTGGGGAAGGAGAAGAATTATGGAAGGAGCAATTAATCGGAAGAACTGTTGATTTCGACCAGTTAATTGAATAATCTGAGACACTTGAGAAGGAATTTATCAATGCAATTACCCCAGAGATATTGGTTTGTGAGTTTTGGAGAAAAAGTAACACATCATCTGCATAAAGGCTGATTTTATGTTCTATATTCTTACATTTTATGCCCTTAATTGTTGTAGCCTGTCTAATTGCTGCTGCTAATGGCTCAATAAAAATTGCAAACAGTGAAGGGGAGAGTGGGCATCCCTGTCTGGTGCCCCTCAGAAGAGAGAAGCGGGAGGATGTTTGGTCATTTGTTCTGACACAAGCTGTTGGGGAGTTATATAATATTTTTAACCAGTTTATGAAACAGGGTCCAAAACCAAATTTATGTAAAGTTGCAAATAGAAATTTCCAGTTAACTCTGTCAAATGCTTTTTCTGCATCTAAAGAAAATATTATGGTTTCAGTGTTTTTACTGCATGAGTAGTCTATTAAATTAAGTAATCTACGTGTATTTGTTGATGAGTGCCTACCTTTTATAAAACCAGTTTGGTCAGGATGAATTAAAAGGGGGGTTATTTTCTCTAATCTCTTTGAGAGAGCTTTGCAGATTATTTTAAGGTCTACATTAATAAGGGATATTGGACGATAGCTTGAGGGATATACAGGGTCTTTGCCTGGTTTTTGTAAGAGACTGATATTTGCAGAGTTCATATTTGGTGGTAGTCTACCATTTTCTTTGATTTCCTGCAACATCCTGTGAAAAACTGGTGCCAGAATTGTCCAGAATTCTTTGTAAAAATCTGTTGGAAAACCATCTGGACCTAGAGCCTTATTATTGGGCATACTTATCAGAGCTTCCTGGAGTTCACCTGGCGTCAGTGGTGAATCCAGTGCCATTGCTTGGGTGTCTAATAATTTTGGAAGAGTTATGTTGTCGAGAAATTGATCAATTTCATTTTTAGATGGGTTTATTTGTGGTGTATATAAAGTTTCATAGAAATCCCTAAAAATTTTATTTATTTTTTTAGGATCATATATTGTATTCCCAGATAAATCTTTAACGGCACATATAGTTGTTTTTTCTTTATTGATTTTTAACTGGTTAGCAAGAAATTGTCCGGATTTGTTACCGTGTTCATAATTTTGCAGGCGAAGTCTTTGTACTAAGAATTTAGTCTTTTTATTAATAATTTCATTTAATTCTAGTTTTGTCTTGCGTATTTTGTTTAATATTTCTTGATCTTGGTGTGACACATAGGCTTTTTCTAAGGATTTGATGTTTTTCTCTAGTTCCTGAATTTTTTTGTTTTCTTCTTTCTTCTTATGTGATGAGAAAGAGATTATTTTACCTCTCATCACGGCTTTCCCTGCTTCCCAGAGGACAGATGCTGATGTTCCAGGAATGTCATTAAAGCCTAAATATAGAGTCCATTCTTTTTTAAAGTATTTGATAAACTCTTCGTCTTTGAGCAGTGATGTATTAAATTTGAGCAGTGATGTATGCCCTCCGGCCATTCTGACTGCCATGCTTGTGCAGGCTTGCATGCCTTTTGACATGTATGTGCATTTTGTGTTTCCATGTTCAGATTGCTTGTAGGGGAGAGCTGCCTTTTGTTTTGATCACCTGTTTTCTCCTGTTTATGTGTTGTTAGGTAGGTTATAGTTATAGGTTGTATATTTTGTTTCCTTTGGAGTTAGGTAAGTTTCTTTTATTTTCGTATCAGCGATGTTTTGTTTGTTATGTTGGCCTTGGCTCTCCCAGAAGTTAATCCTCAGTCTGAACCAGAACTTTAATGCTAGCAGAAAATAAAACTTTTAAAACTACCATCTTGACTCCTCCTTCACTATTTTACCTTTATGTTAGTCTCTTCTAACCCTTAGACTAGCCTGGGGATGTAACAGTTCTAAAAAGGTAACAGATCCTCAACAAAATCAAACTATGCTAAAAAAAAAACAAAAACAGTTTCATTTCTGACCCCGGCCTGTCACATATCTGTTGTTTGGCACAAAAGTTTAATGGATGGCGAATGCAAGATAAATATTTTTCCTACAGTTACGCATGCTTCTGACATTCATTTTCTCCGAAAATCCACAATAAAAAGTGTCAGTTTGATCAAATGCCACTAACTTTTAACAATAGCTAAATAGCTATAAATTCAAAGTCCTCTTGCTCAGACGTTCTAATTTTAGTTATCAGGTTTTTTTTCACTAGTTTGAAATGGCGCTGAAAAAACAACAAAGAGAGTATTGATGTGCTGAGCAGGAAATTGTGTTGTGGCTTTTTCAGTTTGTGATTGGCTCAACCAAATAATCTCGCTCAGATTATCTCGCTGATCTCACTCAGAGATCTGGCTGGACTTCTCTCCTTTGTCTCTTAACAATGGAAGATTTTCAAAGTGTCCAGTTCAATAATCAGTATTGATTGTGAGGAAATTCAATCCCCTCCGTAGTGACCAAAACGCTGCTTTCCTCCTCGTCCTGTTTCCTCAGGCCTGGTCAGAGAACATCTGTGGGTTCCTCTCTCTTCGCTTCTGCCTAGTATTTCACTCTCCTTCTCAAACAAACTCCACTTTTGTCTCTGCCCCTCATTCTTTCTTCTTCTCTCTCCATCCCTCCTTTTTTGTCTCCATTTCTTGTGGCTGCCTGCACGTTTCATTTCACTGTCACAACCTCCTCCACCCCGCTGTCCTCTTGTTGCTGCAGTTGGTGGCATGTTAAAGAGCGCTGCTAGACTACGTTGGATGAAATCTAACATGACAGTTGCCTTGACTATTGCAGGAAGGCAATGTATTTTTTGGAGTTTACATCCAGAAATGACAGCCTCTCATTTCCTTTGACACTGGTCTGAATGTTTTAAAGGCTTCATTTCCTATAAATAACCACTGTGTACATAGGCTGGGAACACCCTGAACTAGATTCTAGTACATCACAAGTTAACAGCAATATTTTCTGAGACTGCAACACACTTACTCTTCCAAAAAAAAAAACCCCAAAGCTGATACATCATTTTAAATGTAAAAAAACCCCCAGCATTAAAAGAGTTTCACAACAGCTAAACATTAGAATTAACAAAAAATAATAAAACTACAAGACATCAAACGATGAAAGTGAAACGTTTGAATCTGATGTTGAAAAAGTGTCAGCGGCATGTTTACGCCTGCATTGCATCACCTCTTCTTTTAAAAACAGTCTGTAAGCTTTTGGAAACTGAAGGAACCCACTGTTATAGACTTGAAAGAAAAATGTTTTTCCATTGTTGCTCGATAAAAGATTCCAACTAGGAGACAGATCCGAACAGAGCCGGAGGCCAGTTTAGCACCCATATTCTTTTTTAAAGAGCAGTGCTGCTGTAACATATACAGCAAGTGGTTAGACATTGTTTTGCTGAAATAAGCAATTCTTTTACTATATATGTAGCTTTACCCATGCCATGTGCACTGCTATACCTCACATCTAATGAAGGCCAGTATTAAATTTAAAAACTGAAACAAACAAATGAATGAAATTTATCTGTTTGTCCATTTCATAGAGTCGTCAAAGGAGCTTGCAAAGAAAAGCGTCTGGACTTCTTTAAGTTTACTTGAAGACGTTTCACCTCTCATCCGAGAAGCTTCTTCGGTTCTAAGGTCAAATGGTGGAGAGTCCCAGATATAAACCTAGTGGGAGTATCCCCCCACAGAGGGACAAAAGGACCCCCTGATGATCCTCTAATCGCCTGAGCCAAGGTGTGAAACTGGGTGTGGGTCCCAATCAGCCAGAGTTTCGGGTGTGTTCATTGTGAAACCTGGCCCCACCTTATCATGCGAATTCCTGAGGTCAGATGGCCCAGGATGTGAGTGGGCGTTAAGGCGTCTGGGAAGGGATCTCAAAACTGGATTATAGATGGCAGAGAGTTGGTGTCGTAAACCCCCGCCTCTGTTCAAAGATGGTCGCTCACAGTGGACATAGATGGCTTCTTTCACTCCTCTTTCAAACCATCTGTCCTCTCTGTCCAAAATGTGAACATTGGCATCCTCGAAAGAGTGTCCTTTATCCTTAAGATGCAGATGGACTGCTGAGTCTTGTCCTGTGGAGGTGGCTCTTCTGTGTTGTGCCATGCACCCGAAAGACAAAACGCCAAAACACAGACTTAACAATGTGGTGTATGCTGTACAGTGCAGCGAGGAATGCCCCCAGACCTCTACATTGGAGAGACCAAACAGCCACTTCACAAGCGCATGGCACAACACAGAAGAGCCACCTCCACAGGACAAGACTCAGCAGTCCATCTGCATCCCGAAACTCTGGCTGATTGGGACCCACACCCAGTTTCACACCTTGGCTCAGGCGATTAGAGGATCATCAGGGGGTCCTTTTGTCCCTCTGTGGGGGGATACTCCCACTAGGTTTATATCTGGGACTCTCCACCATTTGACCTTAGAACCGAAGAAGCTTCTCGGATGAGAGGTGAAACGTCTTCAAGTAAACTTAAAGAAGTCCAGACGCTTTTCTTTGCAAGCTCCTTTGACTACGATGACCTGGATGACTGAGAACCTTCACAGACATTTCATAGAGTCCTTAAATAGGACTTTATTTGCTGATGACACTAATTTTTTTGTATAGAGGGAAATTTCAAGCATCTTTTGGATACTGTGGGAAGTGAAATAGTAATTGCAAAAATGTGTTGACTCTAAATCTAATTCAAGTTATCTTCACCTTTGATAAACAAAATGTATAACATTTGGAAATCTTACATTATATAACCAAAGAAATGTTCAAATGAATGAAATTGGCAGGTTTATGTTTATGTTGATAATAAATTAAATTGGAAATTGTGAATAAACTTGTGCAAAGCAAAATGTTTAAATCTGTGGTAATATTGTACAGTGTATTTTAGATTATTAACTTATTGTTAGATATATCACTTACTATGTAAATCTGTGGAGAAACATAAAGATAAAAATAAAAATCATAATAATCAACTCAAATGTTAGTCAAAAAAAATTAAATGCATCATAACACACAAACAGCGCCTATGGGTGTCACGGAAATTCAACAATTTTGCAAATTATAAGATATTTCAGTCTTATAATGGCTCTCTTTCACAGCATGTTTCTATCCTGTCTTCATTCGCCCTCCCTGAGCCTGGTTGTGTTGGAGGTTTCTTCCTGTTAAAAGGGAGTTTTTCCTTCATATGATTGTTGGGGTTTTCTCTGTTTTTTTGCTGATGTATTATTGTAGGGTCTGTTATTGTGAATTTTTTAGCTAAATAATTAATGTAATAACTCAAGAAAGGGGGGGAAGAAAATGATTTATCAGTTGCAGCTTAACATCATGGACTTTACATCCAGTGGGAGAATGTACTAATTCACACATCTCAGTTCACCAGAAATGATCTATTCTATTAAACTGTGTGTGACCAGTTTGCCCACAAGTTTAACACCTCAGCCCTGATGCTGTGACACTCTAAGGGACATTGGTGTGAGCAGCTCTCAGTCCAAAGCACAATTACAGGTTGAGACAGAAGTAGGCCAACATCTATAATGAGGAAACGGCACATACGGAGGCACTGCTGAGGGCTTAAATAATAAATATGAGCAGTGGGAGGGTGAGAAGAAATAAGATGGAATTAGAACGATTCAAATGAAAAGAAATTAAGGCGATATAAAGAGGAGGAGGATGGAGAGAAAATAGAAACCTGGGTAAAAATGTGAGAAAGGTTGTTTGAAAATAGGCTTGCGGGGATAAAACAGAGAGCAGCATACAGGGGAGGGGGTGTTGGGGAGGGGGCATAAGTGAGCCAGGAACAAGGGTCACCAACACGATAAGGGACAGAGGAACTTGAGGAGAAGAAAAGGAGAGGGTAATGAAAGGGGCGATAGTGAAGGAGATTAGGCTGAGTGTTGTAAAGGGAAAGAAGTCCTGCAGGCTTTGGCAGAGCTGTGATCCAAATAGCGTAACCTCTTCATCTTTCGCCAGCTCCCTCAACATGACAGCTCTTCCCATCTTTGGACCCCAGAGGGGCAGCGCAGGCACGTTTGTTTGCCAAACTGACCCTCCTACCGACCATGCAGTCCCATTACTAAGCCTCTGGCAGGTCTGGCCTTTGACATACAAGTGGCCAAAATGTAAGCATTTCAGTTTAAAATTATTGCACAGACACTATTAGATGCATTACAGGCATCTGAATTTGTCATTCGTTACCAAACTTTGTTTGCAAACCTGTAAAACAATGCCAGTGAAATTCCAGTGAAGAATGTGTAAGCAAACAGCAGCAACAGCAGCATTTATTTGGAGTAATTTCTGGCCTGCTCATGAATGTAAAGCTGCATCCACACAAGGAACAACTCACTGGTCGCTAGCGGATGTTGCAGTCTTCGGTTGCCTAGGTAACCCTCTAATGTATTTGCTACCCTGTCATATTACAGTATCCTGCGCTCTCACTGGCTTCAACCGCTTGCATCGAAATTGACAGAAGTTTCTCTCGGGATCCGCCTACTTTGCATCACCATCCATAGTCATTGGCTTTCTGTGGTCTCTGGTTGCCATGTCGCTCCAAGGCGCTTAAAACCTTTTTTTTTTGTCTTTGGCAGCTGTAAAATGCTGCACTTTCCAATAATCCCACTGTACAGACATAGGCAGCCATTTATACAGCGTTGTTGCATGTGCATTATCGTTTTATGTTTTCTAATTAGTTTTTATTTTTACTTCATTTTGGATTTTTGTTTTTAATTCGGTTTAGTTTCAGTTTAGTGGATTTTCGTTTTAGTTTAGCTTGTATTAATTTTAGTGTCAGATTTAGTCTTTTTGATTATTATTATTATTATTATATAGAGGGGACATGTCAGAGGCAAGACTTTGGAAAATCAGTACATGTATTACAATAAATACACACCATGTTTTGAAAGTAGTAACTCAAAGTCTTGTAAACACCCAATCTCAATATGCACACCCAACAATCAGGCAAGTTGTAATAAAGAATTTTACCAAACTAACAAATACTAAGATGATATTTTTGTTTTATTTTAGTTTTCCAAGTTCACAAAATCATTTCAGTTCGTTTTACCTCTTCTTTTTTTTTAAAGTCACATGTTATGGTAATTTTAGCTAACACACAAGTGGCAACAGGTTCAGTGGGGAATACAGATAAAAACACTCTTTTATTATACAATAAAGTCGTCCCGCCCCCAAAACGATGTCATATTGTTAAAGCACACTGGTTGGTCAATTAGGCATTCACAACAGGACGTACTCACTAAGATTCAAACCTTTAAAAGCATAGTTAAATTGCATACAGGTGGTCGATGGTGACAATTATCAGCTGGCAGCGCCTAGAAATTCTCTGCTGGTGCTTTAATTCTTATCCTTAGCTTATGGAAATGTATTTTACAATCTAAAGAAATAAAAAAGCAAACTAAACCTTATATCTGGCTACTGCTATAATGAAAATTTACAGAAGCGCTCCACAGGGCCTCAGTCATTCCAGACCATCCAGTGGGAGTTCTTTGTAGTTATCCACAGTTAAGTCAGATCAAACAAACAGAAATCAGTGAATTTCAGAAAGAAACCTCAAATAAGTTTTTCCTAAAAGTTCAGCAAACAAGTAAACAAGTGTTTTTTTTTCCCTTTTTTAAAAAAAGGCTCTATAAGTAAATTGTGATTTTTTATTTTTTTTTGGGGGGGGGTAAATGTAGACCCTATACGTGGGAGGCAGCTTGTAATGCTGGTGTTTTGACGTTATGTTAAAAATAAAACACAAGCGAGCAAAAGAAATTCAAACTCCAAAGGTAAACAAAACTGACAGAGTACAAACAAGCAAGAAAAGAGTGAAAAACAGCACCCCACAAACACACAGACTAAAAAAAGAGATGGCAAGCAAATGACAAAAACATCAGAAGTGAAGAAGCACAACAGACAGGGAAACAAACACCGAGTTTATCTCTATAGACAAAACTCAAGTTCTGTTGAATGTGGACCTGAAGATGTCTGCATTCACCAAAGCACATAAAAATGTGATGTCTGATTCCTGGGGCGGGCAAAGCAGACACAACTTCTTAGAACTAAGAATGTGCAGGCTTTTTAGAATGACGGCTAAAAACACATAAAACAAAAGAGGAATATAAATATAACTCCACAGGTAGAGCCAAAAAAACCCAATGGGAATTACAAAAAGGAGCTCACCCAGAAAGGAGACAAAACAGAAATGCTGAAAAAAAACAAAAAGACAGAAACAGACGCCAGAGAAATGTACTGATAAAAGACTAGACTAGAGGTTTCCTGGATTCGGGATATCTTTCTGCTGTTCAGCAAAGTTCATCGGATCACCCGCAACCTTAGCAGACCCGAGGCTTATGCTTCCTGTTCCCTGTCGTGATTCATATTGTGCTATCCAATAAATCCTTGAGGAATATAGTTATCAGGCATCTTTCCCCCTGTTGTGAGCCTAAGTGGGAGGGATTGCTGCGCTATTACCACATTCAATTCTCAACCTCTTAAGGGATGTGGCACACTGCATAGAGGACCCTTTATTTTGCACCTACTGTTGTGGGTTTGAAGCACGTGGAAAGCCCTGAGAGCAAACCTTCCCTTGGTGCAAAGCGTACGTTGTCTAATAAGTCTGCCACTCGAGTATCAACAGGGAGGATTAGGAGGAACACAAGATCTATTTCCTCTCCCTCTCTCCCACCGGCACAGACGCATCAGGGAGAAATTTCACGCACACAAACACACACACACTCAGTCTCACAAACGCACCCCGACAAGCATTCAATATGTGTCGAGCATGCAGTCTGTCTTCAGCTCTGTCCTCGAGGCACCAGGGAGAGTGTTTGGCTAGCTTTTGCCTCAGGGACAGGATTGTTTTTTTCCTCAAGGGGGAAGAAGGAAAGTTGAGACAGACGGGGGGGAAAAGGGAATTGGACAGAGAAGAGATGCATAAAAAGAAAAAGAAAAAATATTTTCCACTGATTACAAGTCTGTCTGAGCTCAGATTTATCTGTCACAAACGAGCACTAAGACACACTGCCTCTCATCAAAGTGATTCCAATCAAAAGCTGGCATTTTCTTCCTGTCTTTTTACACACAGTGTTGCCCACCAAACACAATGAATCTATGATAGGACTGTCTGAACCACACTGCCAATGTTTTTTCACCAACTTGGAAAAATAAAAGCACTCATTATGCAGCGGGATAGTCACAGGCTGTCGGTATACATATTTGCGGAGTATAATTATGGCTGGGCGATATATCGGTCTATATTTTGGGAATATCTACACCTGAGATTTTAACCAAAGTATCCTAGCACAACTTTAGCATGACTTCTCCACTGAAATCCAAAATTAGACTATTTCTTATTATGGTGAGGTAAGTTGAACATTCATCCGTGTTATTCATTGAATTAACTGGATTAACTGACTTTCTGATGTAACAGTTTTATCTGCAGATGGTATCCTAATTTAAACTCAAATGAATGATTTACACTACTGCGATACATCATAGTACAAGTATTGAGCTACCCCTCATTTCTTTATATTTTTGTGAGGACAATCAGAAATCAGAAATAAGAAAAATGGAAATTTAATATAAAAGACAAGAACAGAGTTTGTAAAATTCTAATAAGCTTGAAAGCTAATATTTGGTATTGGCCAAAGACTGCAACACCACTGACTAAATTGTGGTTTGAGCCTCCACCTTGTTTTCTCCTTGTTTCCCTTCCTAAATGGCTTCTTGACAGCCACCCTTCCACTGAGACAAAGCACCTCTCAGGTCCTTTGTCATCCTTGCTGAAGTTTCCCTCCTGTTTTGTAAGGACATAACTTTCACATACTGTTCATCTGCTGTAGTTTTTTTTTTTTTTTTTAACCTGTCACTTCTTTTTTCTCCACTTGTCCAGTTTCCTCAGATTTTTTTAATGCCACACTACACACCATGCTGTCTGTTAAACTGCCTTTTCTTTTCTATTTTTGATAGATTGAGCTAAGGAAATGGGAACAAATGATGTATTTTTGCAAAAGGCTGTTAAAAAGTGCCTAAACATACAATTTAAAATTGATTTATCAAATGATCTGTTATGTGTAGCCATAACACTGGTTTATCCCTTAAGTTAGGTTCCTTTTTTTATACTTGAAGGTACAAAGACTTGCGTAATAATGAGTGAAAAAGCAGCCAATGTCCAAAGAGGAACTTTAAACGACTTTCAGGAAGCAAAAATATATATATTATTGAAGACCACTTTAAAAAAAAAAAAAAATCGAGAAAGCAAAAGTAAAATATAAATAAAAAGTAGCTCAAAACTTTGCAGGAAACTGTATAGAACAACTATATAAATTGATTTGATCCCAGTGACCCTCATAATGATGGATAAAAGTGTAATATAAACAGGTGAAATGATTTTATTATGTGGAATATTGTAAAATAACCAGAATTGATCATATATATGTTAAATGACTGTCTGCAAAGTAAGGAGGAACTATTGCAGTCATTTAAATTAAATACAATGTTTCCTCCTGAAAGGCAGTGCAGATAAAGTACTGTAAAATGATAATGTCTAAGTAAAGCACATGTGCTTAAGTGCAGAAGCTGAGTAAATGCACTCTCTGACTCTCCACCTCTGCTGTTTGTAAAAGTAATCTGACAAATACAGCTGCATAAGTAAGATGAAAACAAGAAAAGGCAGACGAAATGCTAAATAATACAAAGCATGTAGATAATAAGAGTGGATGGAGTCATGAGGAGTCAACAAAGTGCATTTATGACACAACATTCACTTTTTCTTGTTCTGCATTCTCACTGAGATGTTGTCCAGCTATGCAGTTCCTCACAGACACCAAAAAATATTTAAGAATCGATGTCTCCAGTCTTTTAAGCTAAATATAGAAAAGTCCTGCTGGCTCTGCAAAGCAAGATTCACTGCCTACCCTAATTTAGCTTCGAAACACAAATCAAGCAATTCTTTTAAAACAGCTGATACGTGAATGTTGAGGTCACGCCTGCTTTTGCACCAAAGAGCTGCTGCCCCAACGGGAAAAGGATGAAAAAGGAAACAGGAGAAATGGGAGGCAGCATAGGAAAGGGATGAAGGGTGAGGGTTGACATGCAGGAACAGCTAGGATACACTGCAAAAACTCAAAATCTTACCAAGTATATTTGTCTTATTTCTAGTCAAAATGATCTCATTACACTTAAAATAAGACACAATCAGCTACAGGGCAACGTTTCAGTAAGCTAAAGGAACTTGTTTCAAGACAGTGAATCTTGAAACCGAGACTTGTGCCACTGACATATTTTTTCACTTAATACAAGATATTTTAGCTTAAAATAAGTGAAAAAAATCTGCCAGTGGAAAAGGGGAAAAAATCTCTAGTTTTTCTCTAGTTTCAAGATTCACTGTCTTGAAACAAGTTCCTTTAGCTTACTGAAATGTTGCCGTGTATCTGATTGTGTCTTATTTTAAGTGTAATGAGATAAATTTTGACTAGAGATAAGACAAATATACTTGGTAAGATTTTGAGTTTTTGCAGTGTAGGAAAGAGGAGCGAGGAACTACTGATGCATTCTGGCGTATTTTCTGCTGCAGCATCCAGGGAATATTACGGAGAAATGAGTCCCCCCCCCCCAAAGAAGGTCCCCTGAGCTGCTCACAGAGCATGCTGGTCCAGCCTGAGAGGAGAGGAGAGGAGAGGAGAGCTAGGGGACTGTGGACAGTCTACATGGTAAAACTGGAAAGAGATCACAACAAAAATCTGTTCGGGGTGCTTCAAGAGAACGAAAACCCCACTGCATGGACGGTGGACTGTGGCAAGAGAAGACTGCTACAAGTTGGATAATCAAAAATGAAAGAAAGAAACACACACACACAGCTGAATGTGAGCTTCCTTGAATGCTCTGCATGAATCGCTACATTGTGGCACGACAGTTGTCTGAGTTCAGGGAGTGAATGATGGACCTGAGGCTGATGCATTTCACTCACTGACCTGACCAGAAGATAACAGAGATCGACTGGACAGATTAGCAGAAAGAGAGCTACCAAAGTAATACAATTACATTTTAATATTTTAGCACCAAGGTGCAGTTCCTCTACTGGCCACTTGAGGTCGGCTTCGAAAGTAAGCGCACAGGGGGTGATTTTATTTATAACTCACAGTTCAAATTTTAATAAGCCTTAAGTTTATGTAATATTGTGGCAGCTTTAAGTGACATGTCAGCTAGGCCACTAGCTCATCCATCCATCCATACACTTCCATACAGCTCCAAAACGTTAGATGATGGACCAAGATGATGACATTCACATTGCTAAATTTGAGGTTTCCTACCAGATGTTGACAAACCATCGGGTGAAGTTACAGTGATCTGAAAATGGTATTTATTTTGAAGGTGAGTGTTTTCTGTTTCCAGTTCACGTTGCACTTTTCACAGTTTTGCTACTGCTTGACGAGTAGTTTGTGATAGTTTGCAGACAAGTGGGCATCTTCCATTCAAACTATAGATCACCACAACCACTTGCTAGCGAACAGAGCAATAGCAGGGAGGCATATGGCTATTTTCAACCAATTCCCCGCCAGCAACCAATCAATAACCACTCTACAAGCTGTTGCAGAATACAATATTGGGCTATAAATTACCAGTTAACTGACATATAAATTCAGCACTTAATAGAAAAAGAAAGGAAACACAAACAATAACTTTAAAACAGAAAAATGAAAGATGTCAAATTATTCTGCAGGACTGACAGGTGATCTCTGGGAAATGAAGTGCTAAAAACTCACAGCAATTAACAGTCAACACCAAAGACACCTCCGCAATAAGTAAAAAGGATGATGCAAATTCCCTGCTTCTTTTCTTTTTGCAGAAGGAAGGGAAATAAACGTGAGAAATGTTTACAAAAAAGACCTAATTCAGATTCATTCATTCAGCTTTACTGATTCTCATCTGCCTCCGGGGTTGCTCAGTGAAGCACTTTGTATATTGGTCAGACATCAAATGCCAGTAGCCAAATTCACATATTCACCGTAGTACATTTGAACATTTGCAAACACATCCCATTCTCTCATATCCTTTTCTATTGTTCTTTAAGGTACTACAAAAATAAGACAAGAGCAGGGGAGAAAAAAAGCTGACATCTTCTCTCATCTCCTTCAGCCTTTTGCAACCTTAGCTCCTCTCTCTGTGAGCCGTATCGATTTCTAGTCCTAATGCTGCTGCGCTGTGCATGGAGGAAGATGCTGTGAAGCGAGACTGACCTTTATCAAAGTATGCAGATGCTGGATGTAGGTGCAGGGGCAGCAAGGGCACCTCCACTGGCACCACAGACCGCCGCCCTGGCAGGTAGGGACCAAAATGGGAGCAGTGACCTGTATTGAACAACACTACTCTCCGTCCCCTTTTTTCAAGTTCAAATCTACATCCAGACTTACACAAAAAAAAAGACATCAACGGCAGTGTAAAACTAAAGAGGGGATAAACACAGTCACATTTAGAGATGAAGTGACTGGCAGAAAAATGAATTAGTATTACTAAAAAAAGAAAACTATATAGTCTCTTAAAAAGCTTTTTTCCAAGACCATTGAATGAGAAGATTGCTCCTTATGAGTTGCAATATGAAGTATTAACCTGATTAAATGCAAACTGGCATTTCTGATAATGTCACTGCAATTGATTATTAGGAGAATAATTCATTAGGTGCAGTCGTATAGCCCTTTCTTATCTTAAAGATCTCAAAACTTTTTCCTGTATGCAAGATTGTTGTATTTGTTTATTCTTCCAGTAGGTAAAGTGTGAGAACACATGGCTCTGTCTTTGTCAACATTTTTGAAAAGTGCTCTATAAATAACTAAAAGCTAAGAGCTAGCACAGCCTCCACAAGTCAAAATTGAAGCAGTAACGGTCAAAGCGTCCTGACTTTATAGTCCCTGTGGGTAAAGTATCATCCATTGTGCTTAATGGTAAACAGCCTTTGACCTCCAGTTTACCACTTCCACGCTTTCAATTAAAAATGTGCAGCTTCCAAATCGAAGCATAAAACAACCTGGAAACTTTTTTTTTTTTTTTTTTTTTTTTTTTTTTACAGACTTTAGAAAAGTAATACTTCTCTAAAAACTTTACTAGATCATCATGGACATGTTTTTAATATTCACTCTTTTTTGTCTTGCCATTTCTGCTGACATACTTCCACATGTTTTTATGTCAAGCTGTAGATATCACAGCCAATGAAGAATTCCCACATATCCTACTTGTCACCTCTAGGAGGCCAACATCAAATGTTTTTCCCAGCAGGCAGTTCCTATTTACAGCACGTTATATGACTGAAGGCAGCCTCAGAGTGCTTGAATAGTCGACTCACAAACAAGCTCGCACTAATTAAAGACACATATCTAATACCGCAGCACGCTCAGGTTTCAGGCTGCATATGATCATAACATCAGCTATGATGTTGCTGTGCTGAACAGGATGTGTTTAAGGAGGATCTGCGTTATATTTCCCTGCAAACACTACAAAATCATTAGCATTTTGTAGTATTTAGTAAGAAATAAATGTACTGGACACTTTTTCACTCAGTAACTCCTGGGATTATCTGTTATTAAAACCTAACCTGCCATCAAGAGTTTTTGGATATCTCTATAGAGAAAGTGACATCAGTATGACTACACTGCAAAAACTAATTTTAAGCTAAAATATCTTGTATTAAAGTGAAAAAAATCTGCCAGTGGAACAAGTGAAAAATATCTAGTTTTTCTCTAGTTTCAAGATTCACTGTCTTGAAACAAGTTCCTTTAGCTTACTGAAATGTTGCCGTGTATCTGATTGTGTCTTATTTTAAGTGTAATGAGGTAATTTTGACAAGAAATAAGACAAAATATACTTGGTAAGATTTTGAGATTTGCAGTGTAGTAAATCTGATGCCATGGACTTCTGGCAGTGTATGCGAAAATCTTCATTCAGCAAATTTTTGAGCTTCCAATGGGTCTTGGAACCTGGGCTAAACAAGTGACTTGGTGCGATTCACGACCTTACAGGTTGTGCACTTTAAAAATTTGATAGCATGGTTACCCAAAGCACCGTGACTATACTTGCAATCACTGGTTGTTGGACTGACAATGTCCAGTTGGAGATTATTAACATATTGGCAAACCCATTACAGCGATTTAATTAGTCATGGGGGTAAACACAGATCTCTGTCTGAACTAAATTTCATAAAAATCAGCTTCTTCAGTATTTTATGGTGTCTGTAGAGGAGATGATCATCAATCTGGACCAATGAAACTAAAGACTGATACTGCACTCCACAGCAGCCATTTTCAGTCCTATAATTCTCAGAAATTAACCCTTTTTAATGAGCATTTTACTGTAGTATGCATAATAGAAAATGTTCACACGGCTACACAACAATAGCGTTTATCTTTTTTTTTTTTTTTAAACTGCTAGCTTATTAGTGCAACCTCTGTTAATTTTAGCCTCTAACATTAGCTGATGGGAGTCATTTTCAAGTGTGTGACACTTTAGGGTAAACACATATTCTTGGGGTTAATTAAAGGAGGCATTTTGCTGAACTATTTAAGCATTTTATTATTGCTTTGAATACCTGCAGATTTAAGGCGAAATAGCCCTACAATGCAATGCTGGTCTCTGAAAGAATCACTGTTCTGTTGAATGAGCACTTAAAATTACAACGTTGCACTATTAAATCACCACGTATGAATAGATCTCTATAGCTATGAATAGTCATCTGTTATAGAATGAAAGCAAATTGTAAATTAGTGCAGGGTGCCTTTGTTAAAACATCTGCAGCTAAATGTTCTGACAGTCAAATGGGTCAAACTGATGAACTTACTTCCATCCTAACTCCATTAGGCTGGAGAAGCTGTTTGGGGAGCCTGAATATACAATCCCAGTCAGATTTACACACTCTGGGGCTGGAGGGTGGTTGGGGGGGGCTCAGAGCTGGTGACACGCCCTGCACTGAACTGCGTTATAAATAAGCTTTAACTTAATTGCATTTCCCCAACTGAGAGAAACAAACGCACAGGCAGCATATTTATTACCACTAAACCTGTCATGGTCCTGGGTTGGTGACCTAGCGCCTTGAGTTTGTGATTATTATTTTCTAGTTATTCTGATTGGTATTGGTTGTTGGGGTTTGGTTGTCGTGTTT
Source organism: Perissodus microlepis (assembly GCF_051167445.1). Lineage (NCBI taxonomy): Eukaryota > Metazoa > Chordata > Actinopteri > Cichliformes > Cichlidae > Perissodus > Perissodus microlepis. The sequence continues at coordinate 15,332,132 of NC_140479.1, read as the reverse complement.
ATTTTCCCTACCTGTGTCTCCCTCTGTGCTCTGTACGGGTCCCCGAGTTTTGTGTTGTAAAACAGTCTGGGTGTTTCCTGTTTTACTTTGTAGGTCTGCCTCGTTATGCCCATTAGTTCCAGCTGTGTCCCCTCCTGTGTGCCATTTCCTGATTACCTGGTGTGTGTATTTATAGTTGGTGTCTGCCTATGCTTCTCGTGGCGTCGTCTGTGTTTCTCTGTGAACCTCCCGTGTAGTCTGTATTATTCCATGGGTCTTCGTGTCTCTCTGCTCCTCGCTTCATGTCCTCCATTTTGTATTAGTTTTCCCAGTTTAGGTTTATGTTCGGTTCTGCCCACACCTTGGTTTTGTGCACTGTAAATAAAACCCACTTGCACCTCCGCCATTGTCTGCTCTTGGATCCTCCTTTCTCACCCTCCACACGACTGCCGCCCCAGCCGTGACAAAACCTGTACGTGATTAAATGTGTTAGTGTGTGTTTGTATGTGCGTGTTCCTCTACGGTATTTGTAAGTAAGACCAAAGTGCAAAAGGTACACTAAGTTGGCAGAGGAAATGTTTTCATGAATCTTTTGCTACTGTACGTCTGCGGTTGCGGTTAGAGCCTGTGTGAAACATTTGTTTGGCCTTCGTTTCACTATTTTATACTTTTTTGTAATGTTATCCAATCGTTCTGATTATTTTTTCTTTACAGCTCAGACTCTCATCTGTCCTCCAGTAGGCTGTTTCCAGAAGCTATTTATATCATATTTTTATTATTTATGACCTTTCATGACTGTGACTGGTTGGAGGTGTAGCCCTGTATTTACCTCCAGCCAACTGGAATACACCTTAATGAATAATGCAAAACCTATGTAAAGAGCGCTCCTTTCAACTTAAGCTCATACAGCTTCTATGAAGCGAAGACTGACCCTTGATGGTAAAAGGAAACATCTAGCTGCACCAATTACCACTCAAAAAAGCAATTTTTCTGCATTGCAGCCACAGGTAGGTTAGCTTTAGCATAAGTATTGCTGAGCAACACAACCACTTGGAAGGAAATGAAGGAAAAACTACCTCCAAAAATTAATTTCAGCCATTCCAGATGTAATTTTTCATCCTCATGAAAGCTCTTTACAGACTATTTAGCTGCTGACAAACAGGCAGAAACACCCTTCAATGCATCACTTGTCATCTTAGCACACTGCAAAGCAAACTCTAGCTATAGAAGTTATGTGCATACTCACTGTGGCACTGGTCACAACAGACCACTTCAAAATTGCTTCATCTTTCTAGGAAGATGGATGTTTAACAATTTGTCATCATAATCTAGCCCAAAGCATCTTGCTCTTCTACAAAGAACTGCTACAAGCACTGGGGGATCAAGCACAGCAATTCGTGTCGTGTTGTGTGATTCCCAGATTATTTCCCTAGTGTCACAATTAGGTAAAACACTTGTGATTTGCAGAGGACGCTTCACTGACTTAATTCTTCAGGTGAATATTCTTTCAATGAGAGAAATATTTCTTTATCTGCAAAAAAAAGAAAAGAAAAAGAAAACATGGAATGGAAACACCCATCGTCCCCAAGAGGATGAACTCTAATAGTATTGGTGACCTGTGACCTTTCAAAGGCCCGCCCATAACTACTGATTTATCGATCTGGTGACATGCAGGTCAAGAGTTAGATACACAGGCTAAAATTGGAGCAAAGATAGCTGATGTAAGCGCCTTGAGGCGACTTTTGTTGTGATTTGGCGCTATATAAATAAAATTGAATTGAATTGAATTGATGTATTATCAACATTCAAATTTCTATATTTAGAGCAGGGGTCCCCAATCCCAGTCCACGAGGACCGGTGTCCCTGCAGGTTTTAGATGTGTCCTTGATCCATCACAGCTGATTTAAATGGATAAATTACCTTCTCAACATGTCTTGAAGCTCTTCAGAGGCCTGGTAATGAACTAATCATGTGATTCAGGTGTGTTGACCCAGGGTGAGGTCTAAAACCTGATTTAGAGCAAGCTTCAATATGAAATACAGCTATAATATAAATACCTATTAAAAAATATCACCTTTCGAACCAAAAACTGACTGATGTTAACCTACACGTGAGGAAAATTTTTCCCCCAAGGAGGAGGAAAAGCTGAGTGGTCAGCAGGATGAGGATCGGTGTGGACATGTGTTCTGTCAATCATGGCACCCAGAGGGGGTTACAGCTACACAGTCCTTAGATATTAAGGAAAAATGTTGTGTGAGGGGATTTAGGGGAGGTGGGCATCTCCTTATGAGCACAATGCAACCCCCAATGCAATGTTTTTCATATAAAAATATGAGGCGAGTTTACAAGTACAGAGGCGTGCTCACAGAGGCGTAACTACTGTGGCAATTACTGTAGGTGATTCAGGTCTGTCTGCTGCACACCACTCATTTGTTTATTAATCTTTCAGTGCCTGGTTAAACAGCCGTCTCTCCGGGGGATGGAGCATCTCCACTTCACAGCTGTGTTATCTTTAATGGGTCAAAGGAAACAGAGGCCTACATTTATTATTCTCAGCAGCTTAATACCAAATGGCTCCTGAGCTAAAGATAAGAACAGCCACCCCTCAAACCCAAAGACACAAATGAGGGGTCACAAAGGTTTACTACCAATTAATATTTCAGTAATTTTCTTGATTATTCATTTGTCAAAACAAAAATTCAGTCGAAGACTGAGAAGTCTGAGGTGTCTTCTTCAACACACATGGATATTCAGGTCAGGGAAGCAGCCAATAGTCATTTTTCTTTAGTAATTATTTAAACTCAAGGACTTGCTTTGAGGATAGCTGCTGAAACAGGAGATGATCAACCAATGTGAGGTTTTGCAAATACGTGAGCATATGATAGTAACTTGTCCATCATTTTGGACTGTGACAGTTACGCTGACAGTCTAGGATCAAGTCAATAAGGTCTCATGTATATAGGACTAGAGACTGGACTGTGACCATCAGTATTCCCCAACCGGTTGTGAGTGATTGGTGGAGGTTGGTGACTGCTGAATGGTAGCGATTGCTGGAACCACAGTACTGCAGGTTTACAGACTGATCAGAGAACCATCTTTTGCTAAAGAAAATTTTTTATTTCCCAACCAGTTGCCAAAAAACTCCTTATGATTGCTTGGTTTGCTTGCATATGGCTGCAGTCATAGTTTGAATTGAAGTGACTTATTTCTCTCCAAACATTGCCCAGCTGCTCTCTGAGCTGTGGTGAGACTGTGTGACATAAAGTGGAAATGGAAACCATGTGCCTTAAAAGCAAAAGTTGTGACTTTTGAAACATGTTAGCTGCACCTCTGAGGCAAAACTTTTACTTTGACAAGGAACTTTCTTTATTTCTGGTTATATTGCACTTTTTCAAGTTTTACTATAAATGCCGGCAATCATTGGGAAGTTATTGGTGCATCACTTTTTTTTTCCAATCCACTGTCAGCCAGAAACCTCCAGGAAAGTAAGGGTATCTTTTGTTCTTGTTGTCTTTGGTAAAGTTGTGATAGCCTGAAAGTCAAATTTACCAAAGACGCTGCAGCTAATGTTAGCACATCTGTCACTAACCTATAAGAAGCTATGGATTATGATGATTTGATGAGATCTGAGTGAGACACTGACAGCTTCATCAACATATTCTCCAAGTAAATAATCAGGTAGCTGAATAAATTGATTTCAGAAAAATCTGTCTTTTTCCATAATTTATTGTTTGGATTTATTTTTTGATAATGAGTGAAGCGTTTAGCATGGTACCAGTATCCATTCAAAAGGTACCCAACCCTACTACTAAGCTGCACAACTGTAACAATGGGATCTCTTTTTTCCTGTAAAATACTGGATATGTTAATCCTTCTTGCTTTTTAAAATGTGTAAGAAGGGAAAAACAAAGTAGTTGGTTTAGTACGGCTGCACTGAACTTAGATATATCAGACTCATATCTATTTATTGGTAAATAAGATGAGCTTTATCTATGAAAGATGCTGGTTTTGTGCCATATTAGGGCTCCCAAATTTCTTATTATGTTCATCCTAATCAATTAATGAATGAATACAACTGCAGCAATCGTATTCACTGATCATTGCTTAATAATTATTGATAAATAATCATATTTCTAACATATATAATTAAACTTAATATAATTAAATAATATAATTGATTAAATTAAATAATTATTAATTTAAATTAAATTAATAATTTAATAAATAAATTGTTGTAATATTGTAAATCAAATACATTTGGATTGTATTTGGGGTCTGAGTGTTGATTAGGAAAGATTTTTGACTGTTTTTATTGGAATTTTGTAATCAATTAATTGAGTAGGAAAAAAACTAAAAGTGATACAAATCAATTTATGGTAATGGTTAGCTGCAATTATAAATGAGAGATGTAGCTACCCACTGGTCTGTGAATTCCTTTTATGAATTTCTGAAATGTGCACCAGTTAAATTAGCCAAAATTAATAATTTATTAGGAAGCAATCTTGGAGTCAGAAGTTACTGAGCAGTTTTGACCACCAATTTAAGAGGTATAATATAAGACGCTTATGTTATCTTGATGAGATTCATACCAGTTGGCTTGGCCCATAATTACTGGCACCAATAACTGAACTATGGCAGCTATTGTCCAGCTAAGAAGTGAAGTGATGTATTCCAGAGCTCCAGATTAGGACTTTAATACATTTCCAGTCTGGTTGTTAACAATGGGACCAAAGTATGTCAAAAGAGATTGAAAGTCAATGCCTCATAAAACATGGGGAGAACAAAAGGAAGAGTGGAAGCACTATGTGGTCTCATTGCCCTATAGGGCATCAAAAATGCCCTGCTCTTTAGACTCTGCCCTCACTCAGCTGCCACAGTTACCAATGAATTAGCGTCAGGAGCGTTTTTATATGCATGCCAAACAGGGAATCCTCCTGCAAAATGGAAATAAACAGAAGATTCCCATTTTTAAATATAAATGTGAATGCAAAGGAGGGAAATAAATTCAGTATTTTTTCATGTAAAGAGCATGAAAACGACCCTGGGGAAGAGCTTTCAAGACAGTAGAAGAAACATTGTTGTAATTATGCCTTTAGTGAATATTCTACACATTCATCCCTTTTGTTTTGTACATGGAAATGTTCTCATGAATCTTCTGGTATGCTTCGGATGAAGCTGTCACTTCCACTGTCTTTTTCTGTCTCTCTGTCTTTTTTATAGATACACACCGAATCTAATTCATCACTATCCAAGTGTAATTATGGAAATTTCTGGAGATTTGTTGGGAGTTCTGAAACAGCAGTCTGCCATTCTACAAAAGATTCAATAGTCTCTGCAGAGAGGAGCAAAAATTTTCATATTAATACCGGAGCGTGTTGATGCTTTTGACAATTTTCAATATTTTAACTGCTTAACTGAAAATTCATTCAACATTTGTCATTACTGCATACAAGTACATTCATCAACACTGACGATGTTCAATACCTACGATGTTTCAGGATGTGCTTTCGCAACAAAAGTCTTATTTTGTAGCCTTCACTGCTGTACAGACTGACACATGTTATGTCTATATAACTGCAGGAAAACTGACTTTTAATTTGCGTACCATATAATTCCTTCCTTAAAGTGCACAGCCTCTTCTTTCCACTGCCAGTGAAAACCTCAGAGTTGATATTTATCACTGATTTAAAAGCCAGACTATGATTTTAGAGCTCGCTAAAAGAATCAAAGGTTGACTTTTTTCACCGTCCTTAACCTTTGCCTCATAATTCATTGCAAAATGTTGACACAAATTTTCACATCCTGGGTGCATGTATAATAGAGTAAGGCTATGTTTCAGGAGGTGTTTTGGTCATTTATTTAGCTCTTTCTTAGTTTAAAATGAGTTTAAAAGAGAGGGTGCCAAACATAAGGCCCATGGGCCAAACGCAGCATGCCAAAAAGGTCCTGTTCTGTCAAACTGAGGGGCTTTGCAAAGTAAAAGAAACTGCAAAGAATCCATTAGCAATTCCAATAAAAAAGAAAATGTACTGAGATTTCTGATGTGGTAACAATAAAGCACAGGAATGGAAATGCATGGACAGGCGGACGCGTTTCTAGATCACAACAAGTTGTTTGAATCATAGAGACGTAAAGTACAAGTGCTGATGAGTAACAAAGTGCTGATCTGATATCTGGATCAGATATCGGACCGATACTGACCCAAAAAGCTGGATTGGCTATCGGTGACAATGAGCCGATCTATTCAGTTCAGTTTTATGCTGTTCCGAGTTTACTTCATCACTGGACGGCGGGAGCTATCGGCAGAGTTAATGTAGCATGGAGGAAGCTAACAGCAGAGGGACAGCAGTTTGGAGGTATCTCACGCTGCTACACCAACAGCTTCTATCTGTATGTTTGCAAAGATTTTTCACTTCACTGCAAACTGTGGTCAAGAATGAAAAGCTCCAACAACGGGATGCTCTCTCTCTCTCTCTCTCTCTTGTTTATTTTACTACTTACATTCAGTCAGAGAAGAGAGTTGGGTGAGTGCAATACTTGTTGTTGAGCTATTTATGGTGTTGTCAACAGTATTAAATATTATTTCACTTCAGTTGTCTCCTGAGGAGAAAGTGCACTGGTGTCACTTCAAATGATAGCAGTTTGAAATGACACCAGTGCACAATAATGCAAATAAATTACTGTATTTATCCTGGGCCTGTTTTCATTTATTATTTCATCAATAAATACAAAATAAAAAAGCTCTAAATTTATATTCTTGGATATATTTATATTTGTGACATCCAAGCTGTTTAAGAATGGTTCCTAATCTCTTCCTGACAGCCAGATTATTAATATGATATAATAATTAATACTGACACTCGGTAGACAGTACAGGTATTGGTATTGGTATCAGATCAGAACCGGAAACAGCTGGAGGGGGCCAGGTCGACTCTTGGATATGTCTTTTTTTAGAGTGAGAGTGTTCTGTGAACTGCATTGCAGATATAATACCAGGAGAGTAATAATTAAGTGACATAATAAGACCTAATGATTAATTATTGATAAATGATTTTTTAAAGGCCATTTTTTGTTAAATATACAAGTTATTACATATTGGTTTTAACTGCCAAGCCAACTTGACCTTAAATTGGTCTGCATGTGACATAAGAACTAAAATTACTTTAAGTTAACAAAGCGTTAAAAGTGTTTCCATTTTGCAAATACAGCCTTTCATATTGTTACACGGGACTTTTAAATCTGATAATTTATAATTTAGCTACAACTAAAACACAAAGAAAGAAACAGTTAAAAATCCACCATCATGTAAACCCAGATCGTTCACCCCATGCAAAGATAGATGCTATAAAGAGTATTAGTGAGCTTTACAAATGCTTGTTAGGAGGATTTAGTTAACATTATAGAGAGCCTGGCTCGCTTATCACCCCCTTTTCCAGTGTTTATGCAAAGCTAGGCTTGCAGGCTGTGGCTTTAAGCTACATGTTTCGATTAAGGGTAAAAATTAAAAATTAAAAAAAGCATTAATTATTTCAACATGGATTCTCATTTTTATACCTGGCTTGTTTATATTGTGAGATTGAACGCATCCAATATACAATAACAAAAACAGTTTGTACCTTTTTAAAGAAACGTTTGCTAATTCTGCTTCTAACACATGACTGGTCTTTATCAATTTACAGTGTTATGCACTCATACTGAAGCTGTGCCGCACTGTAAGAAGCTTGCAGCATGATGCTCAACACAATGAGCAGATCGATACGCTAACATTCCCTCACAATGCCGACAGCATCACAGCAGTCTCTCTCCGCATTTCTCCCTTCTAACTCCCTCAGCAGCCCAGCTCCAAAAAAGCATCTCTCACATAAATCAAGCAAAAGCCTGAGAGCTCAACGGGCCCCGAGAGCATGGTGATCACCCCAACACACCCCCCGGTCCCCTGGGCTGCCTCAGCCCTCAGGAACCCACAGCCTGGAGCACAGTCCCTGCCAGTCCGCCACGGCACACTGAGTGGGTCCTGATTGGCGGCGGAAGGGAATGTCACAGATGTATGTCACTTTGATTCAGTGCCTGCAGACCAATATGTGAGAGGCAAACGGATGCAAGCTGTGAAATAAACAAATCAATATTTTTTTAAGAGCCACTGTTTTGTGTACAAGCCAGTATCCTAGAGAACTACTTTGTATACATCTTTTTTTTTTTTAAATGCAGCAGTGTCATACAATATATGGCCCTGATAAAATTTCTGCTACAGTATGGTATGTTGGTGTTATTGCAAAAACCGCCAAAAATGCCCACTCATTTGTAAGGCTATGTGTTTTTGGGGTTTTTTCCGTTGTTGTTGTTGTTGGGCAATATTGTACACAGATGGTACAGCTGACAAGGCTACACAACACACACAATTTACGTAAGTGTACTATCTAAATTAAATTCAGGGTTTTTTTGTTTTGTTTTGTTTTTTTTGTTTTTTTTAAATCGGGGCTGCCTCATGGAGGAATCGCACCTACATGTCTCATCATGCTACAGTCTACCTGCTAACCTAAAACAATACCATGTACGAAGATTTAATTTTCTCTTCTAATATCTGTTTCCATTCGTGCTTGCTGAAGTGGAGAGACACGGAAACAAAACCAAAAAAAGGAAGTGAGCAAAATCCCAGAGTTTGACAAAACAAAAGCAGCAAGGATTAGAGACGAATTCATGTGACGAATCCAAAAGTTGAATCCCTTTTGCATGCGACACACACGCAGGATTGCTACTAAAGCACTGTGATGACAGCAAAATCTCCTGACGGGAAAACAAGGGGATATAAAGTGCACACTCAGATGAGAGGATACATCACCCAACCATGTAAAGAAAAAAAGGCCTTTAAAGGTCACAGCGTGATGAGTGCAAGCTACACATGAACAGGTTATCAAAGTATGCTCCAAACTAAATGATGTCAACAGGCAAAGAAGATAATATCTCTTTTCAAAGCAAATGCGACGAGCTTCTCACAGCCTTCTCGCAGACTGCTGAATATCTTTGAAGCTATCAAATAGTATATTATTTCTAGAAAGGTACACCGGCATCAAACTGAAATTCAAAAGCAAGACATAAATCAGTGAGTTTAAACAAACCCAAAATTATCAATGACTCCTGGGTGCATTTCATTTTGAATAAGCTTGATAACTAAAAATACCAAGAACACAATAAGAAAAAGCAACTCCTCTCCAACCACACAAAGAAAATGTTGGTGCCTTACCAGGTTTCATCATTTTTGAACTCAAGCTCTCCGTACGTATCTTCAAAGTCCTCTCCTCCTCCTTTGGCAAGTCCCTCCACAGTGCGATAAGGCACAATGACCGTCCCCCTTGCCCCAGAAGTCCTCAACACTTTGACTTCCATGATACCGATGCTCTCACTGACATGGGCTGAGTTACTCTCAAAGGTGAAGATGCCTGAATGATCATCGTCCAGAATGGTCACAGTGGCCACAGTGGGGAACCCCAACACCGCCTTTGGATATGGGAGACTGTTGGCAGACAACACCTCATCCTCAGTTTCCAAGACGCGCAGATTACTGAGACGTACAAAGAAGTGCTCGTCCTCTTCGAAGATGTCATCATCTATGATGCCAATGCTTATTTCCTTGATCATCTCTCCGGGTTTGAATACTACCGTACCCTCTGTGAACTCATAGTCTGCCCCGGCATTAGCCGAGCCATCCTCCGTCTTATAATCCACGTAGATAGTCTTATTGATGTCGCCTCCTTTTCTGGTGATGGTCAGAATAACGGCCCCGCAGTTCTCGAGGCACTGGTAGACAGCAGGCTCAAAAGCGATCCGGGAAACATACTCTTCTGGTTCCTCCACGTGCACCTCCTGCACGCTGGCGCTCTTTTTCGCCTGTTCTGCTACGTGTTTTTTCAGGATATTTCCAGCTCCGGTCATCATGCGCGTAGCTTGAATGCGGTAAAAGGCACGGCTCTTTTGCTGGTGCGAGAGAGCGTAATAGTTGGCCATCTCAACAAGCTGATCCAACTCTTTCTCCGGGTGCTTCTGCTTCAGGTCTTTCAAAATGCGAATCATATCGCGTCGGGACTCATCTACCTCTTTGCTCTCAATCAGACCAATCAGATTGCTGGTCGCACCTCCATCCATGAAGTGAGAGTTAACCATCTTGCCGTCCATTTCAATCCCCTTGGAGCGTTCGGTCTCGGTCTCAATGATGACACCCCTGTGTTTTTCAGTGCGGTACTTCTTGTGCATGAACTTATAGAAGAGCAGTCGTCTGTCTGCCACCCATGCGAGGAGTACACATATGGGGAAGAAGGCCAGCGTGACTAGACCCTCCCAGACTTGGACTTCATTGGGAGAAAAAACAGCCAGGATCATGTAGAGCCAGATGTAGGCAAAGATACTCCAGCCTGCAGTGACAAAGAACACTCTGAGGTGCTTGACCTTTCGTACCTCGCCTTGGGGGATGACAGACACGCAGAGGCCAATGATGACAAACATATTGAAAGCTGCACTGCCAACGATTGTGGAGGGCCCAAGCTCACCGGATTTGAATTCATGTCCACAAACTTCGATTACAGAAAGCATGATCTCAGGAGCCGATGAGCCCAAGGCCATGAGGGTAAGGTTGGAGACCGTTTCATTCCACACACGGATCGTGGTGGTGGTTGTTTCCCCATTGGGCCTTTTGATAACAATTTCTCTCTCTTGGGAGGTGATGACCTCAATGGCGGCCATAAAACGGTCAGCAATGATGGATACTCCGAGGAACATGTAGATCAGTGCCACGAAATAGACAATGACCCGTGCAATCTTGTCTCCCATGGAAGGATCCTCGGGATACCAGATGGGCAGGATAATCCCTGTATGACACTTTGTGTTCCCTTTGCAGGTGCCATTGCTGGGGCTGAGCAGAGGGCTCGGAGTGGTCCGGGCCTCTGTACAAAGGAAGGCTACAGCCACAGAGACCAGCCCCAACCAGAGGCAGGCTGAAGACCCTGGTTTTACAGGCTTTGAGCCCTCCATGCACCCTCCTTCGTCTCAAGGGTCCTTACCACACTGACAGTCCCTCTGGGATCCAGCACTGGGCTGTGTCTTTCCTCCGCCCACCACCTAAACACACCAGACAGAAACAACAGATATTATACAGTTTATTACAAGAATGAAAGACTTTATTTTCAGCCTTACAAAGCAACTGTCCCACATTGCTTTGTAAGCTTTTTTTTTTTTTTTGCCTTGAATATTTTTAGTACCAAATAAATATTATTGTACTAGAGTACAGTGCATTCTCAATAGTTGCATAATAATTTAATATTTAATGTAATGACATAATGGAAGGAGTATCCAACCTCAGGGTATTTTCACATCGTTTTAAACTTCAAGTGGTACAAGTCTGCAAGACTGTGTTTGCATTTCACGGGGAGAAACAAACACGAACTGAAGCAAGAAAAGAATTTCTTAATTTTAAATGAGCGCAAGAATTCAAATTATCCAACCATCCTTCTGTGCGGCTTAATTGGGTTTCTGCTTTCTACTTCACAAACACCATTTTCATGAGATCTTTATGTTATCTCCGAAAATGCTCAGCGATTCAGGTCGGTAAATGAATATGTGAGCAATGCAGACAACATTAGTTTAATAAAATTACAGCCTGCGGGTTCATTTCCAATCATAAACTTTATTTTGATTTGAGATGTGGATACATGCAACAAATAATGTGGATTTGAGCATGATTGTCTGAAATCTCTCGGGTAATACACAGCTCTGAACCGAACAGCTCGCTCAGCAGGCATGCAATGTTGCCAAACTAAGCACTGTCCAAAATGTCGCATTGGCAAAAAAAACAGCAGCAGGGAGGCAGGAGATTGTCAAGAGGCAAAGTGAAACAAAGGCTACAGATGTCCCATCCAAATTCATTATACACTGAGCCCTAAATGCGCACTTACCACTTCTGCAAGAGAGAGCAGCATTACAATAGCAATGCAGACACTGTCCAAATTCATAAAAGCCCTAGCTAAGCATTTTACGCACCTCTTCAGCTCTTATGAGATGCAACTCGACCATCCTTCTGATGCTAACAGCTGGGGCCTAAGGCAGCAGGAGCATAATGAACAGTTGACCACCCCAAAACTTAGATGATATAACACAGGGGGGAATTATTATAAAGGCTCTCTCCTTGGTGTTACCCAATTGTTTAACGGTTCAGTGAGTTGGATGGGACCCTCTATGCAGCCTCCACAACACCTCCGGACCTCCTGAGGCTCACAGGCAGTTTAGTCTGAATTAAAATGATCTCTTAAGAGAGATACATGCAGGGTAAGTTAATAACGCTACCCAAAATTCACCAGAGGATTACATTTTTGTATTACTGTCACACTTCCCTTTGCTTTTTTCGAACTAAATCTAGTTCAAGTCTTTTTTCAATTTGTACACAAAAAAGTGCATTCTTAGGTTCTGATTCCTGCTTAAAGGGTTGATTACCTCTGGGGCCACCCTGCACTAAAAGGTGTACAATACAAACCCATGGCACTTTAAAGCACTCTCGGAAAAAAAAAGAGATCCATTAAAGGACATATTTTATGCAATGTAATGCACCTTTCTTATTTGATTTAGCTCATTCAATCTGAAAGGCTCTTACAATAACACCAACTACTTGAACTCCCAGGTGATGTTTTTGGATATAATATCATCCAGGTGGACCGCTGGCTAATTTGGAAAACTGAAAAAACTTTTATTGGAGGTGTGCATAGCAAACAGTTGGTGGCATATTTTAAAAAGTACACCAATTCAAAAGCCAAATATTGGATAGGACAATGATAACCCACACCTTCTGTGAAATCTGCAAGAAACCGGGAAAATCTCTGTCAAGGTCTTGTGTGCAAGCGTTGATAAGATCAATTCATCTATTCTGGAATAAATTATCCTTAATATCTCTAATTTAATGGTTCACAGGTATAAATAATTGCATCACTTGCAATACTATAATGTCTTTTTGAGAGATCATAACCTCAATAACATCCACAGAGATGAGTCTTTTTAGAGGTGATACAGAGGCGATCTCAGCTCGATATAACAATCCTCTGATGTTAATGTTAAAAAAAAAGACGTTGATTGCAGCACAGCACACTGATCTGGAGGATAGAAAATGGGATGACAGCAAACGGCAGCAGAAGCTGGAGACAAGGAACTTAAATTTAACTGAATCAGCAGAGCCATTTACATGGATTGGAGCCAGCTATGCAATCCCTGTGAGAACCAACAGCGCCGAGCACAAACAAAACCAACAGGAGAATAATTGAGTGACAAAGTTATAACTTAGCGAGAGAAAATTTGAATTTAAAAACTCAGGTTTTTGCCTTTGTTTGGACCTGGACACTGATGAGAGTAAACTTGGGGGGGGAATTAAATAAAATATGTGTGCATTCCCCTTGTTAGTGCTATAAATCTCTAATAACATGTACTAACCATTTAATTTAAAAATGTGAAAATGGTCAAACTGACAAGCAGGTATTAAAGAGCTGCTGAAGCCACTGAGAAAGGCTTAAGGAGATGCTTCTTCCTGTTTTAAAATCAAGAGCAGTACTGCTGAGCTGCTAGCTTCTCCTTGTCTTTTTATTGCATGGTGACAAGCTGAGGTGGAGGGGTAAAAACTGCAATGAGGCACACAGGATTTAAGATTACAGGGTCAGCCTCTCTGCATGATACATGTTGGGAATGGCAATAATTAATTCACACTGCTGTTTCCAAAAAGAAATAAAAGCTGATCTGAATGAACAGTTATACCAAAAAAAAAAATTAAAAAGTTTTAAGGGGCATATTCATTATGTCGCATTACCTCTACTTTTAATAACACTGTGTATGCTTTAGGAACAGGCACAGACAGGCCAGGTGAGTTTCACACCTGGCCTCTTACAGTGGGGCCATGCTGTTGTAATGCATGCACGGTGTGCTTTTGCGCTGCTAAAATAGTCGAAGCTTCCCCTGATAAAGATGTCAAATTCAAAATCTCTCTGATCAGACCATATTTAACCTTTGCCACCATAAATGAGCAGTGTTGGGACTAACGCGTTATTAAGTAACGCGTTACAGTAACTACGTTATTATTGTGGTAACGAGCACGGTAACTAGTTATTATGGCAAAATCAGGAAGGCGTTAGTCGTTACTGGGATTTAGATAGGGTCGTTACTCGTTACTTCGTGTGGTGGCTATCGCGGAGCTTCCACAGATTCAGTAACATTAGCAAATGGTGGAGGCCAGCAGGTGGATGAAGGAAAAGGGACGCAGAAGGAAAAGAGACCCGAGGCGGCCGCCGGTCCAAGTGTGAACTGAACTTCAGGTAAGAAGTTATGACCTGCAGTCTATCTGGGTCAGATATAAACCAAGTTTAGGTGGAGTTTATTTTCGTTATTCTGACTTTTTCCGTACTGCGTGCTAGCTAGCATGACGGAGTTTCTATACAGCTGGGTGGGTGCTATGAAGTTAATGATGTTGAACTTTATTTTGTTCATAAGTTATTAGAGTTGCCAACCGTCCCGTCTGGTATTCAGAGAAAATATTACGCGTTTCTTATTGAGGTGAAAAGGAACAGTTTGTCCCGTAATTCAGCTACAATGAAAAAGGCACAAAGCTGGAGTTATTCTGTGTCTTTACGCTGCACAGCTGCGTCTTCTTCTTTCATTCTCTCCCCCTCCCTCTCCCGTTTCTACTTCAATCATGAAAACTGATCAATGATCAGCTGATCGGCTCTCTTGTTTGTTTATCGATCACTTTGCGCCGAAAGAGGAAACCAGCGGATGTCGCGCTAAACAACAGCAGCACGTTTAAGCTTGATCAGCTGTTGTTAGAATTTATTTAATATTAATTTCTAGTATCAGCTGATGTTTGCTGGAGCCACAGCTGTAAAAAAGCTGCTGGTCATGATATGGTTTGGTTATCTGGTGAGAGCGAAACATGAAGATGAAACCAGGAGATGTCCTTACTGAATCATCAGAGCTGTGATGGAGAAACAGGTTTACCTTTTAGGTGACATGAATGAGTTGAAGGGAAGTTATGAACTGTTTCTGAGAGACAAATAACACCAGGATCCTTTTCTATGTAGCTGACAGCTGGTAACTGTGCAGGGGTGGATCTAGCAAAGTGTTGCCAGGGGGCCAGGTAGGGCATTAACAGGGAAAGGGGGGCACAAATAAATACTTTTCTTTCTTATTCTCATTTAAAATGTCTAGCTTTTAAAAAATAATTATCTGAATCTTACAACAAACGATTGATAGATTGATGCATATATACCATCAGAACAGTGTACATCACTGTCACAACAGTGTTTATTTAAATTCAAAGGCTTTATGATTTTTCCTATAATGGCGGCCGGTCTCTAGTCAAAATGCCCGGGACGATTTTTTTGTCCCAGTCCAGCCCTGTATGCAGCTCATCTGCAGTCTGGTGTTACCTACATCTTCCTATTCAGAAGGCAGAATTTCCGAATTCTGAGTACAATCGAAAGCACCACAACTGCAGTTTTTGTGTTGGATGTAAAAGGCGCACATGACACTGTGACGTAGGCTAGAATCATGGCAGCAGTCAATGACGGTCCAGGCGTGGGATTTCTCTCGTGGAAATATGCACATTATCTTTTCCTTTCTATTGGTAGGTGGCACAGTGCACTTGTGGCAAGTAAGCAAGCTAGAAGACTGGCAATCTTGCTGGGTATCCAGTTATGGAAGCAACACATTAACAAGAGAATTCTGAGTAAAACCAAAGTTACTTTCCCTAGTAACTAGTTACTTTGAAAGTAACGAGTAACTTGAAGTAACTGAGTTACTTTTGAGAGAAGTAACTAGTAATGTAACTAAGTTACTATTTTAAAGTAACTTACCCAACACTGTAAATGAGACACAGCGGAAGCATTTCTGGAAAATGTCTATGCATGTTTTTCTCTTTCAGTGAAAGAGTTTTAACTTGTATTTGTGATGCAGTGATGAACTGTGTTCATTGGCGCTGCTTTTTGGTGATTTCCACAACAGAACGTTGGCTGTTTTTAAAGACGCGCCATCTGAAATCCCAAAAATCAAGTCCACTTTGTTTTGCAATAGAAATTTTTAAGGATTCTGTGAGTTTTGTTAAATTAAATGATTCTGTACTTGTTAAACTGTCATTCTTTGTCAAATACCACAAAGCCTGGCTGCTGCTATACCCTGCCCTGCTATTAGACCCCTTTGCAAATGTAAATTCAAACCTTAGAAAGACAACTTGTTTCAGATTCCCAAAACAGTTTTTAGCCTTTTAGATGTCACCAGATTTCCTGTTTTTTTTTAATGATTTTATATACTTTCTGAGATTAAATCCACGAAAAGTCCTTTCCATTTGGCTATGCAGTCTTTCACAGAGAGATGAAGCCCACTCATCTTTACCTCTTAAACGCTCAGGCTCTCTGGGATGCTTTTTATTGAGATTCCTGACACCCCTCCCCCACCCATCACCTTCACTCAATACCAGGTTGAGATGCAAATGAGGAGACTTCACTCAGGCAAGTCTGCTGGACCAGACGGAGTGAGTCCCCTCGTCCTCAAGACCTGTGCCCCCCAGCTGTGTGGAGTCTTTCATAAACTGTTTATGCTGAGTCTGAGTCTGCAGAGGGTCCCAGTGATGTGGAAGACATCATGCCTCGTACCTGTACCAAAGACGCCACGTCCCAGTGGCCCCAAGGATTACAGGCCCGTGGCACTGACCTCCCACATCATGAAGACCCTGGAAAGGCTCATCCTGGACCAGCTGCGACCCATAGTAAGACCACATCTAGATCCCCTTCAGTTCGCTTATCAGCCTCGTCTTGGAACTGAGGACGCCATCATCTACCTGCTCAATCGTGTCTACACCCATCTGGACCAGCCGGCGAGCACTGTGAGGGTCATGTTTTTTGACTTTTCTAGTGCTTTCAATACCATCAGGCCGACCCTCCTGGGTGATAAGTTAGCAGCGATGCAGGTGGATGCTTCTCTGGTGTCCTGGATTGTTGATTACCTGACAGGAAGACCACAATATGTACGTCTCCCACATTGTGTGTCTGACAAGGTGATCAGCAACACAGGGGCACCACAGGGGACTGTCCTCTCCCCCTTCCTCTTCACCCTCTACACCACAGACTTCAGCCACTGCACAGAGACCTGCCATCTTCAGAAGTTTTCTGATGACTCTGCGGTGGTTGGATGCATCAGCAGGGATGATGAGACAGAGTACCGGGCTGTGGTCGACTCCTTTGTCACGTGGTGTGAGCAGAATCATCTGCAGCTCAACGTGGCAAAGACCAAGGAACTGATCGTGGACTTCAGGAAGACCAGGAAACACTTGACCCCTGTTTCAATCCAGGGGGTCAGTGTTGACATTGTGGAGGACTATAAATACCTTGGAGTACACATTGACAATAAACTGGACTGGGCTAAAAACACCACAGCACTTTACAGGAAGGGCCAGAGTCGTCTCTATTTTTTGAGGCGACTGAGGTCCTTCAACATCTGCCAGAAAATGCTCAGGATTTTCTATGAGTCTGTTGTGGCCAGTGCGATCCTCTATGCTGTTGCATGCTGGGGGAGCAGGCTGAGGGTCGCAGATGCCAACAGACTTAATAAACTAATCCGTAAGGCCAGTAATGTTGTGGGGATGGAGCTGGACTCCCTCAAGGTGGTGTCGGAGAGGCGGATGCTGTCCAAGATAAAGACAATGTTGGATAACACCTCCCACCCACTCCATGACATGCTGGTCAGTCACAGGAGCACGTTCAGTGAGAGACTGAGATTACCGAAAAGCACCACTGAACGACACAGGAAATCTTTCCTGCCTGTGGCCATCTCCCTGTACAACGCATCCACTTAACACACTGGTTACTGCTACAAATACACGTTTCTTTTCCAGCTATTTATTTATGAGTGACTTATGTATGTATATATATGTATATATTGTACTATTCTTGTTAGCGTATTGTCTGTCTTGTCTTAATGTTGGTTTATAATGGAGCACTGTAACAAAAAATAATTCCCCCCAGGGATTAATAAAGTATTCTGATTCTGATTTATACCTTGTCTTGTTACCTATTAACCTGCTTTGTTGTGAAAGGTTCCACCAGGTGTGACAGTCTTTTGTTGCACTTCTGCAATCTATTTTTTAAATGTGCTGCTTGCTCAAATTTGCCCTAAGCACATATTTTTTAAAAAGAAATAACGATAGAGTTTCAGCATTTGATACTCCGTCTTTGTATTATTTTCAGTTAACAGACTTTAAATAATTTGAAATCCGCACACTGTTTTTACTGTGTATCATCTTCTATTGTGTCAACTCAAAATCAGGTCATGAATTTAAAAAGTACATTGCCTGTCCATCTTATTACTGTAATAACTCCTGTGGGAAATATATTATCTGCTAAATGCTGCATTATATATCATCGCTGTTTATCTCCAGTGTTGTGCTGAACAGGTAGAGCGCAGCTGGTTCTCGGAGCTTTTTCGCTCCAATCAGCTGAAAATTACACTGCAAGAGCTGTGCAGATTACACCGCTCTTATGGGGTAATTTTCACCACTTTCAAAATGATAAAACCAGATCACGACCAACAAAAAAGGGGTAAAACGCTGGTGTGATGATTAGCACTGTCGCCTCACAGCAAGAAGGTCCTTGCCTTTCTGTGTGGAGTTTGAATGTTCTGGCCAGGCCTGTCTGGGGTCTCACTGGGTACTCTGGCTTCTTTGCAAGGCCAGAGGTTAACTGGTGATTCTAAATTGGCCGTGGTCATGAGTGTGAATGGTTGTTGGCCCCACGACAAATTGGCGACCTGTCCAGGGTGTACCCGACCTCTCAGCTTGTGACAGCTGGTGTGAGTCTCCAGCCCCACTATGACCTTGAATTGGATAAGCAGAAGAAGACAGATGGATGGACCAAAGCAAAAACAGACGGGCCCTGCAGAGTTAACTGATAATTTGCTGTTGATTTATCGCTACAAATGACGCCTTTCCTTCATTGCAGTTAATATAAAATTATTGATTCTAGCTGCTTCCAATGAGCTGTGATCCCCTATGATTTTAACACTTTGCTGTCATTTCCTGCAGCTTTAATTGAGGCAGCGGCACTCTTGTGCCTCCAAGTGTAATGTGTGTGGAAGGGGAGTGATGAAAAACACTCAAATGTGTTCAGTCATTCTGCCTTGGATAAACAGAGGTAAAACAAAATGGCAAACAAGCCAAATACCCACGAATCCAAGAGCAAACTACCAGGCTGACAGAGAGGTTTTAAAGATATAATGCCATACAGTGACACTGGACACAGAGTCAATTGCTTGGTAACTGCCTCCTGTCTTATCCCATTAGACTTATAAATTTCACAAGCTGAATAAAATCATGCTCGGAAAAAATATTTTAGCTGTAAACCATAGTCGTGCTCATTTTCATGCCTCCCAAAAGACAAATAATAAACACTTGTACTTTTCTAAGCTGTAGATTTAGCCATTTTAAGGGCACAGTCATTCCTTATGCATGTAAAAATTCCTTCCTCGCATTTGCAGCCCTAAAAGTGAGGAGCTGATTGATTGACTCGCTGACTGACTAACCGAAGACACAAAAGTACATAATCTTAAGGAATAAAGTAAAGTTCATTACAGTAATTACATTAAGCACTCAGAGAGACTGTTCAGGTGTATGACCCCACGAGGATTTTGTTTTTGAAATATTGATTTTCTATCTTCACACAAATTGCATTCGGGGGCTGTTAGGCAGTGGAGATTTAACCATCCCATTACTCTACGTGCATCACCATTAGAACCGTGACCCCTAAATTAGGAGCTACACAGAACAATTTGCATACTAATTACTGTTTTAAGGATTGTATTTTGCATTGTGAATGCAGGGGCATTTAATCGAGGCCGTTCAGCAGCTCCCGAAAATGTGCTAAAAATGAACAGATAAGACCAAGTTATTAACATATGCTGGACATTAGCATAGGAACCACATCACAAGTGACATTTCTAAATTAAGGCTAAAGATCAGATTTGATGTTTTCCAATTAAATCCAACAGTGACCTCTTCAATCACAAACAGTTAAGAGTGAAAACATTTCAACTCCATTCACACAACTTTGAAACACTTTTTACTTCAAGAAAATGAAGTTCAAGTGATATTCTGAATATGCAGAGTTCTTTGTGTATGTGTATAATTTAACTTGATGGGGATGGTGAAAAATCCAAACGTCTGATCTACATATGCCAAACACATTTAATAGACGAGACACTGATCTAGATAATTAACAACAAATATCGAGTCATACTATTGTTGCTACTTCAGATTAAATGCAAACAGATTGTTGGCTTCATTTTGAAGAGATTTTAAGCTGAAACCTACAGGCCTGAAAACCAAACAGAGACTACTATCAAAGGACAACAACAGCATAGCCTAAAACTGATTAGGCTGATTTCATTTTGCTAAGATTAGGCAGTCCTGTCAACTTTTAGCAACAACCTTTAGCAAAAGTTGCCTAAAACATGAACTGAAAGTGTTACAGATATTTATTATCAATGGGGAGCCTCCAGTTAATCAGCACACAGGCCAGTGTTGCACAAAATCATCATTTCAGTGTTTTTTGTTCTTCTTGTTAAAGCTTCTAAAAATGTCAATTTGTTGTTTTCCTTAAATTGAACGGAATATATTTGTTAGTTTTATTTTGAGCTTTTTCTTAGATGTCAAATCCGTTTTTTAGTAAACAATTTGTGGATTATAAAACAGTTTTTAAAAAGTATCCAAGTATACCATGCGGGGTTTAACAGAGAAATGCACATTTTCTTATCATGTGCATCATATAGTAATCACTGTGCACCCCCTTCTATATGTCCTGACAGATGCAGATAGCATTATGGACGAGACAGTTGCTCTTTCTCTATTTTGGGAAGAGGGGTCTTGTTTAAGGAGGCTATCTGAGATCCGTGAAACATGGACTCAGCAGACAGGGAGCCTCAGCTGTTGCTGATTAATCATCAGAAGGCCGTTTCGCTCTCCGTACCAGTGTCAGTACTACCTGAGGGGGGAATCCCTGCTGGAGAGACTATAGGCCCGCAGTTTAACTTATAGTATGCATGCAGGCCTGGGCTGCACATGTCTAGGAGACACTCGTCTTCAGATATTAACTCCCACTTGAGACACAGCGTACAGGAGAATCCGGGATATAAACGTAAACATAAAAGCACATACGTGAAACTGGAAGTCCAGGTGTTCAGCCAATCACCAGCAATGATGAGCTCGGCAAGCTGTAACAACCGGTATCCTTCAGTTGCGTTGCCAGACGCCAATTATTTTAATGGCACACCCATTAGAGTGTATCACGAATCCATTTCAGTCCGTTGCAATGGATCATATCTGCACAATCACGAGGAGCAGTGTGAGCGCACAGACAGGTTAAAGCCTGGGCAGAATGAAGCGCTCCGGAGTGACAGACCGCATCCAGCTATCGCCTGTTTTTGCATCTTAAAACGCATGTAATGTGATTCGTGTTCAGCAGCATATTATATTTAAAAATCTGTCTTTGTGCCATACCAAGTTGCCCTCCATGTCACGAAGACTAGGTTCTATAGACATACCTGCGAGTTTGAATCATGCCTTATTCATTGTAACCTACCTGGATTTGTATTCCGGGGAGTTTAGCGACTGCGAAATAGCTCCTGTCCGCCCCCTTTATTATTGTTTTACCGCGCAGATCAGCCTGCCAACAGTCTCAAAATAACCTCGCTGTTTGGATCTCTTTAGTCTAACGTGCTCCTCGGACCAAAATCCCCCAGTGATGCCGCTGTCTCGGTCTCCAGCCTGCTCGAGATTGGCGATTGGATCAAACTGGCCAGAGGTGATCGCCTTTGGTCTTCTCCTGCCTTGGCGCCCTCCTGCCCAGATCCTCCCCGTCTGACGGATTGACCGGGTCGCAAAGCTGTCAGTGACAAGGGAGGAGGAGGAGGAGGGGGGTGGTCAGTATTTTAAGATTGCAGCCTTGGTGGAGATGGATCCTCTTAGCCTGTCCGCACGGCTCTCCCTCCTCCTGCAAGCCGTGAATCAGCGCTCTCCTCCTCCTCCTCTCTCGGCTGCGATAGCGCAAGAAATCTGTGATGTGGCTGTTAGAGACACTGGCGTAGAGCTCCCCGCCTGCTGTCTTCGCTACAGATGTGACATCGTGTGTTCATGGAAAGCTCAGCTTTCTCTGAGTTGCCAGGGCTCTCTGCTGGACTTGGCGCACCATCGGAATGACCGCGGTGTGTCTCCTGTGCGCTCCCCTCAAAGTCAGTTTCTGCAGCTTGCAGTAAAAGCTGGAGATGAGTGTGCCGTCCTCGCGTGAGTAATATTTAAAAAAAAAATTGTATAGTTATCAATATTAGAACCACTCTCACGCGACGATGGTGTGAAATGGTTGCGCCCTACAGCCCTCCGCCCCCCATTTCTAAAAGTCACACAGACAGACTCGGTTAGGCGCGCAACTACGTCACCATCAGCTGAGAGAAGAAACCTGCAACACAAACCGTGAATCTCTTCCAGACCCACAGTCCGCTGCTGCTAAGAATGAGAGGAAGGGGATAATCGAGAGGTAGGAGATCACGAAGGTTTTGACACAAAAACTGATTGCTGTTTTTTCCTGTTTGTTTTTCTTTTTATTTTGTAGTTCTTTAGACCATTTGTTAACTCTAGCAAATACAATATGCCACAGAAGCGAGATGAAAATTACTCTGGCTGGCCACATCCCACAGATACAATAGAAATAACGCGCGGATACACTGGATACGTGTATATGATATGATGGACTAATCTTAACAATTTCTTTCCATCTTATGAGCATTATTATATAACCTACAATGGCTGTAGGCATGCACTTAAAGAGCCAACTTAAAATACCAGCAAACATTAAAGGCCCAACACATCAGCACACGTGTTTTACTCACACAAACACGGACTCTTAACTTACTTTGTTATGTCATGATGGCTGATCTCAAAGACGAAGTTATCAGCCAATGCTTCCCAGCTTGGTTAGTAGAAGCTACAGCTGAATGCAAGTGACAAAAATGGCAGTTCCCCTAGGTGCCACTAGAGGCTGCCTGCAAAAGGGAGTCAATCCTCCTGGATTATCATGTTAAAAATGGCTACCTCTACGCCATTCAGAAAAGTTGTGGGGTGAGGGGAATTCGTTTTATAACTCTTCCACCAGAAGGACTGAGTCAGTTAGATGTCTGTGTTGAGTGACAGGTGTCCTTACGCAGGCAGTTAGAACCATTCGTTAGAGCCATGGCAGCAAGAACGGCAATCAAGTGTTTTCCATAACTGACACAGACTCTTTCATACTGCTGTGGAGGAATTTTGGCCCACTATTATTATTATTATCATTATTATTATTACTATTAAATAACAATTATTCCATAATTGTTTTAAATCAGCCACACTGGAGGGCCTTTCTAGTATTACAGGCTTTTTAAGGTCATTCCAAAGCATCTCAGTATGATATATTCCAGACTTTGACCAGGCCACTTCAAAACCTTCATTCTGTTGTTTTGCAGTCACTCAGAGGTGGACATCAATCCATCTTCTACCAACTATCTAAGTCCGGGTCGTGGAGGCAGCAGTTTACACAGAGACGTCAAGACCTCCTTCCTGACCACCTCCTCGAGCTCCCTTAGTACAGTTAATTATGATTTGTGAAATAATGACATTAAAATTTGCTCCAAAAGTAACCAACACCTTCATCTCTGTCAAGAGGTCCAATTCAGTGACTCAGTTTAGCACCCATCTGTTGCCTACAGACACCTGTGTTCAAAGTGGCAAATATTCATTAACACAAATAAAACGTGTGAGATCTAAAATACAATACTTTTTTGAAGCTGTCTGCTGTCTTCTTAATTCTCGTGGGCGTTTTTAGCATGGGTATCTATAAAAAAAACAAGCCTCAAGTGGCCATTGGATGAACTGCATGTTCAGTGACGACTTGGTGCTTGTTGTTATTTATGTTTCATGTCAGGCGACAGAAGCTTTTTCATAAGAGTCTTTGTTGGACGTTTATAATACAGAAGTCCCTGAAAAATAAGCAATAAATTGATGGCGCCACAATCTGTCGTTCCTGCAAGTTAAACCCACATTTGATGCATTATATTGTCATCAGGCAGCGGTACAATCAATCACACAACAAGAACACTTGCAAGTTGTCAACATACAAATTATATCCAGGTGGCTGTGGCTCAGGAGGCAGAGCAGCTCATTCACTAAGCAGAAAGCACTTTGAGTGCTCAGTAAGAGTAGAAAATAGTATAATATAATTACTATTCCATTTCCATTTCCCACCCTAATTAGTATCAGCATTAGGGATAAAGGCTGCCTTTAGAGGTGTAACATTAGTAATAGGATATATTCTGTTAATGATCCTGAGAAAATCAGATGGAGTACATGAAAACATACTGAATGTGTCAGGGCACAAAAGGTGTAATTTAACAGGGCAAAAAAAAGCTTTTATACCATGTTTGTACTTATATTGGATGCATGTGTTTATAAATGTATCAAATCACCAAGGAATTAGAAAAATTAAAACATATAACATCAAAAATGAGTACTAATTCATATAATTCTTTCATAAAAGGAAACTCAATTCAAGTTATTTGAATATGGTTACCATCGACAAGGGATCACTTGGTGGTCCTGCTGAACACATTCTCAATGATCTCTCATCAGCTCTTCTGTGTTGTTGTGCCCATTGTTCAGTTGCATTGCACAACCTGATGATCTCCATCTCCAGTTATATGCATTACTAGTCAATAAGAGCTTCGCTGGGCACACAGTCCTTGATGCAGCACAATCACCCTGCTGACGAGACAGACGAAGCCCCAGAGACGGGAGCAAAGCAGGAGGATGTTGACACCGCCACCACCTCTAATTATAGCATCATACAGGCCTGAGGCACTGTGAGGGAGGGGGAAAAATCCTTAAACTCCCAGAGCAAACCAAACTGTATGTAAAATTAATTCCGGTATTTAAGTCTTTTAAAATAATTAGCAGTTAATCAATAATGAATAATTATTCCCCTGTCTAGAAACAACAAGGATAGACTCTTACTGCAGCATGCCGAGTCCCTCTCTGTTGGGACGGAGCCTGTATGCAAAGCAGGAAAAATCAATTGGATCCGATTTTAATTACATAGTCCGGCACTGCGGTACAGAATCTCATTAGCCTGTTCAGATTTCCATGCTTGTTGAATTCAAGTCTGAGATTCAAAAACAATCACTCCCCAAATGGACAGACTGTTTTTTTTTGTGTGCGTGCGTCTGTGTGTGAGGAGTGCGGAGGTAAAGAGGGGCAGGGGTGCTATGATGAGCCAATCTGTCCAGGTAGTCCAAACCACTAGCACTCCCCCATCCTCCACTCCTCTACATGCAATGCTGTAATTAGTATGGAGACTACAGTTGGATTTTTAATATAGTTTTCTTATCTGCAGGAAAAAGGGTGGAGGCCGAGAATACACTGGACATACTGGTGGTGCTTAAGTGTACCTGCACCCAGCATGCATCACATGATTGGAATTCAATGCCTGCTCTTGCCTCTCTCATCAAAGTCCTCCATGCATTTAGTGATGATTAATGGATTATACTTGTAATCAACACACCAGGCCTGCTTGTGCTACCCACTGAGAGGAGCAGCACTTACAAGGGGGAGGGTGGCTTGATGGTCTTAGCTCTGAAAACTGACTGCTGACATTGATTCTCAGAATAAGGCAACTTTTCTCCAGCTCCTCCTTGGTAATTTCTCTCTTCACTGTTTTACCACAAGAAGCTTGACAACGGCACGCCACACCACGCAGGAGCACCAGCAGCAGTGGGGAATAAAACAGCATAGCAGGAGAGAATAGTGCTGCACTTGCATCTTCTGATTCGTAATTTCACTCTCTCTCTCTGTGCTGCACTCGGCACTTGCTGATAATTTGTAGGATTGAGATGCAACAACTTTGCCCACCCAGGCAAAGGCACTGTGGGAGCGGCCAGTGAGAGAAACAGGAGGGAGCGGTCATCGGGAAAGTTAACATCAACATCACCCCCTAGGCGACGTCCACTTACAACAGGCGGTAATGAACGGTGAACCTGTGAAACAAGAAAGGTAGAGAGTCACCTTGCATCAGGATCTCAGGGATGGCAGTCACTCTGAAGACTTAAAAGATGCATGGAGTGTGACTTAAATCAAAATATGGCTAGGCTGAAGGGTCATTTGGTCTTCACTGCTTAGCTAAATGGCTGTCTGGCATTATACATTAGTTTTAGTGTTATCTACCATGTAGACATTTGATTGTAGCATTTGTAATGTCCTGAGAAACCTGTGACCACATCTGTTAGCCCCTTCTATCCTTGAGATGAGCTGACACACACTACCACCACCCATGATGCATCAGAAGATGATCTATCAACTAATTCTGAAGAATTAGAGAACAATAAATACAGTTTAAAGGCAAAATCTTGGTTTTACTTGTGTCTTATGGCCTCATCAAACAGGAAAACTTTACAGCAAATTTAATTTGGCATTGAAGCTCAGATGCACATTGTAGCCTGAAACAGAAAAATTATGATTCAATCATCGCTCATTATTTTGTCAAGACACAGTAAACTCAAGAGAGGCTGCATTTATTTTAGAGGCCGTTTATACTCCCAGCAAAGGAGACTCAACATGACGGTCTGCTGTTCTTATACAGAACTGTGCAAAAGTCTTGTGCCACCACTTTTTTCCTTTTTTTAATATTTTGCAATTAAAATGAGAAGCAAGGGCAGTGAAACACAGAACATGCATGGGAATGCAGTATATAAGGCAAAAACAGTTTGTACAATTGTAACAAGACTGAAAGTGGTATGATTTTGGTATCACAGCCTGAACTCTCTTAGGAAAGCTTTTATGTAATTTATTTAACCAGTCTTCAGGAATAGTTTTCCAGGATTCTTAAAGTAAATTCAAAGCTCTCATGCTTCAATAATCTAGAGGTCCAGGCTCTGGGGAGTCCAACCAAGGACTGATCGTCTTCTACCATGAGTTTTTTCTATCCAGGCATACTTTTACTGCGTTGGCAGTTTGTTTGGGATCATTCCCCACGAAAAAATTAGGTCAGTTGACAGTTAGTTCATTTCAGATAGTATTGCATGGTGGATTAAAATCTGATTGTATTGTTCTGTGTTCATAATGCCATCAATTTTGACCTCCTTCGTGCATGACGATGACTTGAACAAAAAATTTAGAATTTGGATTCATCACTCCATAAGACCTGCTGTCTGAGATTTTCAGTCAAGTTCTTGTGTAATTTGGCACACCTCAGCTTTTTCTCCACAGTTGGTTTCTTGAGAGCTACCACCATCCACTGAGACCTCTGAGGTCCAGGATTCAGATGAGGCTTCGGTGAACAGTAGATGGATCAACCAAAGGGGGAAATCAACCTCTACTATGTCCTTTGTAAGTTTTTTGTTTGATTGTTTTGTTTTTCTTAACGACGTGACTTTAAGACATAGTTCATCTGCTGTAGATAATTTTTAGGCCTGGCACTTTTTCTTTGTCCTCCACCTTTTTAGTTCCCTGGACCCTGCTGAGATATGCCGAGTTTTCAGCTAATAGCTGTCTGGGAAAAAACAAAATACTATTTTATGCCCAGCAAAGTGTTATCTTTGGCATTTCTCATATATTCAGCTCAAGAAATGGGAACAAATCACACCATAGGGCGACCAGCATTTTTATTCCGCATCTATGCTTACAAATAACAGTAGATTGCTGTACAAAATGTGCTGCATTTTTTTTTAAAGAATTTGCTCAAATGTTTGAATATGTTTGCCATATAAATATACTCACAATGTTGTAGTCCCAGAAGGAAAAATCCTAATATGGTAGAACAGCTCACACCTCCACTGCACTAGAAATCTTTTCTTCTTTTTGTGGCATCTAGCCAAACACCATCACCTTTATCCCATCATCCAGACATACATGCTTTGGCTTGATTAGGTGGGGATGCACATAATCAAATTGAGAGGACGAGCTGGTTATTTTTTCTATAATGCAATAAAAGCTTTACCACTGTGCACCAATAAATCCTCTCCTCAAATAAAAACCTGACAGTCCATAAATTTGTACTGAGTGCAGATAGAGAGGAACCACTAAGCTTTCCCAAATATATGATAAATGCTCTTTTACTTCAGTATTTGCTCCCATAGTGTAGCCTTCCGCAGCTGCAGCTATTGGAGCTGAGCATTCAGTGGTTCACTGGTCCGGAATATATTTGCAGGGGAAGATGGGTGAGTGAGGGATACCCGCACCGACTCCATTACATCAGAGGGACGGTGCACAGAAGACGAGTGTAGGACACTGGACTCCACATTCATCTACTCATCTCCCTTGTGCCTTATGGTGCTGAATGAAAGACAGAAAGAAGGACAGGATGGAGGGTGGAGCATCAAAAGTACGGGATGGCGATATGAAGGAAGACCGGATGAGACACAGATCAAGGCGGAGAGGTCAGTTCGACTGAGGGACTTAGCGTCACATCGCCCGGGCCCCTGTGCCCCACGGCCACATCTCCATGGCAACGTGTGGCCCCTGCCTCGGTCGCGGGGAGAGTGGAAGTGACGGCGGCGATCTGTGCGTGTTCCGTCTGGCTCATTATGTGGCGAATGAAGTGAAACAGCCAGGGGGTGCATTTGTTCTGCGTGGACTACCCCCTCAGCTGCCAAGCGTCTATTTATAGAAATGAAAGAAAAAGAGAGAAAGCGGGCCTAAATAAAATAAGCACAAGGGCCATTTCTCGACTCACTTTTCCTCCTCTCTTCCCCCTCCTCCAGGTAGTAATAGTCTCTATTTTCTGCATCTCTCTGAGACTCAGAAGGGTGATGAAGGCTCTCCCTAACTAAAGACCGTTTTCATATTTGATAAAACTCTGTTATTTTCCTTTAATGTATAGAATTTCACAGATATAACATAGAAAATCCTGAAACTACAAACTGATACTGACTGAATGGAGTGTAATACCAGGCATCATCGTGAAACAAAGTTTAAGTTTAAGTTTAATAATTGAGTTATTAACATTTTAACTGATAGATGACTGAATTTAGACAGAAAAATCAATGTTTCTTTAAAATATATAACTCTATATTGATATATTACAGAGAAAGCCTTGTATCTGTGATGATATGCACAAGTTATTCTTCCATGATGTTAATTATTTTGCCCCCAGCCAGGAAGAATATTCAAATCCTCAGTTAATTATAATACAGAGGACAATAGACAGTTAGCGAGTGACTACCCTACTGAAAGGGACATAGGCATGCAGGAGGGGTTTCCACAAGTACTAACTAAACTGGCCTTTTTGAACTTATTGCAGAGAAAATGGTGCCGAAATCAAATGAGTGCAATACAGATGTGTGCAGTTCTGTGTTTGTTTTGCATGAACAAATTTCTGCAAATCTCAATGAATTGAAATAACAAGAGCGAAGCAAAATTGGCTTCTTTTTTTTAACTAAATAACAACACTCTGTAATATGTGTTGTTGTTTATAATATTGAGATATTAACACCTGGTGAGAACTAGATATTTTTTTATTATGTCCAGATATGTAAAATCTGGACATAGTGGGCGTAAGTTCTTTTTTTTTTTTTTTTTTTTTTTTAACCATGCCTGTACATCATAGAGTTCTCTAAAAAGCAAATTCATCAAAAATCTGAACATCAGTCTCTGTGACTTAAAGATTTCAAACTTTCTGCTTGTTGCAGCTTTAAAACAGCAGCGTTGATGTTAAGGTCAAAGATCACATTAAATACAGTTCCTGGAAAGAATCAAATCTCCGGTGTTTACTTTGTGTCATCAAAGTGGCACAGTATTTCATTTTAATTTTCTGGTGATGATTTTTAATCAAACTACCATTCCCTATATAAGTGACAGTCTGCTGGTTAAGCTGTCACTGATTAGCATTAAGTAACAAATATCAAAATGTTGCAATTTCAGTCTGGTGTGAGAATTCACCCGATGATGACAAATGAGATATTATATTCTGCATTTCTCTCACTGAAGTGAATAGTCATGTCTGCAATCCTTGTGAAAAATGTCTTCTCATGAGATAATAACAGTGGTAATTAATCATCATCTGGGGTATGTGTGAGTGAATCTGCGGAGAGGGAATTTTTCATTCATCAAGGGCCAAAAGGACTGTGAGCAGAACGCTTTTTCTGCAACGTTTCCACATCAGAGTTGTGATGATTTGGCAGATTAAAAACCAGACTTGCAGGGCTGCTAATTAAAGGGGGAATCGACTGATGGAGGGGCCCCAGAGCTGAATAGGGCCACTGGAAGATGCTCAAGATTATTTTGAGAGCCCCAGTTGTCACATTGCCCAGAATCTCATCCGACTCCACAATTCTTGTTTCTCAAACTTCATTAGTTCTCATCAAACAACATGGTAAATATTGAATTTCATTTCCCCCTTGTTTAGCCTTGTCCACTTAATATTTAATTGCATTTTCTTGCATTCTCTAATAAAAAATTGATGTGAATGGGCGTATGTTTTTCAAATATGGGCTCCATCTCATAACACATCTTGGCAGCTCACTTACGATAGCAAGCCCTTCCAGGCTGACCTATTTTGGCCTCTGATGACTACACCCCCGCTATATCTCCTCATCGTAGAACTGTAGAGCTGTAACATGTCTTTTGCTTCAGCGCTCTTAAGTCTTCTTCACGTGACTCACTTGAAGTAAGCTCTGTGGAAAAGCTGCGAGGCTGTAGAGCCGTACAAAATTAACAAGGTTACACGGTTCACCAAACACTGAGCTAAATAACTTCCATATAATGTACAGTGAAGTAGGACAGTGTGGAGGAAATAAAGAAACGGCTAAATGAGTGGGATGTTTAGCTGAAAGCAAAGCCACCTCACCTAATTTCACACATCATTTTGTCTTCTAGAGATTTCCTTGCTAGCAAGAGAAGGGCCCACTTTCCTAGACATGTGTTACGCTTCGTCCAAGAATCTTGTTTCTTTTTTTTTTTCTTTTTTTTTTTCCAGGACATGGTGCAATCTGTGTTTAGGAGACCGACGCGAAAAGTCTGCAGTGATGAAAGGACATCTCTGAGGAAGCTAACTGCTAATACTATCATGCTGTGATCCATTTGTTACCATGTTAATATCAACCACGTTCATACTGACAAATATTTATCATGCCCACGGAAAAATCTTGAGCTACCCCCATTTCTTTATATCTTTGCTTTCTGGGAGCCAGATTTTTAATTTTATATTTCATTATTTTTGGAAAAAATGATCGTGAGTAATAGTTTTCTAGGTTCTCTTAACGTCTTTCAAAGTTTTTCTTTGGACACTGGCTGCTTTTTCACGAATTTTTTAGGGTTTTTGGCTGCATTTCATCCAGTGATGTTGATGATCTTGTCAAAATTGATGGAACACTTTTCCGCATTAAGAAAAAACACACTGCCAGTTCCCTTTCTACCACAACTGTTTGATTTGTTTGTTAGTCTGGTTGTAGTGCTTCTTTTACTTAGACTTTGAATGTGTCACTTTTTATTGTATCACATTTTCAAATGTTCCTGTTATTTAATAAAGAAAATAATAATTTTTTCCACCACCACAGCTAACCCCTCAGTATATTGAGGCCAAGCTTAATGAGCATCATCAAACTCAATATCTTTTCTGTCCCAAAGAAACAGCAGCATCCTCGCTGAAGTTCTTATTTCTAGACAGTATTCATCTAATCAAAAACAGCCCTGGAGCCACCCGGTGGAGCATCCAGCACGAGTGTGTGATTCACCTCTAAGATTACAAATGCACCAACATGTGGCTATTCTAATTTTAGAAGCCTCTTCGCAAAACACCAGACATTTTTATCAACCCTCCGCCTGACGCGAGAGCTTTGATGTGATCCGCTAATCCTGTTACAAACACTTGATTACTCCGCTTTGTTATTCAGAGGTGTTTGGCGGATAAGAGGCGATTGCTACTTCATGGCGCTTTGCCACACATTCAAACAGCCTATGACAAAACAGCACTCTGAGCAAGATGTATTTTTGTACAACCTGTGCATGGGAAAAATAACCCTCACATAGGATCTGCTGTTTGTTTCCTGAGCCCAAGAACACTCTGTATTAAAACAGCTCAAAAGTCAGGAACGTAAAAAAGGGATTGCGGAAAATGTATCCCAAGACATTTTCATGCGCCTGAAGAATATTCATTACATCTCATTTCACAGCTGAATGAGATGAGGCAGCACATGCATTATCTGTCACTCACCCACACATTACCTAAACGTACGAATCTAGGGCCATTGTTGCATACAGAAAATATCATGTTCTTTTGTTTTTAGGACCAAAAAAGCAAAAAGGTAATACTATTTCTATTATAAGCACAATAAATCCACTGCAGTGCAAAGTAATAACTGTCAGAAAAACAGATTACTGTCGAGAAGTATAAAGCCCGAGGAAAGGCTGGACTGTTCTCTTATTTATTCCTTTATGCTTCCAACTGGTAAATCAATGCAATACCATTGTAAACAAAGACCCACCACATCCACCGGCTTTTGTCAAAAACAAAATGAAAGTGAAGGCAACACTGTGGATAAACAACAATAATTTATTGAGTCATGTAAATCATACATGGATATATAATCCTTTCTTTGTGGAAGATGCAGCAGGACACAGATGGGCCACCTGCTGGCTGAGACAGGTGACACCTGATTTATATTTGTGCATTAAATTATAAGTATCAACTTTTTTTTAATTATAACACCAGTTTTGCTTCTATGGCATAATAATAGTAGTAATGGACAGCTTGAGCGGTGTAAAAAAAATGATGATAAAGTCATTGTTTATCAACTTCCCAGCAAATCAGAAAACACCGCTTGACTCTGCACCACCACGTATTCAGGTGTGAAGCCTACTCTGCTCCACGTGCTGAAAACAATGGAGACAGCATGTGTTTTATGACTGCATTATATCTGAAAATTAATAATAATATTACTTAATATTGGACACCACATGAATTTATCTGTGAACAGCAGAAATCGTCTTGATGATACATCAGTCTGACTAATAGCTGTGAACGTGTTACAACCAGAAGAAACCATTATCGCCTATTAATGTATATTCCCCAAGTCTGAATTCCTGCACAAGCAAAGACAAAAGAGTCCAGGCCCTGAAGCTGCAGAGACTACCATAACTGAATCTCAGGTCTCTCCACAGTTCATTCTTGTAATGTTCACGGTGTGTATTTGTGTGTGTGCCTGCTCAGCCTGATGTCCTCCAGTCTCAGTCTTTATTGCTTAGCTTCCTGCGCTGCTGCTGCTCCTGGTACTCCCTGGAGTCCTCCCAGGGACGAGGGCCACGGATGTTCTTCCATTCGTCCAAATTCATCTCCTTTAGCTTCTGCAGAGCAAAAAACCCACAAGAGGCAGAGTTAAACTCCAAGATGCCTTGAATGAAAAAAAAATATATATATATAAAAGAGGATCATCTGCCCCCATCTCATCCTATGCTAACATCCTCCTCTGTCACACAAACTCTCCTCTTGCCTTATTGAGCTCCATATTTAACATTTTTGTCTAATACATCCACCATCCTCAAACCATCTCAGCGTTGTCTCCAAGCCACTCAATCTGTGCTGTCCCTCCGATGTACTAATTTTCAATCTTGTCCACATCCAAATCTTCACTTTCTGCATGTCTTCCTCTGCCACACCTCCAGCTCCTGTCTTGTCTGTGCCACTTTCTCCGAACCATACATCACAGCAGGTTTCACTATCTTGTCAATCTTTCCTGTAAATTAACCTGGTACTTAAAATTTTTAACAATGCACCAAAAATTCTGTCAGTGAGGCATTTTGACACTTAAAAGCATGATTTTTGCTCTCCCAGCTTTCTTGCAGACACACTACACAAGTCAGAGTCTTTGATCTATTCCACTGCTAGTCTCACAGCCTTGTTCCCCTTACCTCGTACTCTTCTTCCAGTATGACCGGCTGCCTCTGGATGTTCACTTTAGCCTCCAGTGAAGGATCCAACTGCAGGATGGGGGAAAAAAGAGGGGAAACAAAATGTTTACTTAGCTGTCACAGCGTCACAGAATTAAATTCCAACAGTAAGAAATAAAGAGATTATGCAAAGGCTCCCCGTGCTTGAATGACTGATTTGTAGATAGTTTGTTAAGAGGAAATTAAAAGTACTAAAATGAGGTAAGAGAAGGTTTGTACAGTTGCAACTTGCAAATGAGGTCACCATTTCATTTCCCACAATGTTATTAAATATTATGTATTATGCTATTTAAAAGATGACATATGCAGAAGAGGTGAACTACTTTTCTTGTGACTATAAATAGAAGTAAGAAACACTCTACACTTTGTCTCACCGGTGTAGAACTCTCTAAACCCAGAGGGAGGATCCAATTTACCCTGTTTTACTGTACAAATTGTTCTCCTTGAATTGCCATCAACATTACCCAGTTCAGTTACATATACACACATGCACACACACACACACACACATATACATATAAGAAGGTTATTGGAGAGAGAGTTGAGTCCAGTCGAGCTATGAGGACTTTGCAATTCAAATTGATTTTGCCTGAGAATAGGGCTGAAATGAATCCCATTCTGAATCATTACTTTTAATGAGTTCTAATATTTCACAGCAATAATGCTGCAGTTACACAGCTGACTGATGAGTTTCATAACACCATGATTGATTTAAAATTAGACCTACATTACTACAGCCTATTAATAACATATAGAATATTCTAGAGCATTGACACCAGGGAATTAATTGCCTAAGTTAGTCAGGTACCTGCTGTGGAGGTGTTAGCAGCTGAAACTGGGTACAAACTGGGTATGTCAGAAATAAAGAAAGTTCACAAAAATCTGAAAAGGGAATAAAAAAGGCATTCAGGTTCATCTCTGCCACCAGGCTAAATCGAATCATTGAAGGGAAGATGCAAATTGGATCACACAGTGACTTACTCTGAGTGGTTTCACTGACTTAAGTGAGCACTTCTCTGCGAGAACAAAATAATGAAACTGGCCGATAACAGGCTAGCTAAAAACAGTAAGAGTGGTTTTAATCATGAGCATACAACTTTTTAGATATGTAATGCATTAAATTATACATGAAACCACACACACACAGCAGAGTTCAACATTTACTCCACGGTGTCAGAGAGAGAGGAACAAGACTCTCTTTGCTGCAGGCCCAATCAGAAGAGAGTGATAAGTGTGGGGGCTGCTGCACAGGCACAGTGCCAGGGGCCCAATGCCCTCCTCCTCCTCCTCCACCATGATGATGATGATCATCATCATCAGTCTAGTGCTGCTTCACATGGACAGTAATAAGAAAAGAAGTCCCTGCTATCTGGCTCCCACCCAGGTATCACGCATCAACGTATGTTGAAATAAAATAGCACAAAACGGTTACTTCCCCTCACAGCCAGCTTATCAGACTGTAATGCCTTCTAATAAATGCCCAACCTTTTATCATTTTAATGAATTGGTTGTCATTTAATGTATTATTAGAGCTTGTTCTCCCAGCTTGCTCTTCTACCGACTCTACCGCTTGTCTGAATAGATGGGTAGACTAAGTATTCAATTCAGATGTCTTAAAACTTGACCACACTGTACTGATCTGTAACAATCCAGGAGTCTTAACAATGAGACAAAGTGTGTTTTGTTTTGACACCTTACACTTGGGAGGAAATCTGCTGCAATTACAGTTCCAACCACTGGGTGGAGAACTTGCACACTGTCTACTGTATTGTACAGTGAGAAATTATTTTACCGGCCAGCTGTACACTTAATTACATTGTATAGGAAGGGGTTTTCCCACTTAACAGTTTATGTAACCATAAAGATCTGGGAGTTTAAATGTAACTGATAATTAACTGACTTTGAATAAACCTTGACCAAATCCTTTTTCTTCTTCTTAAAATACAAAAGGAATCAAACTACAAACCCTTTTTCTGATCTTCTGGGAATCATACCGGATTTGTGTGAACTCCCGCAAGCCAAAGGAACCACCAACTACCAGCAACTGAAATAAGAAATATAAGAGAATGGAACCATAAGCATTGTGGTTATCTACAGCACCATGCAAAAGTCTGGAAGCACTCCACACTTTGTTATATTTTGCTAGGTAAATCAGTAAATAGCAGCAAGCAATTTATTGAAATAAACACACATGTAAATACAGTATATAAAGCAGAAAAAATGAAGCTGTTGCCAATCACGTGCTTTCTCATGATGGATCAAATCTGATGGTAACTTTCTGTGTTCATAATTCCATCAGTTTTGAGAAGATCTCCAACACCACTGGCTGAACTGAAGTCCCAAACCATGACAGACCTCTACAATGTTTAACAGATTGTTGTACCTGTCTCCTGAGGTCCTCTGCACATATTGGTGACAGTTTAAACCAATAATTTGATAAGATTTCTATTCATTACTGCAACAGACCTGTTGTCAATGATTTTCAGGATGACTCCTGTTTCCCTTCCTTAAGAATGGCTTCCTGACAGCCAGTGACACCATTTATGATGAGGTGAACAGTAGATGGATCTGAAGGGTGAAATGCACCTGTGAGGTCATCTGTCATGTCCTTGACCGATTATTTCCCTTATTTCGTAAGGATATGACTTTCGGACACTGTTTATGGGCTGTAGAGCATGTTCAGATCTGAGAACTCGTTTGTCTTCCAATTTTCTAGTTTACTGGACCTTTGACATTTTCATAGATTCAACTAAAGAAAAAGGGAAAACTATGTTTTTGTAACATGGCACTAGTAAAGAAAAAAAGCCTTGTTTTTAGTTTGTTACTTTGTTTTCTGTTATGTATAGACACAACACTGGATCATATTTTCGATTAGATGGCTTTTTTATGCTTGAATGATTAATAGGTGAGTGTTAAGGGGCTTAAAAAAAAACAACATTCCTCTTAAAATGATCAAGTACAAGGACTCGACTGAAAATGAGTGGGAACAAAGCAGTCGATGTCCAAAGAAAAAATTTGAAAGACCTTCAGAAAACCTGAAGACCACTTTCAAGAAAAACAAGAAGTTTGGCTCCTTGGAGGCAAAATATAAAGAATCCAGGAATGGTTCGAGACCTTTGCACAGTACTTTATGGTATGACTTAGGTATTTCTCGTTAAAGTGGATATAAATAAATAAGAAAATAAATGCTACAGTCACTGTAGCTTTCAAGACTTTCAAAACAGAACAAGAATTGTTAACTATCTAAAACCTTAAGGATTTAGTCCACTGTATGGGCCTGTAGGCCTACCAGACGAACAAATACAGCTTCCTTCCTAAAACTGTCAACAAAACCAAGCACTACAACCTTTAAGATGCTTCGACTCACATTTGTATACCTAAAAAAGTGAAACTATAGAAGCCTGGGATTCGGTTTGAAATACTGTTAAACAGTCACGATTAAAGATAAATATCGTTACAGCGAAGAAAGGAAATGCCCAAATTGGGCATTAACACGCAATTAAACTATAACTAAGACAAAATGAAAAAACAACTAATACTATTATGAAGTTCCAGATACAAGATCTTACTTCAATATTAGGAGTGAACTGGTTAAATAAGTCATTTACACGCACCACGGTGGGGTCATGCATTCATAAAACAGCTAAGCTGCTAGCAAATATTAGCTCAAACTGCTTAGTCTCCGTAAATATCGTCGCATAAAATTTACTTACAAGCATAGGGATTCCATATTTCACCGTTTTGTTTTTCTGCAGCAACTTTAAATTAAACATAACTCTCCCTCAGACTACAAGCCCATGTTACAGGTTCAAACAACAAACAGGTGACATCTGAGATGCATTTCCTGAAAAGGTCCCACACTCAAAGTGGTCCGTATAGTTTTGAGGGCACGCTGAATTGTTCCGTTGACTGTTCGTATAAGGGAAATGAGTTTGTCACATTTTTTCTCGTTGGTTTAGATAAAAAGTAAAATATCAGATCTTCACTCATGTCGCTCAACCAGGGGCTCTATAAATGTTCCCAGCAGGATATTTTGAGCACCAATCACTTTATATCCTGTGAATTTGTAGTATGAAACTGTTGTTGAAATATCTTTATAAAAATAAAAATAAAAATAGATATCTTTCTCTATTATGCACCCTCTAACTTCTAATTTCTAACTAGGCAACTAGCCAAATTCTTTAAACAGATCAGCTGCAACAAATTTGAGACCAATGATGTTGACGATTAGTACAGATGATCCAAATTCAATTAAATAATATAAAATGATTCACAGAAAGCTTTGGAGAGTAGTGGAAAGGGCTGCTGTCAGGTGTAACAAAACTGAGTTCTATCCAAAATATCCAAAGGTGATCTGAAGTAGTTTATATCCCACAAAACCAGATGAAAATTATTTTTTAAAGATACACCAACTGAAGTTTATTCTGCACTGAAATAATTTCGATTAAGCAACTTACTGATAAAACGTTTTTTGTTTGATGATTGCTTACACAATAATGAAAAAACATCTCTGAGAATTTCACAAAGTGACCTTCAAATGTTTTCAGTTCAAATGTATTCAAATAATGGCAAATTACAGCTCCGTCACTGATGAAGTAAATGCAATTCAGTAATTAAAGGTGAGTGGCTATAACTGACTATGTGTGTATACTGTATCATAAGTGGACAGACATGGATGTAAACCACACCTTAACTGTTTGGCTGAGGCAAAACAACCACAAGGCAGTGATTCTAACTTAAAGGTACTCTGGGTATTATTAAATGTGAACATATCGTTAAAAATGACATTTATTGTTTGTTGGGTGTCCTGTTTGAAGAAAACACTTGGGAGCCACTTGAATGAATGTATATAAACACATTTACATGAGAGGAACCTGATTTCAAGGAAATGAAAATGCTCAAATTTGAAAGTTTCTGAGTTATTTTGTTCATGTCCTCGTGTATTAGCTGTTTAGTTGTTTTATGATGAGATGGACGCTGTCATTATATTTTAGTATAGTGTTTGAGTTGAGGAGAATAAAAGAATATTTAACATTAATTGTTGTGTACTAAGCACAGATTAATTTGATAAATTATAATTTACGCATTTTTGAGCAAATGGTGTACTAGGTTGTAATTGTATGTTTAAGGATATAAAGAAGTACATTCACACAAAACACAGAAGCAAACAATATAAACAATATCTTATATATAAAACAAATGAGTCATAATAAGTGAAAAGAAGTGCTTGGAAATGGTAATATAAACAGAACTTTCAATTTTTCTATTACCGGAAAATATTGGTTAATAACACAGAACATTTATTCAAAGAGGTTTTGAGTTCATGTGTGAAGCGCTTGACTCACATGTTATATGTTGACCCCAACATGCTGTGCACAACAACTGCTGTTTTCTTATTGTCAGGGACCTGGTTTGTGTTGGCATCAGTCCAACACTTTGCAGGTCCATTAGTGTAAAGCTGCTGTGCAATGGCTATGTGTTTGAGAATTATACCAGGGAGTCAAGTACTTCTGATTTGATGCTCTTTTTTTCCCTGGTGCTACAGTATCCAGTGTCATACGTAGTGAGGAGACAAAATTATTAACAAGATAATTAACTTCTGTGGGCAGATGAAGAGGACGAAGGGCATTGAAAATGATAACAGTGGGTGGATTATATTCTTAAACTTAGTTAGCACTTTCAGAAAGACATCTACTTTGATGAACTCGACTCCCCACTGCCGTGTAATCAATTATTGATAATTAAAATGTTATCAGGAAATGATCAGACAGGAGAGGGTTTTCAGGAAACACTGTTTCATGCATAAATTACGACAACCTCAATCAGGATTTTTTTTCTTAAGAATTTTTATTCATCTTTAGGCATGAAAAAAAGATTTTTGAACTATTTTTTTTAACATTTTTTTAAACGTACTTTTCAAAAAACTTTTCACATGTCCACCTAGGTGGACAACTGATATGTATGGAGTGACACATACATATCAGTTGTGATTTTTTATGTTTAAGTCATTTTTTCGGTGGTTTTTAGTTTATTTTTTTGCCTGTTTGCGAGCTGCTAAAGGGATGGAATTTTTAGGGAGATAACAGGAGGAGAGAAGCTGCAGAGAGGTGTGTAAGACTGCAACTTTGCTTCCTGGCCCTAACTTTGGATAGTCACATTTTGGGGGGTTTAATAAATTTGGCCAGATTTGTAGAAATGAGAGCTGCTCCATCCAACGTGGGATAGATGCCATAACTCCTAACAAGACCAGGTTTCCTCCAGAAAGTTTCCCAATTATTATTTATTTATTTATTCTTTTCTTTTTTTTTTTCTTTTTTTTTTTGCCTGTCCCCTTTGGATCTTTAGCCATCAGAATTGTTGTCTGAAGGCCAAGAAAGATGCCAAGCAGATTTACTTTACCAATTGGATCATCATGGCCATGCCATATTGGTCCATTTGATTGACCTTTATTATAATTATGTATTTATTTTATTTTCAGTTGTTACAGACGGGAGAGACATGCCTGGGGGATAGGACAGGGAGAAAGAATGAAAGAAAGAGAGGGAGAGAAAGAAAAATAGAGGGGAGAAGAGACGTTGAGAAAGGGGGGGAAAGAAAAAAAAGAAAAAGAAACAAAACATCTGGATGGAGATAAGAAAAAACAGAAGAGAAAACAAACAAAAAAGAGCAACATAATAAATACAACACCATCACAATAAACTAGCTAACAGTAGATAACAGTAGATACTAAATATTACATGTTATTGTGCAGTACGCAAGATCGACAGCGCACAATGTGCTTTGAGGTAGCAGCCAAGAAAAGTGTAGTTTGTGTCTGTGAACACCCGTGTGTACATCTGTGTGCACACCTGTGTGGATCAGCACGCTTGTATTCAAAAAGTTTCTCCATGTAACGATCTGCTAGGGAGTGTGGGGAGCCATAGCCCCGTCCCTCAGGGCATGAAGCAGGTATGGAGGAGATCCAGGCCCCAGACATCCAGAGGCCCCAGAAAGTTTCCCAATTATTGATAAAACCCACATTGTTTTTTGGACTCCACTCAGACAGACAGAAATATAAGGAGAACATGTGGCTAAACATGTGACTCCTGGTCCAATTGGGGAGGGGACCAGAGAAAACTACAGAGCCCAATATTGTTCTGGTAAAGTTACACACCAATTCAATATTGATTTTCATGACCTCCGACTGACGTAACCGGGTGTCATTACTGCCTTTTAATTTTACTGAATTTACATTTACCCTCAGCCAGCAGTTTTAAATTTCCCTCATTGTCACCTGCTCTGGCCCCTGGAAGACAACTGACTATGGTTACTGGTGTCTCTAGCTTCACATGTCTCAGAACAAAAAAAGAAAACAAAAATAAATAAAAACAATTCTTCCCTCTGAGGGAGCTGCTGGGTCCTATTTGATTACTGGAATGAA
The DNA here is from genome assembly GCF_051167445.1 of Perissodus microlepis. Taxonomy (NCBI): domain Eukaryota; kingdom Metazoa; phylum Chordata; class Actinopteri; order Cichliformes; family Cichlidae; genus Perissodus; species Perissodus microlepis. The sequence goes on along the minus strand of NC_140479.1, from coordinate 15,290,718 downwards.
CTTCAGGGTTCCTGATGTTTCTGACATAATGTCTGCCTCATCTGGCACAGGACAGCTGTGATGAAAGAAATGGAGTACGTTTCTACAAACCACTGGACCAATCAGTCCAGACCCAGCTAGACCCTGTTTCCTTTGCTCGATTTCCCCAGGGCAACTGTAGCTGTTGCATTGTAAAATCTAATTAGTTCATAGAACTTAAAAAAAAAAAAAACTATGCAAAATTGTTGCCTCAAAAATGATTGCTGAATGTTAAGTTAAAAATGTTGAATAAGCTGAAAAAGAGAGTTTTTCACTTGAAAACAAAAGTGCAGAACTGTTGAAAACTGATATTGACACAGAAGTTTGAAAGTTGAAAAGTAGATCTTTTGAGTAATGACAAAAGAAAAAAAAAATAGAGTTTGAAAACATCTGAACATCTCAGTGTCCTTTCCTCCCTGCTTTTAAATCAGATGTCACTCTGAACATAAACACAAGCTACATGTGATATCTCTGATTGGTACCTGTTTCTGCCTGTGCTCATGCTGGCATGATTAAAGCTAGCCAAGCAGCAGTAAATATGTGAAGCAAGGCAGAAGGATATACTCGTAAAATGAACAGAATCATAAGAATATAAGACTATGAGCACTGCAAATGTAACAAATATATGTTGACATCAAATGGTATGTTATTTGAAATCTATATGAAACAATGAGACATGTATTTTTTCCAATATTCTTTTTTCATTTTAAATGGATGAGGAATCATCCATTTAAAACATAGCTCGCAAATATGTTTGCGAGCTATGCCAAACCTATTTGAGGAATCATCCATTTAAAACATATTTGCGAGATGCCAGTGAACATTTAAAAAAGAAAAAGCCCCCAAATCCCCTATGAGCAAGCACTTGGTGACAGCGGGGAGGAAAAAAAACCCTTTGGGGGAAACCTCCGACAGAACCGGGCCCAGGAAGGGGTGGCCATCTGTCGCGACCAGGTGGCGATAAATGTTCACTGACAATTTAGCTGTATTGTAAGGAAGATGACTCCCTTACTGTAGGTTTGCTTATAATAATCAGTCCGCTGTAACTGTATGCCAGGCGTTTATTAGCAGCCAACATGAACATCCGTACACTCGTAACAGGAACTACACATTACCCCTAGAGAGAACCACAGCAACACCTGCTGGAACTCTCCGTAACAGCAGCAACAGGAGGCAGTATGGACAAACATAACATTGCTGTTATCTACATCCCCCTTTTCAGTTTTTTTTTTTCTTCTTAGTTTTGCACTTTTCAGGCAAACCCAAATCAAACAACACCACCATAATGGAAGAACTCATCAGGTTATGGATTACACAACAAAAATGAAGGTTCAAATTTAAAATGAAATTCACAGTAATCATTGTCATAACTGCGACAAGTATGCAATAACATAACACGAGATAAAACACATTTCAAAACAGAAAATACAGCAGCAGTGTGCTTTTAATCCACGTATTTACTATTCGGTTTAGACACTCCACCAGCTCTGGTTCGGTACAAGTTGTCATCAGAGCGTACTTGGCATTTTGTAGGTGTTATCACCTGTTCTGACTCTTTTGTGCCATGTTGTGGTGGGTCAAGTTGAACTTGAATTGTTTCATGTTTGTTGGTTTGTGTTTTATTAGGTTCAGTTTCATCCGCTCGTCGAGATGTGTCCAGTTCATCTTGTGTTGTAGCGAGCTTTTCGGGTTGAGGCTCGCTCACAGGCAGAAGATGTTGTCTGTTGCGCCTGTATTCTTTTCCACCCGACTCAACGACATAAGAGCGAGGTTCAGCACATACCTTACTTACAACTCCAATCTTGTCATGTCCTCTCTGTGTTTGTAATCTCACCACCTCGTTTGGTGTTAATGGACTGAGCAGCTTGCTGGACTTGTCGTAGTGCTGTTTTTGAGTTTTACGCTTTTTTGTGAGTTGAGTTTTGATAGTGGTTGCTGTTGGTGTTAGCAGTTTTTTGCACACAGGAAGGGTTGACCGCGTTCGTCTTGATAGCAGCCTCTGTGCTGGTGAGCCAAGAATGTTGTCTCGTGCCGTGTTGCGTAGATGTAACAGGTTCAAATAGAAATCAGTTCCATCTCTTTTTGATGTTTCAAGGAGTCTTTTAGCACTCCGGACAGCTCTTTCACTGAGTCCATTTGACTGAGGGAACTCAGGGCTGCTTGTGACATGTATGAACTCCCAGTGTGTGGCAAACTCACGAAAGGTCTGGCTGGTAAACTGGGTGCCATTGTCTGAGTACAGTTTCTGTGGTATCCCATGTACTGAGAAGTGGTGTTTGAGTTTGTTAATGACTGAGGCAGATGTTAGGTTTTCAAGTTTATCTATTTCAAACCATCCAGAATATGAATCCACGAGCACAAGGTAGTGGCGGTTGTCCCATTCGAATATGTCTGTGGCTGTGATGGACCAGGGAAGATCAGGAATTTGGTGTAGTTTCAGGGGTTGTTTTTGTTGGTGAGGCTTTAGACTGTTGCAAATGCTGCATGATTTGACTTTGTTCTCAATGTCAGAGTTTATTGTCAGCCAGAACACGCTGTCCCTTGCTCTCCTTTTTGTAGACTCCATTCCTGGATGTCCCTTGTGTAGTTCCTGTAGATAGGTTTCATGTAGTGATGCTGGAACGATGGCTCTGTTGCCTTTCATAATGACATTGTTGTCGATGATTAGTTTATCGTGGTAGCTGAAGAATGGTTTTATTTCTATAGGCACACTACTTGCTTGTTTTGGCCACCCCTGCTGGATGTAGCGAACAAGTGTCTGTAGGGTAGCGTCCTTCGAGGTGTGTTCGGTGAGCTCTTGTAGGCATTTTGGTGAGATGAGCTGAAGTGACATTACCTCGAAGTCGCGCCCCTCTTCCTTTAGAGGCTGCTCATCCAGGGTTGGTGTGCGAGAGAGTGTGTCTGCGATGTAAAGGTGTTTGCCTTTCTTGTACACCAGAGTCAAGTTGAACTTTTGTATCATGCGCTGTAGCCGTGCTGGAACTGTGTGGAAAGGTTTGTTTTGGATTGTGACCAAAGGCTGGTGGTCCGTTTCAATCACCACTGGCTTTCCGTAGATGTAGTCGTAAAACCTGTAACATGCGAACACTACAGCTAGTAACTCCTTCTCTATCTGAGCATACCTTCTCTCCATTGGAGTTAAAGTTCTTGATGCATATGCCACAGGTTTGTCGTCCTGAAGGCATGCAGCCCCTAGACCATGCTGGGAAGCGTCACATGTGAGAGTCACTGGCTTGTGCATGTCATAGTATTGAAGTACTGGTGGGCTAGTGAGGCATGCTTTAAGTTTGTTGAAAGCATCCTGCTGATGTTGAGTCCAGCTCCACACCACATCCTTGTGAAGCAACTGGCGAAGTGGTGCTGACAGTTCACTCAAGTTTGGGATGAACTTGCCCAGGTAATTGATCATTCCCAGGAAACGTTGGAGAGACGTCTTGTCCTCTGGTGGTGGCATTTCGTTGATCGCGGAGATTTTAGTTGGATCTGCTTTTAGTCCTTTGTCAGTGAATATGTGTCCCACGTAGCTCACTTCTTTAAGTCTGAACTTGCACTTTTTTGGATTCAGTTTGAGTTTTACTTGTCTGGCTCGCTCCAGAACTTTTTTAAAATTTTTGTCATGCTCCTCTATTCCTTTGCTTCCCACTAGGATGTCGTCCACAATCACTGCGCATGGATATCCCATAAATATTTGTTCCATGGCTCTCTGGAAGACTTCAGAAGCGGTGTTGATGCCAAAGGGCATCCTCAGGAATTTGAATCTGCTGAAAGGTGTTGCAAATGTAGTGAGAAGAGATGAGGCAGGATCTAGTTTGATTTGCCAGAAGGAGCTCTTTGCATCCAGAACTGAGAAGATGGTTGCTCCCGACATCTGAGCAGCTACTTCCTCTACAGTTCGCATGGGATGGTGAGGTCGCATTAGTGCCTTGTTCAGATCCCTTGGATCAATGCAGATACGAACATCATCTGTATTCTTTTTGTGTGTTGCGACCATGTTAGATACCCATTCCGTGGGCTCTCTACTGGTTCAGTTACCCCCAGGGCCTGCATTCTTTGGAGTTCCTCTTTAACTCTTTTCTGCATAGGAACAGGAACGCGTCTTGGAGGGTTAACGACAGGTGACACGTTTGGAGTGAGTTTCATTGAGTAAGTTACAGGTAAGTCACCGACTTCATCTTTAAACAGGTCTGTGTATTCATGAAACACTTTCTGCGCCAGTGTCTCATCCTGATCTGTGTCAACCTGGTAGACTTCCTTGCTGAAACTAACCAGTTTCATTCGCACGCTGTCCTTTAATCCGATGATGGGTTGCACATCGTGTTTTACAACTTGGAATTGCAGGTCATATAACTGTCCAGCTAGCTTGCACTTGAGAGTAACTGTGCCTGTGGTCTTGATCGTCGTGCCTCCGAAAGCAATGAGATTTACCTGTTTTTGTGACTTGGGTAGGGTTTCGTTGTTGCCGATGTTTCTGTAAGTGTCTAGTGAGATTACGTTGCACTTTGCCCCAGTGTCTACTTTTAGTTTGAGGGCCTTATCAAAAACTTTGACTGTGCAGTATCCTTCTTTGTTGTGATTGTTCTCGCCCTCCATTGTTAGGTGCTCAATGCAAAACGTCTCATCACTGTCTGGGTCAGCATCCTCTGAAATTTGGTTCACTTGTTTGCCTCTGTGATGTGGTTTTGCTGATCTGCATTGTCTTTTGTAATGATTGTATTTTTTGCAGATGTGACACTGTTGTCCGAAAGCAGGACATTGCTCCCGTTTGGCTGGATGCGAACCGCCACAGTTTCTGCAATTTTGACTGTTCGTTAAAAGTTTATTTGTTTTCCTTTTGAACTTGCCATGTTTCATCTGTACAGTGTCCACACTAGCAGATGTAATGTGCTTTGGTGTAGAGAGGGCTTTGCTATGTTGATCTGTGAGCTCGCTTATTTGGCATATACGCACCGCCTTGGCAAGAGTGAGTTCCGTCTCTTTAAGCAGGGAACGTCTGACGCTGTCACTGGTCATACCACATACTAATCTGTCTCTGATTAACTCGTCTTGTAGTGCACCAAAGCTGCAGGTTCTGGCCATGTTCTTTAACATGCTCACATATGCTTCAATGGTTTCACCGGGTTTCTGTTGTCTTTTGTTAAAGTTATGCCTCTCCATTATGACATTGGTCTCTGGGTTGCAGATCTCCCTGAACTTTCTCTTTAGACATGCGGGGTCTTCCCTCGATTCCGCAGCAACTTCTACTATGCCTTCAGCTGATATGACTGCGGGGGCATACGTGAATGATCGCTCTCTTTCAATGGCCTCTGGTCCCACCAGATTGAGGAGTATATAGGCCTTAGTCTTAGCATTTTTGTCACTGTGGGCAGCGGCGATAAAGACGTCATATTCACTTGAACTTACGCCAGTTTTCAGCGACGTTGCCGTCAAAGATGAGAGGATCTGGGTGCCGGAATCCGTCCGCCATGTTGTGCGGAGATTGCTTTTTTTGGCGTCCTCACCAGCTCCCCTTTTCTTCTTGGACTGTGCAGGCTTTCTAACACATCCCACTTCTGACACCATGTAGGTTTGCTTATAATAATCAGTCCGCTGTAACTGTATGCCAGGCGTTTATTAGCAGCCAACATGAACATCCGTACACTCGTAACAGGAAGTACACATAACCCCTGGAGAGAACCACAGCGACACCTGCTGGAACTCTCCGTAACAGCAGCAACAGGAGGCAGTATGGACAAACATAACATTGCTGTTATCTACACTTACCTAATATTCTTTCTTTTATAACTATAACTTACAATTGTTCCAGGTCCTGCACAGCTCCTCCTCACCAAGAAATTTGGTCGTATGTGTAGAGAAAACAATTGTTATTGGGAGCAAATAAGGTCTACAATTAAGGAGAACTAACGCAAATGTGCTGTAAACTTCCATCTGCAGCTGTTACCTCTGTTATCAGATGAGGAATGCCGCCAAAAGAATGGCACAGACAAATACAGCAGCAACAATTAGGAATTTGATGGCATCATCACGCCAAAAACCCCTTGGCCTCCTTGCAATCTGCTCGAGGATTTCGTTCATACAGAACTGAAAAACCTTCACAATTATTCTGTCCACAGCAGGATCTGGTGTGGTAATTGTGTTTTTCAGTTTCTCAGCAGTTAGTACCTTTTGAAGGTCACTGAGGACAGCCCTGCTGATCCGTTTGACGACATTTTTTGACCTATCTATGCTCTTTGGGAAGCTGAGGCCCTCCATTTTCTGGTCTAGCAGCACTTTAGTGTGGGTTGCATGCTCGTCTTTGGTGCAGCTTTGGAGAGCATTACATTTACTCAGGACTCTGACCAATACAATGCAAGCAAACAGCCGGTGCTGCTCTTCCTTGGCTGTTGTTTCAGGACCTGGCTGTGATCGGTCAAATATATCTCTTGCAGATGGTTTCATAATTTAAATATGAAAATCGAAAAGCGCTATATAATTGCAAAACAAAGAAAAGAAAAAAGGAAAGAAATATGAAGGATTTCTTGTTTTTGTTGTTCTCCAACTAATCTCAAAACTCGTCAAAAGTTCACTCACAATTTTGGTGAGTTTAAGGTCCCTATATGTGCCCTCGCGAATTCTCATATCTGTGACGCATCAAAGGTTTACATTCGCACGTGCACACACCCGCACACTTATAAATCTTTTTTTTTTTGTATTTCCAGGTGAATTGATCTAAATGGTTTTATTTACTTGTGTAAATGCAGTGTCCCAAACGTGTGTGTGGAAAATAGATTCTTAAAGTTTAAGGAATGCCTGCAGTGTCGCATTCAGTCCAGAAATGCGATAATGCAGAAATGCTTAATGAAACGAGGGAACAACGGTTGAGTTGCCAGGATCATCTGACGGTAAATAATGTGTTAGCATCACATCCGATAGGTCATTTCTAAGTAAGGAATACACTGGATCTTTAAGCATTTTTTTTACAGTGTTTTAATTGTTTTTGTCTAGAAATTGTTAATACAATAACATATCCAAAATGTTTTCTTCACCACAATAAAACTAAAATCGGCTGCATTCACGCAGTCATTAAATAATGCTGCTATTAATGTACTTTTATCATTAATATTGTACTGTAAGAACAATAATCTGGACTCTTCTTCAGCTCCGTTGCAGAGCTTATTTCCTGTAAACACTGGTATGTTTCCGTCTCTCTCCACTTCTGTGAAGGCAGTAACACTAAAATAAGAAAAAGCATGTATTTCAACAGTCCCTCATTAACTGCAAATTTAACGCTGTATTGTGAAAATGTTTTCACAGTATTTGTGGCTGAAACAAACTGTCTATAGAATCAGTTTCATTTTATAGCAGGTATCTCAGTTGGTTGATGGCATAGCTGATGTCCATAAAATAAAAGAAACCTGCTACATTAAAAAACAACAATAAAAATAGTAAAGTAATATTTATGTGTTGAAACCAAATGATGACATTTTAGCTTATTAAGTCAAAGTTGTTGTTTTTTTCAGGAGACTCTTTTTTGGGGGGTTCTTTGGGGTTGGTTTGTTTTTTCCATATATCAGTACTAAAAATCTGTCTGCATCATTCTTAATAAGGCATTGTTCATTAAGTTACATGTGGCTGCACCTCTGATGGCTGTCCCTCCTTGAGTCTGGTTCTGTGGGAAGTTTCTTTCTGTGAAAAGAGTGTTTCCTTACTACTGTCACCAAATGCTTGTTCATCGGGAGTTGTTTGATTGTCGGGGTGTCCTCTGTATTATTTTAGTGTCTTTACTTACAATATGAAGCACCTTGATGTAGCGGCTGTTGTGATTTGGCGTTAAATAAATAAAACAGAATTGAATTGAATGTGCACCTATGTAGCTTACATCCTCCAAGACAAATAATATGAAACAAATAATACATGTCAATGCTAAGACAGCTGATTAGAACACTGAGAGTCAGAAACCATCTGAACATCTCAGTGTCCTTTGCTCCCTGATTTTAAATCAGATGTTACTCTGTGTCATGGTGTGCTGTGTGCAGGCAGGACAAGAGGGCCCACAGTGAACTAAAAGAGGCAGCTTTATTGCACTGTGGCATAAACTCTGGCAGCACGGATGGAAAAACACACAGCAAGTTGAGGGTACGACACGACGCTAAAAATTGGAGGACACACACTATGGCTGTATCCCAATTCAGGGTCTGCAGCCTTAAAGTACGCAACCTTAACGATCCACAAGGGCCGCGTACTCAAAGACCGCTAAGGCCGGAAGTGCGAGGCTTGTGAAATGGGACGGTCTAGCCTCCGTCGCGCTGCCCAGGTTGCCTAGCAACCATGATACTAACAGCTGGAAACTTTTCAGCATTGTTTGACAGAAATGAAGGAGAAAATCTTTTGTTCATTTGTTTCTACATGAGCTTTGATCATTCTCTGTAAGATTAAGCTCAGCTATTGAACGCCGTATATTTTAAAGTAAAGGTTTTTAAACCAAGTTAGTACAAACGTCACTAATGTCACATAACTTTGCCGGCATGTGGCCAACAGTAATGTTTTAATGTTCTTCATTATTAAACATTTGCACATAAATAAGTGACATAATATTCAGCACTTACTTAAAGTTTACTCTTCGGGCACCCCTCATCCGCCGTTTTTTTCTGCAAATTTATCCACACCCACCGCTGCGCTATGCATTCTGGGATATGTTGGGCCACGAAGTCTACACCGCCACATCCTTAAAATTCAGGGAAATGAAGGACGCATTTGAGGGCCGCATTTCGAGCAGCCTTCGAATTGGGACAGCCTTCGTCGCGTCGCTGTGACGTAATCGGCCTTAAAATGCCGCCTTTAAGGCTGCAGATCCTGAATTGGGATACAGCCATTAAATACACATAAGGGAACGAGGAACAGGTGGGAATACAGCCGGGAGAAATTAGACCTAACGAGACAGAGGAAGCGAAACTAGAACACTGACATAAGACATAAACCCTCAAAATAAAACAGGAAATCCACAGACTGAAAGAAAGAAGGGAACACAGAGTACAGGGACCAGAGTGACATGAGGGGCAAAGGAATACACAAGCTAGGAAACACACAACAGAAACCAAAACACCAGTAGTCATAAGCCATTAACCAAAAGGAAAACAGACTAATAAACAACATTACAAAATCAAGACACTGGGCCACCAGCCCAGGACCGTAACACTCTGAACATAAACACAAGCTACATGTGATATCTCTGATTGGTACCTGTTTCTGCCTGTGCTCATGCTGGCATGATTAAAGCTAGCCAAGCAGGTCACTGAGGACAGCCCTGCTGATCCGTTTGACGACATTTTTTGACCTATCTATGCTCTTTGGGAAGCTGAGGCCCTCCATTGTCTGGTCTAGCAGCACTTTAGTGTGGGTGGCATGCTCGTCTTCAGTGCAGCTTTGGAGAGCATTACATTTACTCAGGACTCTAACCAATACAATGCAAGCAAACAGCCGGTGCTGCTCTTCCTTGGCTGTTGTTTCAGGACCTGGCTGTGATCGGTCAAATATATCTCTTGCAAAATATAAAGAATCCAGGAATGGTTCGAGACCTTTGCACAGTACTTTATGGTATGACTTAGGTATTTCTTGTTAAAGTGGATATAAATAAATAAGAAAATAAATGCTACAGTCACTGTAGCTTTCAAGACTTTCAAAACAGAACAAGAATTGTTAACTATCTAAAACCTTAATGATTTAGTCCACTGTATGGGCCTGTAGGCCTACCAGACGAACAAATACAGCTTCCTTCCTAAAACTGTCAACAAAACCAAGCACTACAACCTTTAAGATGCTTCGACTCACATTTGTATACCTAAAAAAGTGAAACTATAGAAGCCTGGGATTCGGTTTGAAATACTGTTAAACAGTCACGATTAAAGATAAATATCATTACAGCGAAGAAAGGAAATGCCCAAATTGGGCTTTAACACGCAATTAAACTATAACTAAGACAAAACGAAAAAACAACTAATACTATTATGAAGTTCCAGATACAAGATCTTACTTCAATATTAGGAGTGAACTGGTTAAATAAGTCATTTACACACACCACGGTGGGGTCATGCATTCATAAACCAGCTAAGCTGCTAGCAAATATTAGCTCAAACTGCTTAGTCTCCGTAAATATCGTCGCATAAAAGTTACTTACAAGCATAGGGATTCCATATTTCACCGTTTTGTTTTTCTGCAGCAACTTTAAATTAAACATAACTCTCCCTCAGACTACAAGCCCATGTTACAGGTTCAAACAACAAACAGGTGACATCTGAGATGCATTTCCTGAAAAGGTCCCTATGGGCTCAAAATGTGGTCATAAATATTTTGTACTCGTAAATCGATTTTGTACTTGTAAATCAGGATTTGTATGTGTAAAAAAGATTTGTATGTGTAAAAAAAATTTGTGTGTGCGTAAAAAAGATTTGTATGTGTAAAAAAGATTTGTGCGTGCGTAAAAAAGATTTGTGTGTGGATTAAAACCCTGCGAGTTACAAGTACGAATTTTGACCCTATTTTTCTTCCTTTCATCTGATTGGTCAATGTCATGTCAATCACAAATGTAACAATCCAATCAGAGAACAGATGGGTTTGGCTGTCGGAGGGGCGCTTTTTTTGAACTGCAGGTCTTTGAAGGGAATAAATGCCCTTTTACATGCCAACCCAGCGTTTTCTTTCATCACCACGAAGGAAAACAGTCTGTGGTCATCCGAGTTTGGTGATTTTTGTGTCATAGGTCTACGTGTTTAATATAGGGACTTCCACAGCCTTTTCAACAGCGCTGCGGACCGCGGGGTGGGGGCGGGCAGTGTTTTGGAAATGACAGTCTTCATTAAAAAGCTTTCTTCGTTATGAATTAGCATAGATGTTTTTATTGAACATTTGAAGAACTAGCAAAAAAACCCAGAAACTCTTGTAGAGGACATAAAGTCAGAGATAGAAAAGACAAGGAGCAGGTGCATCTAGTACAGGTAGAGCTGCTGCAAAAACCCACAGAGCCCAGCAGCCAGCACAACAAATTCTGGATCCTTTGCTTTTAGTTAGCATTAGCAGCACATCCTGCGTCTGATGTGAAAGGACTTTTATGCTGCGCACTGTGACTCACAGCAATGGTCCCGGGTCAGCCCTGACTTTGTGTTAAACTAATCCTAAAGTAATAATGGTATTTCTAACCACTGATATACCACAACTTTACCCTTTCAACAGCTACTGAAAGTTAGGGGACCTAGCTGCTACCCTTCAAGGACCTGCAGTTCAAAAAAGCGCCCCTCCGACAGCCAAACCCATCTGTTCTCTGATTGGATTGTTACATTTGTGATTGACATGACATTGACCAATCAGATGAAAGGATGAAAAATAGGGTCAAAATTCGTACTTGTAACTTGCAGGGGTTTTATCCGGTCTCTTTATCCCAGGGGTGCTCAATACGTCGATCGCGATCGACCAGTCGATCGCAAAGGTAGTATTGGTAGATCACATGGCATTAAAAAAATAGATGCCAGCCTATCATCCATCCCGTCACTTGATTGATACAGGGAAGCCAGTCAGATGACATCAGATTTTTTCTGACGCTTAGGTCGCTGCGCATGCGCAAACAGCGGCGCGAAGTGTAGTAAAACTGACAAGCTAGTCAGCGAGTTAACTCCAATTTTTAGCTCTCGGTTTTTTCTCTTAAACCTAAGAAAGGGTTAAAAATGAGTGAGGGAGCTTGGTCATTTTATAAGTAGCTCACATGCGGAAAAAGTGTGAGCACCCCTGCTTTATCCGGTCTTTAAGTCTGACGTCACTAGCATGGGCTCAAACGCTGCTGCAGGTCCATAAATCACTGAGAGTTGAAAAACTATCTAAAGTCTAAAGAGTTTTTCAACTCTCAGTGATTTACGGACCAGCAGCAGCGTTTGAGCCCAGACATGGCTAGTGACATCAGACTTAAAGACCGGATAAAGAGTGATATGAACATATCTATAACTTACCGGAATGAAAATGTCTGGAGCACACCAACAGATATTTGGAGATGGAAGAGAACTGGATATCAGCTCGTCTCACAGCTGCTATCCAGACTAGACGCCTTCTTTTGGTAACATCCGATACATGAGCTGCCTCATGTTGCTTCCAGGTGGGGAAAGAATGAAAAGATAAACCATTTTCAAACTTATTCCCTTGCCGGTCGTACGATCTAAGTTTACAACTGACCGCACAGCAAGTACGAACCATAGCTGGTGTTATCCGTGTACTTTCGCTCCTCTTTCGCTAGCACTTTGTTTGGCCCAGAAACATGGCGCCTCAACCAAAAATCATGGCCACGCCCCCTCTCGTGACATCACGCTCCAAAAGCCCTATCCGATTGTTAAGTGATGACGTGAGGAATCCTACTTCCGGGCCTAAAGTAGTCTGCCTTTAATATGGCTTTTGTGTTGTTAACATGTTTAATGTTTTGTATTTTCTTCTATTTAATCTCAAAAAGCTCCTAAAACAGTCAGTGATCACTGTTGATCTCCCTCGGCTTTTATTACCGCTAATCATTTATTTAAGCTCAGTTTTTAAACCCTTAGGATGTAACTACAGCCCATGCAGCAGTATATGAATGACTAGGGTTGCCAACTCCCTGAAAAATAAATAAGGGACACCTCGTGGCCAGGGCCGGGCAACCCAGTTGTCTTCACCCTTCCCAGTGTGGTAGCTCTTTTTTTTGTGTGTGTAATTATTTTTTAACCATTTGACTTGAATTTGATTTAAGCAGATGCATATTCTTTGTGATATGAACACATGGGAAACAAATGATCATTTAGCCATTTATTTTTAGCTCAAAATGACAACATTAACACAATAAAACAGGTCTCTTTCTTAAACAGAAGCCTGTCATGCTTAACTTTTGAGAATATAAGTAAATCTTTCTTTAAAAGAACTCTGTCCTGCTTAACTTAAAATTATATAAATTAATAGAAAACAATAGAACGAAAAATATTCTTGTAACTGTGCACATATAGTGCATTTAGTACAATTGGCTTCAGTTGAGGTATTATTTCAGCTTTTCTAATGCTAATCAGCTGCTCCTGTTTGTAAACCCACTTGTTCCCATGATTACGCATCATAACTCATCATCATTATTAATCTATGTATTACTTTTATGTATTAGTGATCTATTTGTTGTAATCATCTATCCTTGCAGTTGTTTATTACACAAAATAAATTATATTATCACACTTCTGGCCACATAGCGCTGATATTCACTGCACATGCCCATATTAACCTTAACCAGAGGGTTTAAAAAAACAAACCAATGTTTACATACCATATCTGCTTCTGCCGTGGCCTGGTGGACAAGAAATTGGTTAAGGGTTCCCCGAGCTTTCACGCCCCTCATGTTCTTCATGTGCCCACCACTAGCATGCCTATGGAAAAAGTGCGCCGGCACACAGTGCAGTGCGCTTTATAGGTGTTATCGTGCACTTTTCCAGCCAGGTGTTTTCCTTTTCCCATTCCTCCCTGTACTTTTGCAGCCTTTTTTTTCTTTCTCTGAGCGAACAAACATTGCTGCTCTAATGCTGGGCTTACACTGTGCGATTTTTGGCCCATTTTGAGCCGATTTTTGAGTCATGCGACCGATTTGGTGATCGGCCCAATTTTGGCCTTCATCGTGCATTGTGTAGTATACGTGGGGTAACGAGAAGCGATTAACACCTCGAGCAGCTCCCGATCATCAATCGCTCGTGAGGGTGTCACCGGAGCTGCTCACACTGCTCACGCGCAAACACGTAAACGTCGGTGAAAAAGACAGAGCACCACGGCTGTGCAGCCTGTGATCTGGACACAAGCGATGGAGGCACAACTTGTAGAACTTTGGAAAGCTCATCCGAGCCTTTTCGATGTGGCATCACAAAATTATCACGACCACAACAACCGTGAAAATAGTTGGATTTACATTGCTGCTCAATCACAGCTGCCCGATTAATGTTTTTCATTAGCAATTTAACAAAGTTGATGGTGGTGGTGTGTCTGTGTGAGTGAAAGACAGAATTTCTGTTATAACCTTCATTTTATGGAGGCACAGTGTGAGCACTCAGGTCGCATCAGAGCATCAGGTGAGACCCTGCATCGTGACCTACCAACTTCTAACCCCTGCGAGTCAATCGTGCAGTTTGAAAATCGCACAGTGTATGTCCAGCTTTAGGTGTACTGTCGTCCGAGACTTGCACCGCAGTGTCGGCGTTTGTTTCCCTGTTGGCCATGCTTCTTGTTGTGGTCATCTGTTGTCTTCCGGTATTTTCTCCGTAAGTGACCTTTCCTCGACCAATGAGATAAGCGGTAATCTGACTTGTCATACTCGAATTGTCATAAGTGTGCTGTCAGCTCATTGGTCACAAAGCAGGAGAGGGGCTGAGAATTATGTTTTCAAACAAAGCGTTAATTCCATTAAAAGTTATAGACTACTTTTGATTATCACTGTATTACGGGACAAAGTGCGTCCCTTATTAGCTCAATACGGGACGTGTACTTTTGTTTCGAAATACGGGACGATTCCGTTTTTTAAGGGACGGTTGGCAACCCTATGAATGACTAACCTCGTATTGTGGATGGATTATCTCAGTTGTTCTCCTGCCTGAAGTTTGGTCCTTTTACAGCATCCTGCCATGCGATTACATTTGTTCCTGACCACCGAGAACACTCACGTTAACTTTTATCGAGTGGAAAAAAAGTTAGCTTGTTTATATTATGCTAACATAGCTGTATCGCTAGCAGTCACGTAGCACATCGTTATATACCAGCTAGCCCAACTTCAGTAACCCTACAAACGTCACTGCTGTTTAGTTTTCTGTCTTCATTTATGCTGGAAGTGATAACAGAGCTGTACGTTTTAATTTGTTTCCAAAACCCCGCAGTCAGGACATGCTATATTGTATTTAGATAGAAGCTAGCGAGCTAACTCCCTGCTAACTTCTAACTCCGTTAAATGTCATAAATTCCGTTTTCATGGATGCCTGGATGTTAAACTCAATTGTTACACCTGGTAGAGCAGAACGCTGATCATTTTATTAAAGATGAAAGACTTTAGACAGTTTTTCAACTCTCAGTAATGCCATAGTGATCGTTTGATATATGGACCTGCAGCGGAGTTTAGGTCCAGACACGGCTAGTGACGTCAGACTGAACAACCGGATTAGGCTAATCGTTGCGTCACTTCCGGTATTTCAGACAATCCCTTTCCGTCAAGGATTTTTAATTTGTTGTGGGTTTTTTTTTTTAATTTGTTGTGGGTTTTTGTAATTTGTTGCGGGTTTTTTTTAATTTGTTGTGGGTTTTTGTAATTTGTTGTGGGTTTTTTTTAATTTGTTGCGGGTTTTTAATTTGTTGTGGTTTTTTAATTTGTTGCGATTTGCACTTCCCAGCCACCGTAGTTTTGCCCTTCAGTGGCTGAACCAGTTTTCATAAATATTATAGTTAGCTGTCTGTGTCTCTCTGGGTATTACACAGCTGTGACTGCTAACTAGCTAATTAGCAAAAGTCAGCGATGTGGATAACTGGGAAAAGTGAGAACTTCATGGTTCTAGAAATTATTCTAGGACTCTAATAAGTTCTGTATCAATACCTGTGTTTTACAGTTGGCTCTACTGTACACTTTAAAGGGTTTCAGGCAAAGTTACACTAACCCTAGTTTAAGCCTCAGACCTTCCTGGCTGACGCTAGCAAATGCTAATGTTAGCCTCTGATTTGTGCTGCTAAACTAAATACTTTTAGCTAGCTGACCAGCATAGATTATTTCGGTGGTTAATAGACTGTAGTGGTAATATTATTGAAAGTATAGTTTCACCTCAGCACATTTACAATTATGTCTATTTTGTAGCACATAGAAATGTTTAGTTAATATTTACAGACAGACACATTCTCCCTGTAACTGTGTTTTTACTCCAACATTTGTTGAAAATGTAATTTATGAAATGCTGAGCAGCATTTCTAGTATGTGGAATATTTTTGTCACCCCACTGTGCTAATGTGATTAAATACTAATAATTATTACTAAAAAAAATCAATAAATCAATAATAACTATATCTTGATTAAAGTATACTGTAAGCGCAGTGCTTGTGTGCAGGGGCTTTATGTGCCTTGTGGGGGATGCTGACATATTATAAACTGTTGTGTCTATATCAAGCTTTTAGCCAAATATAAGCAGAGATATTTGTATCTTTCTTAAAAATCCAGATCCTTACAGATTATTTGAGAAATGGATCAACAGCTATCACTACTTGAAGCACTCTAAGTCCTGCAGTGGAAAAATATCCCTTATTTCACCTTTGATCACACACTTTGGTTTTCCAGTGCAGAGCAATGGCCAAGAAAAGGAAAGACTTCCCCGAGTGAAAAAAAAAGATGAAGATACAAGCTGGTGATGATCCAGAGCAGCTGGTCTCAGGAAATGAAGAAAAACCCTGATCACCTTCTCTACAGAAACAAGGTGAGTTTAATGTTGTGGTTGATTTAGTTTTTCAAGGTATGTATGTTACTTTAATTGTGTGGATGCTTTAAGCATCCACACTATTGAGTTCCTCTTGGGACTTCCGTACACTTTTGGCACTTAACTACTTCCACAATTTTCAGCCGATTTTCACCGTTCAAATTTTAAACTATTCTGCTATTTCTGCTAATGTGTGCTATGTCTTTTGGTATTTTTCACTATTATACTTTTTAAAATATTAAGCTTAATTTGTCCCATTGAAATGAATGGGAAACTTCTGCAGTTCTGCTAAAATTTGCTTGTTTTTGAAACTTAACTACTTCCTCATATTTTCACGTTGAACAACCATTCAAACTTTAAAATGTTCTCAAATTATTGGGCTATTCAGGTATAAATCAGCTTTTTCAAATCTTTTACCGTTTTGCTTTTATGCCTCTTAAAGTTTTCAGTTGCAAAATTGTGATTTTTCACAAAATACATGCGTTGTTATGGTTGCTATGCACTTGGCTTCCAGTGTGCCACTGAAGGTTTTGCAGTCTTCTCTTCATGTCCGAACAACCTCTTGCTACTTGCTCAATTTTCACTCAACTTCCACAAATTATACATGAAAACGTAGGTATTTTTGCTAGCTTTCAGAAAATGTCACTATCATTGTTGTGGGATTTATAGAATTTTGGCAAATCTCCTCAGACCAACACAAAGTCTCAAAACTCTCCATATAAAGTCAATGGAGAGTTTGTTCAAAATCACCGCTGGATTTCTGTAATGAGAGGCATATTCGAATTGTCATATCTCCTTAACGAAGCGAAGTTAAGACATGAGGCTTGTCCCGGTATATCTTCAGACACTCCTGATGCTCACAATTCAAGAATTTTTTTCTCACCTATTACCGTTCTGAGATGAGTTGGACTTGTTTGAGGGTAGGAAATTCGTCCTTCGCTCAGATTTCTTCAGATTTCAAACTCTGGAAATGAACCACTTTTTTCTCTCATCATATCTTTTTGATGGTTTTCCACAGAGACCTGAAAATTTCCATGACTGTTCACCAAAGCCTGCTGTCTCTTACGGTGAAAGAATGATATCGATACTCCAAATAGATTTAGAGTTACAAAGCGTTGTTTGAGGGCAAGTCAAGGCAGTTTTCGCTTCGCTCTACTCCGTTATGGTGCATTACAAGTCAAATATCTTCAATAATTCATATTTTAATGATAAATTGTCAACACTTGAAGATTCTCCCATCTCTTCTGAACAAAACGGTGTAAGAATGACCGTTCTAGCCCCTACGGTTAGGAAATTATGGCCATTTGTTTGAGGGGAGTCGTCACTATGAGAAATAGACTGCAATAATCCTGTGTCTCTCTGTGCTGCGTGCACCTGTTTTGGCGGGAAAAAGTACACAGCCTCTCTGATTGGTGGATTCAAATTCAGCAGCTCTCTCCCTGTGTGTGTGTGTGTGTGTGTGTGTGTGTGAGAGAGAGAGAGAGAGAGAGACCCTCTTTAGGGCAGCATCTCATTGTTGGAAAAAAATATAATATATTCAGACTGGTTGACTGGCATAGACCCTCCGTGTGTCTCTCTCTCTGTGCATTTGTGTATACATATTTAATTTTGTGTGTATCTGTTGGCTGTTCCTTCTTGTTTTTTAAATTTATTTTTATTTCTTTTTTTTTTTTTCACAGGTGAACAACAATTAGTTTTGAGGGAATTTAACCATGTTCCGTTTTTTTTTCAGCTTGTCATCTTACTTTTCCAGTATTTTCACTTAAGTTATTACTATTCTGCTCAATCATAGTATTTGTTCTAAATCATTGTTATTATGCTATATTGTAGTATTTCTGCTAAATCATACTATTTCTACTATATTATATTTTTCTTTCTAAATATAGCATTTCTGCTATATAATTGTATTTCTGCTATCTTATAATATTTGTGCTAAACCAGAGTATTTGTGCTGAAACATAGTATTTCTGCCAAATGATAGTATTTCTGTCAAATTATAGTATTTGTGCTAAAACATAGTATTAATTTAAAATTACAATATTCATAGTTCATCACAGTGTCTCTGGTAAATCACAGTATTTCTGCTCTGTTGTACTATTTTTCTAAATCATAGTGTTTCTGTAATGCTTAAGTATTTTTGGCTAAATATATTCTTTCTGTTATCTTATACTATTTCTCCTAAATTCTTGTATTTTTGAGAAGTTATCATGTTTCTGGTAAGTTACAATATTTCTGCTAAGTTCTGCTATGCTATTGCATTTCTGCCAAGTATTATGTTTCCTCTAAGATATTGCAGTTCTGCTAAGTTATTACATTTTAGCAAAGTTCCTTTGCTTCTGCAAAGTTTTTACAATTTCTGCAACTTTTCAACTTTTTTAGCTAGTTTTTGCATACAGCTTCAGCTTTAAAGCATCCACACTGCATTTTCGCAGGAAATGCAAAATTTTCTAGTTATAAACTGCTTTTGTTGCAACAGAATGGTGTTATGTGTATGCAACTCTACGTGAATTATAATCCTTTGTAGGGCTGTGTGATATGACCAAAATCTCATATCCCAATATAAGACATATCTCTCCTGATAACGATATATATCACAAAATAGTGCATTTTCTGTAAATTCTGTGATTCTCGGGCAACTCGACTTATGTGAAGTGTTTTCAGTTGGGCGTCGTGTACCTGGAGTCGAGTGTTTTGACCGATGCGTGAAACTATACAGTTTTAGACATGAGTTTAAACGGCCGCCATTTTCTTTCTGAGTATTTATTACACGGCGTGCTGCGAGGAAAAGCCTGTTCTAACATTTGAGTCTAAGGATTATTTTGAGCACCTGACAGCTCTTTTTTGCTTTTCATTCGTAAACTCTCTCGAAACTCTTTCATGTGATTCTTGTGTAGGTGGTTAAAGAGGTTTGTCGTGTTTGAGTGGTGGTGGGGACCAGTTTGTGGCATAATTTGCATAGTACAGTTTTCTGGGGCGTGTCAGACTTTTCATAACCAAACCATGTCCATGCTACAGAGGTAGCCCCTCGTTTAACAATAAGGTCCTCGATTTCTTTTGACTGGTCCTTCTGTTTGGAGCTAGCTGGTTCTGCCTCATCCTTGCTGGCCATGCTGGTATTCTCTGTGCCTTCATCTTGGGGGTGCTTCAGCACCCCCAAAATGAATCAAAGCACCCCCAAAGATTTCTTACTTTTTTTGACAATATTTGCTGTTTGTGGGACACACTACTAAAAATATAAAAAGCATACAGTACGTAATTGAGATGGAACATTTTAACAACAAAAGTATAGATAACCCCTCCCAAGTGGTTTGTTCCAGCTCTCCCCTACTCTGGCTCTAGCCAGTGTTGCCAACTTAGCGACTTTGTCGCTATATTTAGCGAGTTTTCAGACCCCTTAGCGACTTTTTTTCTAAAAAAAAGTCGCTAAAAAAAGACGTGAAAGCGCGTATTGCTTTTGCTCTCAACAAGCAGCGGGTGCTGTAAGTTCTTCTTTTACTCTTTTACTCTTATGCTGTTTTGTGGATCACAAGGTTTAAAACTACTTATAAACACACACACAAAGTAACTCCACCACAGTGCCTATTTCGGGTCACTTTTGCCAGTCCAAGCCCGGGTAAAGGAGCAGGGTTGGAATTGTGACATTAAAAAAAACAATAATTGCTAAAAGAAATTTAATTTGTAGTTCTAAATAAACTCTAAATGCATTTAGGACGTTTTTTTACTCACTTTATGTCTCTTCCATGATGTTATTTCTCTCTCCAACAACATAGGTTACAATTAGATTAGCATGACCAATTATGCAAATTAGGCGATGACGTCATTTAGCGACTTCTAGCGACTTTTATGACAACCAATAGCGATTTTCCTTACTGAGGAGTTGGCAACACTGGCTCTAGCGCCGTTGCTGCCAGAGCGATGGTGGCTGAGACGCAGCGGAGCAGAGGTGGAAGTGTCTGGCTTAAAACAGGACATGTTAGCTGCCTTTAACCTTCAGTTACTCTTTATATAGTTAGGTAGGAGTCAGGCCATGTTTCTTTTTAGCTGAAAAACATTACACCAGGTAACCTGCAGTGTTGAAAACGTGTTTTCCGACTATGTTTGCTACCCTACAATCCGTCCTGCTTTGTAGTAAAATCAGTGACATTTGACCGTCCTGTTGCTCCCATTTAAATGTATGCAGCCTATTTAAAATCGAAAACGTAACATTGTCCGCAGCCTGCTGTTGTTACCACCGTCCTGTTTTAAATGTAATGAGAGAAACTGGTTATTTTGTCATATGTGCCATATTGACCCCAAGGTACTAGCTAGCTAACTGACTGGATGCCCATTAACCTTATAACTCCTGTTGTGTGTGTTAGTGATGGGTTGGTCCTGAACGAAATGGCTCTAGAGCTTTGACGTGAACGACGTGAGCCGGCTCCTTGTTGCGAGCCGTGGGGTTTTTTTTTCTTTCTCTCACCCTCTCTCTCTCTCGCACTTTTTTTCGCTTCACTCAGCATGCCAGCCTTGTGCTTTACCCTGGGAAGAGGGGGGAGGGGCGGTAGCTACACTCAGTAGCACAGGAACAGAGCAGGAGGGAGAGAGAGAGAAAGAGAGCCAGGGACAACAAAGTCACATTAGAAAGGTATAGTAATCATCCACAACTATTTTCAGTTGCGGATGATAAAGGATTCAGAAAGTTTATTCATGCAGGTCCATATGACAGAGAATATGCATCTTCTTTTTGTTTTCATATTATAATTTATATTTAATTGTGTTATGGTTTGCAGTGTTTTGTGTTGTTTCACTTTAAATTTGTAAAAGGAAAAAGCGGAAAATTTAAATAGTTAAAAGTTGAAATGTGAATAGTTGATTTTTGTATTATATGATTTATTTATTACATTTTATGTGGAGTGAATAAATAAAAGTATATTTACGGTGGCCCCTACAGACAAAGCACGTACAAACTTCAAATCACGTACGAACCCTGAAGCACGTACAAACTCGAAAACACGTACAAACTCAAAAACACGTAAAAACCCCAAAACACGTAAAAACCCCAAAACACGTAAAAACTCGAAAACACATAAAAACACGTACAAACTCCAAAACACGTAAAAACACATACAAACTCCAAAACACGTAAAAACATGTACAAACTCGAAAACACGTACAAAAGACAACAGAAGTGCTCCAGGATGATAGGCGCAGTGTTGAGCTTTTGTTACCTAGTGGGTACACAAGCCAGCAAGTACCAACGACCGGATTTGGTGTGTGGTAATAACAGGTAAATGAACTTTTTTTTTTAATTATTTGACTATATATGAATGCTTGTGTATAAATACACAAACAATACACATATGCTTTCATGCTTTCAATTGTGTAATTTAAGTGATCTAGGTAGCTCTGTTTTGGAAGTTCAGTTCATGCTAGAAATGTGTTTTGGAGTTTGTACGTGCTTTTTGGAGTTTGTACGTGTTTTGTCTCTAGGGGCCACCGCATATATTTATATATAAACATATATAAATAAAACCACTTTTTTTTTTACATTAGTAATTCCTTTTGCGCATAATTTTATATTATTGTTAATAATAAATTAATTAAAGCAACAAAACAACCTGAAGAGCCGGTTCGGAGCCGAAAGAGCCGGCTTTTTTTAGTGAGCCGAACCGAAAGAGCCGGTTCTCTAAAAAGAGCCGGAAATCCCATCACTAGTGTGTGTGTGTGTGTGTGTGTTTGTTTGTGTACAGAGAGACAGCCAGGTTCATAATGGATATGAGGTAGTTTTTTCAAAAAAAGGAGCCACATTCAGGTAAAAGTGTAAAATCAAATGATCCATCAGGATAATGTTGGATCAGTGTTTCAATATTTATATCCTTTATTAGATGTACATGTGGTTTGGTTATTTGCCTTTTGGTTAAAAGTAAACTGAGAGAGGACTTTTTTTATTAGTAATCTTAATAGTATTTTTTAATCTAATTGAATACAATCTATTTGTGTATGATTGTCAGTCCAAAGAGGGAGAGAGGAAAGAAGAGAACATGAGGAGAAAGTACAAGGTCAGGAAGAACCAGGTAAGAAAACAGACAGGGAGTACTAACAGGCACAACAGAAACTGTTAAACTGGCAAAGAAAAAAAACACAACTAATTTTACTCGTACAATCTGGAAGTTGTGTTCTCCCTATATTAAAGCTGCTATACACAGTCTGCAAAACAAACTGGGTTGTCAGCCCTGGCACTGCATTACCATATTGAGCTTCAGTCAGAGGAAGTCACGGTTGCCAGAGACTTTTTGAAGCTCAAGAGTGAGGCTGGTGCCATTCCAGATATGTTAACATTGTACAATCTTCTGGATAATCAGATCTTCTCCAAACTGAAAACTGTTATTCAGGTTGCCCTAACAAACCCAGTTAGCAGCTGTAGCTGTGAGAGGTCTTTTAGTGTCTTGAGTCAGCTCCATACCTGGCTGAGAAGGACCATGGGTCAAAGCAGACTCCAGCACCTGGCTGTGATGTCAGTTGAGAAAGAGATGCTTGAGAGACTTGACCACCAAAATGTGATAGACAGATTTGCCAACCTCAAGCTGAGGCGACATAGGATAAAAGAAAAGAAAAAATTTGCAGAGCCATATTAGTATCTGCAGTAAAGATCTTTTCATACATTGTATACATTGTACCAGAGGCCAAGGTGTCTCAGGCTACGTCCACACGTACACGGGTATTTTTGAAAACGGAGATTTTTCGTTTTAAAAAATAATCCCGTCCACACGTAAACGCAGAAATGAAGGAAAACGCTGCTAGGAACATGCCAAAGCAACAGATGGCGATATATTCCTAACCGTGCAGAAATGTTGGCCAATCAGAAGTCTAGAAGCCTCGGTGGGAAAAAGTAAACAAAGCTGGGGCATAGAAGCAGAACCGATTCGTATGTGTGGAGGGACAGTAACTGTGTGTGTGTATATGTAAGCATTTAAACACTGCAGAGAGTACAATTAACAGTAACAGTATTGTAGAAATTAATTTCACCGAAACAATAACGTGGCGCACAGTGTGACGTCAAAAAAGGCGCTCACCTTTGACGCTGCGTTTTCTCCGTTTTTCTCGTCCACACGTAAATGCAAAAACGGAGTTTTCAAAAATATCCACCCTGGCAGGCGTTTTTAGAAATCTCAGTTTTCAGTGACCAAAAACGCCGTTTACGTGTGGACGAAAGGTGCAAACGCATAGAAAAATCTGCGTTTTCAAAAATACCCGGGTACGTGTGGACGTAGCCTCAGTTTTTTTAATTTTTTAATAATATTTTGTACATTTCAAGGACTCTTCTATTTTTGGAGTGTATTTTTATGTATCTGTATTGTATTATACATACACTTTAAAAGTGAATCTCTGTCCAAAAAATGCACCCAGCTTACTTTTTACTCACAGTGAGCATTATTCATTATTCTCCCCAGTAATTAAGGTTAGGAAACAGTTCGTCTTGTAACCGGAAGGTTGCCGGTTCGAGCCCTGGCTCGGACAGTCTCGGTCGTTGTGTCCTTGGGCAAGACACTTCACCTGCCGCCTACTGGTGATGGCCAGAGGGGCCGATGGCACGATATGGCAGCCTCGCTTCTGTCAACAACGGTAGCTGCCTCCACCAGTGTGTGAATGTGAGAGTGAATGAATAGTGGAATTGTAAAGCGCTTTGAGGGCCCTGGGAAGCGCTATATAAATGCAATCCATTATTAGTATATGTATTTTTTAAAAATTCCAATCCATTCTTCTTTTGCAGCATTTAAATAACCTTGATCAGATTTGATGGTTTTGTTACAGACTTTTCAAAAAAGTGTTTTGCTTTTCTTTCACAAATGTGGGGATTAAATTGTGTTAAAATGTACAAAACAGTGATGTCATGTTTTGTGACGAGGACCCAGGCACAGAGACTTGATGAATTTAAGAATCTTATGATTTAATAAAGAAATTTACAGACTTGCACAGAGATGGTAAAATTATGATGACTGATAATGGAGATGAAGACAACAGAGGACGAGGACAGGGAGGACCAGGGGTTTAAATGCACCAAGGGGACAGTCAGAGGGAACTCGGGACAACGGGAGACATTTAAGGATGCAGGGACTGACAGAGACAGGGAAGAAGTCTCATCGTGACGAGTAAAGTTTACCTTGCCTGGATGGGCAGCTCTCTGGGTGCTCAGCACCCCCAAAGCTCTGATCCTAGAATCGCCCCTGGGTTTAACCGTCATTGTTGGTAACGAAAGTATGCGTAAAAACAGTCACTTGTCCGTCCATAGTGTGGTTATTGTAAGTATAAGAGAAAGAGAGAACTTTAAGAAATAATATAGCAACTACAGTGACCATCAAAATCATGAAAAAAATATTGCCGTAAACAGTTTATTTTGCAACACCACAAAACAAACAATAGTGTATAATATGAAACAATAGACATTTTTATATCGTCATCTGATATATATCGTCATATCGCACAGCCCTAATCCTTTTTTTGTTTATGTTGTTTATGTTCTAGGTAAAAAAAATATAAAAATACAAACTTTTTAAAAATGTCTTGTTGTTTCTCTTTTTTTCCTCAGAATAAATTGCGACTAGTCTCAATGGCTGACATGGAGGAGCAACACAGCGACACGTTAACCCCGACTGCTGCAGTTCCTGTATGAACTGAGCAACTCTGAAAATCCAAGGAAAAGCTGAGTGTATTTTATTTAAAGCTCAGATGGAAATTGATGTACTAACATGCAGGCTGCATTCAGGACTTTGTCACACTGGTATATGAAGAGTGGTAACAAGACTTTGTAGTAATTTGTCTTACTATTGTCTTATTTGTTGTGATTTAGGGTCTGTGCGCACAAGCAGAGGTTTTTGTTTGTAACCGTAACCTTGTTTTCAGAGCCTTGTCTAACATTTAATGGTCATGAAATATGTCAGACTTTTTCCTCTACTTAAACAGCTAAGAGCATTTGAACACCATGGAGAAAAAGGTGTGCATTAAGGATTTTGAACTATGATGTTTAAGTGTTGTCACTGCTGAGGATTCGTGGACACAGATCCTTATTCATTACGCTGCTGTTTACAGTTTAACTTTTCATCAGAACAAGCACTTCTAATTGTACTTTGCTCCTCACTGACAAAACAAGTCCAGTAAATACACTTTTATCTTTAAGTTTGGGACAGTAATCTGTCTTAATTTATTTTGTGTTTTAGTTATCATATGGGGAAAAGTCCTGTGGTTATCCATCCGTCCTGTTCGAATAAACCCCAAGTTCAGGAACATCTTCTTTAGATCTGTTCAGTTTTATTCATGTGGCACCACTTAAACAGTCAACAAATTTTGACTCAAGTATGTTATATTGTAAGGTAAAGACCCCAAAGAGTTAATCTCAGACAAATGTTCACACAAATGTGAATTACATTCACTTCATTAATGAAGTGAATGCAATTCAGTAATCAAAGGTGTTTGGCTATAACTGACTACATGTGTATACTGTATCATAAGTGGACAGACATGGATGTAAACCACTTCTTAACCATTTGACTGAGGCAAAACTACACTGAAAAAAATAATCAGTGGGATAAACGTAAAAAAATTATTGTAATCGGTTGCACGAAATTAAGTTATGTTTGGTTAACCTTAGTTTTTTATGTTATACCTGCACACATTTTTCTGGTAACATGAACATGACTTTCTTATGTTGTTGTTATGTTTTTAATTCCGGTCAAATATTTATAGAAACCACTTGTTTATCAGATATGAACTTTTTGTGTTAATTGTATTGGACTACTATGTGTTATATTGACAAGATTATTTTATGGTAAGCTTATTTTATTTTATAACAAATTTCTAATATATAATATATAATCTAATATATAATTGAGTGTTCAATAAATAAAACTACATTAAGGCTGATCTTACTGTATGTACTGTACACTTTCTCTTCAATCAAAGAAATAAGCAAAACATTTTTGAACAATGACCTGTATTTTTGAAAATACTACACAGTTGTAACAATGGACTTTCAATTCAGGCTTCCAAAATATACATGAGTCATATTTGTACAATGCATCTCTTGAAAAACATTCCACAACATTCCTCAAAGTTATCTTCTGTAAGCTGAATTCAACATTGTGGGGCCTTATGACATCGTGCTTATGTAAAAAATATTTTTTTTAATGTAAGAGCCATAAGGTAATATGGCAACAGGGGTGTAATTATTAAAATGACACAAAGAAGAGACTTAAAATAACATTATAACCCACAGGCACAAAACCAAGAGACCTAAACTGATTAGTATTGGCTTGCTTCTATCACTAAACATCACAATCACTAATACTAGACGATGCAATCTGTTTGTAGTGGTGCACCTTGGGAAAAAAAATTGCAAACTGGTGAAATTGGTGCAAGGCACCATTTCCATTGAGAAAAATGGACATTCAAAGTTTGAATTTTTTTTAAAAGAGCCATGGCTTGAAAAGTGAAAACTGCAGTAATAAAGGCCCCAAGTTGAAAAGTGCCAGAAAAATAAGTTTCAATATGTACTGCAACTTTACCAGTGCTGGCTTAAAAGAAAGGATGGTACATATTCGAAGAGGTAGACATGTTGTCATCATAACTGGAAAACTGTTCAATCGTACAGTCTGGTCCTGAAAACCTGGGCCTTCTTTGAAAGGCTGTTCCTTTTGAGCTCCATAACCAGTTTCTATAATACCTCGAAGGTATACTTTTCCAGTGGGTAGGTGAGGTTCAAAGTGTACATTAGTCCAAACAGCATTGCAGCTGCTAGGGTATAGTTATCCAAATCCTGCCAGACTCTCTGGCCTTCAAGGACTATCCCGATGTCCTCAGGGCTGCCATTGGCATCTCTTGACTTTATGATGTAAATTCCCATGGTTGTTTCCTTATTAGATCGTTGGATAATGGCTTCATCTGTGGCCTAGAAAATGCAGAATTGCAAAATTTAATTAAACAGAACACTGGTCAAAGAACATTATACCAAATCTTATTTTAATCTGTGTCACTATTCCAAAAAATGTTAACATTAACACATTAGGTGAACAAAAATGGATTCATTACAGCATGTGATTTGAGTCCTCAGAATGCTCAAAAAGGTAATGCATTACTGAAGTGAAATCTCCATGCAAAGAAGCAGAATACTGTCAGAGCATAGAGAGGTGTTCAACTATGAACTCCACACATAGTTCTAATGCAGGTAAAAGAAGAAAAAAAAAAAAAAAAACACACCCATGGTAAATTGTGAAAATCTGAAAATCCCAGGTGATTTTCAACATACTCCTGGCATAGAGTGACAAGCAGCATTTTGTTAAAATTATTATTTTCCCTAAAGTGTATACACAAATTAATTTTTTTCTTACCTGGGCCGTGGGCTCCAGAATGTTCTGAAGTCTTCTTCCTATTTGTCCTCCTCGCCTTTTGAAGACCTTTATTAGTTTGTCAGATAGCACATCTCTCTGCGAGAGTAATCTGGACTGCAGTGGCATGGTGGTAATGCGCTTAAACTCTGCATTTATCTAAAAAGAGAAGTTGTCACATAAAAATGCTGTCAAAATCTCAAATCTCACAAGGTTACATCCACACAAAGTTGTTATTTTTTGTCATATTACTATTTATTAGCTATGGGTCCCATGTTGCTGAGCAGTTCCATAGTTGCCCTTACTTCCATACCACCCAAAGCCTGTTTGCAACCACAGCAGTTGCCTCCTTCTGGCCATTTTGCAGTTCTGCCAAATGACCCAGAAACTACATCTATTATTGTCATATACACATCAAGGTCTTTCATTAATACTAGTTAAATTAGTTAATTTGACCTTTCCAGAAAATTTACCTTACAGAATGTGAGATAACATATGCAAATCTTCACTAGTAAATAAAATAATGTTATTAAAACCTTAACTGTAACACCTCTACGTAACAGCGCTAGAGAATTGTTCTGAAGCAACACCAATCTGCCCTTCAGCAGGGATAAGCACCATATATCGATACAGAAAAAATAAATTTAACATATTTATATCGTCATTATTTTTATCTCTTTAAGGCCTCCTCTCAGTCTCTCTATAAATCAGTTAAAATAATTTGTTGGGTTTTTGTGTGTCTTTAACATGTTATCAGTACATTACATTCACTGCCCCAGAACATGAAATAAAGCCCCACGTCCTGCACTTCCTCTCCTAATGAGTACTGCATAGGTGTCATGCCCTAAATGAACCGACTTTAGTGAAGACCCCCCCCCCCCAACACACACACACACACACACACACACTGAGCCCACCCCATGGCAAACTAGCTTATTTAACTGTTTAACTAAAACATTTTAGGTACAACCAGTTAACTAAATGGACACAAGTTTGTTAGTCTGTATTCACTGAGAAAAAACAAGCGAATGTGACTGGGCACACACTGAAAAAAAAGCTAATGCACATAATATTGTCCCGCAGCTTAAGCTAGCATTATCGTTAGTTAACTTAAGGAATGACTTGTTTTTTCCATTATGTTGCTCAACAGCCATTCATGAGAAAAACTTCCCCATCTAATGGATGTTCTCTTCGTTTCCTCTCAAACATGTAGTTTTCAGTTTACCTCGACAAAGTAAAGCTCAGCACCAAACGTAAACTAAGCGAAGACAAAAAATGGCGGACCGCCACAGTGAATTTTCCTTCGCAGAACACACCGGGGGGGTGGAGTTTCAACAGAAAACATAACTATTTTCTGTTATTTTGATATGACTGGTTTTAAAAGACTGAACATCCTTCTAAAACAAGTGAAAGGCGTGAGACTTAATTATGTTTAGACCAAAAATATAAATGATTCATGTTGGATATATTTACTGTATTTTTACTAATTTAACAACCTCATCATTGCATTAGTCGCTTTATGCTATAGCATTACGCTTACATTAGCTTGAAGCTCAAGGTCGTCATTTTATTTAATTTCTTTTTCTGGGCTTACAAACAGGACACACAACATTTAGATAACCGTTACACTGAATCTTGGGTCTGTGTTGAGTCTTCCAGCTGCTGACTACAGAAGCTAGATTGACCTTTGAGCATGTTTATAGCGGCTGTGGCTATGTGCTGGTAATGTTACCGTGTGTAAGCAGTCACATTGGCAGCAGACATGTTTCAACAAACTAGTCATATCCCGGCCCTACATTAGCTTGTTTAATGGTTAAGACACTGCAGGTACCACCACTTACTACAGACACCGATGCAAGTTTGTAATAGTCTGTTAATTTAGACTGAAAGAATATGCAAACAATATTAACTCACATTATATATGTTAATTACTAATTTGCTTATCGCATAATTTCGGTTACCATTAGCTAACTGGAGCCTAACATTAGCCTTTCATGGTTTTCGATAAACAGCCCACATACCTGTAAAATAACAACACCCCAGTAAAAGTCCACATATATAAAGGGTCTACACTCTTTCTCACTGGTGTGTTAGCTTTAAAATCTTATTTACCTTCAAGTGTAAAACTCCAGATGGTAGTAGATTTTCCAAAGCGAGAGACAAAAATGGCGGACAGTGCAGCCGATTTTTCCTTTCCAGGGGGCGGAGCTTGAGGACAAAACACGACTAACTTGTTTCTTTTCAACATGATTTGTTCTAAAAGAATGAATATTCTTAAAGAATATGTGAAAATTAAAAGACAAAAATATGTTTAGATGTGAAATTTAAATTAGTCATGCTGGATATATGAAGTAATTCTATGCAAATTCAACAACCACCCTATTGCATTTTTTTTCAGTGTACCAAAAGGCAGTGATTCTAACTTAAAGGTACTCTGGATATTATTAAATGTGAACATATCGTTAAATATGACATTTTTTGTTTGTCAGGTGTCCTGTTTGAAGAAAACACTTGGGAGCCACTTGAATGAATGTAAATAAAGACATTTACATGAGGGCAACCTGATTTCAAGGAAATAAAAATGCTCAAATTTGAAAGCTTGTGAGTTATTTTGTTCATGTATCAGCTATTTAGTCGTTTTATGACAAGATGGATGCTGTCGTTATATTTTAGTATAGTGTTTGAGTTAAGGAGAATAAAAAAATATTTAACATTAATTGTACCAATGTTGTTGTGTACGAAGCACAAATTAATTTAAGTTTTAATTTATGAATTTTTGAGTACATGGTGTACTAGGTTGTAATTTCATAGAAATGTACGTTTACGGATATAAAGAACTATATTTAATGAGTTACAGTGAAAAGAAGTGCTTGGAAATAGTAATATAAACAGAAATTTCAATTTTTCTATTAACGGAAAATATCAGTTAATGATACAGAAAATATACTGTGAATAAACGGAATTTTCCGTTTTATAGCTGAAGGAAATGTCCGTAAATAGTACAGAGAGTATACTGTAAATCTACAGAATTTTCCGTTTTATCATTTACAGAAAAGTCCGTCAAACTTCCGTAAAAAAACAGAAAATGTACTGGCAGAAAATTACCAGGACATTTTCCGTTTTTTCTACGGAATATTTTTTTTACAGTGTACCATCAACACTGACACAAATACAAGAAAACAGCTTTTGAATAGCTGTCCACTGTAGTGACCACTATGCGTGAAAGGGTTAAATATTAATTTTCTATGCCATATGTATATATGTATATATACATATACCACAAGATCTAGAGCGTGATTAAAGTGGTGGGTGGGTTCTTTTACATTTTGAGAGAAGCCAATTGAGTCTAATAACAGATAAAATGCTGCGTCGAGGGTGTCATTTTTAGCACCTACATGAATGTTAAAATTACCCACAATAATTATTTTATCTGAGCTGAACACTAAATCAGATAAAATGTCTGTTTTACTCTTTGGTGCAGATGTGGATATTGTTCTTTCTTTGTGATTTTTTTGTGTTTAAGTCATTTTTTCGGTGGTTTTTAGTTTATTTTTTTTGCCTGTTTGCGAGCTGCTAAAGGGATGGAATTTTTAGGGAGATAACAGGAGGAGAGAAGCTGCAGAGAGGTGTGTAAGACTGCAACTTTGCTTCCTGGTCCTAACTTTGGATAGTCACATTTTGGGGAGTTTAATAAATTTGGCCAGATTTGTAGAAATGAGAGCTGCTCCATCCAACGTGGGATAGATGCCACAACTCCTACCAAGACCAGGTTTCCTCCAGAAAGTTTCCCAATTATTATTTATTTATTTATTCTTTTTTTTTTTTTTCCTGTCCCCTTTGGATCTTTAGCCATCAGAATTGTTGTCTGAAGGCCAAGAAAGATGCCAAGCAGATTTACTTTACCAATTGGATCATCATGGCCATGCCATATTGGTCCATTTGATTGACCTTTATTATAATTATGTATTTATTTTATTTCCAGTTGTTACAGACGGCAAAATTGTTGCCTCAAAAATGATTGCTGAATGTTAAGTTAAAAATGTTGAATAAGCTGAAAAAGAGAGTTTTTCACTTGAAAACAAAAGTGCAGACCTGTTGAAAACTGATATTCACACAGAAGTTTGAAAGTTGGAAAGTAGCTCTTTTGAGTAATGACAAAACAAAAAAAAAATAGAGTCAGAAACCATCTGAACATCTCAGTGTCCTTTGCTCCCTGCTTTTAAATCAGATGTCACTCTGTGTCATGGTGTGCTGTGTGCAGGCAGGACAAGAGGGCCCACAGTGAACTAAAAGAGGCAGCTTTATTGCACTGTGGCATAAACTCTGGCAGCACGGATGGAAAAACACACAGCAAGTTGAGGGTACGACACAACGCTGAACATTGGAGGACACACACTATAAATACACATAAGGGAACGAGGAACAGGTGGGAATACAGCCGGGAGAAATTAGACCTAACGAGACAGAGGAAGCGAAACTAGAACACTGACATAAGACATAAACCTTCAAAATAAAACAGGAAATCCACAGACTGAAAGAAAGAAGGGAACACAGAGTACAGGGACCAGAGTGACATGAGGGGCAAAGGAATACACCAGCTAGGAAACACACAACAGAAACCAAAACACCAGTAGTCATAAGCCATTAACCAAAAGGAAAACAGACTAATAAACAACATTACAAAATCAAGACACTGGGCCACCAGCCCAGGACCGTAACACTCTGAACATAAACACAAGCTACATGTGATATCTCTGATTGGTACCTGTTTCTGCCTGTGCTCATGCTGGCATGATTAAAGCTAGCCAAGCAGCAGTAAATATGTGAAGCAAGGCAGAAGGATATACTCATAAAATGAACAGAATCATAAGAATATAAGACTATGAGCACTGCAAATGTAACAAATATATGTTGACATCAAATGGTATGTTATTTGAAATCTATATGAAACAATGAGACATGTATTTTTTCCAATATTCTTTTTTCATTTGTTTTAATTAATTTTATTCATTATTATATACAACTAAATGTGACTCGCAAATATGTTTAAATTTAAAACAAATTTGCGAGATGCCAGTGAACATTTAAAAAAGAAAAAGCCCCCAAATCCCCTATGAGCAAGCACTTGGCGACAGCGGGGAGGAAAAACCCCCCTTTGGGGGAAACCTCCGACAGAACCGGGCCCAGGAAGGGGTGGCCATCTGTCGCGACCAGGTGGCGTTTAAATGTTCACTGACAATTTAGCTGTATTGTAAGGAAGATGACTCCCTTACCTAGTATTCTTTCTTTTATAACTATAACTTACAATTGTTCCAGGTCCTGCACAGTTCCTCCTCACCAAGAAATGTGGTGCTATGTGTAGAGGAAAGAATTGTTATTGGGAGCAAATAAGGTCTACAATTAAGGAGAACTAACGCAAATGTGTTGTAAACTTCCATCTGCAGCTGTTACCTCTGTTATCAGATGAGGAATGCCGCCAAAAGAATGGCACAGACAAATACAGCAGCAACAATTAGGAATTTGATGGCATCATCACGCCAAAAACCCCTTGGCCTCCTTGCAATCTGCTCGAGGATTTCGTTCATACAGAACTGAAAAACCTTCACAATTATTCTGTCCACAGCAGGATCTGGCGTGGTAATTATGTTTTTCAGTTTCTCAGCAGTTAGTACCTTTTGAAGGTCACTGAGGACAGCCCTGCTGATCCGTTTGACGACATTTTTTGACCTATCTATGCTCTTTGGGAAGCTGAGGCCCTCCATTATCTGGTCTAGCAGCACTTTAGTGTGGGTGGCATGCTCGTCTTTGGTGCAGCTTTGGAGAGCATTACATTTACTCAGGACTCTGACCAATACAATGCAAGCAAACAGCCGGTGCTGCTCTTCCTTGGCTGTTGTTTCAGGACCTGGCTGTGATCGGTCAAATATATCTCTTCCAGATGGTTTCATAATTTAAATATGAAAATCGAAAAGCGCTATAATTGCAAAACAAAGAAAAGAAAAAAGGAAAGAAATATGAAGGATTTCTTGTTTTTGTTGTTCTCCAACTAATCTCAAAACTCGCCACAAGTTCACTGACAATTTTGGTGAGTTTAAGGTCTATATATGTGCCCTCGCGAATTCTCATATCTGTGACGCATCAAAGAGAACTCGTGACGCATCGAAGGTTTACATTCGCACGTGCGCACACCCGCACACTTATAAATCTTTTTTTTTTTTTTGTATTTCCAGGTGAATTGATCTAAATGGTTTTATTTACTTGTGTAAATGCAGTGTCCCAAACGTGTGTGTGGAAAATAGATTCTTAAAGTTTAAGGAATGCCTGCAGTGTCGCATTCAGTCCAGAAATGCGATAATGCAGAAATGCTTAATGAAACGAGGGAACAACGGTTGAGTTGCCAGGATCATCTGACGGTAAATAATGTGTTAGCATCACATCCGATAGGTCATTTCTAAGTAAGGAATACACTGGATCTTTAAGCATTTTTTTTTACAGTGTTTTAATTGTTTTTGTCTAGAAATTGTTAATACAATAACATATCCAAAATGTTTTCTTCACCACAATAAAACTAAAATCGGCTGCATTCACGCAGTCATTAAATAATGCTGCTATTAATGTACTTTTATCATTAATATTGTACTGTAAGAACAATAATCTGGACTCTTCTTCAGCTCCGTTGCAGAGCTTATTTCCTGTAAACACTGGTATGTTTCCGTCTCTCTCCACTTCTGTGAAGGCAGTAACACTAAAATAAGAAAAAGCATGTATTTCAACAGTCCCTCATTAACTGCAAATTTAACGCTGTATTGTGAAAATGTTTTCACAGTATTTGTGGCTGAAACAAACTGTCTATAGAATCAGTTTCATTTTATAGCAGGTATCTCAGTTGGTTGATGGCATAGCTGATGTCCATAAAATAAAAGAAACCTGCTAAATTAAAAAAACAACAATAAAAATAGTAAAGTAATATTTATGTGTTGAAACCAAATGATGACATTTTAGCTTATTAAGTCAAAGTTGTTGTTTTTTTCAGGAGACTCTTTTTTGGGGGTTCTTTGGGGTTTGTTTGTTTTTTCCATATATCAGTACTAAAAATCTGTCTGCATCATTCTTAACAAGGCATTGTTCATTAAGTTACATGTGGCTGCACCTCTGATGGCTGTCCCTCCTTGAGTCTGGTTCTGTGGGAAGTTTCTTTCTGTGAAAAGAGTGTTTCCTTACTACTGTTACCAAATGCTTGTTCATCGGGAGTTGTTTGATTGTCGGGGTGTCCTCTGTATTATTTTAGTGTCTTTACTTACAATATGTAGCACCTTGATGTAGCGGCTGTTGTGATTTGGCGTTAAATAAATAAAACAGAATTGAATTGAATGTGCACCTAAGTAGCTTACATCCTCCAAGACAAATAATATGAAACAAATAATACATGTCAATGCTAAGACAGCTGATTAGAACACTGAGAGTCAGAAACCATCTGAACATCTCAGTGTCCTTTGCTCCCTGATTTTAAATCAGATGTCACTCTGTGTCATGGTGTGCTGTGTGCAGGCAGGACAAGAGGGCCCACAGTGAACTAAAAGAGGCAGCTTTATTGCACTGTGGCATAAACTCTGGCAGCACAGTTGGAAAAACACACAGCAAGTTGAGGGTACGACACAACGCTGAACATTGGAGGACACACACTATAAATACACATAAGGGAACGAGGAACAGGTGGGAATACAGCCGGGAGAAATTAGACCTAACGAGACAGAGGAAGCGAAACTAGAACACTGACATAAGACATAAACCTTCAAAATAAAACAGGAAATCCACAGACTGAAAGAAAGAAGGGAACACAGAGTACAGGGACCAGAGTGACATGAGGGGCAAAGGAATACACCAGCTAGGAAACACACAACAGAAACCAAAACACCAGTAGTCATAAGCCATTAACCAAAAGGAAAACAGACTAATAAACAACGTTACAAAATCAAGACACTGGGCCACCAGCCCAGGACCGTAACACTCTGAACATAAACACAAGCGACATGTGATATCTCTGATTGGTACCTGTTTCTGCCTGTGCTCATGCTGGCATGATTAAAGCTAGCCAAGCAGCAGTAAATATGTGAAGCAAGGCAGAAGGATATACTCATAAAATGAACAGAATCATAAGAATATAAGACTATGAGCACTGCAAATGTAACAAATAT
Source organism: Perissodus microlepis (assembly GCF_051167445.1). Lineage (NCBI taxonomy): Eukaryota > Metazoa > Chordata > Actinopteri > Cichliformes > Cichlidae > Perissodus > Perissodus microlepis. The sequence continues at coordinate 15,254,700 of NC_140479.1, read as the reverse complement.
ATGTTGACATCAAATGGTATGTTATTTGAAATCTATATGAAACAATGAGACATGTATTTTTTCCAATATTCTTTTTTCATTTGTTTTAATTAATTTTATTCATTATTATATACAACTAAATGTGACTCGCAAATATGTTTAAATTTAAAACAAATTTGCGAGATGCCAGTGAACATTTAAAAAAGAAAAAGCCCCCAAATCCCCTATGAGCAAGCACTTGGCGACAGCGGGGAGGAAAAACCCCCCTTTGGGGGAAACCTCCGACAGAACCGGGCCCAGGAAGGGGTGGCCATCTGTCGCGACCAGGTGGCGTTTAAATGTTCACTGACAATTTAGCTGTATTGTAAGGAAGATGACTCCCTTACCTAGTATTCTTTCTTTTATAACTATAACTTACAATTGTTCCAGGTCCTGCACAGCTCCTCCTCACCAAGAAATGTGGTGCTATGTGTAGAGGAAAGAATTGTTATTGGGAGCAAATAAGGTCTACAATTAAGGAGAACTAACGCAAATGTGCTGTAAACTTCCATCTGCAGCTGTTACCTCTGTTATCAGATGAGGAATGCCGCCAAAAGAATGGCACAGACAAATACAGCAGCAACAATTAGGAATTTGATGGCATCATCACGCCAAAAACCCCTTGGCCTCCTTGCAATCTGCTCGAGGATTTCGTTCATACAGAACTGAAAAACCTTCACAATTATTCTGTCCACAGCAGGATCTGGTGTGGTAATTGTGTTTTTCAGTTTCTCAGCAGTTAGTACCTTTTGAAGGTCACTGAGGACAGCCCTGCTGATCCGTTTGACGACATTTTTTGACCTATCTATGCTCTTTGGGAAGCTGAGGCCCTCCATTATCTGGTCTAGCAGCACTTTAGTGTGGGTGGCATGCTCGTCTTTGGTGCAGCTTTGGAGAGCATTACATTTACTCAGGACTCTGACCAATACAATGCAAGCAAACAGCCGGTGCTGCTCTTCCTTGGCTGTTGTTTCAGGACCTGGCTGTGATCGGTCAAATATATCTCTTGCAGATGGTTTCATAATTTAAATATGAAAATCGAAAAACGCTATAATTGCAAAACAAAGAAAAGAAAAAAGGAAAGAAATATGAAGGATTTCTTGTTTTTGTTGTTCTCCAACTAATCTCAAAACTCGCCACACGTTCACTGACAATTTTGGTGAGTTTAAGGTCTATATATGTGCCCTCGCGAATTCTCATATCTGTGACGCATCGAAGAGAACTCGTGACGCGTCGAAGGTTTACATTCGCACGTGCGCACACCCGCACACTTATAAATCATATTTTTTTTGTTTGTATTTCCAGGTGAATTGATCTAAATGGTTTTATTTACTTGTGTAAATGCAGTGTCCCAAACGTGTGTGTGGAAAATAGATTCTTAAAGTTTAAGGAATGCCTGCAGTGTCGCATTCAGTCCAGAAATGCGATAATGCAGAAATGCTTAATGAAACGAGGGAACAACGGTTGAGTTGCCAGGATCATCTGACGGTAAATAATGTGTTAGCATCACATCCGATAGGTCATTTCTAAGTAAGGAATACACTGGATCTTTAAGCATTTTTTTTTACAGTGTTTTAATTGTTTTTGTCTAGAAATTGTTAATACAATAACATATCCAAAATGTTTTCTTCACCACAATAAAACTAAAATCGGCTGCATTCACGCAGTCATTAAATAATGCTGCTATTAATGTACTTTTATCATTAATATTGTACTGTAAGAACAATAATCTGGACTCTTCTTCAGCTCCGTTGCAGAGCTTATTTCCTGTAAACACTGGTATGTTTCCGTCTCTCTCCACTTCTGTGAAGGCAGTAACACTAAAATAAGAAAAAGCATGTATTTCAACAGTCCCTCATTAACTGCAAATTTAACGCTGTATTGTGAAAATGTTTTCACAGTATTTGTGGCTGAAACAAACTGTCTATAGAATCAGTTTCATTTTATAGCAGGTATCTCAGTTGGTTGATGGCATAGCTGATGTCCATAAAATAAAAGAAACCTGCTAAATTAAAAAAACAACAATAAAAATAGTAAAGTAATATTTATGTGTTGAAACCAAATGATGACATTTTAGCTTATTAAGTCAAAGTTGTTGTTTTTTTCAGGAGACTCTTTTTTGGGGGTTCTTTGGGGTTTGTTTGTTTTTTCCATATATCAGTACTAAAAATCTGTCTGCATCATTCTTAATAAGGCATTGTTCATTAAGTTACATGTGGCTGCACCTCTGATGGCTGTCCCTCCTTGAGTCTGGTTCTGTGGGAAGTTTCTTTCTGTGAAAAGAGTGTTTCCTTACTACTGTTACCAAATGCTTGTTCATCGGGAGTTGTTTGATTGTCGGGGTGTCCTCTGTATTATTTTAGTGTCTTTACTTACAATATGAAGCACCTTGATGTAGCAGCTGTTGTGATTTGGCGTTAAATAAATAAAACAGAATTGAATTGAATGTGCACCTAAGTAGCTTACATCCTCCAAGACAAATAATATGAAACAAATAATACATGTCAATGCTAAGACAGCTGATTAGAACACTGAGAGTCAGAAACCATCTGAACATCTCAGTGTCCTTTGCTCCCTGATTTTAAATCAGATGTCACTCTGTGTCATGGTGTGCTGTGTGCAGGCAGGACAAGAGGGCCCACAGTGAACTAAAAGAGGCAGCTTTATTGCACTGTGGCATAAACTCTGGCAGCACAGTTGGAAAAACACACAGCAAGTTGAGGGTACGACACAACGCTGAACATTGGAGGACACACACTATAAATACACATAAGGGAACGAGGAACAGGTGGGAATACAGCCGGGAGAAATTAGACCTAACGAGACAGAGGAAGCGAAACTAGAACACTGACATAAGACATAAACCTTCAAAATAAAACAGGAAATCCACAGACTGAAAGAAAGAAGGGAACACAGAGTACAGGGACCAGAGTGACATGAGGGGCAAAGGAATACACCAGCTAGGAAACACACAACAGAAACCAAAACACCAGTAGTCATAAGCCATTAACCAAAAGGAAAACAGACTAATAAACAACGTTACAAAATCAAGACACTGGGCCACCAGCCCAGGACCGTAACACTCTGAACATAAACACAAGCTACATGTGATATCTCTGATTGGTACCTGTTTCTGCCTGTGCTCATGCTGGCATGATTAAAGCTAGCCAAGCAGCAGTAAATATGTGAAGCAAGGCAGAAGGATATACTCATAAAATGAACAGAATCATAAGAATATAAGACTATGAGCACTGCAAATGTAACAAATATATGTTGACATCAAATGGTATGTTATTTGAAATCTATATGAAACAATGAGACATGTATTTTTTCCAATATTCTTTTTTCATTTGTTTTAATTAATTTTATTCATTATTATATACAACTAAATGTGACTCGCAAATATGTTTAAATTTAAAACAAATTTGCGAGATGCCAGTGAACATTTAAAAAAGAAAAAGCCCCCAAATCCCCTATGAGCAAGCACTTGGCGACAGCGGGGAGGAAAAACCCCCCTTTGGGGGAAACCTCCGACAGAACCGGGCCCAGGAAGGGGTGGCCATCTGTCGCGACCAGGTGGCGTTTAAATGTTCACTGACAATTTAGCTGTATTGTAAGGAAGATGACTCCCTTACCTAGTATTCTTTCTTTTATAACTATAACTTACAATTGTTCCAGGTCCTGCACAGCTCCTCCTCACCAAGAAATGTGGTGCTATGTGTAGAGGAAAGAATTGTTATTGGGAGCAAATAAGGTCTACAATTAAGGAGAACTAAAGCAAATGTGTTGTAAACTTCCATCTGCAGCTGTTACCTCTGTTATCAGATGAGGAATGCCGCCAAAAGAATGGCACAGACAAATACAGCAGCAACAATTAGGAATTTGATGGCATCATCACGCCAAAAACCCCTTGGCCTCCTTGCAATCTGCTCGAGGATTTCGTTCATACAGAACTGAAAAACCTTCACAATTACTCTGTCCACAGCAGGATCTGGTGTGGTAATTGTGTTTTTCAGTTTCTCAGCAGTTAGTACCTTTTGAAGGTCACTGAGGACAGCCCTGCTGATCCGTTTGACGACATTTTTTGACCTATCTATGCTCTTTGGGAAGCTGAGGCCCTCCATTATCTGGTCTAGCAGCACTTTAGTGTGGGTGGCATGCTCGTCTTTGGTGCAGCTTTGGAGAGCATTACATTTACTCAGGACTCTGACCAATACAATGCAAGCAAACAGCCGGTGCTGCTCTTCCTTGGCTGTTGTTTCAGGACCTGGCTGTGATCGGTCAAATATATCTCTTGCAGATGGTTTCATAATTTAAATATGAAAATCGAAAAGCGCTATAATTGCAAAACAAAGAAAAGAAAAAAGGAAAGAAATATGAAGGATTTCTTGTTTTTGTTGTTCTCCAACTAATCTCAAAACTCGCCACACGTTCACTGACAATTTTGGTGAGTTTAAGGTCTATATATGTGCCCTCGCGAATTCTCATATCTGTGACGCATCAAAGAGAACTCGTGACGCGTCGAAGGTTTACATTCGCACGTGCGCACACCCGCACACTTATAAATCATATTTTTTTTGTTTGTATTTCCAGGTGAATTGATCTAAATGGTTTTATTTACTTGTGTAAATGCAGTGTCCCAAACGTGTGTGTGGAAAATAGATTCTTAAAGTTTAAGGAATGCCTGCAGTGTCGCATTCAGTCCAGAAATGCGATAATGCAGAAATGCTTAATGAAACGAGGGAACAACAGTTGAGTTGCCAGGATCATCTGACGGTAAATAATGTGTTAGCATCACATCCGATAGGTCATTTCTAAGTAAGGAATACACTGGATCTTTAAGCATTTTTTTTTACAGTGTTTTAATTGTTTTTGTCTAGAAATTGTTAATACAATAACATATCCAAAATGTTTTCTTCACCACAATAAAACTAAAATCGGCTGCATTCACGCAGTCATTAAATAATGCTGCTATTAATGTACTTTTATCATTAATATTGTACTGTAAGAACAATAATCTGGACTCTTCTTCAGCTCCGTTGCAGAGCTCATTTCCTGTAAACACTGGTATGTTTCCGTCTCTCTCCACTTCTGTGAAGGCAGTAACACTAAAATAAGAAAAAGCATGTATTTCAACAGTCCCTCATTAACTGCAAATTTAACGCTGTATTGTGAAAATGTTTTCACAGTATTTGTGGCTGAAACAAACTGTCTATAGAATCAGTTTCATTTTATAGCAGGTATCTCAGTTGGTTGATGGCATAGCTGATGTCCATAAAATAAAAGAAACCTGCCAAATTAAAAAAACAACAATAAAAATAGTAAAGTAATATTTATGTGTTGAAACCAAATGATGACATTTTAGCTTATTAAGTCAAAGTTGTTGTTTTTTTCAGGAGACTCTTTTTTGGGGGTTCTTTGGGGTTGGTTTGTTTTTTCCATATATCAATACTAAAAATCTGTCTGCATCATTCTTAATAAGGCATTGTTCATTAAGTTACATGTGGCTGCACCTCTGATGGCTATCCCTCCTTGAGTCTGGTTCTGTGGAAAGTTTCTTTCTGTGAAAAGAGTGTTTCCTTACTACTGTTACCAAATGCTTGTTCATCGGGAGTTGTTTGATTGTCGGGGTGTCCTCTGTATTATTTTAGTGTCTTTACTTACAATATGAAGCACCTTGATGTAGCAGCTTTTGTGATTTGGCGTTAAATAAATAAAACAGAATTGAATTGAATGTGCACCTAAGTAGCTTACATCCTCCAAGACAAATAATATGAAACAAATAATACATGTCAATGCTAAGACAGGTGATTAGAACACTGAGAGTCAGAAACCATCTGAACATCTCAGTGTCCTTTGCTCCCTGATTTTAAATCAGATGTCACTCTGTGTCATGGTGTGCTGTGTGCAGGCAGGACAAGAGGGCCCACAGTGAACTAAAAGAGGCAGCTTTATTGCACTGCGGCATAGAAACTGGCAGCACGGATGGAAAAACACACAGCAAGTTGAGGGTACGACACGACGCTGAACATTGGAGGACACACACTATAAATACACATAAGGGAACGAGGAACAGGTGGGAATACAGCCGGGAGAAATTAGACCTAACGAGACAGAGGAAGCGAAACTACACTGACATAAGACATAAACCTTCAAAATAAAACAGGAAATCCACAGACTGAAAGAAAGAAGGGAACACAGAGTACAGGGACCAGAGTGACATGAGGGGCAAAGGAATACACCAGCTAGGAAACACACAACAGAAACCAAAACACCAGTAGTCATAAGCCATTAACCAAAAGGAAAACAGACTAATAAACAACGTTACAAAATCAAGACACTGGGCCACCAGCCCAGGACCGTAACACTCTGAACATAAACACAAGCGACATGTGATATCTCTGATTGGTACCTGTTTCTGCCTGTGCTCATGCTGGCATGATTAAAGCTAGCCAAGCAGCAGTAAATATGTGAAGCAAGGCAGAAGGATATACTCATAAAATGAACAGAATCATAAGAATATAAGACTATGAGCACTGCAAATGTAACAAATATATGTTGACATCAAATGGTATGTTATTTGAAATCTATATGAAACAATGAGACATGTATTTTTTCCAATATTCTTTTTTCATTTGTTTTAATTAATTTTATTCATTATTATATACAACTAAATGTGACTCGCAAATATGTTTAAATTTAAAACAAATTTGCGAGATGCCAGTGAACATTTAAAAAAGAAAAAGCCCCCAAATCCCCTATGAGCAAGCACTTGGCGACAGCGGGGAGGAAAAACCCCCCTTTGGGGGAAACCTCCGACAGAACCGGGCCCAGGAAGGGGTGGCCATCTGTCGCGACCAGGTGGCGTTTAAATGTTCACTGACAATTTAGCTGTATTGTAAGGAAGATGACTCCCTTACCTAGTATTCTTTCTTTTATAACTATAACTTACAATTGTTCCAGGTCCTGCACAGCTCCTCCTCACCAAGAAATGTGGTGCTATGTGTAGAGGAAAGAATTGTTATTGGGAGCAAATAAGGTCTACAATTAAGGAGAACTAACGCAAATGTGTTGTAAACTTCCATCTGCAGCTGTTACCTCTGTTATCAGATGAGGAATGCCGCCAAAAGAATGGCACAGACAAATACAGCAGCAACAATTAGGAATTTGATGGCATCATCACGCCAAAAACCCCTTGGCCTCCTTGCAATCTGCTCGAGGATTTCGTTCATACAGAACTGAAAAACCTTCACAATTACTCTGTCCACAGCAGGATCTGGTGTGGTAATTGTGTTTTTCAGTTTCTCAGCAGTTAGTACCTTTTGAAGGTCACTGAGGACAGCCCTGCTGATCCGTTTGACGACATTTTTTGACCTATCTATGCTCTTTGGGAAGCTGAGGCCCTCCATTATCTGGTCTAGCAGCACTTTAGTGTGGGTGGCATGCTCGTCTTTGGTGCAGCTTTGGAGAGCATTACATTTACTCAGGACTCTGACCAATACAATGCAAGCAAACAGCCGGTGCTGCTCTTCCTTGGCTGTTGTTTCAGGACCTGGCTGTGATCGGTCAAATATATCTCTTCCAGATGGTTTCATAATTTAAATATGAAAATCGAAAAACGCTATAATTTCAAAACAAAGAAAAGAAAAAAGGAAAGAAATATGAAGGATTTCTTGTTTTTGTTGTTCTCCAACTAATCTCAAAACTCGCCACAAGTTCACTGACAATTTTGGTGAGTTTAAGGTCTATATATGTGCCCTCGCGAATTCTCATATCTGTGACGCATCAAAGAGAACTCGTGACGCATCGAAGGTTTACATTCGCACGTGCGCACACCCGCACACTTATAAATCTTTTTTTTTTTTTTGTATTTCAAGGTGAATTGATCTAAATGGTTTTATTTACTTGTGTAAATGCAGTGTCCCAAACGTGTGTGTGGAAAATAGATTCTTAAAGTTTAAGGAATGCCTGCAGTGTCGCATTCAGTCCAGAAATGCGATAATGCAGAAATGCTTAATGAAACGAGGGAACAACGGTTGAGTTGCCAGGATCATCTGACGGTAAATAATGTGTTAGCATCACATCCGATAGGTCATTTCTAAGTAAGGAATACACTGGATCTTTAAGCATTTTTTTTACAGTGTTTTAATTGTTTTTGTCTAGAAATTGTTAACACAATAACATATCCAAAATGTTTTCTTCACCACAATAAAACTAAAATCGGCTGCATTCACGCAGTCATTAAATAATGCTGCTATTAATGTACTTTTATCATTAATATTGTACTGTAAGAACAATAATCTGGACTCTTCTTCAGCTCCGTTGCAGAGCTCATTTCCTGTAAACACTGGTATGTTTCCGTCTCTCTCCACTTCTGTGAAGGCAGTAACACTAAAATAAGAAAAAGCATGTATTTCAACAGTCCCTCATTAACTGCAAATTTAACGCTGTATTGTGAAAATGTTTTCACAGTATTTGTGGCTGAAACAAACTGTCTATAGAATCAGTTTCATTTTATAGCAGGTATCTCAGTTGGTTGATGGCATAGCTGATGTCCATAAAATAAAAGAAACCTGCTAAATTAAAAAAACAACAATAAAAATAGTAAAGTAATATTTATGTGTTGAAACCAAATGATGACATTTTAGCTTATTAAGTCAAAGTTGTTGTTTTTTTCAGGAGACTCTTTTTTGGGGGTTCTTTGGGGTTTGTTTGTTTTTTCCATATATCAATACTAAAAATCTGTCTGCATCATTCTTAACAAGGCATTGTTCATTAAGTTACATGTGGCTGCACCTCTGATGGCTGTCCCTCCTTGAGTCTGGTTCTGTGGGAAGTTTCTTTCTGTGAAAAGAGTGTTTCCTTACTACTGTTACCAAATGCTTGTTCATCGGGAGTTGTTTGATTGTCGGGGTGTCCTCTGTATTATTTTAGTGTCTTTACTTACAATATGAAGCACCTTGATGTAGCAGCTGGTGTTATTTGGCATTAAATAAATAAAACAGAATTGAATTGAATGTGCACCTAAGTAGCTTACATCCTCCAAGACAAATAATATGAAACAAATAATACATGTCAATGCTAAGACAGCTGATTAGAACACTGAGAGTCAGAAACCATCTGAACATCTCAGTGTCCTTTGCTCCCTGATTTTAAATCAGATGTCACTCTGTGTCATGGTGTGCTGTGTGCAGGCAGGACAAGAGGGCCCACAGTGAACTAAAAGAGGCAGCTTTATTGCACTGTGGCATAAACTCTGGCAGCACAGTTGGAAAAACACACAGCAAGTTGAGGGTACGACACAACGCTGAACATTGGAGGACACACACTATAAATACACATAAGGGAACGAGGAACAGGTGGGAATACAGCCGGGAGAAATTAGACCTAACGAGACAGAGGAAGCGAAACTACACTGACATAAGACATAAACCTTCAAAATAAAACAGGAAATCCACAGACTGAAAGAAAGAAGGGAACACAGAGTACAGGGACCAGAGTGACATGAGGGGCAAAGGAATACACCAGCTAGGAAACACACAACAGAAACCAAAACACCAGTAGTCATAAGCCATTAACCAAAAGGAAAACAGACTAATAAACAACGTTACAAAATCAAGACACTGGGCCACCAGCCCAGGACCGTAACACTCTGAACATAAACACAAGCTACATGTGATATCTCTGATTGGTACCTGTTTCTGCCTGTGCTCATGCTGGCATGATTAAAGCTAGCCAAGCAGCAGTAAATATGTGAAGCAAGGCAGAAGGATATACTCATAAAATGAACAGAATCATAAGAATATAAGACTATGAGCACTGCAAATGTAACAAATATATGTTGACATCAAATGGTATGTTATTTGAAATCTATATGAAACAATGAGACATGTATTTTTTCCAATATTCTTTTTTCATTTGTTTTAATTAATTTTATTCATTATTATATACAACTAAATGTGACTCGCAAATATGTTTAAATTTAAAACAAATTTGCGAGATGCCAGTGAACATTTAAAAAAGAAAAAGCCCCCAAATCCCCTATGAGCAAGCACTTGGCGACAGCGGGGAGGAAAAACCCCCCTTTGGGGGAAACCTCCGACAGAACCGGGCCCAGGAAGGGGTGGCCATCTGTCGCGACCAGGTGGCGTTTAAATGTTCACTGACAATTTAGCTGTATTGTAAGGAAGATGACTCCCTTACCTAGTATTCTTTCTTTTATAACTATAACTTACAATTGTTCCAGGTCCTGCACAGCTCCTCCTCACCAAGAAATGTGGTGCTATGTGTAGAGGAAAGAATTGTTATTGGGAGCAAATAAGGTCTACAATTAAGGAGAACTAACGCAAATGTGTTGTAAACTTCCATCTGCAGCTGTTACCTCTGTTATCAGATGAGGAATGCCGCCAAAAGAATGGCACAGACAAATACAGCAGCAACAATTAGGAATTTGATGGCATCATCACGCCAAAAACCCCTTGGCCTCCTTGCAATCTGCTCGAGGATTTCGTTCATACAGAACTGAAAAACCTTCACAATTATTCTGTCCACAGCAGGATCTGGTGTGGTAATTGTGTTTTTCAGTTTCTCAGCAGTTAGTACCTTTTGAAGGTCACTGAGGACAGCCCTGCTGATCCGTTTGACTACATTTTTTGACCTATCTATGCTCTTTGGGAAGCTGAGGCCCTCCATTATCTGGTCTAGCAGCACTTTAGTGTGGGTGGCATGCTCGTCTTTGGTGCAGCTTTGGAGAGCATTACATTTACTCAGGACTCTGACCAATACAATGCAAGCAAACAGCCGGTGCTGCTCTTCCTTGGCTGTTGTTTCAGGACCTGGCTGTGATCGGTCAAATATATCTCTTGCAGATGGTTTCATAATTTAAATATGAAAATCGAAAAACGCTATAATTGCAAAACAAAGAAAAGAAAAAAGGAAAGAAATATGAAGGATTTCTTGTTTTTGTTGTTCTCCAACTAATCTCAAAACTCGCCACACGTTCACTGACAATTTTGGTGAGTTTAAGGTCTATATATGTGCCCTCGCGAATTCTCATATCTGTGACGCATCAAAGAGAACTCGTGACGCATCGAAGGTTTACATTCGCACGTGCGCACACCCGCACACTTATAAATCTTTTTTTTTTTTTTTGTATTTCCAGGTGAATTGATCTAAATGGTTTTATTTACTTGTGTAAATGCAGTGTCCCAAACGTGTGTGTGGAAAATAGATTCTTAAAGTTTAAGGAATGCCTGCAGTGTCGCATTCAGTCCAGAAATGCGATAATGCAGAAATGCTTAATGAAACGAGGGAACAACGGTTGAGTTGCCAGGATCATCTGACGGTAAATAATGTGTTAGCATCACATCCGATAGGTCATTTCTAAGTAAGGAATACACTGGATCTTTAAGCATTTTTTTTACAGTGTTTTAATTGTTTTTGTCTAGAAATTGTTAATACAATAACATATCCAAAATGTTTTCTTCACCACAATAAAACTAAAATCGGCTGCATTCACGCAGTCATTAAATAATGCTGCTATTAATGTACTTTTATCATTAATATTGTACTGTAAGAACAATAATCTGGACTCTTCTTCAGCTCCGTTGCAGAGCTTATTTCCTGTAAACACTGGTATGTTTCCGTCTCTCTCCACTTCTGTGAAGGCAGTAACACTAAAATAAGAAAAAGCATGTATTTCAACAGTCCCTCATTAACTGCAAATTTAACGCTGTATTGTGAAAATGTTTTCACAGTATTTGTGGCTGAAACAAACTGTCTATAGAATCAGTTTCATTTTATAGCAGGTATCTCAGTTGGTTGATGGCATAGCTGATGTCCATAAAATAAAAGAAACCTGCTAAATTAAAAAAAACAACAATAAAAATAGTAAAGTAATATTTATGTGTTGAAACCAAATGATGACATTTTAGCTTATTAAGTCAAAGTTGTTGTTTTTTTCAGGAGACTCTTTTTTGGGGGTTCTTTGGGGTTGGTTTGTTTTTTCCATATATCAATACTAAAAATCTGTCTGCATCATTCTTAATAAGGCATTGTTCATTAAGTTACATGTGGCTGCACCTCTGATGGCTGTCCCTCCTTGAGTCTGGTTCTGTGGGAAGTTTCTTTCTGTGAAAAGAGTGTTTCCTTACTACTGTTACCAAATGCTTGTTCATCGGGAGTTGTTTGATTGTCGGGGTGTCTTCTGTATTATTTTAGTGTCTTTACTTACAATATGAAGCACCTTGATGTAGCAGCTGTTGTGATTTGGCGTTAAATAAATAAAACAGAATTGAATTGAATGTGCACCTAAGTAGCTTACATCCTCCAAGACAAATACTATGAAACAAATAATACATGTCAATGCTAAGACAGCTGATTAGAACACTGAGAGTCAGAAACCATCTGAACATCTCAGTGTCCTTTGCTCCCTGATTTTAAATCAGATGTCACTCTGTGTCATGGTGTGCTGTGTGCAGGCAGGACAAGAGGGCCCACAGTGAACTAAAAGAGGCAGCTTTATTGCACTGCGGCATAGAAACTGGCAGCACGGATGGAAAAACACACAGCAAGTTGAGGGTACGACACGACGCTGAACATTGGAGGACACACACTATAAATACACATAAGGGAACGAGGAACAGGTGGGAATACAGCCGGGAGAAATTAGACCTAACGAGACAGAGGAAGCGAAACTAGAACACTGACATAAGACATAAACCTTCAAAATAAAACAGGAAATCCACAGACTGAAAGAAAGAAGGGAACACAGAGTACAGGGACCAGAGTGACATGAGGGGCAAAGGAATACACCAGCTAGGAAACACACAACAGAAACCAAAACACCAGTAGTCATAAGCCATTAACCAAAAGGAAAACAGACTAATAAACAACATTACAAAATCAAGACACTGGGCCACCAGCCCAGGACCGTAACACTCTGAACATAAACACAAGCTACATGTGATATCTCTGATTGGTACCTGTTTCTGCCTGTGCTCATGCTGGCATGATTAAAGCTAGCCAAGCAGCAGTAAATATGTGAAGCAAGGCAGAAGGATATACTCATAAAATGAACAGAATCATAAGAATATAAGACTATGAGCACTGCAAATGTAACAAATATATGTTGACATCAAATGGTATGTTATTTGAAATCTATATGAAACAATGAGACATGTATTTTTTCCAATATTCTTTTTTCATTTGTTTTAATTAATTTTATTCATTATTATATACAACTAAATGTGACTCGCAAATATGTTTAAATTTAAACATATTTGCGAGATGCCAGTGAACATTTAAAAAAGAAAAAGCCCCCAAATCCCCTATGAGCAAGCACTTGGCGACAGCGGGGAGGAAAAACCCCCCTTTGGGGGAAACCTCCGACAGAACCGGGCCCAGGAAGGGGTGGCCATCTGTCGCGACCAGGTGGCGTTTAAATGTTCACTGACAATTTAGCTGTATTGTAAGGAAGATGACTCCCTTACCTAGTATTCTTTCTTTTATAACTATAACTTACAATTGTTCCAGGTCCTGCACAGCTCCTCCTCACCAAGAAATGTGGTGCTATGTGTAGAGGAAAGAATTGTTATTGGGAGCAAATAAGGTCTACAATTAAGGAGAACTAACGCAAATGTGTTGTAAACTTCCATCTGCAGCTGTTACCTCTGTTATCAGATGAGGAATGCCGCCAAAAGAATGGCACAGACAAATACAGCAGCAACAATTAGGAATTTGATGGCATCATCACGCCAAAAACCCCTTGGCCTCCTTGCAATCTGCTCGAGGATTTCGTTCATACAGAACTGAAAAACCTTCACAATTATTCTGTCCACAGCAGGATCTGGTGTGGTAATTGTGTTTTTCAGTTTCTCAGCAGTTAGTACCTTTTGAAGGTCACTGAGGACAGCCCTGCTGATCCGTTTGACTACATTTTTTGACCTATCTATGCTCTTTGGGAAGCTGAGGCCCTCCATTATCTGGTCTAGCAGCACTTTAGTGTGGGTGGCATGCTCGTCTTTGGTGCAGCTTTGGAGAGCATTACATTTACTCAGGACTCTGACCAATACAATGCAAGCAAACAGCCGGTGCTGCTCTTCCTTGGCTGTTGTTTCAGGACCTGGCTGTGATCGGTCAAATATATCTCTTGCAGATGGTTTCATAATTTAAATATGAAAATCGAAAAACGCTATAATTGCAAAACAAAGAAAAGAAAAAAGGAAAGAAATATGAAGGATTTCTTGTTTTTGTTGTTCTCCAACTAATCTCAAAACTCGCCACACGTTCACTGACAATTTTGGTGAGTTTAAGGTCTATATATGTGCCCTCGCGAATTCTCATATCTGTGACGCATCAAAGAGAACTCGTGACGCATCGAAGGTTTACATTCGCACGTGCGCACACCCGCACACTTATAAATCTTTTTTTTTTTTTTTTGTATTTCCAGGTGAATTGATCTAAATGGTTTTATTTACTTGTGTAAATGCAGTGTCCCAAACGTGTGTGTGGAAAATAGATTCTTAAAGTTTAAGGAATGCCTGCAGTGTCGCATTCAGTCCAGAAATGCGATAATGCAGAAATGCTTAATGAAACGAGGGAACAACGGTTGAGTTGCCAGGATCATCTGACGGTAAATAATGTGTTAGCATCACATCCGATAGGTCATTTCTAAGTAAGGAATACACTGGATCTTTAAGCATTTTTTTTTACAGTGTTTTAATTGTTTTTGTCTAGAAATTGTTAACACAATAACATATCCAAAATGTTTTCTTCACCACAATAAAACTAAAATCGGCTGCATTCACGCAGTCATTAAATAATGCTGCTATTAATGTACTTTTATCATTAATATTGTACTGTAAGAACAATAATCTGGACTCTTCTTCAGCTCCGTTGCAGAGCTTATTTCCTGTAAACACTGGTATGTTTCCGTCTCTCTCCACTTCTGTGAAGGCAGTAACACTAAAATAAGAAAAAGCATGTATTTCAACAGTCCCTCATTAACTGCAAATTTAACGCTGTATTGTGAAAATGTTTTCACAGTATTTGTGGCTGAAACAAACTGTCTATAGAATCAGTTTCATTTTATAGCAGGTATCTCAGTTGGTTGATGGCATAGCTGATGTCCATAAAATAAAAGAAACCTGCTAAATTAAAAAAACAACAATAAAAATAGTAAAGTAATATTTATGTGTTGAAACCAAATGATGACATTTTAGCTTATTAAGTCAAAGTTGTTGTTTTTTTCAGGAGACTCTTTTTTGGGGGTTCTTTGGGGTTGGTTTGTTTTTTCCATATATCAATACTAAAAATCTGTCTGCATCATTCTTAATAAGGCATTGTTCATTAAGTTACATGTGGCTGCACCTCTGATGGCTGTCCCTCCTTGAGTCTGGTTCTGTGGGAAGTTTCTTTCTGTGAAAAGAGTGTTTCCTTACTACTGTTACCAAATGCTTGTTCATCGGGAGTTGTTTGATTGTCGGGGTGTCCTCTGTATTATTTTAGTGTCTTTACTTACAATATGAAGCACCTTGATGTAGCAGCTGTTGTGATTTGGCGTTAAATAAATAAAACAGAATTGAATTGAATGTGCACCTAAGTAGCTTACATCCTCCAAGACAAATAATATGAAACAAATAATACATGTCAATGCTAAGACAGCTGATTAGAACACTGAGAGTCAGAAACCATCTGAACATCTCAGTGTCCTTTGCTCCCTGATTTTAAATCAGATGTCACTCTGTGTCATGGTGTGCTGTGTGCAGGCAGGACAAGAGGGCCCACAGTGAACTAAAAGAGGCAGCTTTATTGCACTGTGGCATAGAAACTGGCAGCACGGATGGAAAAACACACAGCAAGTTGAGGGTACGACACGACGCTGAACATTGGAGGACACACACTATAAATACACATAAGGGAATGAGGAACAGGTGGGAATACAGCCGGGAGAAATTAGACCTAACGAGACAGAGGAAGCGAAACTAGAACACTGACATAAGACATAAACCTTCAAAATAAAACAGGAAATCCACAGACTGAAAGAAAGAAGGGAACACAGAGTACAGGGACCAGAGTGACATGAGGGGCAAAGGAATACACCAGCTAGGAAACACACAACAGAAACCAAAACACCAGTAGTCATAAGCCATTAACCAAAAGGAAAACAGACTAATAAACAACATTACAAAATCAAGACACTGGGCCACCAGCCCAGGACCGTAACACTCTGAACATAAACACAAGCTACATGTGATATCTCTGATTGGTACCTGTTTCTGCCTGTGCTCATGCTGGCATGATTAAAGCTAGCCAAGCAGCAGTAAATATGTGAAGCAAGGCAGAAGGATATACTCATAAAATGAACAGAATCATAAGAATATAAGACTATGAGCACTGCAAATGTAACAAATATATGTTGACATCAAATGGTATGTTATTTGAAATCTATATGAAACAATGAGACATGTATTTTTTCCAATATTCTTTTTTCATTTGTTTTAATTAATTTTATTCATTATTATATACAACTAAATGTGACTCGCAAATATGTTTAAATTTAAAACAAATTTGCGAGATGCCAGTGAACATTTAAAAAAGAAAAAGCCCCCAAATCCCCTATGAGCAAGCACTTGGCGACAGCGGGGAGGAAAAACCCCCCTTTGGGGGAAACCTCCGACAGAACCGGGCCCAGGAAGGGGTGGCCATCTGTCGCGACCAGGTGGCGTTTAAATGTTCACTGACAATTTAGCTGTATTGTAAGGAAGATGACTCCCTTACCTAGTATTCTTTCTTTTATAACTATAACTTACAATTGTTCCAGGTCCTGCACAGCTCCTCCTCACCAAGAAATGTGGTGCTATGTGTAGAGGAAAGAATTGTTATTGGGAGCAAATAAGGTCTACAATTAAGGAGAACTAACGCAAATGTGTTGTAAACTTCCATCTGCAGCTGTTACCTCTGTTATCAGATGAGGAATGCCGCCAAAAGAATGGCACAGACAAATACAGCAGCAACAATTAGGAATTTGATGGCATCATCACGCCAAAAACCCCTTGGCCTCCTTGCAATCTGCTCGAGGATTTCGTTCATACAGAACTGAAAAACCTTCACAATTATTCTGTCCACAGCAGGATCTGGTGTGGTAATTGTGTTTTTCAGTTTCTCAGCAGTTAGTACCTTTTGAAGGTCACTGAGGACAGCCCTGCTGATCCGTTTGACTACATTTTTTGACCTATCTATGCTCTTTGGGAAGCTGAGGCCCTCCATTATCTGGTCTAGCAGCACTTTAGTGTGGGTGGCATGCTCGTCTTTGGTGCAGCTTTGGAGAGCATTACATTTACTCAGGACTCTGACCAATACAATGCAAGCAAACAGCCGGTGCTGCTCTTCCTTGGCTGTTGTTTCAGGACCTGGCTGTGATCGGTCAAATATATCTCTTGCAGATGGTTTCATAATTTAAATATGAAAATCGAAAAACGCTATAATTGCAAAACAAAGAAAAGAAAAAAGGAAAGAAATATGAAGGATTTCTTGTTTTTGTTGTTCTCCAACTAATCTCAAAACTCGCCACACGTTCACTGACAATTTTGGTGAGTTTAAGGTCTATATATGTGCCCTCGCGAATTCTCATATCTGTGACGCATCAAAGAGAACTCGTGACGCATCGAAGGTTTACATTCGCACGTGCGCACACCCGCACACTTATAAATCTTTTTTTTTTTTTTTTTGTATTTCCAGGTGAATTGATCTAAATGGTTTTATTTACTTGTGTAAATGCAGTGTCCCAAACGTGTGTGTGGAAAATAGATTCTTAAAGTTTAAGGAATGCCTGCAGTGTCGCATTCAGTCCAGAAATGCGATAATGCAGAAATGCTTAATGAAACGAGGGAACAACGGTTGAGTTGCCAGGATCATCTGACGGTAAATAATGTGTTAGCATCACATCCGATAGGTCATTTCTAAGTAAGGAATACACTGGATCTTTAAGCATTTTTTTTACAGTGTTTTAATTGTTTTTGTCTAGAAATTGTTAACACAATAACATATCCAAAATGTTTTCTTCACCACAATAAAACTAAAATCGGCTGCATTCACGCAGTCATTAAATAATGCTGCTATTAATGTACTTTTATCATTAATATTGTACTGTAAGAACAATAATCTGGACTCTTCTTCAGCTCCGTTGCAGAGCTTATTTCCTGTAAACACTGGTATGTTTCCGTCTCTCTCCACTTCTGTGAAGGCAGTAACACTAAAATAAGAAAAAGCATGTATTTCAACAGTCCCTCATTAACTGCAAATTTAACGCTGTATTGTGAAAATGTTTTCACAGTATTTGTGGCTGAAACAAACTGTCTATAGAATCAGTTTCATTTTATAGCAGGTATCTCAGTTGGTTGATGGCATAGCTGATGTCCATAAAATAAAAGAAACCTGCTAAATTAAAAAAACAACAATAAAAATAGTAAAGTAATATTTATGTGTTGAAACCAAATGATGACATTTTAGCTTATTAAGTCAAAGTTGTTGTTTTTTTCAGGAGACTCTTTTTTGGGGGTTCTTTGGGGTTGGTTTGTTTTTTCCATATATCAATACTAAAAATCTGTCTGCATCATTCTTAATAAGGCATTGTTCATTAAGTTACATGTGGCTGCACCTCTGATGGCTGTCCCTCCTTGAGTCTGGTTCTGTGGGAAGTTTCTTTCTGTGAAAAGAGTGTTTCCTTACTACTGTTACCAAATGCTTGTTCATCGGGAGTTGTTTGATTGTCGGGGTGTCCTCTGTATTATTTTAGTGTCTTTACTTACAATATGAAGCACCTTGATGTAGCAGCTGTTGTGATTTGGCGTTAAATAAATAAAACAGAATTGAATTGAATGTGCACCTAAGTAGCTTACATCCTCCAAGACAAATAATATGAAACAAATAATACATGTCAATGCTAAGACAGCTGATTAGAACACTGAGAGTCAGAAACCATCTGAACATCTCAGTGTCCTTTGCTCCCTGATTTTAAATCAGATGTCACTCTGTGTCATGGTGTGCTGTGTGCAGGCAGGACAAGAGGGCCCACAGTGAACTAAAAGAGGCAGCTTTATTGCACTGTGGCATAGAAACTGGCAGCACGGATGGAAAAACACACAGCAAGTTGAGGGTACGACACGACGCTGAACATTGGAGGACACACACTATAAATACACATAAGGGAATGAGGAACAGGTGGGAATACAGCCGGGAGAAATTAGACCTAACGAGACAGAGGAAGCGAAACTAGAACACTGACATAAGACATAAACCTTCAAAATAAAACAGGAAATCCACAGACTGAAAGAAAGAAGGGAACACAGAGTACAGGGACCAGAGTGACATGAGGGGCAAAGGAATACACCAGCTAGGAAACACACAACAGAAACCAAAACACCAGTAGTCATAAGCCATTAACCAAAAGGAAAACAGACTAATAAACAACATTACAAAATCAAGACACTGGGCCACCAGCCCAGGACCGTAACACTCTGAACATAAACACAAGCGACATGTGATATCTCTGATTGGTACCTGTTTCTGCCTGTGCTCATGCTGGCATGATTAAAGCTAGCCAAGCAGCAGTAAATATGTGAAGCAAGGCAGAAGGATATACTCATAAAATGAACAGAATCATAAGAATATAAGACTATGAGCACTGCAAATGTAACAAATATATGTTGACATCAAATGGTATGTTATTTGAAATCTATATGAAACAATGAGACATGTATTTTTTCCAATATTCTTTTTTCATTTGTTTTAATTAATTTTATTCATTATTATATACAACTAAATGTGACTCGCAAATATGTTTAAATTTAAAACAAATTTGCGAGATGCCAGTGAACATTTAAAAAAGAAAAAGCCCCCAAATCCCCTATGAGCAAGCACTTGGCGACAGCGGGGAGGAAAAACCCCCCTTTGGGGGAAACCTCCGACAGAACCGGGCCCAGGAAGGGGTGGCCATCTGTCGCGACCAGGTGGCGTTTAAATGTTCACTGACAATTTAGCTGTATTGTAAGGAAGATGACTCCCTTACCTAGTATTCTTTCTTTTATAACTATAACTTACAATTGTTCCAGGTCCTGCACAGCTCCTCCTCACCAAGAAATGTGGTGCTATGTGTAGAGGAAAGAATTGTTATTGGGAGCAAATAAGGTCTACAATTAAGGAGAACTAACGCAAATGTGTTGTAAACTTCCATCTGCAGCTGTTACCTCTGTTATCAGATGAGGAATGCCGCCAAAAGAATGGCACAGACAAATACAGCAGCAACAATTAGGAATTTGATGGCATCATCACGCCAAAAACCCCTTGGCCTCCTTGCAATCTGCTCGAGGATTTCGTTCATACAGAACTGAAAAACCTTCACAATTATTCTGTCCACAGCAGGATCTGGTGTGGTAATTGTGTTTTTCAGTTTCTCAGCAGTTAGTACCTTTTGAAGGTCACTGAGGACAGCCCTGCTGATCCGTTTGACGACATTTTTTGACCTATCTATGCTCTTTGGGAAGCTGAGGCCCTCCATTATCTGGTCTAGCAGCACTTTAGTGTGGGTGGCATGCTCGTCTTTGGTGCAGCTTTGGAGAGCATTACATTTACTCAGGACTCTGACCAATACAATGCAAGCAAACAGCCGGTGCTGCTCTTCCTTGGCTGTTGTTTCAGGACCTGGCTGTGATCGGTCAAATATATCTCTTGCAGATGGTTTCATAATTTAAATATGAAAATCGAAAAACGCTATAATTGCAAAACAAAGAAAAGAAAAAAGGAAAGAAATATGAAGGATTTCTTGTTTTTGTTGTTCTCCAACTAATCTCAAAACTCGCCACACGTTCACTGACAATTTTGGTGAGTTTAAGGTCTATATATGTGCCCTCGCGAATTCTCATATCTGTGACGCATCAAAGAGAACTCGTGACGCGTCGAAGGTTTACATTCGCACGTGCGCACACCCGCACACTTATAAATCTTTTTTTTTTTTTTTTGTATTTCCAGGTGAATTGATCTAAATGGTTTTATTTACTTGTGTAAATGCAGTGTCCCAAACGTGTGTGTGGAAAATAGATTCTTAAAGTTTAAGGAATGCCTGCAGTGTCGCATTCAGTCCAGAAATGCGATAATGCAGAAATGCTTAATGAAACGAGGGAACAACGGTTGAGTTGCCAGGATCATCTGACGGTAAATAATGTGTTAGCATCACATCCGATAGGTCATTTCTAAGTAAGGAATACACTGGATCTTTAAGCATTTTTTTTTACAGTGTTTTAATTGTTTTTGTCTAGAAATTGTTAACACAATAACATATCCAAAATGTTTTCTTCACCACAATAAAACTAAAATCGGCTGCATTCACGCAGTCATTAAATAATGCTGCTATTAATGTACTTTTATCATTAATATTGTACTGTAAGAACAATAATCTGGACTCTTCTTCAGCTCCGTTGCAGAGCTCATTTCCTGTAAACACTGGTATGTTTCCGTCTCTCTCCACTTCTGTGAAGGCAGTAACACTAAAATAAGAAAAAGCATGTATTTCAACAGTCCCTCATTAACTGCAAATTTAACGCTGTATTGTGAAAATGTTTTCACAGTATTTGTGGCTGAAACAAACTGTCTATAGAATCAGTTTCATTTTATAGCAGGTATCTCAGTTGGTTGATGGCATAGCTGATGTCCATAAAATAAAAGAAACCTGCTAAATTAAAAAAACAACAATAAAAATAGTAAAGTAATATTTATGTGTTGAAACCAAATGATGACATTTTAGCTTATTAAGTCAAAGTTGTTGTTTTTTTCAGGAGACTCTTTTTTGGGGGTTCTTTGGGGTTGGTTTGTTTTTTCCATATATCAATACTAAAAATCTGTCTGCATCATTCTTAATAAGGCATTGTTCATTAAGTTACATGTGGCTGCACCTCTGATGGCTATCCCTCCTTGAGTCTGGTTCTGTGGGAAGTTTCTTTCTGTGAAAAGAGTGTTTCCTTACTACTGTTACCAAATGCTTGTTCATCGGGAGTTGTTTGATTGTCGGGGTGTCCTCTGTATTATTTTAGTGTCTTTACTTACAATATGAAGCACCTTGATGTAGCAGCTGTTGTGATTTGGCGTTAAATAAATAAAACAGAATTGAATTGAATGTGCACCTAAGTAGCTTACATCCTCCAAGACAAATAATATGAAACAAATAATACATGTCAATGCTAAGACAGCTGATTAGAACACTGAGAGTCAGAAACCATCTGAACAGCTCAGTGTCCTTTGCTCCCTGATTTTAAATCAGATGTCACTCTGTGTCATGGTGTGCTGTGTGCAGGCAGGACAAGAGGGCCCACAGTGAACTAAAAGAGGCAGCTTTATTGCACTGTGGCATAAACTCTGGCAGCATGGATGGAAAAACACACAGCAAGTTGAGGGTACGACACGACGCTGAAAATTGGAGGACACACACTATAAATACACATAAGGGAATGAGGAACAGGTGGGAATACAGCCGGGAGAAATTAGACCTAACGAGACAGAGGAAGCGAAACTAGAACACTGACATAAGACATAAACCTTCAAAATAAAACAGGAAATCCACAGACTGAAAGAAAGAAGGGAACACAGAGTACAGGGACCAGAGTGACATGAGGGGCAAAGGAATACACCAGCTAGGAAACACACAACAGAAACCAAAACACCAGTAGTCATAAGCCATTAACCAAAAGGAAAACAGACTAATAAACAACGTTACAAAATCAAGACACTGGGCCACCAGCCCAGGACCGTAACACTCTGAACATAAACACAAGCTACATGTGATATCTCTGATTGGTACCTGTTTCTGCCTGTGCTCATGCTGGCATGATTAAAGCTAGCCAAGCAGCAGTAAATATGTGAAGCAAGGCAGAAGGATATACTCATAAAATGAACAGAATCATAAGAATATAAGACTATGAGCACTGCAAATGTAACAAATATATGTTGACATCAAATGGTATGTTATTTGAAATCTATATGAAACAATGAGACATGTATTTTTTCCAATATTCTTTTTTCATTTGTTTTAATTAATTTTATTCATTATTATATACAACTAAATGTGACTCGCAAATATGTTTAAATTTAAAACATATTTGCGAGATGCCAGTGAACATTTAAAAAAGAAAAAGCCCCCAAATCCCCTATGAGCAAGCACTTGGCGACAGCGGGGAGGAAAAACCCCCCTTTGGGGGAAACCTCCGACAGAACCGGGCCCAGGAAGGGGTGGCCATCTGTCGCGACCAGGTGGCGTTTAAATGTTCACTGACAATTTAGCTGTATTGTAAGGAAGATGACTCCCTTACCTAGTATTCTTTCTTTTATAACTATAACTTACAATTGTTCCAGGTCCTGCACAGCTCCTCCTCACCAAGAAATGTGGTGCTATGTGTAGAGGAAAGAATTGTTATTGGGAGCAAATAAGGTCTACAATTAAGGAGAACTAACGCAAATGTGTTGTAAACTTCCATCTGCAGCTGTTACCTCTGTTATCAGATGAGGAATGCCGCCAAAAGAATGGCACAGACAAATACAGCAGCAACAATTAGGAATTTGATGGCATCATCACGCCAAAAACCCCTTGGCCTCCTTGCAATCTGCTCGAGGATTTCGTTCATACAGAACTGAAAAACCTTCACAATTATTCTGTCCACAGCAGGATCTGGTGTGGTAATTGTGTTTTTCAGTTTCTCAGCAGTTAGTACCTTTTGAAGGTCACTGAGGACAGCCCTGCTGATCCGTTTGACTACATTTTTTGACCTATCTATGCTCTTTGGGAAGCTGAGGCCCTCCATTATCTGGTCTAGCAGCACTTTAGTGTGGGTGGCATGCTCGTCTTTGGTGCAGCTTTGGAGAGCATTACATTTACTCAGGACTCTGACCAATACAATGCAAGCAAACAGCCGGTGCTGCTCTTCCTTGGCTGTTGTTTCAGGACCTGGCTGTGATCGGTCAAATATATCTCTTGCAGATGGTTTCATAATTTAAATATGAAAATCGAAAAACGCTATAATTGCAAAACAAAGAAAAGAAAAAAGGAAAGAAATATGAAGGATTTCTTGTTTTTGTTGTTCTCCAACTAATCTCAAAACTCGCCACACGTTCACTGACAATTTTGGTGAGTTTAAGGTCTATATATGTGCCCTCGCGAATTCTCATATCTGTGACGCATCAAAGAGAACTCGTGACGCATCGAAGGTTTACATTCGCACGTGCGCACACCCGCACACTTATAAATCTTTTTTTTTTTTTTTTGTATTTCCAGGTGAATTGATCTAAATGGTTTTATTTACTTGTGTAAATGCAGTGTCCCAAACGTGTGTGTGGAAAATAGATTCTTAAAGTTTAAGGAATGCCTGCAGTGTCGCATTCAGTCCAGAAATGCGATAATGCAGAAATGCTTAATGAAACGAGGGAACAACGGTTGAGTTGCCAGGATCATCTGACGGTAAATAATGTGTTAGCATCACATCCGATAGGTCATTTCTAAGTAAGGAATACACTGGATCTTTAAGCATTTTTTTTTACAGTGTTTTAATTGTTTTTGTCTAGAAATTGTTAACACAATAACATATCCAAAATGTTTTCTTCACCACAATAAAACTAAAATCGGCTGCATTCACGCAGTCATTAAATAATGCTGCTATTAATGTACTTTTATCATTAATATTGTACTGTAAGAACAATAATCTGGACTCTTCTTCAGCTCCGTTGCAGAGCTTATTTCCTGTAAACACTGGTATGTTTCCGTCTCTCTCCACTTCTGTGAAGGCAGTAACACTAAAATAAGAAAAAGCATGTATTTCAACAGTCCCTCATTAACTGCAAATTTAACGCTGTATTGTGAAAATGTTTTCACAGTATTTGTGGCTGAAACAAACTGTCTATAGAATCAGTTTCATTTTATAGCAGGTATCTCAGTTGGTTGATGGCATAGCTGATGTCCATAAAATAAAAGAAACCTGCTAAATTAAAAAAACAACAATAAAAATAGTAAAGTAATATTTATGTGTTGAAACCAAATGATGACATTTTAGCTTATTAAGTCAAAGTTGTTGTTTTTTTCAGGAGACTCTTTTTTGGGGGTTCTTTGGGGTTGGTTTGTTTTTTCCATATATCAATACTAAAAATCTGTCTGCATCATTCTTAATAAGGCATTGTTCATTAAGTTACATGTGGCTGCACCTCTGATGGCTGTCCCTCCTTGAGTCTGGTTCTGTGGGAAGTTTCTTTCTGTGAAAAGAGTGTTTCCTTACTACTGTTACCAAATGCTTGTTCATCGGGAGTTGTTTGATTGTCGGGGTGTCTTCTGTATTATTTTAGTGTCTTTACTTACAATATGAAGCACCTTGATGTAGCAGCTGTTGTGATTTGGCGTTAAATAAATAAAACAGAATTGAATTGAATGTGCACCTAAGTAGCTTACATCCTCCAAGACAAATACTATGAAACAAATAATACATGTCAATGCTAAGACAGCTGATTAGAACACTGAGAGTCAGAAACCATCTGAACAGCTCAGTGTCCTTTGCTCCCTGATTTTAAATCAGATGTCACTCTGTGTCATGGTGTGCTGTGTGCAGGCAGGACAAGAGGGCCCACAGTGAACTAAAAGAGGCAGCTTTATTGCACTGCGGCATAGAAACTGGCAGCACGGATGGGAAAAACACACAGCAAGTTGAGGGTACGACACGACGCTGAACATTGGAGGACACACACTATAAATACACATAAGGGAACGAGGAACAGGTGGGAATACAGCCGGGAGAAATTAGACCTAACGAGACAGAGGAAGCGAAACTAGAACACTGACATAAGACATAAACCTTCAAAATAAAACAGGAAATCCACAGACTGAAAGAAAGAAGGGAACACAGAGTACAGGGACCAGAGTGACATGAGGGGCAAAGGAATACACCAGCTAGGAAACACACAACAGAAACCAAAACACCAGTAGTCATAAGCCATTAACCAAAAGGAAAACAGACTAATAAACAACATTACAAAATCAAGACACTGGGCCACCAGCCCAGGACCGTAACACTCTGAACATAAACACAAGCTACATGTGATATCTCTGATTGGTACCTGTTTCTGCCTGTGCTCATGCTGGCATGATTAAAGCTAGCCAAGCAGCAGTAAATATGTGAAGCAAGGCAGAAGGATATACTCATAAAATGAACAGAATCATAAGAATATAAGACTATGAGCACTGCAAATGTAACAAATATATGTTGACATCAAATGGTATGTTATTTGAAATCTATATGAAACAATGAGACATGTATTTTTTCCAATATTCTTTTTTCATTTGTTTTAATTAATTTTATTCATTATTATATACAACTAAATGTGACTCGCAAATATGTTTAAATTTAAAACAAATTTGCGAGATGCCAGTGAACATTTAAAAAAGAAAAAGCCCCCAAATCCCCTATGAGCAAGCACTTGGCGACAGCGGGGAGGAAAAACCCCCCTTTGGGGGAAACCTCCGACAGAACCGGGCCCAGGAAGGGGTGGCCATCTGTCGCGACCAGGTGGCGTTTAAATGTTCACTGACAATTTAGCTGTATTGTAAGGAAGATGACTCCCTTACCTAGTATTCTTTCTTTTATAACTATAACTTACAATTGTTCCAGGTCCTGCACAGCTCCTCCTCACCAAGAAATGTGGTGCTATGTGTAGAGGAAAGAATTGTTATTGGGAGCAAATAAGGTCTACAATTAAGGAGAACTAACGCAAATGTGTTGTAAACTTCCATCTGCAGCTGTTACCTCTGTTATCAGATGAGG
Organism: Perissodus microlepis; assembly: GCF_051167445.1. NCBI lineage: Eukaryota > Metazoa > Chordata > Actinopteri > Cichliformes > Cichlidae > Perissodus > Perissodus microlepis. The sequence goes on along the minus strand of NC_140479.1, from coordinate 15,227,839 downwards.
AATGCCGCCAAAAGAATGGCACAGACAAATACAGCAGCAACAATTAGGAATTTGATGGCATCATCACGCCAAAAACCCCTTGGCCTCCTTGCAATCTGCTCGAGGATTTCGTTCATACAGAACTGAAAAACCTTCACAATTATTCTGTCCACAGCAGGATCTGGTGTGGTAATTGTGTTTTTCAGTTTCTCAGCAGTTAGTACCTTTTGAAGGTCACTGAGGACAGCCCTGCTGATCCGTTTGACTACATTTTTTGACCTATCTATGCTCTTTGGGAAGCTGAGGCCCTCCATTATCTGGTCTAGCAGCACTTTAGTGTGGGTGGCATGCTCGTCTTTGGTGCAGCTTTGGAGAGCATTACATTTACTCAGGACTCTGACCAATACAATGCAAGCAAACAGCCGGTGCTGCTCTTCCTTGGCTGTTGTTTCAGGACCTGGCTGTGATCGGTCAAATATATCTCTTGCAGATGGTTTCATAATTTAAATATGAAAATCGAAAAACGCTATAATTGCAAAACAAAGAAAAGAAAAAAGGAAAGAAATATGAAGGATTTCTTGTTTTTGTTGTTCTCCAACTAATCTCAAAACTCGCCACACGTTCACTGACAATTTTGGTGAGTTTAAGGTCTATATATGTGCCCTCGCGAATTCTCATATCTGTGACGCATCAAAGAGAACTCGTGACGCATCGAAGGTTTACATTCGCACGTGCGCACACCCGCACACTTATAAATCTTTTTTTTTTTTTTTTGTATTTCCAGGTGAATTGATCTAAATGGTTTTATTTACTTGTGTAAATGCAGTGTCCCAAACGTGTGTGTGGAAAATAGATTCTTAAAGTTTAAGGAATGCCTGCAGTGTCGCATTCAGTCCAGAAATGCGATAATGCAGAAATGCTTAATGAAACGAGGGAACAACGGTTGAGTTGCCAGGATCATCTGACGGTAAATAATGTGTTAGCATCACATCCGATAGGTCATTTCTAAGTAAGGAATACACTGGATCTTTAAGCATTTTTTTTTACAGTGTTTTAATTGTTTTTGTCTAGAAATTGTTAACACAATAACATATCCAAAATGTTTTCTTCACCACAATAAAACTAAAATCGGCTGCATTCACGCAGTCATTAAATAATGCTGCTATTAATGTACTTTTATCATTAATATTGTACTGTAAGAACAATAATCTGGACTCTTCTTCAGCTCCGTTGCAGAGCTTATTTCCTGTAAACACTGGTATGTTTCCGTCTCTCTCCACTTCTGTGAAGGCAGTAACACTAAAATAAGAAAAAGCATGTATTTCAACAGTCCCTCATTAACTGCAAATTTAACGCTGTATTGTGAAAATGTTTTCACAGTATTTGTGGCTGAAACAAACTGTCTATAGAATCAGTTTCATTTTATAGCAGGTATCTCAGTTGGTTGATGGCATAGCTGATGTCCATAAAATAAAAGAAACCTGCTAAATTAAAAAAACAACAATAAAAATAGTAAAGTAATATTTATGTGTTGAAACCAAATGATGACATTTTAGCTTATTAAGTCAAAGTTGTTGTTTTTTTCAGGAGACTCTTTTTTGGGGGTTCTTTGGGGTTGGTTTGTTTTTTCCATATATCAATACTAAAAATCTGTCTGCATCATTCTTAATAAGGCATTGTTCATTAAGTTACATGTGGCTGCACCTCTGATGGCTGTCCCTCCTTGAGTCTGGTTCTGTGGGAAGTTTCTTTCTGTGAAAAGAGTGTTTCCTTACTACTGTTACCAAATGCTTGTTCATCGGGAGTTGTTTGATTGTCGGGGTGTCCTCTGTATTATTTTAGTGTCTTTACTTACAATATGAAGCACCTTGATGTAGCAGCTGTTGTGATTTGGCGTTAAATAAATAAAACAGAATTGAATTGAATGTGCACCTAAGTAGCTTACACCCTCCAAGACAAATAATATGAAACAAATAATACATGTCAATGCTAAGACAGCTGATTAGAACACTGAGAGTCAGAAACCATCTGAACATCTCAGTGTCCTTTGCTCCCTGATTTTAAATCAGATGTCACTCTGTGTCATGGTGTGCTGTGTGCAGGCAGGACAAGAGGGCCCACAGTGAACTAAAAGAGGCAGCTTTATTGCACTGTGGCATAAACTCTGGCAGCACGGATGGAAAAACACACAGCAAGTTGAGGGTACGACACGACGCTGAAAATTGGAGGACACACACTATAAATACACATAAGGGAATGAGGAACAGGTGGGAATACAGCCGGGAGAAATTAGACCTAACGAGACAGAGGAAGCGAAACTAGAACACTGACATAAGACATAAACCTTCAAAATAAAACAGGAAATCCACAGACTGAAAGAAAGAAGGGAACACAGAGTACAGGGACCAGAGTGACATGAGGGGCAAAGGAATACACCAGCTAGGAAACACACAACAGAAACCAAAACACCAGTAGTCATAAGCCATTAACCAAAAGGAAAACAGACTAATAAACAACATTACAAAATCAAGACACTGGGCCACCAGCCCAGGACCGTAACACTCTGAACATAAACACAAGCGACATGTGATATCTCTGATTGGTACCTGTTTCTGCCTGTGCTCATGCTGGCATGATTAAAGCTAGCCAAGCAGCAGTAAATATGTGAAGCAAGGCAGAAGGATATACTCATAAAATGAACAGAATCATAAGAATATAAGACTATGAGCACTGCAAATGTAACAAATATATGTTGACATCAAATGGTATGTTATTTGAAATCTATATGAAACAATGAGACATGTATTTTTTCCAATATTCTTTTTTCATTTGTTTTAATTAATTTTATTCATTATTATATACAACTAAATGTGACTCGCAAATATGTTTAAATTTAAAACAAATTTGCGAGATGCCAGTGAACATTTAAAAAAGAAAAAGCCCCCAAATCCCCTATGAGCAAGCACTTGGCGACAGCGGGGAGGAAAAACCCCCCTTTGGGGGAAACCTCCGACAGAACCGGGCCCAGGAAGGGGTGGCCATCTGTCGCGACCAGGTGGCGTTTAAATGTTCACTGACAATTTAGCTGTATTGTAAGGAAGATGACTCCCTTACCTAGTATTCTTTCTTTTATAACTATAACTTACAATTGTTCCAGGTCCTGCACAGCTCCTCCTCACCAAGAAATGTGGTGCTATGTGTAGAGGAAAGAATTGTTATTGGGAGCAAATAAGGTCTACAATTAAGGAGAACTAACGCAAATGTGTTGTAAACTTCCATCTGCAGCTGTTACCTCTGTTATCAGATGAGGAATGCCGCCAAAAGAATGGCACAGACAAATACAGCAGCAACAATTAGGAATTTGATGGCATCATCACGCCAAAAACCCCTTGGCCTCCTTGCAATCTGCTCGAGGATTTCGTTCATACAGAACTGAAAAACCTTCACAATTATTCTGTCCACAGCAGGATCTGGTGTGGTAATTGTGTTTTTCAGTTTCTCAGCAGTTAGTACCTTTTGAAGGTCACTGAGGACAGCCCTGCTGATCCGTTTGACGACATTTTTTGACCTATCTATGCTCTTTGGGAAGCTGAGGCCCTCCATTATCTGGTCTAGCAGCACTTTAGTGTGGGTGGCATGCTCGTCTTTGGTGCAGCTTTGGAGAGCATTACATTTACTCAGGACTCTGACCAATACAATGCAAGCAAACAGCCGGTGCTGCTCTTCCTTGGCTGTTGTTTCAGGACCTGGCTGTGATCGGTCAAATATATCTCTTGCAGATGGTTTCATAATTTAAATATGAAAATCGAAAAACGCTATAATTGCAAAACAAAGAAAAGAAAAAAGGAAAGAAATATGAAGGATTTCTTGTTTTTGTTGTTCTCCAACTAATCTCAAAACTCGCCACACGTTCACTGACAATTTTGGTGAGTTTAAGGTCTATATATGTGCCCTCGCGAATTCTCATATCTGTGACGCATCGAAGAGAACTCGTGACGCGTCGAAGGTTTACATTCGCACGTGCGCACACCCGCACACTTATAAATCTTTTTTTTTTTTTTTTGTATTTCCAGGTGAATTGATCTAAATGGTTTTATTTACTTGTGTAAATGCAGTGTCCCAAACGTGTGTGTGGAAAATAGATTCTTAAAGTTTAAGGAATGCCTGCAGTGTCGCATTCAGTCCAGAAATGCGATAATGCAGAAATGCTTAATGAAACGAGGGAACAACGGTTGAGTTGCCAGGATCATCTGACGGTAAATAATGTGTTAGCATCACATCCGATAGGTCATTTCTAAGTAAGGAATACACTGGATCTTTAAGCATTTTTTTTTACAGTGTTTTAATTGTTTTTGTCTAGAAATTGTTAACACAATAACATATCCAAAATGTTTTCTTCACCACAATAAAACTAAAATCGGCTGCATTCACGCAGTCATTAAATAATGCTGCTATTAATGTACTTTTATCATTAATATTGTACTGTAAGAACAATAATCTGGACTCTTCTTCAGCTCCGTTGCAGAGCTTATTTCCTGTAAACACTGGTATGTTTCCGTCTCTCTCCACTTCTGTGAAGGCAGTAACACTAAAATAAGAAAAAGCATGTATTTCAACAGTCCCTCATTAACTGCAAATTTAACGCTGTATTGTGAAAATGTTTTCACAGTATTTGTGGCTGAAACAAACTGTCTATAGAATCAGTTTCATTTTATAGCAGGTATCTCAGTTGGTTGATGGCATAGCTGATGTCCATAAAATAAAAGAAACCTGCTAAATTAAAAAAACAACAATAAAAATAGTAAAGTAATATTTATGTGTTGAAACCAAATGATGACATTTTAGCTTATTAAGTCAAAGTTGTTGTTTTTTTCAGGAGACTCTTTTTTGGGGGTTCTTTGGGGTTGGTTTGTTTTTTCCATATATCAATACTAAAAATCTGTCTGCATCATTCTTAATAAGGCATTGTTCATTAAGTTACATGTGGCTGCACCTCTGATGGCTATCCCTCCTTGAGTCTGGTTCTGTGGGAAGTTTCTTTCTGTGAAAAGAGTGTTTCCTTACTACTGTTACCAAATGCTTGTTCATCGGGAGTTGTTTGATTGTCGGGGTGTCCTCTGTATTATTTTAGTGTCTTTACTTACAATATGAAGCACCTTGATGTAGCAGCTGTTGTGATTTGGCGTTAAATAAATAAAACAGAATTGAATTGAATGTGCACCTAAGTAGCTTACATCCTCCAAGACAAATAATATGAAACAAATAATACATGTCAATGCTAAGACAGCTGATTAGAACACTGAGAGTCAGAAACCATCTGAACAGCTCAGTGTCCTTTGCTCCCTGATTTTAAATCAGATGTCACTCTGTGTCATGGTGTGCTGTGTGCAGGCAGGACAAGAGGGCCCACAGTGAACTAAAAGAGGCAGCTTTATTGCACTGTGGCATAGAAACTGGCAGCACGGATGGAAAAACACACAGCAAGTTGAGGGTACGACACGACGCTGAAAATTGGAGGACACACACTATAAATACACATAAGGGAATGAGGAACAGGTGGGAATACAGCCGGGAGAAATTAGACCTAACGAGACAGAGGAAGCGAAACTAGAACACTGATATAAGACATAAACCTTCAAAATAAAACAGGAAATCCACAGACTGAAAGAAAGAAGGGAACACAGAGTACAGGGACCAGAGTGACATGAGGGGCAAAGGAATACACCAGCTAGGAAACACACAACAGAAACCAAAACACCAGTAGTCATAAGCCATTAACCAAAAGGAAAACAGACTAATAAACAACATTACAAAATCAAGACACTGGGCCACCAGCCCAGGACCGTAACACTCTGAACATAAACACAAGCGACATGTGATATCTCTGATTGGTACCTGTTTCTGCCTGTGCTCATGCTGGCATGATTAAAGCTAGCCAAGCAGCAGTAAATATGTGAAGCAAGGCAGAAGGATATACTCATAAAATGAACAGAATCATAAGAATATAAGACTATGAGCACTGCAAATGTAACAAATATATGTTGACATCAAATGGTATGTTATTTGAAATCTATATGAAACAATGAGACATGTATTTTTTCCAATATTCTTTTTTCATTTGTTTTAATTAATTTTATTCATTATTATATACAACTAAATGTGACTCGCAAATATGTTTAAATTTAAAACAAATTTGCGAGATGCCAGTGAACATTTAAAAAAGAAAAAGCCCCCAAATCCCCTATGAGCAAGCACTTGGCGACAGCGGGGAGGAAAAACCCCCCTTTGGGGGAAACCTCCGACAGAACCGGGCCCAGGAAGGGGTGGCCATCTGTCGCGACCAGGTGGCGTTTAAATGTTCACTGACAATTTAGCTGTATTGTAAGGAAGATGACTCCCTTACCTAGTATTCTTTCTTTTATAACTATAACTTACAATTGTTCCAGGTCCTGCACAGCTCCTCCTCACCAAGAAATGTGGTGCTATGTGTAGAGGAAAGAATTGTTATTGGGAGCAAATAAGGTCTACAATTAAGGAGAACTAAAGCAAATGTGTTGTAAACTTCCATCTGCAGCTGTTACCTCTGTTATCAGATGAGGAATGCCGCCAAAAGAATGGCACAGACAAATACAGCAGCAACAATTAGGAATTTGATGGCATCATCACGCCAAAAACCCCTTGGCCTCCTTGCAATCTGCTCGAGGATTTCGTTCATACAGAACTGAAAAACCTTCACAATTACTCTGTCCACAGCAGGATCTGGTGTGGTAATTGTGTTTTTCAGTTTCTCAGCAGTTAGTACCTTTTGAAGGTCACTGAGGACAGCCCTGCTGATCCGTTTGACGACATTTTTTGACCTATCTATGCTCTTTGGGAAGCTGAGGCCCTCCATTATCTGGTCTAGCAGCACTTTAGTGTGGGTGGCATGCTCGTCTTTGGTGCAGCTTTGGAGAGCATTACATTTACTCAGGACTCTGACCAATACAATGCAAGCAAACAGCCGGTGCTGCTCTTCCTTGGCTGTTGTTTCAGGACCTGGCTGTGATCGGTCAAATATATCTCTTCCAGATGGTTTCATAATTTAAATATGAAAATCGAAAAACGCTATAATTGCAAAACAAAGAAAAGAAAAAAGGAAAGAAATATGAAGGATTTCTTGTTTTTGTTGTTCTCCAACTAATCTCAAAACTCGCCACACGTTCACTGACAATTTTGGTGAGTTTAAGGTCTATATATGTGCCCTCGCGAATTCTCATATCTGTGACGCATCAAAGAGAACTCGTGACGCATCGAAGGTTTACATTCGCACGTGCGCACACCCGCACACTTATAAATCTTTTTTTTTTTTTTTGTATTTCCAGGTGAATTTATCTAAATGGTTTTATTTACTTGTGTAAATGCAGTGTCCCAAACGTGTGTGTGGAAAATAGATTCTTAAAGTTTAAGGAATGCCTGCAGTGTCGCATTCAGTCCAGAAATGCGATAATGCAGAAATGCTTAATGAAACGAGGGAACAACGGTTGAGTTGCCAGGATCATCTGACGGTAAATAATGTGTTAGCATCACATCCAATAGGTCATTTCTAAGTAAGGAATACACTGGATCTTTAAGCATTTTTTTTTACAGTGTTTTAATTGTTTTTGTCTAGAAATTGTTAACACAATAACATATCCAAAATGTTTTCTTCACCACAATAAAACTAAAATCGGCTGCATTCACGCAGTCATTAAATAATGCTGCTATTAATGTACTTTTATCATTAATATTGTACTGTAAGAACAATAATCTGGACTCTTCTTCAGCTCCGTTGCAGAGCTTATTTCCTGTAAACACTGGTATGTTTCCGTCTCTCTCCACTTCTGTGAAGGCAGTAACACTAAAATAAGAAAAAGCATGTATTTCAACAGTCCCTCATTAACTGCAAATTTAACGCTGTATTGTGAAAATGTTTTCACAGTATTTGTGGCTGAAACAAACTGTCTATAGAATCAGTTTCATTTTATAGCAGGTATCTCAGTTGGTTGATGGCATAGCTGATGTCCATAAAATAAAAGAAACCTGCTAAATTAAAAAAACAACAATAAAAATAGTAAAGTAATATTTATGTGTTGAAACCAAATGATGACATTTTAGCTTATTAAGTCAAAGTTGTTGTTTTTTTCAGGAGACTCTTTTTTGGGGGTTCTTTGGGGTTGGTTTGTTTTTTCCATATATCAATACTAAAAATCTGTCTGCATCATTCTTAATAAGGCATTGTTCATTAAGTTACATGTGGCTGCACCTCTGATGGCTGTCCCTCCTTGAGTCTGGTTCTGTGGGAAGTTTCTTTCTGTGAAAAGAGTGTTTCCTTACTACTGTTACCAAATGCTTGTTCATCGGGAGTTGTTTGATTGTCGGGGTGTCCTCTGTATTATTTTAGTGTCTTTACTTACAATATGAAGCACCTTGATGTAGCAGCTGTTGTGATTTGGCGTTAAATAAATAAAACAGAATTGAATTGAATGTGCACCTAAGTAGCTTACACCCTCCAAGACAAATAATATGAAACAAATAATACATGTCAATGCTAAGACAGCTGATTAGAACACTGAGAGTCAGAAACCATCTGAACATCTCAGTGTCCTTTGCTCCCTGATTTTAAATCAGATGTCACTCTGTGTCATGGTGTGCTGTGTGCAGGCAGGACAAGAGGGCCCACAGTGAACTAAAAGAGGCAGCTTTATTGCACTGTGGCATAGAAACTGGCAGCACGGATGGAAAAACACACAGCAAGTTGAGGGTACGACACGACGCTGAAAATTGGAGGACACACACTATAAATACACATAAGGGAATGAGGAACAGGTGGGAATACAGCCGGGAGAAATTAGACCTAACGAGACAGAGGAAGCGAAACTAGAACACTGACATAAGACATAAACCTTCAAAATAAAACAGGAAATCCACAGACTGAAAGAAAGAAGGGAACACAGAGTACAGGGACCAGAGTGACATGAGGGGCAAAGGAATACACCAGCTAGGAAACACACAACAGAAACCAAAACACCAGTAGTCATAAGCCATTAACCAAAAGGAAAACAGACTAATAAACAACATTACAAAATCAAGACACTGGGCCACCAGCCCAGGACCGTAACACTCTGAACATAAACACAAGCGACATGTGATATCTCTGATTGGTACCTGTTTCTGCCTGTGCTCATGCTGGCATGATTAAAGCTAGCCAAGCAGCAGTAAATATGTGAAGCAAGGCAGAAGGATATACTCATAAAATGAACAGAATCATAAGAATATAAGACTATGAGCACTGCAAATGTAACAAATATATGTTGACATCAAATGGTATGTTATTTGAAATCTATATGAAACAATGAGACATGTATTTTTTCCAATATTCTTTTTTCATTTGTTTTAATTAATTTTATTCATTATTATATACAACTAAATGTGACTCGCAAATATGTTTAAATTTAAAACAAATTTGCGAGATGCCAGTGAACATTTAAAAAAGAAAAAGCCCCCAAATCCCCTATGAGCAAGCACTTGGCGACAGCGGGGAGGAAAAACCCCCCTTTGGGGGAAACCTCCGACAGAACCGGGCCCAGGAAGGGGTGGCCATCTGTCGCGACCAGGTGGCGTTTAAATGTTCACTGACAATTTAGCTGTATTGTAAGGAAGATGACTCCCTTACCTAGTATTCTTTCTTTTATAACTATAACTTACAATTGTTCCAGGTCCTGCACAGCTCCTCCTCACCAAGAAATGTGGTGCTATGTGTAGAGGAAAGAATTGTTATTGGGAGCAAATAAGGTCTACAATTAAGGAGAACTAACGCAAATGTGTTGTAAACTTCCATCTGCAGCTGTTACCTCTGTTATCAGATGAGGAATGCCGCCAAAAGAATGGCACAGACAAATACAGCAGCAACAATTAGGAATTTGATGGCATCATCACGCCAAAAACCCCTTGGCCTCCTTGCAATCTGCTCGAGGATTTCGTTCATACAGAACTGAAAAACCTTCACAATTATTCTGTCCACAGCAGGATCTGGTGTGGTAATTGTGTTTTTCAGTTTCTCAGCAGTTAGTACCTTTTGAAGGTCACTGAGGACAGCCCTGCTGATCCGTTTGACGACATTTTTTGACCTATCTATGCTCTTTGGGAAGCTGAGGCCCTCCATTATCTGGTCTAGCAGCACTTTAGTGTGGGTGGCATGCTCGTCTTTGGTGCAGCTTTGGAGAGCATTACATTTACTCAGGACTCTGACCAATACAATGCAAGCAAACAGCCGGTGCTGCTCTTCCTTGGCTGTTGTTTCAGGACCTGGCTGTGATCGGTCAAATATATCTCTTGCAGATGGTTTCATAATTTAAATATGAAAATCGAAAAACGCTATAATTGCAAAACAAAGAAAAGAAAAAAGGAAAGAAATATGAAGGATTTCTTGTTTTTGTTGTTCTCCAACTAATCTCAAAACTCGCCACACGTTCACTGACAATTTTGGTGAGTTTAAGGTCTATATATGTGCCCTCGCGAATTCTCATATCTGTGACGCATCAAAGAGAACTCGTGACGCATCGAAGGTTTACATTCGCACGTGCGCACACCCGCACACTTATAAATCTTTTTTTTTTTTTTTTGTATTTCCAGGTGAATTGATCTAAATGGTTTTATTTACTTGTGTAAATGCAGTGTCCCAAACGTGTGTGTGGAAAATAGATTCTTAAAGTTTAAGGAATGCCTGCAGTGTCGCATTCAGTCCAGAAATGCGATAATGCAGAAATGCTTAATGAAACGAGGGAACAACGGTTGAGTTGCCAGGATCATCTGACGGTAAATAATGTGTTAGCATCACATCCGATAGGTCATTTCTAAGTAAGGAATACACTGGATCTTTAAGCATTTTTTTTTTACAGTGTTTTAATTGCTTTTGTCTAGAAATTGTTAACACAATAACATATCCAAAATATTTTCTTCACCACAATAAAACTAAAATCGGCTGCATTCACGCAGTCATTAAATAATGCTGCTATCAATGTACTTTTATCATTAATGTTGTACTGTAAGAACAATAATCTGGACTCTTCTTCAGCTCCGTTGCAGAGCTTATTTCCTGTAAACACTGGTATGTTTCCGTCTCTCTCCACTTCTGTGAAGGCAGTAACACTAAAATAAGAAAAAGCATGTATTTCAACAGTCCCTCATTAACTGCAAATTTAACGCTGTATTGTGAAAATGTTTTCACAGTATTTGTGGCTGAAACAAACTGTCTATAGAATCAGTTTCATTTTATAGCAGGTATCTCAGTTGGTTGATGGCATAGCTGATGTCCATAAAATAAAAGAAACCTGCTAAATTAAAAAAAACAACAATAAAAATAGTAAAGTAATATTTATGTGTTGAAACCAAATGATGACATTTTAGCTTATTAAGTCAAAGTTGTTGTTTTTTTCAGGAGACTCTTTTTTGGGGGGTTCTTTGGGGTTGGTTTGTTTTTTCCATATATCAATACTAAAAATCTGTCTGCATCATTCTTAATAAGGCATTGTTCATTAAGTTACATGTGGCTGCACCTCTGATGGCTGTCCCTCCTTGAGTCTGGTTCTGTGGGAAGTTTCTTTCTGTGAAAAGAGTGTTTCCTTACTACTGTTACCAAATGCTTGTTCATCGGGAGTTGTTTGATTGCCGGGGTGTCCTCTGTATTATTTTAGTGTCTTTACTTACAATATGAAGCACCTTGATGTAGCGGCTGTTGTGATTTGGCGTTAAATAAATAAAACAGAATTGAATTGAATGTGCACCTAAGTAGCTTACATCCTCCAAGACAAATACTATGAAACAAATAATACATGTCAATGCTAAGACAGCTGATTAGAACACTGAGAGTCAGAAACCATCTGAACATCTCAGTGTCCTTTGCTCCCTGATTTTAAATCAGATGTCACTCTGTGTCATGGTGTGCTGTGTGCAGGCAGGACAAGAGGGCCCACAGTGAACTAAAAGAGGCAGCTTTATTGCACTGCGGCATAGAAACTGGCAGCACGGATGGGAAAAACACACAGCAAGTTGAGGGTACGACACGACGCTGAACATTGGAGGACACACACTATAAATACACATAAGGGAACGAGGAACAGGTGGGAATACAGCCGGGAGAAATTAGACCTAACGAGACAGAGGAAGCGAAACTAGAACACTGACATAAGACATAAACCTTCAAAATAAAACAGGAAATCCACAGACTGAAAGAAAGAAGGGAACACAGAATACAGGGACCAGAGTGACATGAGGGGCAAAGGAATACACCAGCTAGGAAACACACAACAGAAACCAAAACACCAGTAGTCATAAGCCATTAACCAAAAGGAAAACAGACTAATAAACAACATTACAAAATCAAGACACTGGGCCACCAGCCCAGGACCGTAACACTCTGAACATAAACACAAGCTACATGTGATATCTCTGATTGGTACCTGTTTCTGCCTGTGCTCATGCTGGCATGATTAAAGCTAGCCAAGCAGCAGTAAATATGTGAAGCAAGGCAGAAGGATATACTCATAAAATGAACAGAATCATAAGAATATAAGACTATGAGCACTGCAAATGTAACAAATATATGTTGACATCAAATGGTATGTTATTTGAAATCTATATGAAACAATGAGACATGTATTTTTTCCAATATTCTTTTTTCATTTGTTTTAATTAATTTTATTCATTATTATATACAACTAAATGTGACTCGCAAATATGTTTAAATTTAAAACATATTTGCGAGATGCCAGTGAACATTTAAAAAAGAAAAAGCCCCCAAATCCCCTATGAGCAAGCACTTGGCGACAGCGGGGAGGAAAAACCCCCCTTTGGGGGAAACCTCCGACAGAACCGGGCCCAGGAAGGGGTGGCCATCTGTCGCGACCAGGTGGCGTTTAAATGTTCACTGACAATTTAGCTGTATTGTAAGGAAGATGACTCCCTTACCTAGTATTCTTTCTTTTATAACTATAACTTACAATTGTTCCAGGTCCTGCACAGCTCCTCCTCACCAAGAAATGTGGTGCTATGTGTAGAGGAAAGAATTGTTATTGGGAGCAAATAAGGTCTACAATTAAGGAGAACTAAAGCAAATGTGTTGTAAACTTCCATCTGCAGCTGTTACCTCTGTTATCAGATGAGGAATGCCGCCAAAAGAATGGCACAGACAAATACAGCAGCAACAATTAGGAATTTGATGGCATCATCACGCCAAAAACCCCTTGGCCTCCTTGCAATCTGCTCGAGGATTTCGTTCATACAGAACTGAAAAACCTTCACAATTACTCTGTCCACAGCAGGATCTGGTGTGGTAATTGTGTTTTTCAGTTTCTCAGCAGTTAGTACCTTTTGAAGGTCACTGAGGACAGCCCTGCTGATCCGTTTGACGACATTTTTTGACCTATCTATGCTCTTTGGGAAGCTGAGGCCCTCCATTATCTGGTCTAGCAGCACTTTAGTGTGGGTGGCATGCTCGTCTTTGGTGCAGCTTTGGAGAGCATTACATTTACTCAGGACTCTGACCAATACAATGCAAGCAAACAGCCGGTGCTGCTCTTCCTTGGCTGTTGTTTCAGGACCTGGCTGTGATCGGTCAAATATATCTCTTGCAGATGGTTTCATAATTTAAATATGAAAATCGAAAAACGCTATAATTGCAAAACAAAGAAAAGAAAAAAGGAAAGAAATATGAAGGATTTCTTGTTTTTGTTGTTCTCCAACTAATCTCAAAACTCGCCACACGTTCACTGACAATTTTGGTGAGTTTAAGGTCTATATATGTGCCCTCGCGAATTCTCATATCTGTGACGCATCAAAGAGAACTCGTGACGCATCGAAGGTTTACATTCGCACGTGCGCACACCCGCACACTTATAAATCTTTTTTTTTTTTTTTGTATTTCCAGGTGAATTGATCTAAATGGTTTTATTTACTTGTGTAAATGCAGTGTCCCAAACGTGTGTGTGGAAAATAGATTCTTAAAGTTTAAGGAATGCCTGCAGTGTCGCATTCAGTCCAGAAATGCGATAATGCAGAAATGCTTAATGAAACGAGGGAACAACGGTTGAGTTGCCAGGATCATCTGACGGTAAATAATGTGTTAGCATCACATCCGATAGGTCATTTCTAAGTAAGGAATACACTGGATCTTTAAGCATTTTTTTTTACAGTGTTTTAATTGTTTTTGTCTAGAAATTGTTAACACAATAACATATCCAAAATGTTTTCTTCACCACAATAAAACTAAAATCGGCTGCATTCACGCAGTCATTAAATAATGCTGCTATTAATGTACTTTTATCATTAATATTGTACTGTAAGAACAATAATCTGGACTCTTCTTCAGCTCCGTTGCAGAGCTTATTTCCTGTAAACACTGGTATGTTTCCGTCTCTCTCCACTTCTGTGAAGGCAGTAACACTAAAATAAGAAAAAGCATGTATTTCAACAGTCCCTCATTAACTGCAAATTTAACGCTGTATTGTGAAAATGTTTTCACAGTATTTGTGGCTGAAACAAACTGTCTATAGAATCAGTTTCATTTTATAGCAGGTATCTCAGTTGGTTGATGGCATAGCTGATGTCCATAAAATAAAAGAAACCTGCTAAATTAAAAAAAACAACAATAAAAATAGTAAAGTAATATTTATGTGTTGAAACCAAATGATGACATTTTAGCTTATTAAGTCAAAGTTGTTGTTTTTTTCAGGAGACTCTTTTTTGGGGGGTTCTTTGGGGTTTGTTTGTTTTTTCCATATATCAATACTAAAAATCTGTCTGCATCATTCTTAATAAGGCATTGTTCATTAAGTTACATGTGGCTGCACCTCTGATGGCTGTCCCTCCTTGAGTCTGGTTCTGTGGGAAGTTTCTTTCTGTGAAAAGAGTGTTTCCTTACTACTGTCACCAAATGCTTGTTCATCGGGAGTTGTTTGATTGTCGGGGTGTCCTCTGTATTATTTTAGTGTCTTTACTTACAATATGAAGCACCTTGATGTAGCGGCTGTTGTGATTTGGCGTTAAATAAATAAAACAGAATTGAATTGAATGTGCACCTAAGTAGCTTACATCCTCCAAGACAAATAATATGAAACAAATAATACATGTCAATGCTAAGACAGCTGATTAGAACACTGAGAGTCAGAAACCATCTGAACATCTCAGTGTCCTTTGCTCCCTGATTATAAATCAGATGTCACTCTGTGTCATGGTGTGCTGTGTGCAGGCAGGACAAGAGGGCCCACAGTGAACTAAAAGAGGCAGCTTTATTGCACTGTGGCATAAACTCTGGCAGCATGGATGGAAAAACACACAGCAAGTTGAGGGTACGACACGACGCTGAAAATTGGAGGACACACACTATAAATACACATAAGGGAATGAGGAACAGGTGGGAATACAGCCGGGAGAAATTAGACCTAACGAGACAGAGGAAGCGAAACTAGAACACTGACATAAGACATAAACCTTCAAAATAAAACAGGAAATCCACAGACTGAAAGAAAGAAGGGAACACAGAGTACAGGGACCAGAGTGACATGAGGGGCAAAGGAATACACCAGCTAGGAAACACACAACAGAAACCAAAACACCAGTAGTCATAAGCCATTAACCAAAAGGAAAACAGACTAATAAACAACATTACAAAATCAAGACACTGGGCCACCAGCCCAGGACCGTAACACTCTGAACATAAACACAAGCTACATGTGATATCTCTGATTGGTACCTGTTTCTGCCTGTGCTCATGCTGGCATGATTAAAGCTAGCCAAGCAGCAGTAAATATGTGAAGCAAGGCAGAAGGATATACTCATAAAATGAACAGAATCATAAGAATATAAGACTATGAGCACTGCAAATGTAACAAATATATGTTGACATCAAATGGTAT
The DNA here is from genome assembly GCF_051167445.1 of Perissodus microlepis. NCBI lineage: Eukaryota > Metazoa > Chordata > Actinopteri > Cichliformes > Cichlidae > Perissodus > Perissodus microlepis. The sequence continues at coordinate 15,211,931 of NC_140479.1, read as the reverse complement.
GTTATTTGAAATCTATATGAAACAATGAGACATGTATTTTTTCCAATATTCTTTTTTCATTTGTTTTAATTAATTTTATTCATTATTATATACAACTAAATGTGACTCGCAAATATGTTTAAATTTAAAACAAATTTGCGAGATGCCAGTGAACATTTAAAAAAGAAAAAGCCCCCAAATCCCCTATGAGCAAGCACTTGGCGACAGCGGGGAGGAAAAACCCCCCTTTGGGGGAAACCTCCGACAGAACCGGGCCCAGGAAGGGGTGGCCATCTGTCGCGACCAGGTGGCGTTTAAATGTTCACTGACAATTTAGCTGTATTGTAAGGAAGATGACTCCCTTACCTAGTATTCTTTCTTTTATAACTATAACTTACAATTGTTCCAGGTCCTGCACAGCTCCTCCTCACCAAGAAATGTGGTGCTATGTGTAGAGGAAAGAATTGTTATTGGGAGCAAATAAGGTCTACAATTAAGGAGAACTAACGCAAATGTGTTGTAAACTTCCATCTGCAGCTGTTACCTCTGTTATCAGATGAGGAATGCCGCCAAAAGAATGGCACAGACAAATACAGCAGCAACAATTAGGAATTTGATGGCATCATCACGCCAAAAACCCCTTGGCCTCCTTGCAATCTGCTCGAGGATTTCGTTCATACAGAACTGAAAAACCTTCACAATTACTCTGTCCACAGCAGGATCTGGTGTGGTAATTGTGTTTTTCAGTTTCTCAGCAGTTAGTACCTTTTGAAGGTCACTGAGGACAGCCCTGCTGATCCGTTTGACTACATTTTTTGACCTATCTATGCTCTTTGGGAAGCTGAGGCCCTCCATTATCTGGTCTAGCAGCACTTTAGTGTGGGTGGCATGCTCGTCTTTGGTGCAGCTTTGGAGAGCATTACATTTACTCAGGACTCTGACCAATACAATGCAAGCAAACAGCCGGTGCTGCTCTTCCTTGGCTGTTGTTTCAGGACCTGGCTGTGATCGGTCAAATATATCTCTTGCAGATGGTTTCATAATTTAAATATGAAAATCGAAAAACGCTATAATTGCAAAACAAAGAAAAGAAAAAAGGAAAGAAATATGAAGGATTTCTTGTTTTTGTTGTTCTCCAACTAATCTCAAAACTCGCCACACGTTCACTGACAATTTTGGTGAGTTTAAGGTCTATATATGTGCCCTCGCGAATTCTCATATCTGTGACGCATCAAAGAGAACTCGTGACGCATCGAAGGTTTACATTCGCACGTGCGCACACCCGCACACTTATAAATCTTTTTTTTTTTTTTTGTATTTCCAGGTGAATTGATCTAAATGGTTTTATTTACTTGTGTAAATGCAGTGTCCCAAACGTGTGTGTGGAAAATAGATTCTTAAAGTTTAAGGAATGCCTGCAGTGTCGCATTCAGTCCAGAAATGCGATAATGCAGAAATGCTTAATGAAACGAGGGAACAACGGTTGAGTTGCCAGGATCATCTGACGGTAAATAATGTGTTAGCATCACATCCGATAGGTCATTTCTAAGTAAGGAATACACTGGATCTTTAAGCATTTTTTTTTACAGTGTTTTAATTGTTTTTGTCTAGAAATTGTTAACACAATAACATATCCAAAATGTTTTCTTCACCACAATAAAACTAAAATCGGCTGCATTCACGCAGTCATTAAATAATGCTGCTATTAATGTACTTTTATCATTAATATTGTACTGTAAGAACAATAATCTGGACTCTTCTTCAGCTCCGTTGCAGAGCTTATTTCCTGTAAACACTGGTATGTTTCCGTCTCTCTCCACTTCTGTGAAGGCAGTAACACTAAAATAAGAAAAAGCATGTATTTCAACAGTCCCTCATTAACTGCAAATTTAACGCTGTATTGTGAAAATGTTTTCACAGTATTTGTGGCTGAAACAAACTGTCTATAGAATCAGTTTCATTTTATAGCAGGTATCTCAGTTGGTTGATGGCATAGCTGATGTCCATAAAATAAAAGAAACCTGCTAAATTAAAAAACAACAATAAAAATAGTAAAGTAATATTTATGTGTTGAAACCAAATGATGACATTTTAGCTTATTAAGTCAAAGTTGTTGTTTTTTTCAGGAGACTCTTTTTTGGGGGTTCTTTGGGGTTGGTTTGTTTTTTCCATATATCAATACTAAAAATCTGTCTGCATCATTCTTAATAAGGCATTGTTCATTAAGTTACATGTGGCTGCACCTCTGATGGCTGTCCCTCCTTGAGTCTGGTTCTGTGGGAAGTTTCTTTCTGTGAAAAGAGTGTTTCCTTACTACTGTTACCAAATGCTTGTTCATCGGGAGTTGTTTGATTGTCGGGGTGTCCTCTGTATTATTTTAGTGTCTTTACTTACAATATGAAGCACCTTGATGTAGCGGCTGTTGTGATTTGGCGTTAAATAAATAAAACAGAATTGAATTGAATGTGCACCTATGTAGCTTACATCCTCCAGAACGGGTTTTATTGCCAAATGTTGAGCAGGTTTACAACATTAGGAAATTGCTGCAGTGCTTCAGTGCAAACATACTGTCATAAATTATGCTTAAATAGACATGAAAATAAAAATAAGATTAAGAATTAAAAGTGCTAAGTAGATAGATATATACATGATATATACATGAGTGCAGGTGGTGATCAGTGCCAAACATGGAATGATGCAGTGAACACAGCGTAGGGTCATGTGTTAGTGGTGGGAACAGTCATATGGTTATTGTTCATGTGTCCAACAGCAGAGGGGTAGAAACTGTTCTTATGGCGAGAGGTTCTGGTGCGAATGGACCGGAGCCTCCTGCCTGAGGGGAGCAGGTCAAACAGACTGTGTCCAGGGTGAGAAGGGTCAGCTGAGATCCGAGCTGCACGCCCCAGTGTCCTGGAGGTGTACAGGTCCTGCAGAGATGGGAGTCTGCAGCCAATCACCTTCTCAGCAGAGCACACAACACGCTGCAGTCTCTGTTTATATGAATATGTTTAAATTTAAAACATATTTGCGAGATGCCATTGAACGTTTTGCAAAAAGCCCCCAAATCACCTATGTCGCACTTGGCAACATAGGTGATTTGGTATAGGGGATTTTGGATAGGGGATTACCTAGTATTCTTTCTTTTATAACTATAACTTACTGTTGTTCCAGGTCTGGCACAACTCCTCCTCAACAAGAAATGTGGTCGTATGTGTAGAGAAAAGAATGGTTAGTGTGAGCAAATAAGGTCTACAATTAAGGAGAACAAACGCAAATGTGTGAAAGGTCTAGAGGTAAATGTGGTGCAAAGAAGTGGTCAAGATGTGATTACTCACACCAGTTCTGCTTCTTCTTTTTCTGTGGTTTTACCTCTGGTGGGCTCTTAACCTCTGGTGTCCTTTTCTCCCGCAGGCTCCTGAAGAGACATGAGGTCTGTGGCAGGGAGTCCTCTTTTTCTTCCTGTTCTTGTTCTCCGGTCTCTTTTTCTTCCAGAGGCTCCTGAAGAATGGTCTTGTTGGAGCAGAGCTGGGATTTCAGGTGTCTGATTTCCATTTTGAGTGTCTCCTGGTCCTGGCTATGTTTAACTGCCTGTTCTTGGAGTTGATTTTGACATGCTAGGAGCTGTTTCTGGAGCATCTCTATCTGCTCAATTTGGTTCCTACACTGGTCCTCCAATTCAGCCTCCAAAGCAAACTATACGTTTTAGTAAATGTTTGTTAAAAAAAAAAACCTAACCAATGTAGAAGACAACTGTTTAGTGGAAAAGTATTTGACATTTGAGAGATTCTCACACATAATAACTTCTTTTAATCACGTAAAGTAGGACATTTGGAAAACTTTCATGTTTAGTGAAAGATATTTATTAACACTATGCAATGAGTATTACTGAATGTCTGTTGGCAGTGGGATCTTGGTGGTTGCCAACGCAACAGAATGTCAACTAAGTTTTCTTTTAAATTCAGTTTCATTGCTGAAACTTTCATTGCTTCATTGCTTTTTTGACACATCTATGCTCTTTGGAACGCTGAGGCCCTCTGTTGTCTGGTCTAGCAACACTTTAGTGTGGGTGGCATGCTTGTCTTTAGTGCAGCTTTGGAGAGCATTACACTTCCTCAGGACTCTGAGCAATACGATGCAAGCAAACAGCCGGTGCTGCTCTTCCTTGGCTGTTGTTTCAGCACCTGGCTGTGATCGGTCAAATATATCTCTTGCCAATGGTTCCATAATGTAAAGGGTTTCTTGTTTTTGTTGCCTTCTAACTAATCTCAAAAGTCGCCTGACTTTCACTCACAATTCTGATGAGAATAAGGTCCCTCATAGGGACAACATTTATTAAAACTTTCGGGGCAGGGAGCATGTCTTATATCGAGTTACTTTATTGACAGCTCTACAAACATAGATCTACGTCCTTATTGCTTAAACCGGGCTCAACCTTAAACATTCCATAAAATTTAAGCAATTTCTGGAGGATCACAGTTTTGTAAGTATGCACATTTACATGTAATAATGGGTTCTTCATCACATCCAGTAAGTCAGCTGTTATACAGTGGCTTGCAAAAGTATTCGGCCCCCTTGAACTTTCCCACATTTTGTCACATTACAGCCACAAACATGAATCAATCATGTGAAAGACCAACACAAAGTGGTGTACACGTGAGAAGTGGAACGAAAATCATACATGATTCCAAACATTTTTTACAAATAAATAACTGAAAAGTGTGGTGTGCGTAATTATTCAGTCCCCTTTGGTCTGAGTGCAGTCAGTTGCCCATAGACATTGCCTGATGAGTGCTAATGACTAAATAGAGTGCACCTGTGTGTAATCTAATGTCAGTACAAATACAGCTGCTCTGGGACAGCCTCAGAGGTTGTCTAAGAGAATATTGGGAGCAACGACACCATGAAGTCCAAAGAACACAGCAGACAGGTCAGGGATAAAGTTATTGAGAAATTTAAAGCAGGCTTAGGCTACAAAAAGATTTCCCAAGCCTTGAACATCCCACGGAGCACTGTTCAAGCGATCATTCAGAAATGGAGGGAGTATGGCACAACTGTAAACCTACCAAGACAAGGCCGAACAAGGAGAGCGCTGATCAGAAATGCAGCCAAGAGGCCCATGGTGACTCTGGACGAGCTGCAGAGATCTACAGCTCAGGTGGGGGAATCTGTCCATAGGACAACTATTAGTCGTGCACTGCACAAAGTTGGCCTTTATGGAAGAGTGGCAAGAAGAAAGCCATTGTTAAAAGAAAACCATAAGAAGTCCCGTTTGCAGTTTGCCACAAGCCATGTGGGGGACACAGCAAACACGTGGAAGAAGGTGCTCTGGTCAGATGAGACCAAAATGGAACTTTTTTTGTCAAAATGCAAAACGCTATGTGTGGTGGAAAACTAACACTGCACATCACTCTGAACACACCATCCCCACTGTCAAATATGGTGGTGGCAGCATCATGCTCTGGGGGTGCTTCTCTTCAGCAGGGACAGGGAAGCTGGTCAGAGTTGATGGGAAGATGGATGGAGCCAAATACAGGACAATCTTGGAAGAAAACTTCTTGGAGTCTGCAAAAGACTTGAGACTGGGGCGGAGGTTCACCTTCCAGCAGGACAACGACCCTAAACATAAAGCCAGGGCAACAATGGGATGGTTTAAAACAAAACCTATCCATGTGTTAGAATGGCCCAGTCAAAGTCCAGATCTAAATCCAATCGAGAGTCTGTGGCAAGATCTGAAAACTGCTGTTCACAAACGCTGTCCATCTAATCTGACCGAGCTGGAGCTGTTTTGCAAAGAAGAATGGGCAAAGATTTCAGTCTCTAGATGTGCAAAGCTGGTAGAGACATACCCTAAAAGACTGGCAGCTGTAATTGCAGCAAAAGGTGGTTCTACAAAGTATTGACTCAGGGGGCTGAATAATTACACACACCCCACTTTGCAGTTATTTATTTGTAAAAAATGTTTGGAATAATGTATGATTTTTGTTCCACTTCTCACGTGTACACCACTTTGTATTGGTCTTTCACGTGATTGATTCATGTTTGTGGCTGTAATGTGACAAAATGTGGGAAAGTTCAAGGGGGCCAAATACTTTTGCAAGCCACTGTATATGACTTATGAGTTTCTATTGTTTTTAACAGGAATACTCTCTGTGGATTATTGTGGCGCTCTACGTCAAATTTATCATAGAACCATCTCACTCACCTCTAGGCCATAACAAATAACGCAAGGATAATTATTAATAAGCGAAAGCTGCCTCTGGCTCTTTTCCGGTGTGCTCTCTTTTTTCCCCACTTTTTTTCCCCCATTTTTCTAATTTGTGACATCGAGAATAATTTTAATGATCATTTTATGTACATCTATGGTAATTAAACTGGCTGCTATATGGGGCTTTTCTACTCTACTTGAGCAATCAAAGCTCTGTGTAAAAAATGTCTCATTCACCCATTCATTCGAGCACTATTTCTAGTTTCTGTGTAACATTCACATACATTCATAATCTGATGGATGCATCAGAGAGCAACCTGGTGTTCAGTGTTTTTCTCAAGGGTACATTGGCATGCAGACTGGAGCAGCCAGGAATACACCAACCTTCCGATGAGTAGATGGCCTAAAATGTCTATATATACACATATACTGGCTACCAGCTTTTCTTTGGATTTTAGGAGTCATACAGGTAGTTTAAAGATGTAAGAAAATATACTACAGGCACAAACTCCCCACTTAACCCTCTTTGGAGAAAAAAAATGCCACTGATGATTCCTGGAGCAAACAAAATTAGAAGAGAAAGTATAGCATTTTTTTCTTTATTACAATTGTTGTCTCTTATTTTCAATCAGGTGAAGAAAAATACCTTTTTTGTTCAGTATAATAAAATATGTTAACTTTATTCATTTCATGAAGAAAAACAATGACAACAAGAAAATAAAAACAGAAAAAATATTTTTGTCTCTCCCTCTTTGTAAACCTGGAGAGCTGCTGCATTGCGTGGGAAGCAAATACAACGGAGACAGAGTGTGAGGGAGCGGTGGAGAGGCTGGACAGGTGGAGGGGGAGAAAAGCAGGAGGAGACATAGGATAATGACAAAAAGATAAGGCCAGAGACATACAAAAAAAAAAAAAAAAAAAAAAAAAAAAAAGGAACAGGAGGGTGGTGACTGGGCATTTCGGAGGACGTGGCGGTTGATTAGAGTAGGCTGGTGGTCCCGCGCCAGGACGACTGACAGTGTTCAGAGGTCGCTCTCTCCATACAGGGCGGTGGAGAACGACATGTAGTCGAGGGCTCCGGGGACACCGTCGGGGCCAGTGTACGGGGCCATGCGAGCGATGCAGTACTCGGCCTGGTCTGGAGGCAGCTCCCTGCGGAGCTCATCAGCTAGGATGTAATTCTAAACAGGCATAACAAAAACAAACAAGAGATGTTACAAAATTAGACAAACATAAGCTAATAGAAAAAGCCAGGAAACCAAACGATGATGGTCAAAAGCGCTGCAGAGCTGAGATGTATTGCAGATATTGCTGATAATCTCCTGTGTACTTATGGTAGTCATGCCATTCATTGTTAGCTCTCAGTTATTAACTATGACCACTTTAAGTGCAATTCTAAAGGATTAAGCTTCAGAATTATCTATGTTTAATTTTTACCAATATATATAGGCTGTGTGTTGTTTAATATAATACTTTACCTTATCCCCTGCCAGAACTTTGAAGGAGGCCATGACTTGGTCGGCAGTGTCTGTGTCGGCTGTTTCGCGGGACATAAAGTCGATGAATGCCTGGAAGGTGACGAGGCCCATTCTGTTGGGATCCACTATGCTCATGATGCGGGAGAACTCGTTTTCACCCTGTGGTAACAGAGAGGATGTATGAGAGACGATGCACAAAGCACAGCAAATGACTGACACCCTGCATGCAGTGATATATTTGTCCTACTGTTAATGTGCATGTAATAAACAAGCAAATTTTAAGCAGTTCAGAATAAATTGAATTGCACTTAAAAAAATTATACAAGTCCAAAATAACATCAACAGCACAGTATTTGATCATATTTAAGGTTAAAAAAAAATCTCATTACCGCTTCTCGTTACTAACACATAAACAAATGGTCATACTTGAAAACTGCACATGGCTTTACCAGGTTGTAACCCATGGAGATAAGGCAGGTTTTGAAGTCTTCAGGGTCCATGATTCCTGTTCTCTTCTATAAGATGTCAGCGAGGGAAAAACAAAACCAGGTGGAAAAGAGAGAAACAGAGAAGGAGGGGCAGGGATAGCCATGTGAAGCATTAAAGGTTAAAAAAAGAGTAGAATTAAGGAAGAAATCCACACAATCCGTGATGTGGATGTTGCAAGGTGAGGGGGAAACCACAGAGGGACATGTAGAGAGGAGGAAGAAAAGCAAGAATAGAATAGAAGGGGAGGGATTGAAGTATAAGGGGGAAAAAGCCAAAGAAAAACAAAAAAAAGAAACCAGTTAAACCTCTCACCGCAAGGGCGTGGCTACAATTAAGTACCTGTGCATCGTTGGCGATATCGAAGCCCAGGCTGATCAGGCAGGCCTTGAACTCCTCCGCGCCCAGAGTGCCCGAGTGGTCCTGGGGTGTGGGAGGCCAGTGCCAGGCGAGGCGTCGGGGCCACAGGCCATGCAGCAACACATACAGGGGTGTCAGTGGTGGTGAGGTGAGGGAGTGGTGGTGGAAGGGGGCAGGACAGGTGAGGTGGTGTTGGTGGGGAAGGAGTAGAAGTTGGTGGGGGGAGGGGGTAGTGCACCATGCACGGTGGGGGCAAAAAGAGGTGAGGGGGTGAAGAGGGCCATGCACAAGAGATAGAAAACAGAGAACACAGTGCATATTCATTAGGATCTGGCAGGTGAACACACGGTGGCAGCAGTGCTGCCATGCTTGGCGAGGCATTCAGAGGCGTTAATGTGCAGTGTGGCAGGCAGACTACAGGACCTTGTGGAGAGGTTATCGATATCATTGATGGCACATGTACTTAGCAACACAATGATTATCCTTCTTAGAAGCAGAGCTTTCTTTTTACAGCAAAACACTGGAGTGAGCACGTCATAAAACACTTCTCACAATCAGAAGTCTTTTTTTTTTTAAATCACAAAATCAGATGGTTTAAGAGCGTCAGTTTGGGTTTCGAAAACAAACATTTTCAGTTTAATATGAGAGAAGATGAAGTAAACCTCAACTATTCCCATTTGAGAAGCTGTAACCACCATCATTATTCAGTTATTTTTTTCAGTATTGGCTAATCTGGCTTAATATCTGGCTAATCAAGCAATGTCAGAAAAGCTGTTCATTAAACATGAACAAAGATAACCTTCAGAGAAAGATGTGAATCCTGAGACAACCAGGAAATACGTTTTGCTTTTATCCTCAGTAGAATTTAAAAAGCAGATAATTGCAGCACTTTAGGTCCCCATCACATCTACCAACTCATGTTTAGCTGAAAGCTCAGCTAAACATGTGTAAACCAAAGCAGGACGAGGTCTACATTTGTGCTCCTGTGGACTCTGATTATTGAGCTCAGGTAGTGATTAACAATAGGATGGCTCCGGATGAAGGCATGAACTTATGGTAATGTGCGGGGGTGGTGTGGTGGAGATAAATAAAATCTCATCCATAATTGATGCTGCTCCTGACATGTCTGCGCCAGTGTAAACACTAAGCTCTGGAGATAGGAGAAGGAGCTTTACAGAGGCAGCTATGGAAAGGAAAGCCTGTAATGTGAACTTTAATATTCCTCTTCTGTTCCATCTTAATTTCACGTATCACAAAAGCATCCAGCTGAGCCTTGAGGCTCATTCTGCCAGACTACCACTTTTCCAAAAATGTCTGAAAGCTTTTAAAGATGAATGTTGCGTCACTGAACTGTAAGTCTCTTTTCAACCCAGCCATAACCCTTGGGTGCACCCTTACGCGTTCCACAAACAACTCTACTCTACACACTCATTTTCTTCAAGTTTCTGGTTAAAGGATCGCTGTTAGCCACACGTCGGGCAGCATGACAGGATAAAAAAAATTATCTCAAACCGGTTAGGTTATACAGCCTCACCTCATCTTCTTTGCTTTGCTGGTGATGTCTGAATATACAGAAAAATGAGTGACTCCACATGCCACAGTGTTACTTAAATCTGCAGAAGAATAGTTTGACATTTCGGGAAAATGCATTGTCTAATAGTAGAGGCAGTACATGGTTAGGCTAGAGCTCATAAAGCTCACAAAAGGGCACCTCAGAGTTTTTCCTGCATAGAGGAATTTTTGGCACATCCCAAAGAGGTTTGAGGTTGTTGCTATTGGTGTGTGTATGTGTAGAAACCCCAAAGACCTGGCCAGGAAACAGTCTGAGTTAATACCCTTGTCAAACTGTGCAACTTGCACTTTGAAACCTTTTCATCTCATTTGCTGAATGCAAATGAGGTACAGCATGCTAATTAACCAGCTAGTGTCCGATGTCGATTATCAGACAAACATGAGAGGTGCATCAAATTTGTTAGTGAAGGAACCTAAAAGCATATTTCCCAAATGTCAAAATAGTCACAAGTTTAAAACAAACTAAAGCTGTCTGCAAATGTCCGGACCTCTCCAGTGTGTCTGCACAGTGCGAGTACTGACCCTGTCGAAGTGGTTGAAGGAAGCCCGGAACTCGTTAAGCTGCTCCTGGCTGATGCCCTTGGCGTCTCGTGTCAAGATCTGGTTCTCGATTTCGTTGATGGTACGAGCGATGGTGGTGAGCAGCTGCTCCCAGCCCACACGGATGTGCTGGAGGGGAGAGAAAGATGAAGACAAAGGAAGTGTTAAGGTGGGCTAAAGAAGAGTTTCAGAGGGACTGGTTTTAGCTGAGCTTTAGCCGAGGTGGTTTGTAGATTGTTTTATGTCCTGTGTAAAGAGAAGAGGAAAATTGCAGCTCAGTACAAGGCAGATGTGTCAGATATAGACTGTAAATTGAACTTTTGAAGAATAAAATGTTAGAACAACTATCTGAATGCTTTGATAATGCACATTCTATTATTTGTCTGCCCTTTTGCTCTAACAGGTACAAAGATTACAGTGAAAAATGATGGCTGTCTATCAACCGCACTCCAGACTGAGTACAATTCACTCAGCTGTGTATAAAACAGCATCCTCCAAACTATGTTCATGTCAACAAAGCCCATAAAAACAGCAAAACCATGTTTAAACCATCTATCAGCACTGATTTTACAGCGTGTGGTATTCAGGGTTCAAATCCATTAGATTCTGCTCAAATATGTGCAACTAGAAAATGGTCAAAACACAAACAAATATGCAAAATAGTTTACTAAACCAGCCGAGCATGGCAAACATTGCAACAGGAGCCAATATTCTACTTGCTGGGGACTAGTTTCAACTGCAGATCAGTGCGTGTAAGGCAGGGGTGTCAAACTCCCGTCCTCGAGGGTCAGCATCCTGCTTGTTTTTGAGATATCCTTGCCCTACCTGCAGCTGATTACCTGGATCAGGTGTGCTTTGCCAATAAGAAGCTACAAGGGCAGGTTAGTTGGAAAACAAGCAGGAGAGCGGTCCTCGAGGCCTGGAGTTCGACACCTGTGGTGTATGGAGAGGACTGTATATACGGGACTGACCCTTAAACAAAGGGCGACATCACGGCTAACAGATGTGTTTCTTCTCTAATTTTTGGACAACAGTAGAGCTCGCTGGCACAGAAATACACCAGTGAGCTTTTAGTGAATTTATTGCTGGTTTTAATATTTTCATGTAATTTGTTGTGTGAGACAACAAGAAAGTAGATTAAGAAGAGATCTACTCTCATAAGAAAAAAGAATGTCCTTCATTTACTAAAAAACAGTAGACGAGGTGCTTTTGTTGCTTCCCAGTAGCTGATTCTGGACAGATGCCTACATAAAAGTTTGGAAAATATGTCTGTAATTATGCAGCCAAAATACAAATTAGTTTGGCTTGTAAAAGCTATTCTTGGCGGGGATAGTTCCCCAAAACTTGGCTCATGAGCCAGAAAGTTGATACTGTACACTGAAGACCAGATGGTAAACCGCCAAAAGTTCCATATTCTTAAAGGCCTTCTTGTGGGCATGTAAACATACCGCCATCTATTGTTCTGTAGTGTTTGGAAACCAAGAAAACCAAAGTATTCACAGGACACAGCCAAGTCAGACAGACGAGTCAAAAAGCCGGAGTGAGAAGTGAAATTAGGAACAGTAATGTGAATATTTGTTGGTGCCAGAAGAAATGTTTACCTCCATGGTGTAGTTGGTGTGCTTGTTGTCAAAGATGAGAGCTTCCTGAATGAGCTGGTGGTCTCCCTCCAGCTGGTCAATCTTTGGCTTGTAGTTGACGATGCTTTTCTCGTACTGGCGGAGGTGCGTCAGCTGGTCCTCCAGGGTGCCGTGCATCTCGATTGAGATGCGGCCAATTTCCTGTGTAAGCACACAGAGAAGGTTATGACACCTTTTAATGAGAACAATGAGTCACAGCGGAGAGGACATGCATACATGAATCCATTCAAGAATAGTCAAAAATCAAATACCACAGCCTGGCTTTGAAGCTTTTCGTTCATCAATTATTTTCTTTTTAAAGGGCAGCATCTCTGCTATTTTACTGAATATAACATATGTCACCATTATGTAAGTACCACCTGGATCAAGCTTTCAAGAACATAAAAATGTCTCCTTTATATAAGGCTATAGTAGCTCCCACATTTCAAAGTGTTATCAAATAATATTTTAACACCAAATAAGAGCAACTATCAAAAAGCCAAAACTAAAGTCTTATATATTTTATCATTATTTAATATGAAATTGAATATGAAATTCTGTGACAGGAAAAAAAAACTAATAACCTCTAGTTCAGACCTAAAGACCAAACCATCACTCTGGCCTCATTCTCAACTTATAACGTGCTCCTCCGACTGCGGTTTCTGCTCACACTGACCTCCATCTTGGTTTGGATCCAAGGCCCGATGACATTGGCCTGGTTGGCAAACTGTCTGCGCAGACGCTCGTTGTTCTGCTGCCGGGCGTGCTCTTCAATCAAAGCCTGGTCGCGCTGCGGCACCAGCTGCCTGACCTACAGCAGCCGGGAGATTGATGGAAACACCCAAGTGCGTTAATACTGACTCGTGTGGCTATAATAAAGATGGGAACAACGCAACCTGAATGGAGAAACTCTTCCCCCCCATTTAAAAAAAAAAAAAAAAAAAAAGATCTTCTCTCAGCACTTCACTCTTTTCATAACACAAGTTCTTATTCCCTTACTGAATATAAAAATAAATCTCTTATGCCACTAAAGCTTACCAAAGCACGAATTTGCTTTGACTGGAGCTGCCATACTCATTTTACATTACTTTAAAGAGCTCACATTTTCTTTGTTGTCTCTTTTGTTGCCTGCCTTTTTCTCCCCGTCTTTTGTTCTAAATTTAATTATCTCTGAATTATTATGCAGAATTGTAGGCAATAAAATGTGGGTTTGTATTCTGACTGATTAAATATTAAAAAGTAATAAAAACCAACATGACACAAAACAAGCTTTTCTTTCCCTGATGTTTTTCTCTTTACCAACTCTTCTTCCAAGACCTCTATTATTTACTATGTTATGCCTCATCCAAAGTTTTTGTCGTGTACATTTTTGCTTTTATTTCCTTCACAGGTTTTCTTTCTTTCTTTCGTTCGTTCGTTCGTTCGATGTATGGACAGTCCAGATCACTTAAAAATCTGGATTAAGAAGGGAATGGATAACTGAAAGGGGAAAAAAATGCACTAGACCCCAAATTTTCACTCATCATGCACAGAAAAAAAAAGGAAAAAAAACCCCACACATGAAAACGCCAACAAATGAAAACAAAAAACATAATATTTTATATGTTTATTGATTATGTTACCTTGTCCCATTTGGCATTAATCTCCTGTGGGTTGATGGTAGTATAGGGGTTGGTGCCGGCAATATTCACGTGATAGGTCTGCACAATTTTGGCAATCTCATTGTGAATTCCCAGGATGGCCAAGCGCTCTTTGTCAGCCTCTGGTAGCGTGGCTTTGAACTGCTCGTGGGCTGTGCTTAATCCCTGAGACACAAAATGTAGACAAACAATTAGGACGACTAGCCTTTTTTGTGAATTATGAAATATAAAAAAATTAGAGTTTGAATTTTTTTGCCTAAAAACTGTAGTGATATGAAACTTATATAACGAAAGTTTTATTTAAAAAAGAAGCAGCCAAAACAAAACACATGTAATATAAGCTTCCTCAGTCTGATGAAGTGTTGATTCAAACAACTGCATTTTCATTTTTGTTCTCTTGATTGATTCATTAGTTAAGACAAACTTGCTTAGGTCTGCTTGCATCTGCTTTTATGGTTTTATACCAGAATCTGACAAAGTCAAAATTTGATATTGTGTTTAATTGCATTCCTGCTGTGAGTGAGATGAGAAGATCCATGTCTGTGTGTCTGTGTCAAATCTGTTTGATAGATTTTTCAGATTTAAGTCTGAAGCCCATCAGAAGAGAACAACATCCACCTGCTGAGAGTTTTTAATTTAAAAAATTCAGTTTTAAAGAGGCCCCAGACAGTGCTTTATTTTATGAAAGCTTTCTGTTACAGCCATCCTGCCACTGGGCTGGAATTCTCCTCTGTTAGATCAAACATGATTTGTGGCAAAGAGGAAGTACCTCACACAATAGTGCAAACAAACCTGGAAGTGCTTAACTGTTAACAATAGGCTCCCCAATTTCAGTGCTAAGCAGCTATAGAGAGAAATTCAAAACAAACAGTCAGCTCATGTTATCACTGCTTAATCATTAAGTAGCAAAAACACCCTGCCTGTTGTCCAGTTCATAATTTTCATATGATCTTAGAATACTCCTGGAGTCATTTGACCTTAAAATTAAATTAAATTCAGTTTTATTTATATTGTGCCAAATGACAACAGCAGTCACCTCAGGACCCTGAAATATTACAGAGAAAACTCCAACAATCAGATCAAGCACTTGGTGACAGCGGGAAAGAAAAATTCCCTTTTTAACGAGAAGAACCCTCTGGCAGATCCAGGCTTAGGAAGGGCAGCAATCTGCTACAGCTGGTTGGGGGTGAGGACAAAAGAGAGCCCATTCCTGTTGAACTCTGCTGTTGCTTCCTTCCCTGTTCTAGCCCACAGATCAAAGGCTCTGAATACTGAATGGAACTGAAATTAATGGAATTTGTTTTTTGTGTGACAAGTCGTTAAATATTTAGATAATGGTAAATCGTACACCAAAACTTTACAGAAGCACACTTTGCACAATTGAGCCGGTCATTTTAGAGTTTGAATGATCTTTCTAAAACAGACGGTGTTGGACTAGCTAGGAGCAAAAGTTTTGGAGAATTTGTTTCCATATAATAATGTAGTCATGAAATAAAACCATAAATCTTAGCATATTTATGATTTTAGTAGTCTCACATCATAAGAAGTACTCAGCAAAATGTAAAGTAACAACCATTATGACTTATCCAAAGCATCTATTTAGTATACTGAAGATATGTCAACTTGGTCATATGTTCATTTATTACCATTATGTACCACTAGAAGGTGCAATACGCTGTTAAGGTAGCAGGCAATATGTTGCTTCTTCACATTAACTTGACATAGATGATAGCTGCTTAGCCAACGCTCATCAAGAAAGTAAAGAAGCACCAAACGAACAAATACCTGCGTTAACTTCGCAGCTACATAACCCCTGCTGTGTGTTTAAAGGCTGACAATTCTATTTATTCCCTAAAGTCGCATGTATTTTTCCCCATCTCACCTGGATCTCTTCAATGGTGTGGACAATAAATGTATCCTGCAGGTCCTCCATTGCGCCCTCCATCCAGTTGTTGAACGGAGCCGCTCTTTTGGCAAACTCAAGGTACAGCTGGTCGATGGTTTCAAGGAGCTTCTCTGTTCTCTGTTGAGCATTAAAAATGAGATAAACATAAATTTACAGGGTTTTTATTGACCTTCAAAGTTTATTTGGGTGAAATTCAAGAATTCGCGGAGGCTTATTTTTTTGCATGAGCATTCACAGAGCTCAGAGGGATTTGGGGGGTTATATCTTCACAAATAAAGTCTCTAAACTTGAAAGGCTTTTCAAGGCCAGCAGAAACTCTGAAATTGTCGTCACAGTTTCTCACTGTGAGGAAAAACTCTTTCATCTCTAAATTTTTGCCCTCACCAGCATAAAGAAGGACAGGGGGAATTTAAAACACTTTAAAGTGAGTTCTTTAAAGCGAGTCAGAAATGTGACTCTTTGCTAGGTTGTTTACTTTCGATTCCCTTTGGGCTTGTCCCATGTTACCTGCAGAGCCTCGCTGCGTTTCTGGGTCAGACCTCCCAGAGCGTCCCACTGGTCGCAGATCCGCTGGCAGCGAGCGTTAACACTGGGGGAGTCATAGTAGTCCAGCTCACTGGAGCACAAAAGAGACAGGAACACAAGTGGCTCGTTATCTGCAGCAGAGCAGCTTTAACTCACATTAATCATCTTTCATAGATAAGAATTTTGTTCCTGTTTGTCTGTCATCTTGATTTGTTGATTTTGTGTTTTATGTGGCGTGAAATGAGAATGAGCAGAATGTCCTAGTTGTAGGCTCAGCTCTTACTGTGCAAACAGGCAAGCTGTAAATGCACAGAGCCCTTAAATTATCCAACTCTACTTCATCCTTTTATTGATCCACAGAAGGTTCCTGAACAATTTACGATTTCCATCTGTTCACTTCTCTTACTTTAACTCCTGTGCAATGGCTGCAATCTGCTCCACGCGGTCCTGGTGTGCCGCCAGGTCACTCTCAAAGGCCTCGTGTTTTTTCAGCAAAGCCTTAATCTCTGACAGAGAGGCCGTCTCATAGTCCCGCTTCTGCAGCATGTCCTCTTTACCTTCAGGGGGAGACACAGAAAGTATATCATTAAAGCTAAAATATCTCCCACCTATACTTCTGCATTTTTACTTTACCTCAGCCACACAGCACTAAACACAGGAGCGCTCTGGTTCGTTACCTTCAGTCCAGGCTTCGTGGATGGCTGCTTTCTGCCTGAACTTCTCTGCCAGGTGGTCGAGTCTCTCCAGCCTGCGGATCTCGTTGAGGAGCCATTCTTCATAGCCTTTCTCTGCTCCTTCTAGATTTCCCCATGCATTGTTAATGTCCTGCATGAGGCAAAGGAGAAACAGTCTAAAACAGGCTGTGACTTCAACGGATGAAAATCTGAGCTATAAATCCAAGTAAACAAAACAGCTTTCATGTTCTGTGACTACATATATTATTTTACAAATACACACATCCACAACCTAGCATTACTTTACTTAAACCTCACATTTACTTTTATGGCTCACTGTCTTAAGTCTGTACTTAGCAACTGTATATATTCTACTTAAGGAGTGACGACTTATTCTGTTTAGATCAGTCCTCAACGTGGAGCTGAGACTGCTAAACCTTGAGTGTAAAATGTTAAGGTACTATTTGTTGCACTGTTTGAAAATGCTTAATGTTTTACATGCATTCAAATTGCTTGGAATTTGCATGTGCAAATGTTGAGCACCTTAATTACACAAAAATGGTTTTAGAAACTTGCCGTTTGAGCCATTTAGAAGTTCAAAAGCAGTTGTTACTTTTGTCTGGCTGTATTTGAGCTTTGATAAATGCTTTGCAGATGAGGCTTTATTGCCTTTTTCAGTTAATAATGAAAGCTTTAAGACTGAACCAAAAGGGAATTGAAAACAGTGAAGTTACAGTTGGTGGAATCTTATTCGATTTGTTCGTATACTACTTATTTCACAGTTATAATGGGAAAAATGCCTCCTGATGTTTTGAGACTTTACAAATTGTAAAATGTTTATGTAATTGTTGTCACGGCGTAATTATTCATATTATGTAATAGTAGAAAATGCAAAAATAGTTAGAGTAAAAAAAGTTACAATGTTTTCTGACATCTCAAACTTTTTCAAGTTTGTTCTTTCAGAAACTGCCCTGACTTACCGAGACCATCTTTCCCTCAGAGGGCATGAACGCAGGCCTGTTGCTGAGCCTCAGCTTGGTCTGCAGGGTGTTGAAATTGATCTCCAACTGGCACTTTTCCTGCACTTTGGGCGGCTTGTGGAGGCGGCGATAATCTCTGAAGTCCTCCAGTTTCTGCTGCATGGCCTGCATGGTGTTCTCCGGCATTCGGTTCTCCAGCCAGGGGATGGTGCGACGGATCCACTCCAGCAACTGGGGTGTTGTGTAATGCGTGGAAAAGTGTATGTATGTATGCGTGTGTGGTAAAGGATGAGATTATGAGGAGGCAGATGGAGGGAAAATGAGTTCATGGAAATGAATGGGGAAGAAGAACCATGCAAATCACAGAAAATGGAGCGTAATGATCGTCAGAGAGGAAGAAGATGAGATGTGTTGGATGTGATTGACATGTGAAGAAAGAATATAAGGTGAGATAATTAGTTGACTAGTTACGTTTTACTAACTGATTGCAACGAAATGTATGTTTTGTGTCTTTTTGTATGTTTTCTCTCATTTTCTTTACCATTATCCATAACACAGCATCAGATATACACAAATATTTTTGTATTGAAAGTTCACTTAAATTAACCTGACTTTACAACAGGAATGCACCAAAAATAAGTCTTTTTAAAATAGTTTTTAATAAACAGTTAACTTCTAAAAATCCACTGATTTTTTTCAAGGAATTGTTCATCATTTGGGGAAATAGACATACTTTCTTTTGTCATGAGAGATAAAAGTCTCAGCTTCAGTGGCATAAAGTGCTAGCCTGAACCTGCCCAACGGTACTGTGGTAGGTAAATACGTAAGGATAGAATTAAATAAACACGGAAAGTTCATATCTGTTTGTTTAATCTGTGACAATGTACATAACTGTGAGGTAACTCTATAATGTTATCATGCAGCATGTACTTTACCAACCTGGTCTAATTCTCTGCTACATCAAAAAACCTCATTTATAAGCAAATGGTATAAAATGAGAGAGAAAACAGACCGACTACCATAAAATCAGATTTTATCTGGTGCACTTCTATGTCTAAAACCTGTTTGTCTGGCCGCTGGTTATCTTGATCTGCCATGTTTATACCTGTTTAGAGCACAAACACCCCCAGGGGTAGGAGGTGAGGGAGTGGTGCAGTAAGGGTGAGGAAAACAGAAAGGGGGGGGGGGGGGGGAGAGAAGTTGCAGGGCAATTAAAGGATAAAAACTGGGGTGTGCTCACATCACTGGCCAGCTTCTCATAGTCCTCCATCAGCTGCTCATTCTCTTGGTTGACAGCCAGCACCTTGCAGATCCTGTTGGCCGCTGTCTCTGCCTAAATGGCGGGAGCGAGGGGGGGAAACAGAGTGAGACCCACAGCTGAGAGAGAGAGCAAATTTTGAGCCTTGGTGTTATGCAGCTATCTCTTATGTTCCTTGCATATCTAACTGGTGACTGTGCCACAGGTGATATATTTGATCTGACTGCATCCATCCATCCATACTGCCTACACAGAAGCACTCCAAGATTTCCCAAATGAGTCATTTTTAGGGAATAAAGCAATACATCAGCAACAGCTCTGCAGGGAAGTAAAATCAGGACAGTCATTGCATGTTACCATACCTATAATGTATAATGATGCCTGGACGTGTGTGCTGTACTGAGAACGTCAATGAAATGCCCCAAGATTAAATAGAGTCCAGCCTGTTTCCAGCAGGCATGACTCTAGAGAGCAACGGTGACAACTCAGAGAGCTGTAACAATGATGCATTAAACTGTACCTGCCATCAGGTGTAGGGGCAGCGTTCTCTCTGCAACACTATCTTTTTATAGCATAGCAGCAGCAAATAGTGTTATTTTAGCCTCTCAACCTACATAAAGAGAGCTCTGACTGGAGAAATGTAGAGTGAAGCCCAGTGGGGGGAACAGAGGGGCTCATCTCTGACATAACACCTCTCTCAGTCTTTAATACTGAATGCACAATGTATGAATAAGTCACTGTGACGATATGTAGTCGGGTAACCTGTTGTGTGTAAGATGAAAATGCTGTAAAGAGAAAAGAATTCTGAAAGAAAATACAAGCAGAAACTGAAGTGACATGCATAAAGTCTGGAAAATATGCAGCAGATTTTAGCTGAGAAATGCAGCACACCCAGACACAGTTTTTAGAATAAAACAAGAAACTCCATCTGCGACTGCAGCAAATCAAAACCATTGGCAATATACCTCTGAAGTGCTTGACAAGTAAATGTATTGATTGAAAAGGCAGCACAGCCTTGCAGCAGTGTCCTTTTAGAGAGTGCACAGACTCAGTAAGCTAAACCCGAGTCTCCCTCCTGCCCCATTTCATAGTTCACAGCCTGGCATCCCACACTGAGGACTGTTTCCAGCCTCTTTTGTTAAGAGATCACAGGGGAAACTTGGCTCGGTCAGAGACATGCTCCGGGGGTTCCACCAGGAGTTGCCTTAAAAGGAGAGCCATGATGTGCCGGTCGTGCTTCTGTGAGCAAATGTTTGCATGCTGGGCCTGTTTAATGAAAGGCTCGACAGCCAGGACCTCTTTCATGAATTACTTTGTTGTGACATCACAGCGACCAGAGGGAAAAATTATTAAGGTGAAAACCATCTTCCCATTTATCTGCGGTGCCACTGTGGACACTGCCCTATTTTGTGTCTCTTCTGTATGATCAGCAGAAGCCCCACAGACCTGCTGCTCAAACCTTCAGGTCAGAAGAAAGTCAACTCGAAGAGATTGTTTGTTTCAGACAGTGGAAAAACTAAGGGGGCGCACCAAGACTTGATATAACAAATATTTTTAATGGAACAATTAAAGGAAATTTTATCATAATAGGTCCCGCATTAAAACCTAGAGATCATAGTTCTTTGATTCTTTTCACATTCCTTTTTTGATTCAAGCCCTTAAACTTGCAATTACTAATTTTTTAGCCCCTTTGGGACAGCAGAAAAACTCATTAAACACCTCAAATTTCTACCAAATAACAGATTTTGAGCATGATCGCAATTTTCCCTCACATTCCCTCCTGTCTCTTTAGCAGCTAAAAATGAGTTCTTTTGTCTAGTGTGAAGTTTAACTGAGCTTTTCACTTTAAACATTTGACAACACTGACTGAGAAACAAAAGAAATAAACTGGCATGTCTGACAGCAAAATTAAGAGCTGAAAGAAGCTAAAACAAAGCACAGAAGAGCGACAAACTGATAAAATTCTGGGCACTCTCCTCGCCACACAGACTATGCGCTAATAAAAATGGACCATGTGATCCAATGTTAATAAAAACATTAATTATGGGGCCATAACTTAAAATTGGGCCTTAAAGAAGATGGAATATGTGTGTAACTACAAACTCCATCAAAGCTCAATGAAACCTCCACAATGAGAGAAATAACTAATAGTTTTTTATATTCATGTTCCATTGTCATGTAGCAAACAGGTGATACACACGTGTCTCCTTGCTGCCACCTTTTTTGAACAAGGGAGAAAAAGGAATAACAACATAATCATGTAGCACAGAATCTATTTTTGGATCAGAGACTGAATTGTAACCTGATTATCAGGAATTACACTTCCTTAAAAAACAATACTGTTATTTAACTTTGTTGAGTTAATGTGAGGATTTCCACGTGCAGAGCGTTCCAACATAGGAATGTCTAACTCATAGTGTTTATTGCTAAATATCTGCCCTAAAGGGTGAAATCTGAGGTGTTAAAGAGAGGAGGAGTAACTGTTCCTCCACCCATTGTTTCTGAAATCTACGCCAGAGCTGTAAAACTGTGTGCCAGCCAGCAGCAGTTTCCGGACTCCTGCTTCTCATGAGAGCTCCATTAAGAAGTGGATCCTAATAAAGATTTTAAGTACAGGAGACTTAGCGGATATCCTGCATGTGTGATAAGTCTCTATTACTCGCTGCGGAGATCTTTAGCGGATTTGGCATGTCTTTGGAATAATATATTCCACTGAGAGTGCAGGGACTAGTTGCAGGGGTGTACATTGTATCAGGGATCAATATACTGCTGAAAGAGAGGAGATAAGGAGGCTCTGAATAAGCCAAGTCTCCCAGTGGAGCTACCCACAATAAAAATGCATCAAGCGATAGCACTTCGAGGCACATAAACTCAATTTTCAGATAGCAATGATGTCAGCAATGCAAATATGTGTGTTTCTTGGATTGCTTAATGTTTTAATATGAAGTCAGAGCAACCAGATATCCCACTCCCACCTAGTCTATAATCAGGATTTGCTGTGCAGAGAGGAAGAACTCTGGGTGCCCTGCCTTTACTGCAGGACAGGAGAAAATGTTCTTTAGAAACTTATGGTATTGTAGTAGGAAACGTGACAAAACATAGACCCTGCTTTTAGCTCCATTTTTCATCTCCACAGACTCTTCCTGTTAGCTGCTGCATGCTCCATTATGTTAAATACGTAAACTCTTATTGTTTCCGTCTGAAGCTGGACCAATCATGTACAGTAAGGGTTTTTGAATATTCTTTGGACACTGTAAACATTGCTATGAGGGAGGCGTAAGTGAATGGAAACATGGAACTGTATAACCCAAACAATGAGCTAAAAAAATGCTAAAAAGCTTCAGAGAACTAAGACAAAAAATACTGCCAATCAGTACAGCAGGTATTTTGTGATATTTTTTTTTTTTTACTTTTTATTATGTTTTATTTCTCACCTTCTGTTTGCCTGAGAATGCGTGGTAATAACACGACACATAAGTCATGACGGCCTTCTCATCTGGCCTCAAGGTGCTAATGATATCTGCCAAGGGAACAGAGGAAAAGGAGAGAGGACAGGGAAGAGAAAAAGGCACCAGTGTAAAAGTGTGCAGAGACAAAAAAAGGCCAGCAGGGGGTGCAGTGACAAGTTATCTCTAGTTTACCTGCAGTTGGTCTTCAAGTTTGCTTGTTATTAGCGATTCTTAATTTTTCTCGTGAAAAGTGAGATGCTTGCCTTGATTCAAAGTGGGAGGTGGAAGCATGAAGTGAAAACACATTCATTTTATAAGGAGTAATGGTTTCTTGAGTGTTTTAACTTTTCATTTTGTTGCATTGAGAGCCAGCTGTATGTCATCCCACACCTTATCTATGATGCAATCCAGAGTCCAGCTGTAGTTTAACTTCTCTCAATGAGGCACACCACTCTCTCCACTTATAAACACAGACGTTTTTGGTGCACGTTGCTTAAACACAGCTGTGGTGAAGTGCTCTCTCCACTGCTGGGCCTCTTAGATGAACTTGGCTCTTATATAACTTCTGCCTCATGATGCTGCAGAGGTGCAGCACAGTCTCACATTTCCTGTTGTACTTCTATGTACGCTGTTGTCAAACTAACAGACAGGAATTCGTTATCCCACTGAGAAACTCCAAAGTAGCACTTCTTTCCTGTAAAGAAACAGGGAAATGGACTCCTGTGTGTAACCAGCTGCCACATATCCAGCCTCCTGCTTGACTACGAAGCACCAGTTTTAATTTTATTCATTCCTTCACTCTCAATTTAAGCTGTCACTCCGAGGGCTGAACATAATCGTCCAATTAAACAGTTACATATCCCCTTCTGTAATACACTTCAGGCTAATTTGTGTCAAGCCATTGCTGTTATCACAGCCAATCACCATCACTCTGATCAGATAAACGTCGCCACACTTCCCACTCTGCTTTTGCTCAGCACCATGAAACCCTAATGAGGGGTGGCTCTGCTAGCCTGCAGTGCCATTACAACAAGGTAGACTGGAGACACACTTGCACTCACTGCCTCTAAGAACAGCGTGTTTTTGTCCCATCATGCATTTGGTAGTGTGAACCATGCAGAAAGTAAAGAAGACGACCCCTGCAGGGGGCGTTGTGCACTGCAGAGAGAAGGATACTGTTAGGAGAAACACGTGGAGGTGGAAAAAAGGGAAAGAGGGGAGTGAGGCGAAGAGGAGAAGGAGGAGGAAGGAGACGCTGCATCCAGGATACCTTCTGAGCGCCTGAGAAGGCGTGGTAGAAGCTAGAGACGTAGGTCATGATTGCCTTCTCGTCCGGACGGGCAGTGCCCACAATGTCTGTGGGGAAGAGAGGACGTCAGGGAGGGGATGGAGGTTAGGGTTGAGTGGGAGGAGGTTGAGGTTGTTAAACACAGAACAGTTAAATGAAGAAACAGGAAACAAAACTCATCACATAAATAATATTTAGAACGAAAACAAAATCAGTGGTATGGACCAGATGCGCTTATGGGCTTTAGCTACATCTCTTAACAGAAAACCTCCAGTTTTCACATCTAAAAACTACTTGGTGAGCAAACCATACTTGAAGATACAGGATGACGTCAGTAAGGCTTAATTTATTTGTAGAGAAAGAACTGAATATTTACATTTAGTAGAAAATAGTCTCCCATTGTTTGCACAGCTGCACAAGTGAATGCTAAGGCCAAAATATACCCTCTCAGGAATCAGGATAACGCGCACTTGTTGAAAAGTTTGTCATTTAAAGTCAAAGCAGAATGTCATTAATAAAAAAAAAATCAACAAATAGACAGAAAAAGTGGTATTTTTTGCAGTCCTCCACTCTTTTCTGAAGGCACAGTAGCTCTCACAGCTGTAAACACTAAAGCAGTTAGAGTGGTTGAAACTTGAAATAAAGTGATGCAATATACAAAGATCGAGTTAAGGTGACACCGAGGTCTTCAAAGAGCTTTCAGATTTCTGAAGAGAACATCTGAGACAGCAGATTTTTGCTTTTAAACAAAGAGAGGCGAGAAATCTGCTCTTCGTGACGTCATTTTACAGTTTGACTCCCTGCCTGCTCACCTTCTGCGTCCAGCATCTTGGGGATGTCCAGGTACTTCTCTGCCACGTCGAAGGCTGTGTTCAGGTTGGTCATGGGGTCGTCCTGGCAACAGGAACAACCAGCAGATCATCAAGACTTTTACATTGCTTTTAACTGCACCATAGAAATAGTTAACATCATCATTGGAGATATAAGCATGGTAATTAAAGTTAGCTACAGGGGCTGGCAACCAGTACAGAAGGTACAGCTAGAGTTTCTCTTTAATTGGTCAGAAGACAATCATGTTACTTCCTTGTCTTATTTTCAGAGTTTATTTGAGGCATCTGAAACGCAGTGACTCCTGTCTACAGCTCCAGTTCGGGGTTTCCATTGCCTTTGAGCAGCACACTCACCTTGCGCAATTTTCCATAGTCAATGAGCTCTGGACGGTGTCGATGAATGAGCGCGCAGAACCCCAAACCATCTTTCCAGCTGAGAGAACGAGGCAGAGAAAGAGTGATCAGGAAAAATGGCAGGAATTTAACTTTAATCAAGACCATCCCCATCAGTCTGTCCTCCTTAATCAGCTCTGTGTCAACCCCGAATCATTCCAACACCACGTGCCATTTTACCGTTATCTTCTGCACCAAACGTGCTCAAACAATAGCTCTTAAGAAATTCAACGTTTTTTTTATCCTTTGCCATGAAATTTTCCTTTGTGCTTTTGTTACAGAATAAGAAATAAGACATACTAAGACGAGACAGATGTTCAACGTGTGTTCGGGACCCAAAGGAGACAAGAAGGTGGGGCTTTTGGTGCTTTTCAAAAGAGAAACTGTTTGAAACTCTGATATCTGTTGGAATTTGAGCGCCAGAGCCTGGAACACATTCAAAGAAAAAGATATTCCTGCTCAGACACTTTTGTACACTGAACAGACATGATATCTTGGTACTGGTTTTCTTTCATTTTCCAGAGCCATTGTCTTGGCAAGCGATCTCACTGCGACTCACTAACAGAGGTTACGTGGTTCGCTTTTTATTGTATGCAGAAACCAACTGGCTCTCTTCTGCATAAATACAATAGAATGCCAGGTTTTAGTGACTCATATAAAGTTATTTATAATTCATCTTCAGCATTTACTGCATTTTGTCATATTTAAACGATGCAGTACAACAATCTTCATGCAGATATTCTCTGCCTATGCTTTCCCTTTTGATGAGACTGGCAATAATGTTAACATTTGGCCATTTGATGATCAACATGTTATATGCACTAATATACTCCCATATCATCCAGATGCTGGTAATTCAACCATGTGTTCATAAGACACCAGATGGCCAGATCCTCTTTCACCCAGAGCATGGGGTGTCTATGGTTTTCAAAAGGAATTTCAAACTTTGATCACACATGCTTACACTCCACAGGTGTTTTTTGTGTTGTTTTATTTGGTTTTCTTTTGTTTTATTATATTTTGCCATTTTCACTGCCTTAAGGCACCGTTAACCTAAACAGGACTTTAATCCTCTGTGTTCAGCACATCAGGATTGTGTGTAATAAAATGTGCTTTATAAAGGAAACCGTCATTGCCTTCAACCTAAGTAAGCCTAAGCACAAAGAAGGCCTTTGTATACAAATAATTCTCAATCATTTAAAACTATCATGCACCGTGATGTAATCTGAAAAATAATTCCGTATCATATTACTGAGCTATTGTCAATTGTTTTGCTCTTATTTATATTTCACTACTTTTCCAGCCTTTCGTGTCTCCAATATGTGGAGAAAAGCCGACCATGTGGATATTTTGCGATTTTAAGATTAGATATTAGATTTTAAATGATTTCCAAGTCATTGCATCCTATTATTTTTGGATCCCAGGTTGTAAAATCCATACAAGGCATAGCAGCTAAATCTGATTTTGATCGTGATTTTGTTTCTCTGAAATATATTTTTAGCTTGGCCTTCTGTGGCTCATTGATTGGTGCCCTTGGTGCTGAAACCAGTCGGTCTAAATGCAGCACGATGAGATGGAGCCTCACAATATCATCAATCTGGGGAAGCTGGAGAAGGTTTATTAGTGCTTTCTGGCTCCAAACAACAAATTAGTGAGATGGGATGCTTAATGTATTATTCGCCATAAAAAAGTGCCTGCAACGCACAACAGGAGTTTTTACAAGGGTGCTCATTGCTTCTTATAACTGAAGCAGCAGTATGCGAGCGTTCAGAGAGAAAAAGCAAACTCTGTACTCTTTCCTCCTCTTCCATCTCAAAAGCCCTGCTATCATCTCTCACAGTGAGACCACATCAAAGATCGGGACTCTGCTCTGGCAATCCCATTCTCCTGAAATGACCTCATCTCCACCTTCTCATCTCAGCTTTCATCCACATCTGAGGATCACAGAGGTCTTCTTTCAATAATTCAACATACATGGAGGCATTCTGTGACATGGATCCAGGCCCAGCCAGGCCTGAAATAGGGATGCCTGGGTAGCATCCTCACTTGTATTTTCACATTCAGAACTTACAGCTAGTCGCTGTAATTTGATTAATTATTTGCATGCAACATGTCTATGGATAATTACTTCCACTTCCTGCGTTTCACAGTATACTTTACGAGGATGTCTACTGTCTGTTCCTGGTTAAGGGTGTGCACTCTGCTATTTCAAGTCTGATCTGTTCACTATCAACGCTGTCTGAGGCAACAGCTCTCATCTGCATTGAGTCTGAGCTATTTATGAAATTATGTGTTTGTGTAATTCGGGTGTTTTAAAAAATTAACTCCACATAAAGACCTCACTGAAACAGCCAAGCTGAAAACCACATTTTAACTGAAGCAGTGCCCTTTGCCGATATTTGGAGGGTAGAAGGATTCATGCATAAAAAGCTTACCAGTAGGAAAGTATCATGTGTCAGTAGGGGACTTCCAAAATTTAAAAACACTTCACTGAAAGAGGCTTACGCTTTAATTTTTTGGCATAGGTGGCAACAATTGGTTGCAACAGGATACCTGAAAGTGCAAGTCCTCGAACACGAACAAAGACTAAACCCAAATACAGAATTTAAACACATGATGAAGCATCCTGTTAGAGAGGTTGTCTCACAGCTGGGACGCAACCTAAGAATCTGTGTTGCATTAAGGTTATTCATAGTTCATAGTGTTAGAAGAGATCTAGATCACAAGGTGACACAAATACACTTCTGTTTATATGTGTGTGCACCTGCCAGTCGAGCAAAAACATGCCTGAGGTGTTTAAGCGTTTCATGATGAGATTTGTGCATTTGCAAAGATTTGTTTTTCCCAGAGTTTCCAAAACAAAGACAAACGACAAAGACAAAGGTAACATAACCCAGAGTGGACGGGACGATATTTAACCATCCTCCTGTAATCCAGCTCTGAACTTTTGCTCAGGTAATATCTGCTTACTGTATCTCCTGATTGTCAGAAATATTTCCAACACTAAGCAACAAACTGGGCTGTTTTCCTTTTTCCCCTCATCTTATTTTAAGGTTTGCTTATAAATGAGCATTAGAACAATGAACAGCCAAAAGCAAAAATGCACAAAAGGTAAATTTTTCCACTGAGGTTAAGCCTAGATAAAACTGTGTTTAGCTGAGGTGAAGGCACCCCTGCTTGTACACATTCTTTAGTCTAATTTTCCCTGTTTGACATCAAATTTTGAGCCTCCGATAGTTATGTTTATGGTTCCACAATCTCATGTGATTAACTGTAACTGCAGCTTAGCATGTGAGTAAAACAACCATCTGTGTGGCTTAATTTGTGCTCCTCTCCAGCCTCGTACCTGATGTGAAAGTTTTGGATGTTAACATTCTTGTATGGCGCAGTCTTCCTCTGGCACCACAGCAGGAGGCCCTCTTTGGCAGATGTCTCTGTGGTTGGAGAGAAGGGATCATTGTGAAGTTGGAGGAACTCTTGGGCTTTTACTTTGACCGACTCTCCACTAATCCCTGTTTAGTGCTGGATTAAGTGGAGGTGAAGAGAATGGAAAGCATGTGTGACTGCTTGGAGGTTTCATGCTTTCCTATTTCCAGTCAATACCAAATGGTGTCAAGCATCCTCTTTTAGCAAACCAGTAAAGCAAAGTTCACTAATAAACACAGTGTGGAAATGCCGCACAAAGCCAACTTTACAAACGTCTGGCGTTTAAATTGGATTATCCTGTAAGTGCATTATATACGTTAACCATGGACAGGACCGCATCGCAAA
This sequence comes from Perissodus microlepis, assembly GCF_051167445.1. NCBI lineage: Eukaryota > Metazoa > Chordata > Actinopteri > Cichliformes > Cichlidae > Perissodus > Perissodus microlepis. Next base: position 15,182,978 of record NC_140479.1, on the reverse strand, counting down.
CGTTTCCACCTTGAAAAAAAAAAAAAAAAAAAAAGCTTTTTTTAAGCTCAGTACAAAGGTCTTAACACTGAGACACTGTGTCAATGAAAAGTGTTTTCAATTGCAAATGAAGACAGTGAGCTAGGCTTCTATTCAATAAACCAAATGAATAAGACGCGTGTGGAAATGTTCCCACACACACACACACACACACACACACACACACACACACACACACACACACTGCTACCTTCCACAGAAATGTCTTGAATGGCAAAGCGGAGGATAATGGTCCAGATCATTCCCAGGGTCATCTTGGCATTGCCATCTACGATCTCTGCAAGAGGGAAAACCAGTAACATTTCAGGACTGATGCATTGTGCAGGCACTTATAATATATTTTTCTCACATCTGGCTTGTTTGGTGGTTTTCAAGCAAAGAGAAACTAAATTTTTAGGTTTAAAAGCTGACAATTTTGTCCATGGCTCTAAGGAGAAGGCAAAGCCCTTTGGTTTCATCTATTTAATGGATTGCCATAAACTTTGAAACTTTGCCACATCAGGCTTTACACACTGCACCTATTCTTAGTCCCTTGATGTGGATTAAAAAACACTCAATAAAACTCCTTCAACAGGGGGAAAAAAATAAAAGAAGAAACTCTCAGGAACGCAGACACGTTTAAAAACAAACAAATTAAAAAAAAAAAAACCCATCATATTGCTCTGTGAGACTTGTACAGTAATATTAGATGTTAAGATTACTTATAACAGCTTTTAAAAGACTATATGGCTATTCTGTGTTGTATAGATACAGGCATTTACTGTAAATGTTGTTGCAACAAAACTTATATGTATTTTGGGTGTTTGGAAAACATTTCCATTAAAATTATCATATTTTAAAGATGCTAAAAATACAGCACAGCAATTAGATGTCATCCTAAGGCACCGACATCCCAACTTGGAGTAGTTTCTTATATTTAAACTACTGAGTGAACGCTTGTGAGGCCAGCAGTTTAACAGACTCACATAACCTAACATGCACTTGCACACGAACCAGCTACCAAAACAGAGAGTGGAGACGCTCAGGTTACAGCACACGCGCAGGGAGGCTGATCTCATTTGCTGCTAAGAACTCCACTATATTTTGATCCCTATTTAGTAAAACAGCTGTTTGCTGAGATATCAGTGTTCAAAATCTTTTAATCTCAATGCTTAGATTTGACAACAAGATAACCAAGAGGTCAACTAAACACTCAACTCCACTTTAATGATTTCCCATATGTGTGCAGCAAAGCCTTTATGAATGAAACATGTGATGATTCAGTGATTTGAGGCAAGACCTGTTAAGCTGTCAATCAGCTGTGCGCCTGCAGCTGAAGGCTGTGAATGAACTGCCTGTGTCCAGCCCTCTCTGTGTTGTTGATAACGAAAATCCCCTTCAACAGGTCACCCTGTTTGCCCGCCTTCAATAATTATTTGTTTCTGCCTCTAATCCAATAAGACTTGGAGCACGGCCGCTCGAATGTGACGAACTTAGACTGCGAGATGCCAGTCAGATGTCTCTGCATGTAAAGCGGTGCGAAAGACGCCCGCGATTGAATTAGGAGGCAGGAAAAAGTCGAGCTCGGTGCTTCAGGCTGACACATGCAGATACATGTTGAGATTAGCTCTAATGAACATGACTGATCCACCAGGGGAAGAACAAAAATCCTTCTAATTCCATTTGAAACTGCATCCCCCCATCTTTTATCCCTCACCCACAACAAACCCCCTGAGGAGTCGCAAAGACCTGAGCCTTCGACTAGTCACTTCCCACCAACACAGCTAGGAGGGGATTCCAGGCGGATAATCTGTCTGGAATGTTGGTCTGGCTTAGGAGTTTTTATACTATTACTCTGGGCAGAAAAAAAATCTCTAGTTAATTTCAAGTTATTTCAATTAATTTAAATTTAAAATGCACCTGCTCTGTCTCGGTTGTGATTATTCGCTGGTGTTCTTTGTTTGTAATCAAATATTTCTGACTTTCCTACTGCTGGTCTCACTGAACACATAACTGATATCTCTCGAGCTCTGGAAAAATGACACAACCAGTTTTTTTTAATATTTTAGACATTACAGATCAGGTCTGTCAAACTCATCTACCTCATGGGCGCAAGTTTGAGCTCATGTGAGGTGGACCAGAGTAACTAATTATTCCCCCTAATTGCAAAACTCACCTAAAATCTTATTCAGTTGCTATATTTTAAAATAAAATAATACTATAAGCCACTTAAAAAGTTGACATTTATACAGCTTGTGAATTAAAAATATGTTAAATCAATTTTCCATTCAATCCATGTTTACGCAGATGAAGCACAATTGTGACTTTTTTTTTTTTTTTTTTTTACGTTGCAGCTCAGCTTTTGTCATTAAAACCTTCTCAAGCTAAGGAGTTCTTCCAAGATTTGTGCACGACGCTGACAGAGACCGGCTTATGATGGAAAGACTAGAGGTTCTGAACAGCAGGCGTTAAGACTGGTCAGAGGTTAACCTTATTAAGGGAGGGAGTCATTGGGGAGGGACAGTAATGCCCGTCTTAGCCACCGTCCAAGGGATCATATTCATTAAAGGGACACTTCACAAAAACATTAAAACATATAATACATCTTTAGTCAATACAGTTATAAATTGAAGGAGAATCTATTAACCTTAAATTCTAAGGCTTTAGTTTTGTTTATTTTCAGTAGAACAGACTCTACAAGAGTGCTTTTTACAGTTAAAATTATTCCTTATTCCTGTATTTACCTTTAATTGTTCCTTGATGAAGAAATTTTCGCTTGTCTCACTTTAAGATTAACCTCCCTTTGCACATGCAGGTTTGTGGGACTTCTGTTATCATAGGCAGAGCTGTGTGGCTGAGTTGACTGCATTAGGCCTCAGTCACACAGCCCTAAAGACCAGTCAGCAACCATATGGCAACCAGAAAAAAATCCCACTGATAGGTGAGTGGCTGCTGGAGGTTGCTACAGGTCACAAAGAGATATATGGTGCTGCACTCCTCCTTGGGATTTCTTTGTTGCTAGCCGGTCGTCACCAGTAGTTTACCGCAGAAACAGAGAACATACACCTTCAAAGTAAAAGTTTCCCCTCCAGTTGATTCCAACAGTAAGGCAAAACTTTTACTCTGAAGTTGAATTTTCCAATTTCCTTTTCTCTGTCCCATTTTTTCACAGTTCCAGGAAAAAGGGAGATTTTTGGGTGAAGCTGATCTTACCCAGCAACCACTTGCCAAAAGGTTGGGGGATACACATTTATAGTCACTGACTATATCAGGGGTAGGGGACTCCAGGCCTTAATGGCCAGTGTCCTGCAGGTTTTGGATGTGTCCTTGATCCATCACAGCTGATTTAAATGGCTAAATGACCTCCTCAACATGTCTTGAAGTTCTCCAGAGGCCTGGTAATGAACTAATCATTTGATTCAGGTGTGTTGACCCAGGGTGAGATCTAAAACCTGCAGGACACCAACCCTTGAGGTCTGGATTTCCCCCCAGCCTTGGACGATATATAGAAATACCTGTTTCCAACTCAAGAACTAGGGCAGGGGTGTCGAACTCCAGGCCTCGAGGGCCGGTGTCCTGCAGGTTTTAGATATCACCCTGGGTCAACACACCTGAATCAAATGATTAGTTCATTACCAGGCCTCTGGAGAACTTCAAGACATGTTGAGGAGGTCATTTAGCCATTTAAATCAGCTGTGTTGGATCAAGGACACATCTAAAACCTGCAGGACACCAGCCCTCAAGGCCTGGAGTTCGACACCTGTGAACTAGGGATTGCAGTATGTGTTCAGAAACATAAATGTTAAACTGTTAACAGCAAAATCAGCACACTATCTTTAGTAATTCTGGGTAGTTTTTAAAGCCATCTTTCAGCGTTTTGAGGAACTCTGCAAAATATCTGTTTACTTTCACTCTAAACTAAACGGTAAGCCAAAAAATATCTGACAGTATATGATTTTTTCAGATTATCTACAGCCATTGACAGGCTTCCTGTTTGTTGCAACACATGTATGCAAACTATGCATGTGGCCAAGACTGGACAGACAGTCAGAGAGAGTGAGAGAGACAGAAAGTGAAAGTCGAGTGTTTACTCTGCTAAAGACTTGTTTACTCTCAGACGGGAAGAGGATGGACATCCCCAAGTTATTTGTGCTGAACAATGAGCAGCCTCAGCCCCAGAGGGGATTGCTGATCCTAAGATCTACTCTCAGAAAATGCACTGCAAAGCACAAGCTCCGCCCGAGCACTCGGCAATAAGGATCTCATTAAACCGCACAGCAGCCTGTGCCACTGCCATGGTAACGGGTGAGAAAGCGAGAGGGAGGGCCGGAGGCCACATTATACATAACTATTTACAACAGAACAGTAGCTATTGACTTGGCTGATGACCTAATTAAAATCAACAGGTGACAACATGAAATGCAAACTAACTACAGAGAAGGTCATTCTGGGTTTTGTGGAAACTGTCTGACCTTTGCTTTGATGTGACATCACTCACCTTCAGCTCCAATAGAAACCAGCTTCACTCCTTTGCTGGCGATAAAGTCGAGGGCTTTGTTAACATTGGAAATCTTGTGGACTCTCATTTTGCCTCTCTCTGGTTTGGCCAAGCGTTCGCCTGGACAAGAAACACATTTTCAATTACAAAAAAATATTTTTTGATTAGCAAAAATGCATGACATCTTACAAAAACAATGTTATTTTAATACTTCGTTCTGAACTCCACCTTCAAATTGACCTACAGCTCTGGTTTCCATCTGCATAATCAAATATGAAGGCCTTAATTTAAATTCCTCTCATAACCAGACACATTATAGAAGATAAAGCTGTTAAAATTGTGTTTCTTTAGTTCAAACAAACACGAGAGTGTTATCTACACTATGATTTAGCTGTCAGAAATACATTTTATACAAATATATTTTGGACTAGTCCTGTAAGGGGAATTCTGGTAGCTAAAAATCAACAAGTGCTGTTTTCATTCAGGTAATCTTGTTAAGCAAGGAGCTTTTTTCCTCACCTGAGATGACCTCCAGCAGCAGCATGAGTTTCAGTCCATCCCGGAAGTCCTCTTCGATGTTCTCAATCTGCGTGCCTGCTTTCCTCAGGTGAGAGTTACACCAAGCTGTAAACGTCTATACGATGGGGAAAGAAATCAGATAAAAACACCGTCACATGTGTGTATTTAATGTGCTGCAAAATATACACCAAACATGAGCCAACCAGGTTCTTAAAGGGGGCAAGTTTACTTATCAAGCAACTAGAGTTTCTTTGTTTGCATTGTATTGTATTGCAGGCTTATTCAGTTTTACAATCTGATGATATTGGCACTAGTTCAAAAAAATCAAGCAAGCAACGGTGACAATATCATCAGCAGCAGATTATTTGGATTAGCAGATTTATTTAATTAAGTGTTTTTTTTTTCCTTAGGTGGTTATAACATCATTTTCTCAGCCTTCCAGATCACACACCACTTCTTCCTCCCTTCAGACCTCATCTGCCCTTTCAAAGTATACACTGTTGTTGTGTCTTGAACTGTAACCTTTTTGCTGTAAGTGTAACGGGCACAGTGGATGGTGAATGCCATAAATCCTGCATTTTTGGCTCATTGCACTTGGCATAAATAATGGGACTAAATCTTTCTCTGACATATTAAATAACAGTAATGTGGGTACAGGAGCGCACCAGAATTATCAGCTGTAAAACAAAGAACAGCTCACAGGAATGCTGTTAGCTTTAGGGCACAAATTTGGTAAAAAATAAGAGGATCAACATGGTTCATCTTTTGGGAACTACAAATGTTTGTACAAAATTTGTGCATTTTCTGAGAATTTGAAGTAGATGCTGACATTTTTCAGTCTAGCCCAACATTGCTATCCACAGGGAAAAGCTGCCAGGAAATCATGTCTGGTTAGGATATCTGTGAACAAAATACTGAAACACTGCCAGCTCCGTTTACAGTTTATGAGGGATGAGGGAGTTCTCCTACAAGGACTAAAAAACCACAACATCGGGACCTTTAAAAGTTACATATCAATGGAAATCTGTTGATGGACAGATGCAATCCCTGCTCCCACACTTTCACCTTTTCCTGTGGTGCCGACAAACTTGACTTCTGGATTTTCTTCACTCAACTTCCACACACTGGACCATTGTATACATACAGTAGGTGTAGCAAGCTTTGGATTGTCTGGCATTGCTGGCATGCAAACATGCTAATGGAAACCATCTGGAGCAGGACCTCAACCGCCCAACAGGAGCTGGCATGAGGACTGGGCCCGTTATGCACCCTGCTGCAAAACGCCTTTTTATGAGTTCCCGGGTTAATTGCATCCACTGTGCGCAGATCAGACACTGTGTTTCCTCCAGAGAGCTGAAGGAGGACCTGCAGGAGCAGAGCCAGGCGTTTATGAAAGCCAACACTGTCTTTCACTGGCTTGCTTTCCACTGCTGGGGAACAAAAGCCACTTAAAAGTCATTGGCGATCTGGTTCGAAGCACTTGTGGAACTTCCGCGATGAGATCACGCTTAAAAATGGAGTCGCGTGAGGTTTACACGGCTATCAATAAACTACAGTGTGGAAGAGCTGGGTTTAAGATGTGTGCGAGGTTGATGGCGTGTGGTGGAGTTTCAGCCAGCAAAAAAAAAAAAAAAAAAAAAACAACTGGAGGAAACTCTGTAGATACTGTAGAAGATGTGAAGGGAAACAGACAGATTATATGGTGTTTCATCCCTAAGGGCAGGACTGACGGAAAAAGACCAGCACTGAAGATTTATGTGCAAACAGCAGGCACACTCCCTGAACCCAGAAGATACTACTTTCCAGCAATACTACTCATGATTTAAGTCAAGCTCCAACAGGCACTAAGATATTTGAAATAATTCTAATCAATAGTCCCTTTAGGGGCTTTCCAAATGTTTTAAACAGTCGAGGCAGAGCTGTGGTGTCAGCAGCTTGTGTGAACACTGTGCAAGTTAATCAAAGTATTAAGATAAGAGTGTTTGCTGGCTCTGCAGGTTCAGATTCCTACAATGTTCTGTCTCTTTTTTGTCTAAGATGTCATTCTTGACAAGTGCCAGCTCTTTTGTTCCCTCCTCTTTGTGAAACACCTTCAAAATAACAGAAAGACGATCTAAATTATATCAGGAAATTTTGCTAACCACCTGCAAACAGCTTCATGTTAAAGGAGAGCAAAAAAGACAGGAAATGGTGTGAAAAGTACAAAGTGGAGTGTTTTGTATGCTCTGAGCAGAATAAAATGAGTTTTTACCTAAAACTCGTGATTAGTGCAGGTTTATGAAGACCTGAGTGTTGAAAACACTCAAAGTGAAGCTGCAAAGAGCACAGTTGTGAAAACGACTAAAAGTTCCCAGAAGGAATGTTAGCTTGTTAAATGTCTTGGAAGGAGGGCAAGTTTGGCTGCTTCGGGTTGGACGACAGGCCTCCTCCTGACAGGAATTAGCCGGCCCTCCTGCAGTTTCTCTAAGTCTCTGGGTCACTGTGGAGTTTGGCAACAGCACACAGTCCAGGCTGGCAGCCACCTGCACCATCACATGACCCCCCTCTGGCTGCGCTGTGGACTACACTCCCAGACACCTTCAGGTGTTCTGAGGCTCTTGGCAGGGCAGGGCTCAGAGTTGCTGCTCCACTGATCACAGAGAGACAGATTACTGCACGAGCAGACAGCCAAGCATGGCTTTGAACTGAAAAGCTATAGTCAGTCTAATCTTACAAAAAAGAAAATTAATAAAAGAAATGTGCACATTTTGTTGACCCAAGATCCACTTGAGGTCACCGCATTTGTGGGTCTTGCCAGCGACATTACCCAGCACAGTTCAGTCCTCAACCTAAAAGTCTTTCTATTGTAATGTTAAAAATGAAGATATACTATCTGATCTGTTTCAAATTTTCCATCAATAAATTGTTAGGATGATAATTTATTTTCCTGGAATAAAACATTTTGTCCTGGAAGACCAGATTTAAGATCCACTTTGAAGGATTCTTGGTTTTAAAACAAGCCAGGTTATAGTTGCTTGTCCAGCACCAACTGCTACAGAGTGGAAAGGTGGCGTTTTCCCCATTGCTCCTCCTTGGGAATGAAAGTGACACTACAACTGTGCAATGAGTTTCCATATGACTCAAACTCGTCTTTGCAGAAGATTGCCAACCCAACTTAATTAATAGCCGTGGTGGACTCCCAAAAGAGCTAAGAGAGGAAAACCTCCTCTGAGAGTTACCTAAGAGTGAGGCTGAAGGGCTTTCCCTGTGCTTAGCACATATATATTTATAGCCTGAGGAGGATGCAGGTTGAGTAGCATTGTCAAAAAAACCTTACACAGTATCATCAGGCACAATATGATGTGACATCAATATAATATACTTAAAACTTCAAGACTTACTTTTATTTTAAAAAAACAATATTAAAGAAAGCCCATGTTTGCCCATCATCTCAACTCTGTAGCTCACTGAGACTCTGTGTCTCTACTACCGTCAACTTCTCTCTGTCTGATTGTTGAAAAGCAGGCACTGATTTAAAAAAAAAAAACTGTGTCATTGTTTTTGGATCTGCAACAAAAGGACAGAGTTGCCCACATCAATACAGCAAACTGACCAAAAACTCATGCAGCTGTGAAGCACCTAAAGCGATTAAAAACTGCTCATTATATGAATCCACGGTGTGGCGTGTCTCGTACTATTCCTCTACACTCCATGTGCAACTGTTTGGTCCTTGTACAGTTTGTGTCAGTACAGTATGTGCTGTGAATCTCTGTAAGCTGTTGACATGTCTGCTCCAGAGTCCTGCCAGTGCAAAATCGTTCTCATTACTGCCGTTTAACGCAGTCTGTTTCCGCTTCAGCATCATAACGTGTAACAGAGCAAAGTGAAAGCATGACTGAAGGGCTGAATGTGTCTGTGGGAGGAACTGGAGGGTCGTAAAAATTGGAGGCCTCCCCCATTCTCTGCTCTCTCTCTCTTTCTCTGTCTGGTCTCAGCCTCCCAGAACTGAGGCAGGCTGTAAAAACAACAGGGGTCAAGAGTGGGAGAAATCTGCTCCACATCAACTTCGGAGAAGTCTGCCAGTGAGCATCATTGCATGCAATGTTTGTCCCATGGCAACCACCGAATCCACAGTTCAGGACCCTTTAATACCACAGGATACTCAACCTGGATAACCTGTACTCAGTGGTTATAAACACTCTATAATAATTTATGTCACTGGGTATTTTGTTAACCACCAGCACCAATGAAAGAAATCTGACTCAGGTTTTAGTAAAATACAGCTAGAGATCAGTGAGCAACCATCTAGCAACCACTGGTTGCAAGGGAAAAATCTGTATGCAGTAGCTGTGATTACTATTCATGCAGCCCTAAAGGCCGGTCGGTAACCTCATGGTAACTCCTGGTCACTAGGGAAAGATGGTTGCTAGTAGTTACTACTATGAAATTGGTTGCAAAGAGTGCTATACTGAAAACTTTCTTGTGATGGCTTGCAGGTTGCATGTAGTTTGCATGGCAGATGTCGGTTTGGCAGATGCTAACGAAGCAGAAAGAGAGAAAATTCACCTTTAAATTAAATGTAGTCTTACTGCTGCAACCAACACATTTAAAAAGGTGCAACTTTTACTTTGAAGGCGGACATTCTTAATATCTGGTTTGAGTTGTACTTCCTTTTCCCTTGTGACCATTTGCCAGATGGTTGCTAACCAGTCTCTAGACCTGTTACATAGAAGTTCACAGACATGTACTGCATGAAATTTTTATTTGTGATATGTCAAAGCCAGCTGCTTACCCACAGATACTCTTGCTAAAGTTATTCTGCTAATATACTGGTAAAACTTGTTTTGTTACTGTTTGCATTTGCTTGGTGGCTGTTATGCATAACAGCTCACTGCAACCAAAATAAAATGGACTATTAAAGTCAATAAACATGCATATTTCTGTGGGTTTGGACATTTCTGGGAACATCTGGGGCAATGTTAATACATACGGATGAATAAATAAAAGAATAAAACTGACCAAGTTTAACTGCAGGGAGTGGGGCAAAAAGAAAAATGTATTATATAAATAAATAAGCAAATAAATAAAAGAATTCTGTAAACTTAATAGCTTTTTCTTTTGTTTCAACCATACTGCCATTCTTTAAAGTGCTTTTTACAAAGCTGTTTTGTGTGGCTGTAAGGATTTAATAGGTTCACTTATATGTAGACCTCAACCTGTCAAACTACCAGGAATAAATGATAATACTGATCATATATTGGAAAATGGGAGAAAAATCCCTAACAGACTTACAAGAAAAAAAATCTACCAATATAATTTGATTTGATTTGGGAATTTTAAATATCTAATGAAGGTCAGCTCGACTGAAGCTTGATTATAGATGATACAGATTAACTTGTTTTAGCAGACTCATCCTGACATATGACATTACTCAATTAAAAGGCGACTGAGTAAGCCACTGTTGTTTTTATTTAAAAAAAGCACTAAAGAATTAATCAGGTTTTGAAGCAGTGACTATGATTAATAGTATTAACACTTACAAAGAGCTTTACCCACTACTGAATTAAATAACTACAATCCTTTCTCACGGCATAAAACTCTCACATATTTCCCTCTTCTTTAAAAACCCACCACCTCCCCTCACTCCTCTTCCTCTACTCCCATCCTCCCCCTTTTTGCCCACTCTCTCCTCTCTCCCACTTCATTAATCACCCTCACTTAGAAAAAAGATTTCCTGCCTCTCTGCCAGTTCCATATTAGTACAATCCTTTTAGTGAAACAAGCCAGCTCATGAGTGCGAGCCCCTGCCATATCCAAACACACAGGCAGGGTGAGTTTAGGCGAAAGAGGAAAGGCAGACTGTGCTGGCAGAGCCTTTGACACAGGAAGGCGGTTTTCAACACTGCAACCGGTTTCTCAAGCCTCAGCCTCCAGCTCAGGGCCTCTCGTGTCCCCACAAAACCCCAGAAACAGGCAGATAAACTGCAATGAAAAAAAAATAGAGTCTAGGAAAATATCTTTCCAGCATCTCCTCCAAAATGTTTAACAAAGATGGTTAAAAAATAAGTAGTTTTTCTGTTTTATAATCAAATCCACAACATGAAAAATTGTACTGCTGCTTGCAGCTCCTGCAGTAATGAGAATAAATACTGTCTGGATGAGCTGACATGGAAATGGGCCTCTGTAGATCCTAGGCAGGTAAAAACTGTCATCTCTATCCTAAGTATTTCTCCTACCTTCACTTCACGCTGGCTCGTGGGGCAGGAAAGTGCTGATGGAGAGAGTTTTTTGTTCCAGGAAAACTGAGCTGCTAACAGTCATACAGCACTTTCCTCCTCCTCAGACCCCCAGATGATTTCCTGATGTGTGATGGATTAGGACATTGCATTTAACCAGACATGCTCACAGAGAGCACATTCTGATTTAAAAGGGCACCCTGGAGGAACAGCTGTGCAGGAGAGGAGTGCCTTGCTCAAGAATACGCAAGGGTAAATGATAAAAGGCTGAGTTGTTCCTCATTTTCCTGTTCATGGGAAACAGGAAAAAAGCTTAATCCTAGCTGTGTTTGTAATTTTAGTTCCAATAAATTACAGAAATGTGTAGATTCAGACATGCAAAGCAAATCAGTACAAATAATTCACGCTTAATTAAAATTTGGTGAACTCTGACAATGCCGTTGAGGAAACTGAGGTCCAAAGAGACAAAAACACAGGGCCTTGTGGTATAAACTGAGCCCAAAGCACATCCAAGAGAAGCCTCTATGTGGCCAAAAAGCCACAAAACGCGAATGAAAACCAAGCTAAAGTTAAACCACAGCTGATGCTTCCCTGTGCATTTCTGACAATGCCATAATCTGATATTGGCTTCATTTATTTGTTACATCCTTCCATCCAAAACCCAGAACTGAGAATAAAGGTCTGGCAGAGCAGATCGAATAAGATTCAGGTTACTGCCGTCTTCAGTTTGGAGGCACAGCGGGAAAAACAGCCTTGCAGGACGAGCCAAACTGCTGTCTGGATGCTCTGCAGATTGCTGCGCTGTGGCTCCATGCATCTGGCATGCAAGAAGGCTTAAAACCCATCTCAGAAGTTGAGGGGGAGACAAAAAAAGAAACTGATGGTACAGAGAGGAATAACTATGTTATATGTTCACAGTCAGAGACGATGAAGAAGAGCCAGCAAGAGTTACTATCTCGAAGCCTTTCAAACCATGCCCAGCTGGGGGGGGGGGGGGGATTTTAGATCTTGCCTGGCCTAGGAGTGTCTCAGGACTCCCCAGAAGGATCTGGAAAATGTTGCTGGGGCTTAGACAACTGCCATTGCAGTCCTACTTAGGAAAAGCAGATGAAAACTGTTGGATCGTTGGAGATTGTAGGCATTCACCAACTAGCCAAGTTGCAGTTGTATGAGGTTTACATAGATGTAGGGCTGTGCGATATGACCAAAATCTCATATCCCGATATAAGACATCTATCGTCCCGATATAAATCACAAAAATGTAACATTTTCTGTAAATTCTGTGAATCTCGGACAGCTCTCCTTGTGTGAAGTGTTTCCAGCTGGGCGTCGTGTACCTGAAGTCGAGTGTTTTAACCGATGCATGAAACGATATATTTTTAGATAAGTTGTAACGGCCGCCGTTTTCTTTGTATTTATTACACAGCGTGCTGCGGGGAAAAGCCTGTTCTAACATTTGAGTCAAAGGTTTATTTTTTAGCACCTGACGGCTCTTTGTTGCTTCTCATCCGTAAATACTCTACATACTCTTTCACGTGATTCAGTTTATTTTGAAAAGTCTCAATAGGATCTTGAGCTTTATTGTGAAAGGTTTATGTGGAAAACAAACAAGCGGACACGCGATGGGTTTTTTTTTTTTTTTTTTTTTTTCTTTTTTTGTGTCCCGTTTGGATCTTTAGCCATCAGAATTGTTGTCTTAAGGCCAAGAAAGATGCCAAGCGGATTTATTTTACCAAGTGGATCATCATGGCCTTGCCATATTGGTCCATTTGATTGACCTTTATTATAATTATGTATTTATTTTATTTTCGGTTGCTACAAATGGGACAGACGTGACTGGGGGATAGGACAGGGAGAAAGAATGAAAGAAAGAGAGGGAGAGAAAGAAAACCAAAGGGGAGAAGAGACGGTGAGAAGGGGGGGAAGAAAGGAAAAAACAAACAAACAAACAAAACGCCTGGATCACCTGTATGGAGAAAAAAAACAGAAGAGAAAGCAAACAACAAAGAGCAACATAATAAAAACAGCACCATCACAATAAACTAGCTAGCAGTAGATAACAGTAGATACTAAATAATAAACGATATTGTGCAGCACGCAAGATAGACAGCGCACAATGTGCTTTGAGGCAGCAGCCAAGAAAGGTGTAGTCCGCGTCTGTGAACACCCGTGTGTACACCTGTGTGCATACCTGTGTGGATCAGCATGCTTGTATTCCAAAGGTTTCTCCATGTAACGATCTGCTAGGGAGTGTGGGGAGCCATAGCCCCGTCCACCAGGGTATGAAGCAGGTATGGAGGAGATCCAGGCCCCAGATATCCAGAGGCCCCAGAGTACAAGGACCCGAGGAGGACCACCAAAGGGGGGGGGGAACCGTGCCACCCTCCTGGGAAGAGCTGAGTAGAGCCCCAAACGAGAGGTCACCCCACAGCTACGGAGCAGAGGCCAGAGGGGGTTGCAGTGGCGTGCCCGCGGGCTCCGCCGGCAGCCAGCTGTGCCAGAGAGGACCGAGCTTCAGGCCCAGAGGCCAGAGGCCTGAGGGCATCCCACCCCCCGGAAGGAGCCCAGCTGGGCCACAGGCGCCCGGCCCCGCCAATCGGCCACCAGGAGTGAGCCGGTACATGCATGAGCGCCCAGCCCCAGATGACAAGGACCACCAACACACCAACGTCTGAGGGCATCAGCCACCGGCAGGGAGTGTGGTGAGGGGAGATAGGCCTCCGTACTTTAGAGGGCCTGAGATGTACCCAGAGAGGTTGAGTCTAAGACCCAACCTGACATATAGACACAGACAAACAGGCACACGCGGACACAGACGTGCATTCCCACCCCCATATGCACAACCAAATACTCGGCACTCACCCAACGTGTAGACAGACACAAATAGACACTGCACAGACAGTCGCACTCCCCAAACATACTCTATATCCCAGGTCCAGGTACCCCCGCCCCCAGAGGGGCAAGCCGCACCTAGACCCTGGAGATGTAACCCTTCTCTCTGGGGTGGAGGCAAGCGGACCACCTCCTTATCTGCAGTAGCAGGGAGGCCCCACAGAGTCCGGGGCAGCCCACCCGACTCCACCCCAGAGAAAACTGCACCCACCCCATCATCCAATCATCTCCCAAACTACACAAGACAATAGACACCCAGGTTGAGTTCATTCTCCCCCTCTCCTATATCTCTCCCCCCACCTGCAGAGTGAGCTCCTGTAGTGAGGAGACCACCTGCAAAGATGTAACAACCTCCCCACCAGTTAGAGAGCCCCCTAGTTGGGCCGATGCACCAGAGGTCCCCTGCACTGGGGCTGAGCCCCCCTGCACCCACCCGCCCACTGCTCCGGCGACACAACAGCCAGGACCCAAGCCCCCAAGGCCCGGCCAGCACCCCAGACCGGGGGGCGGAGCACCCCCAGACCCCCAAGCCTCCACGCCCGTCCCGGACCCTCCCAGGGGCAGCCAGGCTACCGGGCCAGTAACCAACGTCCGCCAGCACAGACCCTCCCCCATCTCCGCTGTACGCAGCCACAAGGAAAACACCATCCAAGAGCCCCAGAGCTTCTAACCAGGTCATGGCCACAGCCCCCAGGTTAGGCCCTCCAGGGAAACGTCCCTAGGGACTCCCCAGACGCCCTAAGGCCGTCCCTACCCCCACATCAACCACAATAGCGAAGGCAGGACCAAACCATGACCCCCCACCCCCACTAGGTGATGAAGCCGATCAAAGGAGCCCAAAGGGATTGATCAAATGTGATGGCAGAGGTTGTATCAAGACTAATGTGATCTATTAGATGGTTTTTATATTGGTTAGAATTAAGATTATTTTTATTTTTCCAGTTAATGAGGACCATTTTCTTGGCAATGCATAGGGCCGTAAAAACAACGTGGGCTGTGTTTATTTCTGCAGTGACCTCATCCAAGTTGCCCAGCAAGCATACTAAAGGGGAGGCTGGAATGTTACATTTCAGACACTTTGATAAGTCTTCACATATCTCACGCCAAAATTTCTGAACTGGTGGACAGAACCAAAGAGCGTGGATGTAATTGTCCGGTGTATTTGCTGTGCAGTGTGAGCAGTTGTTGGAAGGCGTATAGCCCATCTTGAACATCCTATGACCAGTATAGTGCACTCTGTGTAATATTTTGTATTGTATTAATTGCAAACTGGGATTTCTGATCCATTCAAAGGTTTTTAAGCATATCTGAGACCAAAGGTTTGGGTCTAAGTTGATTGATAAATCTGCTTCCCATTTTGCAATAGGAAGGGATATTGATTCATCTATTTTAGAAAGTGTTCTGTATTTTAGAAAGTGTTCTGTACGCGATGGTTTTACCGTCATTGTTGCTAACGACAACCCATAAAAAGAGGCGCTTGTCCGGTCCGTAGTGTGGTTATATAAAATATAAGAGAAAGAGAGAACTTTAATAAATTAATATAGCCACTACAGTGACCATCAAAATGATGAAAAAAAATATTGCCATAAACGTTTATTTTGCGACACCACGAAACAAGCGATAGTGTAAAATGAAACGATAGACGTTTTTATATCGTCATCCGATATATATCGTTATATCGTACAGCCCTACATGGATGTATATTTTCTAAATTCAGAGTAATAATTTAAAAAGGAATTCAATAGGTGAGCACCAAATATGAAACAAAGCCGCAACCCCTCCCCCCTTCAGTTCCTGAGTTATAGCATTGCGCAATGACCAAAAACAGTGTGATGTCACAGTCAAGTTGACCTTTGGGATATAAAATGCTTCATCATTTCATTAATCATTTTACCAACTAAAAAAGCTATTTATAAAATTCTAGCAGTCTTTTAGAATGATTCACTGGATTTGCAATCTGTCTTGACATTGCTGACCTTTTAGGGAACACAGAGTAAACTGAGGAAACCACGCACTAAAATTAAAGTCTCACCAAAGCATGCATTTTAAAGAATGAAGCAAGGGTCTCAGTCATTTGTCAGGAAGTAGCTGATTGACTGAACTCACTGTGTAAGCCAAACCGGGCTACTACGACATCTTTCATAGCAGAAATGAGTTCAGTGTTGTCACTTTCTGGGCTCAACTCCTGGATCTGGGAACATGTTTTTGTTTTTTAAAGTCTGACCCAGAGTCTAGTCTTACTGTCTGTCAACATCTGATCACTGAGCTGTTACCTCTTCTGCCCTAATGCATTTTGTTGTACTACAATCCACCAAAAGCAATGAATACGGTGACCAGAACTCCCAACAGTAACATGAAGCTGTTACTATCTATTTATGTCACACGTGTACTTAGGAACATTGATGCTACCAGTCAGTCAGACAGGTAAACAAACACACCTAAACAGAGGCTCCTAACATCCCTGCACGGGTGTGTAATAAGAGCCGCTGCTCCATCCATCCTGCTCAGAGTATGTCATGCACAGGAACAATATGACCTTTCTGACTCCTGAACCTGGAGGAGAGATGAAGGGAAGGCATCTGCTTTGCTCTCTCTCTCTCTCTCTCTGTGTTAGTAGTCACAGTGCTCTCTCTCCCTAACAGAGGAAGGGCAGGAGTGCCAACTAGCAAAGGGAGTGTTCTGAGAGGGTCAAAGGTCATCATTCATTCCCCTCTGTCTCCTTCCTTCAAAGCGCACTAGAGGATGCAGCCTGACTACCCACACTGATATTTAAGCACTCACTTCTCTGGCAGTGAAAACTGTGAACCAGGCCAAGGCTGAGGCTGCAGGGCACATGTGAGCCGCTGGTCCAGTTGGCTGAACCAAAACTTACCAGTATAATCTAGCGGAGTGGGAGGAAATATCAATACAGCATGCTATCGCAATAATTTGCATGGCAATATTGTATCGATACAGGACACTAAATATGGATATTTTATTGAATAAACAAAAATAATCTGGGAATGCTGTGAAGAAGAGGGCTCAGCTCTTGCACTACCATCCTAAGATAACATTAGCCGAGCAAACTTACATTTTAATTGGCTCAAACAGAAAAAACATCTAATGCTGGACATGACAAAGCTACCTCCTTGTTCACAGCAAGCTCATGGCTCAGTCACACACACAAAAAAAAAAAAAAAAAAAAAAAAAAAAAAATAGTAGAGCAACCTCCTTACAGCTATAAACAAATAAATAAATAAAAATAGTGGCTTTCTGGTGATTTTAACTTTTTTTTTTGCACACTCAAGACCACGTTTCATCATAAGGCAAATGCACAGGTTGATAGGATGCAACCTTTCTGCAAACAGTTACAGTCTGACTTGGGCAGCCTGCAACCACTCTTAGAGAGATCACTGAAGGTCTGCAAAAGGTCTTGCTGTCTAATTTATAGATGCAGACATGGCAGCAGGTTGCAATCAGTCTGAATGACTGCCAGCTAGTTGTATTCTGTTTATTTTTCTATAGAACAGGAAGGTTGCAGAGAACAATTTTAACAGTTAAATCTGAATTTGTGTCTATGTAGATTGCAACAGATACGTGATTCTTGATGGTTTATGAGTTAATTGCTGTATCATTAGAAATCGATTGCATGTAATTGCCAACTTGGCCCCAATTAATTACAGACTGATAGCAGACTTCCATTTTATGGCAGGTTTTACGGTTGATGTGCTTAATAACCTAATTTGACAGTAAAAAAGAAAAATAACTGAAGTGAGATAACTTTATCTTATCGTATATCAACAAAGATTAACGTTGAGGACATAATCTCAATCTCAATTTACATCTCAACATGTTAGTGCAACACTCATCATCCCACAAAATGCTAAAAATCACAATAATGTCATATAGTGCTTGTAATATCGTGATAGTATCATCTCTGGTATAATCCCAACACTGTTGTTTCCCTAGTATGTCCCCCTAAGAGCTGCATGACTAAACCACTCACTCTCACTTTCTTGTTCTCTCAGTTACTTCCTGTATTACAGTTCTCTACAGTTTCTGGATGACAAACACAACAAAGCCAGACCGAAAATTAGGGGGATATCACAAAACTTCTGGACAAATATTCAAATAAAACTGAAACTCCCTCACCTTCAATTAACTGCCCAGTTGTTATGCCTATAAAATGTTGATTAACAGCTGAAAAGAGCGGTTATTGTTTATGGACGGTGTCCTAAAATCTCCAACTAAAAACTGGAAAATATTCCCCTGACAAAAATATAAAACAGAGGAAAGGAAAAGCATCATAATGAAGTTTTGCTTGAAAATGATCTCAGAATTGTTGCCAGCGTTTCTGTACTCAATCTGCTAAGCTTTGCAGTCCAGTTAGGCGGTACTCAAATATGTGCACGAGATACCACGAAATATGTGCACGATGTGTGCATAAAACTACAGACTAAAGATCTAAAAAAATGTCAAATATAATGCATGACACTGAAGTATCTGCAAAAACAGGTACTGTAGATTAATACAGCTCATTTCAGTCCAGCCGTGCGATGGCGTGTGAAAGTCTAGTCTCTCAGGTGCAGCATCCATCCAACCAGGCACTCAAACAGGCTGTTACTACAAACTGCCAACTCAGCAAAGTCATCCCATTACATTTAACTATTGCCTTGGCTGCTGCTTCAGCATGCACACATGCAAGGAGGCAAGTGTGCCTCAGAAAGAGAGTGCAAAAAAAAAAAAAAAAAACCAGCATGCGACACAGGAGCACATATAGCCAGCGTGCAGCTGGTGCAGAGAGATACTGTATGCTGTGCAGGCAGAGGCACTTTGCACACATGCATGTACACGCTCCTCACTGTTCCCGCGCGTGCTGACCGAGCTGTGGACGAGCCAAAAAGCGCCGACCGACAAAGAATAGCAGCCATTGTGACCGGTCGACTGATATTTACTCTCTCGTGGCCCGGAGCTGCCCTGCTGCATATTCATGTGTGTGTGTGTCACAATAGAAAGTCAAAGCGTGGCGATAGCTCTTTCCTCCGGCGTGTTCATTTAACAAAGACCGGCTCGTCTGTGAAAATGTTGCAGAGTGCCCGACACTGGGCGGTTGCTATGACAACCACAAAAGCCTGGAGACCCGCAAACAAACAGCTCGGCTGCTCAGAGGCTCTTAAAAAACAGAGTCCACACACACACTCTCCCCACGCAACACAAGTTTATGACCACAAAAGCATCTGTGTTCAGTGCGTGGCTTCCTCCCTGGATGTCAGCAACTTTTCAGAGATGATCTGTTGGACTCCTAAAGTTCATGTAATCTCGCTCAGGTCATAATAACACAGATGCTGCATTAGATTTCTAAAGGATGCAACAGTGATGTTATTTAATAAAAATATGTTTTAGATGCAGACAGTTTATGCAACAGATACACTTACCTTGTAGATTCAAAGATTTTCACCAGAACATTTAGTCAGTTAAAAGTATATCCTCACAAAATGAATTAAAAGGAACATCCATCCATTTTCTTCTGCTTATCCGGTTCAGGGTCATGGTTGAGCTGAAAACTATCTCAGCTTTCACAGCGCAAAAGGCGAGGTACACCATGGTGACATCGCCAGTTTATCAAGAGACACAAACCACCATGCACGCTCACATTCACACCTACAGCCAGTTTAGAATGACCAACTAACCAAACCCCATGCATGTCGTTGAACGGTGGGGGGATAACCAGAGTACCTGGTTAGAGCAACACACAGAAAGGCCTCAGCCAGCTGGTTAGGTTCGAACTCAGGACTTTGTTAATGTGAGGTGACGGTGCCAACCATTCAACCACCGTGCCTCCAAAATTAAAGGAACGTGTTTTTCCATTAAGGCATCTCGATTGTTTTTTGGTGGGAGTTACCCAGTATTTGAGATATCGGCTAATTTTTCATATATAATGGAACTCATTGGCGCTCCCTCTGTAGTGTCCAAAGCACCAAAAACTTACCAGCAAGGTCACATTCCAGAAATCTACGAAAGCTTTTTAGCCACTGAAATGTTTTTCCCCCTATCTAAGCCACATTTTGACTTACTAACTCAACCATCTGAGATAATAACCTGAAATTTTGACTTACGAATGACAAAAAAAAAAAAAAGATTTTCTTTCAGCTTCCATAGAAATCAGCTCAGTTCTTTCCCAAACTCTTATTTCTACCAAATTACACCAGGATTTGTCATGATGCTCGAACTTCAAATCCATACGACACCCAGGAATAGACACTGCTTTCAATACCGTGGGCAGAAACTGAGGAAATTAAGGCAGATTTTGGTTAGCAATGATTGGAACTACAGTGGCTCTTGCAGCAGCAGTTCTGTTTATTTCCTGTGCTTCTGGCACCATATTGTCATTGCTGATGAAATATTTGTTAAGGTAGGTTGACACTGTTTCTGTGTAGTTGTTGGCAAACTTTTCTCTGCTTCAAACTGGGACTTTAAGAGAAACATAACACTTCTTAGACACAAATAATTGTGTTATCCTATTAAATTTAGCACCATCTTGTAACATCCCAGACACAAAGGACTGACAACACTTGTTGTTGAAACGAGAGCTTTAGTGAGGTCTCAAAAATTCTCCATAAAAAGCGTGAGGTCAACTTTAAGATACTTCACAGAGTTTTTGGTGCTCATGTTCATGTTTGTGCTGCCAGTCTGCAACAATGCTGTCAATTCTGCTGCAACTCCAATTTAATCTTTACTATCAATTAGTGCCCAAGTATCAATTTCTCTGACAACCCTACTCGCTACCTATAGCGCTGAAAGAAGTCCCACAGCACTTTCAAAATTTTGGCATGGAACGTTACCATAAGTAGAGGCTCTGGTGACATCCCTAATTACAACTGTCAACCACATCACTGCACAGAAGGAAGCATCTATCCGTGACGGCGTGTTGGGAGGTAAATCAAATGGCATTCAACCTCAGTTAAGCTAATGTTTAGCCAGATGTATTATGACAGAAAGAAAATGGTTCCTAAATAATCCAACAGTTTCTCTCGGTGCCCTCTCCTCACTAAAGACAATCAGGCCTTTGATGTCTTTGCCTCTGGGCGGCCTTCCCTCATAAAAAAAAAAAACTGTTCAACAATTGTTGAAATCAGCTGTACCTAGTCTCAGTTGCTTTAAGTCACCTCTGAGGTCCCTCACGGTTTGGTCACTGTAAATATGATCTATTCCTCTTTTATTTACCACAGTTGGAATTTAACGTTTTTATTCTGACATTCTGACTAATTTTCAAGTTATTATCTTTACTATATTGTCTGTGTATGCATGTTCGGTGTTGTGGGTTCTTGGAGACCTGGATTGCGAATGAAGGTATCTGTTCAATTCAATTTTATTTATATAGCACCAAATCACAACAACAGTCAAGCGCCCCAAGACGCTTTAGATTATATTTAGGTAGACCCTACAATACATACAGAGAAAAACCCAACAACCATATATCGACAGTGGGGAGGAAAAACTCCCTTTTAACAGGAAGAAACCTCCGGCAGAGCCAGGCTCAGGGAGGGGAGGCCATCTGCTGCGACTGGTTGGGGTGAGAGAAGGAAGACAGGATAAAGACATGCTGTGGAAGAGAGCCTGTTAAGCACTTCGGGTTGGCTAAAATACGCTATATAAAACTGACTTGACTTGAAGCTGTACTCAGCAATATTTGTTCGAAATTTTCGCACTTTGAGCACCACTTCTCCTGAAAGATGCATCACCATCTAACCTTTTTGCAGCTTTTGAATGCACTAGAAATAAATAACTAAAAACATCTTACAATATGAAGTTTTATTTCTTCTTCCTCAAATGTACAAAGTGCAAACTTTGAAGACATCCATAAAACAGCAAATAGCTTCTATCTACTTGCTGAATTTTACATATTTGATGGGACTAAGAACAAGCAGGTTTATGTCCAGACAAATGTCTAACTGAGTATGACGCAAGCTGATAAGAAGACGCAGCACTTCTGATGATCTCACAGCACACAAATTGGATGCAAATCTATGTGCAGATGCTATTCAAATAGACTCTGGGCATCAAAGAGGCCTTGCTGAGCAGCGAGTCATTGAAAAGCCCAGCGTGAACATGTATCTCCCCGCTTCGCTGGCTCAAAGCAGGAGTCTCCCACCGCATAAAGGCCACTCTGTGACGGATCCCATTTCACTGCAGCGTATGTGTCCAAAATGAAAGTACAGCTTGTGTTCCTGGTACTTAAACAAACATTAAGGTCTGTGTTTTTGCAGGAGGCTGAGTTTACAGCATGTGCATACACTTGTAGTTTGAATGTTTCTTTTATATGCTTGCGTCAATTAAATTATATTGTTTATTTGCAGTTAGTATCAATACAATTTTGTTTAAAAAAAAAAAATACAAATTTACGAAGATGCTGGCACTGTAAAGAGAACTTGTTATCACAGCTTCGAGTCCTGAGTCATGCCTGAGCTGTCTCTGACAACAGTTGGACAGCAATGTAAACAGATACGATGAAGCACAGTGGCCGGGTTCAGAGTAATCGTGAGTCAGCTCGAGCTCGGTTTGCCAGCAGCCGTCGTGTGATGGTAGGTAGCCAGTCGTGGTGCTGCTTTGTGCCGAAGCAGCGTTTTTCACTGCTGACCATCACCTGACTCAGAGAAATGCTGAGCTGGGGAGGAGCTACACTGCACTCAAACAAAAGACACTTTCAACTCATCCACCCATCAGCTATACTGCACATGTCCTGTTAAGGCCAATGCACTTCTGCAGTAATTTTCTGTGCACCAAACTAGAAGCGTCCAGGAAAACAGACATTTCTCTCCAAGTTCGCAAACAAAATATGCTTTCCCGATTTATAATTACTTGAATTAACATATTTAATTCTGCAGGTAGCCAGAGCAATGAGTCAGTGTGTCTTTCACATGTCCAAAAAAAAAACCTCATATCTGTAGTTGTTCTCTTCCTCTTTCTACCTTTGTAATTGTTTCACTGTGGCAGACAGCACAATTCACACAGGAATATATTTGTTTTTGGTGTTTGTTGATGATCTGTTTCCAAAGTAGTTCTCAAAAATGCGGATTTGTTCAGTGTTTTAATGTTAATGGGAGAGTCTCGAGGGACAGCTATGTGACGTGGGCCATATGAGGGTGTTTCAAGCCTTTAATAGGTTCTTTCCTTGTTTTTCTGTGGCTAAAAATGTTATCTGTGAAGCTCCCCACGTCAAAAAGGGAAAATACTGAGACCTGTTCATCCAATTTCTTATATTAATGTAGCATTAAATACGGCATTACACGGAAGGAAAAAGAAAGAAAGCCACTAAAGCTGTTGACTTGCATGTACACATCAATTTATTGTGTATAATTCGGTTGAGTTTCAGCACTGAGCCATAAAAACAGTGCAGTCTGGTGCTGTTGATAGCCAGACATACAAAATTAAACTTCGTGTTCATCAGTTCCACCTGCGAGTCAAACAGAGAAGTGGTAACACTCTGAGTTCAGAAAAAAAACCTGAACTGAAAATTTGCTTCAACAGAAACGAGCACTGCCAAAGGTCCAAGTAATACATGCACCCAAACCTTGGTTACAGCATCCTTGACCTATACAGCTCAGCTCCAGGGGCCGCTGACCTGCTCTAACATGAAACAGCCCCTTAAAGTGGTGCCAACCTGCTGCTGACCCCAAAGAACATCCGAGTTTAGCTTAAATATCAGTTTTTCAGAATAAACGTGGCAGAAAAGCTTCAATCAAACGCTTCCATCTAAATATGTGCACCACATATTTTCTGTGGCAATTACATTTGTAATTGTACTCATAATCCTGTATGAAGTTTATGAAACCCTTTTTAAGACTTATGAAATGACTGCCTGGATGATTTGCTCATTGCTCATTTAGAGAAACAGCAAATAGCAAAAAGTCACATGGTATGTGGACTATAAAAATAATTTAAATGTGGGCTCATATTTCCACATCTGGAAGAATGACCAAAAATGGCTACACAAACCTAGATTAGACAGATGCTGCAAGCTGAGATAAATGTGCAGAGAGCTATGATGGAGGCACACCGGCCCCACATGAAACACTTTAATGAAAGTATTGAAACGAGCAGTGGCCTTTCTTCTTTCTTCCTTTGGAGTCTCATCTAGTAAATGCTCGGCTGAGATGACCTTCAGCTGGATCAGTGATTGATTCATAAATCAAAGCCATCAAACACACCAAGAAATGGATAACTTGACTTATTAGAAAGGATGAATGTACCCCATTTTACCCAATTTAAGTTCTTTTATTCCTACTTTTGTTTTGCTCCTGAGAGAAACTCTGTGCTCAGGGCAACACAGCTGAACCACAATTTATCATCAACAGAAAGGAGAGAAAACTTCATACAAATAAAACCATCCAACACCAGTGGATAAAGTGATATGTGATATATGTTTCTCCTCTGGCTGTTCTGAGCTGTATTAGTTTTTGGTCATAGAGATTATCCTTCAAAAAAACTGAGAAAAACAAAGTGTGGGAAGACTTTTATGGGCGTTTAGGAGGACACATGCGCACACAACTGCCAAGACTACAACTCAACTCCACAGTTAGCTACTGTGACGGTTGTACCACCCTCCCTCCTAAAGTCCATCCACCAGCACCAGCACCTGCCAGCACTTCACGCAGCTTAAACCACTCTGCTGCCCCACCGCTCTGCCGAGGGCTCTCCACTACACACCAACAAGCAGCAGGCTGGCTTTCCTCCTGCTTTGGGTTGCCGGGGTGGGGCCATCAAGGGGAGGTGTCTGTTACAACTTGTAATGAGATCTGCTGCGAGCACTTCACAGAAGCTGCTGCTGCTGCTTACCGTCATAAATGAAGTGACGTCAGGAGGTTGCAGGCTAATCCTGCAGGAAACTGACAAAAGAGAGCAGGGCAGGGAGCCGAGGTGTCGCTCAGCCCTCGCTGCTACTGTGCAATTTAAACGCGTATCACAAATAGCACAGAGTCATCAGACCACAATGTGACGTGCCTGCAGGGAGTCCGCTCTAACTGACCATGAGTGCCGGTGGACCACACGATCAATAGCAGCCACGGATTGAAATTCAGACGTTCAATACTTGTCCCACTTTAGAAGAGTGTAGGAGTACAACAGAACAAATAGCCCCCGGCCTCAATTTTCCCAGTGACACTCCCCACGCCAAGAACTCACTTATTATCACTCACAGGATCATTTTCATCTTCATATTTACTTCCTCTCATCTCTTTCTGGCCACCTAGGAAGGCTTAGTCACTGCAGTGAATTTGCCTCCTTCTGAATTAGACTTAATTGCCCACAGTGTAAATAAAACACTAAGAAACATCCCGTCTGTATTGTTCAAATGCTCCAATTGCCCATTTACTACACACAGTGCAAACAGTGATGCACCACCCTGTGCGCAGTGGCTTCCTGATAAAGCTGGAGGGAGATTTCAACATGCCCAGACTAAAACAAGCACGGAGGAAAAAAACAAAACAAGTTTTCCTTAAATCCATTGCCACCCACTCAGCCACACAAAGGGGGATAGATAGTGGAGAGAAAGTAAATAACGGGAAGTGAGGGAGAGAAACGGATGAAAGGAAGGAAAAAGAAAATATAATATGATGGATAAGATGTTTCAAGCTGATGTTATGGAATGATGTTTGTAGTGATTGTTTTTAACCCTATATCTGATGAGTTTTTCACATCCACTTTGTCAGTGAGCTTCCAAAATCAGTTAAGCCATCCAAGAAACAATCTTACATCATGTGGGAAGTGATCAACAAAAGCAGATTTTTGATAAAGAAAAAAAAAAAAAAAAAAGAGTATCTGGAATAGGAAGTGTAAGATCAGACTCTGGAATTCAGGAATATTATAGTTACTAGGCCTCCATATTCTGGGTGTAGGATTATTTTCTGTAAAAAGGGTGGCAAACTGCTTCCTGGAAATCCATTTGTTTAATTTGACCATGTTCTTAGCTCGTTTGCTAATTAGGAATGTCCTTCCTGTTTTTTCCCCTCAGTCTGGAAACTTTGCAGCTGGTCGTTAAGTGCTATGAGTCCTGTTTTACCATTTCTTTCAATGTTAAATGAACTCAAAAGCAAATTCTGGAAAACGAGGTTACCTGCTATCTGAGGGTGTGACACTTTTTGCAATTGCTCTAGGACTGGATGAATGAAGCTTTCCACAGCGACTGTCGGCAACCATTTGCAACCAGTTGGGTAATACTAATTTTTGCCCTCATAACTGGTGGTTAGTAGGTGGTCACTGACCAGTCTGTGGACCCATGTGACTGAACCTTACCATCTTTTTTTCTCCTACAAAAACTGAGGAATAGAAACAAATCTTCTCTTTTATTAATCGGTGTAGGTTAGCCATCTCCCCAGTTTCCAGTGTTTATGCTAAGCTAAAGCACCTGAAGAGGGAAGTCATTTGATAGCTCAAACTCTAACCTTGCTGATGATGATGAATTATTGAATCCAGGTTGACAATGTGACAATAGACGGCCTCTTGAACACACTCTCTTTGTCCCGAGCCCTGAAAGCTCCTCTGTCCGAGTCTCTTCTTCCACTCACTGCCTCCTCCCCCCATGTTCTCCTTTCTTGCCCCTGAGCTACACCCACACAGATGAATGAATGGAAAGGTGTGCCTGCGCCCTGTTTTTACCATGGTGTCTGTTTACTCAAAGCTTTTTTTTTCCCCCTTTTTTTTTTCTGTATAGGAAACGCACTACAGCTGCTCCCATGAGGAGGCTTAAAGCTAATACACTAGCATGTGCACAGACCCTCTGAGTACAGTACAAACCCCCTCCTGGCTTCAAAGCAGTCAGCACATGCACTTGAGAATGCATGTGGTGTGATTAATAGCATTAGCGGAAGAAAGACTCGACTACATCCTTCCCATGTGGTGCATGAAAAAAATTCTTGGAAACATGCAGACAGATCATCTATAAACGCCCCTCTGGGTCGTACGGTATTGAAAACATGTGACCATAAGTGTGCAGTGGATCCACACATGGTTGCATATTGGGTATTGAGCAGATTTATTTTTTTGGGATCGGCAGTGTTGTCTCCACAGGAAATGCACCTTGACCCCAAAGCTCAGAGTTAATGCAGAATCTAAAAAGTCTGGGGTCTCAAAGAGGCTACAATGCCGTACACATAACAACAAACTGCAGTCTATGCAGCATTAATTGTCATTCATGAAACTTCAAATGAAGCAAAGCAGTCAAACGTATCCAAACCCGTGAAACTAAGTAATTAAAATTCACTGCACAATGGGTCTTGAAACTGTTTTAATGACCGAGGGCTTGGGGTTGACTTCTTTAAACAACGTTTCTAAATTTGGAGCTAGAGAAAAGTCAAGAATTTGCATCAGGGCCCGGGCCTTTGGGAGCTGCTCAGATAAGAGCCTGGTAATTGCTCACATTTGACTTTTCAAACAGTGGATTCTTACAAACTAAGATGTACTGTTCAGCTGGATGAGGATAGATTAGCATGCACCTTCCTGAAACAAATAAAGGAGAAACTGTTCAGCGATGAGAATTTCACCGACGGCATGGAAATGTTTTTGCAGGCCAAGAACAGACGAGAAGTTGTGCAGCGGTCCGACCTTCTTTCTTCAGACAGCTGGGAACAACTTTCTCAGTCGCTGGCTCTCACTGCATGGTAACACACACACAGAGGAGATACATCCACAGTGCTGCACATGGCTATTCAGATATTCAAGTTTAAACTAATTCTTCCAGCAGCATCTGATCAGGAAAAATCTGTATCCAAGGAAAAATTCAGGTAAAAAAACAAACAAACAAAAAAAAACAAACACTAAGCAATGCTCCAAATGCAGGGACCTAAAGCACACTCATGCCAGAAAAAAGATCCCACCACAATGCCAGTGAGTTCTGAGAAAATACTCCTGCACTTCATAAGGAAACTAGACATAAAGTGGGAACTGACATTTGCCCCTCTGATTCCAGCACTCTTTACTTTGAACTAACAAAGTTTCATGCCTTTGCCTTGCACTGTTGCAGTGTTATTTCCTTGACAAATCCAGTCAATATAAACTCAAAAAAGCCGGTGCGGTTGAAGAAAGAAGGTGTCGTCAGGTCTCAATTTTCCCCTGAAGACAAACACACACAGACTCACAAGATACAGACAATACCTACTTCATAGCATAGCTGGTAATCATGAAAACTCATTGAGTTACATCTGAGAACCATTAATGTCCAACTGTGTGCCAGTGCATCCAGTAGTTCTTCCAAAAATTATGAACTCAGTAAGGGAACATCACATAAGAAGCAATTAAAGTAAAAACAGCTCCTTCAATTTGACATTTCCTGGGCAAACAGTGACACCAGTCCTCCAACTAAAGCCCCGGCAGAATAAAACACCTTCTTGAGACGCAGAGTGGGGTTATGTAAGAGTCATTAGACACAGGTCAGAGTCTTCTGACACACCGTACATGTGCCAAAAGCTTCAGGCCATAAAGAGGAGAGGGTTTCCTCCAGACTGAAAGCTTCTCATTATCAGCAGATAACAAGATGTTTCAGCTAATTATGAAACCGACTCCATCAAACCCACATCGCGTTCACGCCGGATCAGTTTACAGGAAGATTTTACAAAAGAAGAAAGGAAGCAGTTTCATGGCAGGAATCTTGTTTTTGGTTTGAATCCCAAATGAGAAAACTGGAAGAAACGAGGAAAACGTTCAGTTTTTCATGGGAACGCACATGTAGCATTCAACAGGTTGACAGTAAATGCTTCTTTGATGAATAAAAATCTATTTCAGTCAAAATTATAAACACGTCTGTATCATTAAAGCACTGCATTTCAATTCAAGATAAAACTTCTGCTCTTTAATATCTGGAATATAAAATTTGCACATCTCCTCTAAGCACACCCCTCCAGCTGAGCTAGGAGCACGCACATAAAACTTCCTATGATGGGGAGAGTGGATGATCCCGTGCCCTCTCAGCCTGGGTGTCAGCATGTGACCCCATCAATACAGAAAACGAGACAGAGCCCTGAGAGCCGTGACCGGGGTATCATGACTGCTTCTCCTGGGAGCCCCTGTTGGGATTTATAGTCTGGCTGCAGTAACCACAACAGTAGGATCCACCTGGGAGTTCCTGAGTCTTCTAATAAGATATCTTTCACTCACATATTGAATTTTGAGACTTTTTAGTGCTTCACAGGGAGCTGCAGCCACCCTGACAGATGACTAAGTGACTGAGAAAAGGATGCTGAACCGCCTCCTGCTGACAAACAGACAAAAGGTTGCTCACTTCCCTGAAGCATCTCTGAATCAGATAAAGGCCGCATCGGAGAAACGACCGGGACTTCTTCACAGTCCACACATGGTCGTTTGTTTTTTTTTTAAAAAGTCCTCTAAATATAAAGATACATCACAGAAACGGGAGAGTGGCTAACACATCCCAGCAACATGTCACATCTCGTCTTCTTAACCTTGGCAATAGCTCTCCAGGCTTTCTGAAGGTCTTTGGCTGCTTTTTCCACTGACGTCCAGTCTCGTAATCAGAATCATCAAGGGAAGAAAACTTTCCTAAGAAAGTTCAGGCTGCGTGAAGAATAAAGATCGCCATACCAAATACTGACTTTCAAGCTCATTAGCGCTTAAAACTCTGTTTTTACCTTATATTCTGTATTTAAATCCATGTTTACATACATATTAATAAATGTTTCCCATTTTCCTAGGAAGATATAAAGAACATTAACACAAATTCATCTTCCAAACTTGGAAACGGTTTAGGATAAACCAAGAAAAGGTCTTTGCTTGTATTTTTTTGTAGCCTGTCTCGCCCCGAGGAAGCGGATAACTTGAATTTGTTCACATGTTAAACCATGACTGTGGACATATTTTAACACTATCACTTTGACTATTGCACATTTTGCAAAGCACATGTTGGGAATGTTTTACATTAAAGTTGGCTGAGCAACAACTCTTCCCACTGACTGTGTGTGTGTTTTTCTGTTTGTTTGTAGACCGGAAATAGTGCAAATATTATCCATATTATTAGATTATATTATATATTTAAACAAACTAAATACACGTATTAATTTATGTTCCCAAACTGACCCTCACAAGTTTAAAAAACAAAAAGCATTTTCTCTTTTGTTGTTCATATTTTCTGCATATCTCAGTCCTATCGTGCGTTTCATTTAACTGCTATTATAGGACTTAAAACCCTGTTTCTCTCATAAGGTCACTGACAAAATGACATTTTACTGGCTCAAAATATCATTCAAGCGCTATGTACACAAACGATGATAAGCACATATGATTGAGTGCAGTCCTTGGTGGCAGTGGTCAACAGGGCTCAATGACAGGCCGCAGCAAGGAAAACATCACATGACACAGGCGGGCAGTTTACTGAAAATGGAAAATAAATGTGACACACTCTTCAGCCTGCTCATGTTTTATGTAGTGACGAGGAGCAACATTTCAGCACTTGACGCCTTGATCAGTGTGGAGAGCAGAGCTGCCTGGGAGACAGAGACAGAGAGGAAGGTGGGTGGCTGGAGGGTTTTTTTACTCTTTTGACATCCACCACTTTGTCACCAACGATCTGACACTCTTCTCCTTTTGTTTAAAAAAAAAAGAGAAAGAAAAAAAAAAACAGGATGTGGAAAGGTGCATCATGGGAACAGAGGAATTTGATGACAGGAAGCATTTTGAGAGGTGGCCAGAGCTGACATTACACATCCTATTATGCAATGTAGCAAACAGCTGCCAGTGTGGAACAAAACACTCATCTCTTACAGGTTTTCTTACTAGAAGTAAAACGTCACACCGTCATTCATGTGTTGAGTCAGTTTCCTGAGTGATGAAACTTGATGTTTTTTAGGACACGAGCAGCCAACAGACTTGCTTATTTACAGAACTAAAATATCCATGTATGGTGAAGGAAATCACTCAGCAGATCGCCACATGGGAAAATCTTTGAAATTTTTACTTCAGTTATTGAAATTATTGCTTATCAAATTAATCGTGCTACTTCTTCCAGAAGAGGTTGAGTGACTGTACGTGGATGTTGGGCAGGGTGCCGAATTGGGAAGTCTGCTGCCTGTGACAGCCACGCCCAGTGCTGATTGATCACAGTGGTGACTGATTCGCTTTACAGACACTTCCCACATATGCATCACACAGACAGACAGGCAAGCCTCTGCAAAGCCTTCCTGGCCACATAGCACATGAACTCTCTGACATCACAATTCAGAGAAATCTATTGATCAGCACGTTGATTCTGCTGCTGGCAGTCACCACAAATTAAAGAGACACACACTTTTCTGCTCTTTGCCTCAGAGAACAGGTATGCTCTGCGTCTGTCTCCACTTTATTGGCGAAGGTGAACAAATCGTGAGATCAGAGGCTCTGATCTGTGACCTGGCTTGTAGAGTCTGGCCAGGGGAATGTGGGTGTGGGTTGGGAACACAGAGTTTAGGGGTGTGTGAGATGGGAAGTAGGAGGCGGGAGGTTTACAGGCAGATCTGGTGGAACGTGCTGCAGCTCATACCCTTATAAGGACAAACCTGGACAAATTAGCTAGAGCAGTTAACACCTGAACTCCACCTTCCAGCTACAGAAAAACAAAATGACCAAAAATTAAAGGAGCGCGACGATAAAGTTCACTCTGAGTGATCACTAAGGAATGTATCATGTGATAAAAGGTGACAATATGTGAGCTTCATGTAACCTTTGGCAGAGGGCAGCAGACACCTGGGTATGCAAAGACATTAGGATTTCAAGATTAGAAGATATCTTTGTGCATGGGAGTCAGGTCAAGACTTGTATCGGACTCCAAATATTTTAAGCACTCTCAGACACGCCAGGCTTGTGTGTGTGTGTTAGTGAATTGCAAAAGAGCCTGGAAAAAAGCCCTCACCTGTGTAATGTGCTCTTTTTTGTACTTTTGCACTGTTAAAAAGTTTAAAAGACCCTTGAACAGTAAAGAGACACCCAGCATGGACACATATGGCCACTTGGCCCCAAAGAGAATTAATTTGGTTGTAAATTTTTATCCACCTAATTATCACATCTTGGTGGTCTGTATCAGTATCCAAACAACAGCGAGTTTAGATAACTCCAGTTATATTCTACAACAGCAAAAACCTTCAAATAATCAGCTATCGTTTCATTCTATGTTTAAGTACAGTGACCAACATCTTAGATGTTGAAGCACTTAAACACTAAGATCAGAATAAAGAAAGTTATGAGGGAGAGACTGAAAGAATGAAAGGCTTCCTGGTTATCTGTACATCAGCAGTAGAGCTGATTGCTGAAGCTTGGGAGGAATTTTTGAGTGCTGCGTGAACACGGAGAAGCGTGCACGCGTGTGACAGTTATCTATGCCCTCCTTGGGGCAAAGGACAGAGGTGCAGGCCTGAAGAGGAAGGTGGGGGCTGCTGTGATCCCTCTCAGTCTGTAATTGTGTCTGGTCAGACCTCAACATAACCCATCATCAGTGCTCTGTCAGACAAGGGGAAGCTTACATGAATAAATATTCTTGCTCTCTGCTGGATGATTAGATCAATGAGGGCCATGCAGGCACAAGAATGTGCAGGTTATCACAGGCAAGTGTTTCACCACAAATTCTGACTTGTTTGTGATATGGGCAGAACAAAACAGCCAGATGAAACTTGCCCGTTTGTTGCATGATGACCTTTATATACCAAAAGCTCCTAAAGGAGCGCCAGCAGGAGACAATTACGTACTGATGTCCGAAGCACTTCTGTCTACTGTTCACACCTGACATCAACCCCGCATACCTTTCCTTTACTTCCCCTTCATCTGCTCTCGACCGGTAGCAGCCTGCCGATGACATAATCCAGGAAACCAGAAGCCGAGAGCTTCGTAGAGCAAGAAAGAAACTCGGGGAGAAGTTTTCCAACAGCAGCAAGAGGGGCCGATTATTACCATTTTTGGGCACGCTTGCTCCCATCCAAGCCCAGCCCAAACCAAACCACAGCTTACTCAGATTCCACAGCGTTTTTCTTCCCCCTTTTTCAAAGCAGAGGACAAGTATGGGGAACAGGGAGGGGAAAAAGTAGCACCCATTCTCGAAACAGACCATTCATATTCCATTTGGAAAACGAGCAGCAGCTGGGAGACGCGTGTAGAAGATCCGGACTTGTTAAGACGTCTTAAAGCTCTTTATTGAAAATATAAACTGTGCAGTTCGGGTTACAGCGCTCATAATCACTCAAAGGGGAAGAAAAGTAGTGTCAGAAGTCAAATGGCTAACTTTCTATCACTGGCAATAACACCGCAAACAACTTCCTAACTAGAAACAAGTACTCCTTTGTTAGTGGCGCTAGAAAATACGTAGAATCCGCGCGTAAAATGGCTAAATAAAGGGGAGTCGGAGGGAATTATGGTGAGTTTACCCCCCTTCTCACACAAATACACTCCATCCCCGGGTTGTTAATCATGGCCTAATCCACGTCTCATCATAAGCCAGATGACAGGAGGGGCCAGGTACACACCATATGCAGTCAAGCGCATGGCTGACATCTGTTGCGCTGAAAAAGTGGCCGTCCCGTCCGCCTTCTAATTGTCCCTCCTCATACGCTTTCCCTCCTGCTGCACGTAAAGTGCTGTTCCTACACACGGTCCATATACGTCTACAGCTCTGCGGGATATCCGCAAGTCTCTCCGAGATCTGTAGGCGAGAAAAGTTTTGGAGCCGCATTTAAAAGTACCCAAAGAAGCCGCACAGGTGATTTTGGCCGCGATAATGAGCCTGATAATTAAAGCAAACCACTGCCAGCTGGTTTTTGGGGCTGCCGTTGGTTGTCTGCTGGCTCCACTAACGGATCGATCTGGAGCCAAAGTCGCCAAGTGCACATCCAAGCGGACTTGTGGCGATAATATTAATGAGCTGTGTTATTAGAGCCTAATTATTATCACAGGCAAAAATCCCACTTCCGCACGGGAGACAGAAGGAAGTCAAAGCCCTTACCTTTCTCTGCTGCTTCTCCCATGCAGGATCCAAGAGGAGATCCCGATCCCAGTCATCTTCTTGTTGCATATAGTCATTTTCTCCATCATAGTGTTCCATATTATACATGTATATATAAAGCTTTATATATAGACGCTCTCTGCTTGTCTCGTAAGTCCTCCGGTCCTCGGCGAGGTGATGTTTTTTACAGCAGCTCAGTCTACTCTCCTCCACGCATTCAAGACGGTGTGTGGATGAAATTAACGGTCCACCCCCGGCTTCCCTCTCTCGCTCTCTTTTTCTCTCTCTCCCTCCAACTCTGCCTCTTTTCTTCTTCTATCTGCTCTATTTTTTTTCCCCCAGCAGGAGCACTCAGCCGTAAGCAGGCAGGCAGTAGGCAGGTCTAGTATAGAGGAGCGACGGACGCAAAAACTTTGCCTCAGACAAATTGGAATCCATAGCAGACCGAGGAATCCGATTGGACGCCTCTGGGACTCAGAAACCGCCTCCCCGAAGCAGACTGGCTGCTTGGGCTGTCAGTGGTGAGGCTTTATAACCAAGGTTGACTGCCTGGGTCGAGCCAAATATCTTTCGGCCTGTAATCAGAATAAAACAACTGTATTTTTTTTTAATTTCAATTGTTTTATTTAAATAATTAGAGGTAATAATCTTTCCGCAAGTCAAAGTATCAAAAAGTAAAATTAAAAGCTGTGCATTCAAAGTGAAGTAGAGGAAAGTAACCTAGAAACAGGGGCGTTTCTAGGTATTTTTTTTTCAGCGGTGGGGGCTTCCCAGAAAATATTGAAACCAGAAATAAAATTATGGTAGAAAACAGGCATAGTAAACATGATTTTCGTGCTCATGTGCAGCCCTGTTTCCTGTTTCAGACTTCTTATGTGAGTGGAGCTTCACAAGAAGGCATGTTGGATAATTGTTCTGCTAGGGAGAATTTAATGCATTTAAACTTTAAATGCATTAATGCAAGTAAAACCTATAATCCTACTTCAGTAGCTTAATAATGCACAGGTTGTATAATCCAAATATATTCCCAATATTTAATGCACTTATTATGTCCAGTAACACTTTTCAAAATGATATTATTGGATTATGATAACAGATTCACTGATGCATGTATCTCTTTAATGTTCCAGCTGTTGATGATTTTAATCACTTATTTATTGTTCTGTAACTTGATCTACAATAAGGCAATTAATCTGCAAAAACACTTAGTAACAAGACCTTTAAAATAATGCAATGCGGTAAAAGCAGAAAGTAGCATAATATGGAAAAACCACGTGCTTAAGTAACAGTACTCCAGTCCAGTGGCTTTGGTGGATGGGGCACCAGGGGACCAGTCATATTTTGGTAGGTTGTTTTGCAGAGTGCATTGCAGTTATACCAAATGCCACACTTTGAATTTAAAAGGCTATATAGGTATTAAAAGTAAAGTAGTCCCCTCATTATGCAGAATAGCCTCTTAAATATCATGTACTGGTATTGCTTTAAATGTTTTCATTATTGTTCAGGCAGTAACACATAAGCAGGATATCTTTAAAAATATTTACTACATTTATATTTTAAGCAAACTGGAATTATTTGTGTGACTGTAAAGCAAACATAAAGGAGTGGTTTCAAAGAGGGCTGCATTCATGTTGTGGTGTTGTGTTAAAAATTTCGGTCACTATTGAGATGCTTTCCAACTGTTTTGATATTATCCAGCAGGAACGAAGCTCCTCTTTCAATCTGTTTAGTCATAAGTTGGGATCCAATGACATGAACCAACTCCAACTAAAGTTTGGAGAAAATATTTGACATCCAAGAGGAGGTCATAAGATCGTACAGTCATCAGCATAAAAATGAAAAGAAGCACAACCCAAGAGAGATCATGCATAAATAATAAAATCATTGCCAAAACTGATGCCTGTTCACACATCACACTTGGCAAATGCAAAGAATGATGCAAAGTGTGGATGAATGAAACCAGTCTGACACTGCATGCAAACGTGTTGTAAATTAGTGAGTGTGGACAAAGAAAAAACTGGTCCTACTAAACAGGGACAATTCTGTGGCTCAGAAACACTTCAGAAATCAGCATCTGTGACACAGTTCACTCAGCCGTCCACAATTGAGAGTTAAAGTTAAAGAAAGTTGATTTTAGTGACTTTGAATCTGGTATGGTTATTGGCCCGAGTTTTTCAGAAACTGCTGATCTACTAAGAGCTGAGCTCACTGCACTCAAATGGCGTCCACAGTCACCAGATCTCAATCCAACAGATCACATTTGGGAAGTGGCGGAACAGAAACTTCTCATCATGGATGTGCAGCTTACAAATCTGGAGCAACTGTGTGATGCTATCATGTTAACCAAAATTACAAAGGTGCAGAATGTTTTCTGCACCTTTGTAATTCTATGCCACAAAGAATTAAGTCCATTCTTAAGTCCAACCTGGTATGAGCAAGGTTGGATAACAATGAGATGTAAAAACAACAAAATTAAATCCAACATCATGCTATAAAAATAATAGATTATTGGACAAGGTGGGTAAGGGGGTTCCTTTTGTCTGAGCCCCAGTCCTGCTAATCTCATAATCCATCCATTTACTACAGTATGAGAGCTGTGAGTAGAAAGGTGAGTCACCACAAAGCTCCTGCAAACATGTGAAGAGATGGCCAAGTCTGTCTGCCTTGTAAGGTAAAACCGGCTATATCTTTCTCTGTCACACACACACACACAGAGGCATACACAATGCAGGAAAGCGGGATAGACCTGACAGTCTGGAGAAAGTGGAGCTCTTCCATATATGGACAAACTTCCAGTGGTAAGTGTTTGGAAAAGTGATGTCACAGTCAGAGAGCAGGCTGCCAGCTCACTGCCTGCAGTCCCCAGCTAAAAGGAAGCTGCCTGCCACTGCTCTGCACCTACAAAGGAGCAGAAAGAGGCATGCAGCAGCAGCTCTGTGGCTCAAAGATGGAGGCAGTTGACTGCAGCTTTTACTAAAGAGTTTGGACTCATACACACTCCCATTAGCTAATTAGCCTACAGCCATTTGAAGAGCAAAGCAAAGCAATTCATTACATTTACTTTTAATATAATTCCAGAAACAGCTAAAAGGTGAGACAGTGGCTATTATCTATGTGAACTAACTCTGTTTGATAAGTCATTTGCAGACT
This sequence comes from Perissodus microlepis, assembly GCF_051167445.1. NCBI lineage: Eukaryota > Metazoa > Chordata > Actinopteri > Cichliformes > Cichlidae > Perissodus > Perissodus microlepis. Next base: position 15,145,741 of record NC_140479.1, on the reverse strand, counting down.
AATGATTTAATTAAGAAAGCAGAGCCTGCAGCCACACTGTTTGCATCTTCAGGTCTTGAAGCTAACAGTCATATGCTATCTAATGTTAGTAAGCTGATGCTTTATATTTAGCATGTCTGTGTAGGTTCTCAAAGTCAGGGCTAAAATTCAAAGCAACAGGAATTCTTCCCCCACTCCTAAATTTTGGATCACATGAGCTAAGATCTAAATCTTGGGGCATTCAATTTGAATTTAGAAATCCGAAATTCCAAGTTCCCAATCAGAATTTTCAACTGGAAACCCCTCCCACTTGAGTTGGAGTTCCAACTCCAAAAGTCAGAGTAATGCTACTCCACCCCAGACTCCACAATCCAAGATGACAGCAGTGCACATAAACAGCAGTAAAATTCGACAAAGTCTGTACTGCCACTGTTGTATATTACTCACAACACAGACCAGCCGCTATCCATGAGTGTGCTGAAGCACAAACAAGTGTTACACCATATTGTTAGTGATCATGCCTCTAGTGGTGCAGTGGTTAACATGTTCATTTAGTAATCAAAAAGGCATCTACTTCAGTTTCACCCAGAGATGAAAATTCTCTTTAGGGTTGTGTCTGGAAGGGCATCTGGTGTAAAAAGCTACCTTTGTGGAAAGGAAGGAGCTGAAAGGAGCCATCAAGCTGTATTGCTAGTAATGCATAACTGGGTCTGCTTTGCTAAGGAGCAGTCAACGTGCGAATGATGGGGAAAGAGATTTCAAGAGTGCATTATAGGTGGCTGATATTTTGTGTCCTAGGGCACCACCTCTTTTCAGCGATGGTGTCCTTTCTCCTTTAGGTGCAGATTTAAAGCTCAGTCTTGCTTTGAGGAGCTGTTTCTACGTAAAGGCCCAAACTCTCTTGCACGGCATATGTTTTATTGTTTAGCTTCTTTGTGTATTTTGTCCTTGGGATGAACCAGATTTTGTCTGAGGCTGTTGCTGGGTCTGAAGCATGCCGAATGTGATGTTTGGACAAAATTTTGAGTTTTTCCGACAAGCCTGTCACATAAAGAACGCCAGTGTTGTTCCTCCTGCTGTTCTGCTTCTCCCTGGTTAATATCTTTTCCAAGGCCAAGTTTAATAACCACATATTTTAAGTGCTCTCTTAATGTGCTGTGTGTCCCTTTTCTGTCCCTCGTGCCTAAGAGGAAACGCTCTCTACTCAGCAGTTCGAGGTCATGATAACCAAGTTTTTGTTCCAGTGGGCGGTGGGAGTCCGAGAGTTTTTATATCTGAAGAAGTCTCTCAGATAAGACGTGAACCATGAACTAAAAAAAGGAACTCTGGTTGCTTTCAATTAAAGGACCAGCACACACAATGCAGCCAAAATGATGGAAAAGTATATTTTGACCCTGAAGGGAAGTTGAGATTACTTATGACAAGCTTCTCAGTCTCTTTCCAGTTTTATGATGTCCTCCTCTTGTAACATGAACAAGCTTTCCAAACTTTGAGAATGATAATGAAATCAGCTAACGTGTGAAAAAAAATCCTACCTGGAAAAAAAAAAAGAGCATTTAAGAGGACATTTGTTATTAATGGATGCTGCTGCTATCAAATTAAATTCATGGAAAAAAGAAAGTAGACATTCTTTAAATTCTATGATTTCACATTTCTCAACGTAATAAAACAAATCATCTTGTCCTTAGCAGGTTTTATAATAGATAAATACAGCCTCGCTGTGTCAATCAAATAAACTTCCTCAGAGAGTGTGAGCTCCTCTATAACACAGATGTTTTGGGAGTTTTCTAGTCTGGAGCATCCAGATATGTGTTGTTCTCAAGGTCTTTCCAAACAACTTGAAGTCCACCATTCCACAGTGAAAAAGAATATAAACAAGTGGAAAACATTCAAGACGGTTACCAGTCTTCACAGGAGTGGATGTCCCAATTTCACCCCAAGGTCAGACTATGCAACACTGCAAAAAAACAAACAAACAAACAAAAAAAAATCCAATCCAAGAGCTACATCTCAGACTCCCCAGGCCTAAGTCAGCATGTTAAATGCTAAACTCCACAAAAGCACAATTAGAAAAAGACTGAACAAGTATGGCTTGTTTGGACAGGATTACCAAGAGAAAGTGTCATCTGTCTAAAAAGAACATGGCACTGCTTAGATTTGCAAAGCTGCAAGGGATGAAACCACAATACCTCTGCAACAAAATTTTAGACAGATGTGACTGATTTCTGTCCATAATGCATCACCATGTTTAGTGAAAACCAAAAACATAGCATATTAGCACAAACAGCTCAAAGCAACTGTCAGCACAGCAGTGGTGGTGTGACAATTTGGGCTTTTTTGCAGTCACATGACCCGGGCACCTTGAAGTCATCGACTTGACCGTGAACTCCACTATAGAGGAGAGAGTTCTATTTTTAGAGTCAAATGTCTGGCAGCTATAGCTTGGCTTAAATTGGGTCATGCAACACGACAATGATCTCAAGTACAGCACTAAAGAAAAAAAAATGAAGGTGCTGCAATGGCCAGTCAAAGTCCAGACCTCAACATGATTAAAATGCTGTGGTGGGACCTTAAAAATGCTGTGTACAAACAGATGCCTGCGAACCTCAATGAACTGAATCACATTGAAAAGAAGCCAAAATTCCTCGAGAGTGATGTGAGAGACTGACAAAGTCTGCTGAAGGTGGTTTTACCAGCTGTGGCATTATGGGGTGTACTTTTCACACTCTGTTGCAGTATTTTGACTTAATTTTTCTTTGATAAATAATAACATCCAATATGCCGTATAGTGTTGTCCATCTGAAGTTGGATTTAAATCATTTTAGAATCTGGTAAGGACGAGACGATTTTTATTATGACCTGAAATATAAAAACCTTAGACTTGAAAGAGGGAGTATTTTATTTTATTCTCCAAAAATCAGGACACTTTAAGTTGTTGAGCCATTTCAAACTAGTGAACTGACCAACACTGTGATCTCTACAGCTATACTGCTAATAAGGTTTCTATTTTTATGCTTTAAAATACAGCCAAAACTAATAGAAGTCCACCCCAGAGAGCAGCAACAGGAGCTCTAATTGGCCGTCTGACAAAAGAGGCTCGTCCTCTCAGTGCTGCAAATGGTGGCTTATTAAACGCATCAGTTAACCCATTCTAATTAACCGCTGAAATATGTATAATTACTCTGGTGGCACACTCCACGCCGCACAGTTTGGGTGGGCAGACAAGGGGAATTTCTGTGCGGTCCAACTGCTTGACGTCAACATTCAGCAGAATCCCAGAATATCTTCTGAAGAGTTAGTGGTGCAAAGACGCTCGGGCCTGCTTTCTGAGGCACACGGGTCATGTGAAGAGCTGGTGCATTTGGCTCAGTCTGGTCTCTGGCAAGTTCCCAAGGTATTCCAGTCATGTCGGGAGGGGAATTCTTAAATAGCTGTCCTTGCTGTTAAAGCTGAGCCATGTATGGGATACTGCAGCACAACCATGATAATCCTATTGAGTTGTACATGTGTTTGGGTTTGTGGTCAAACATCAGGAGCCAAAACACCATCTGGGATCAAAAGAAACATACTGCAGGAACAGGATAGAGAACAGCACGACTCGGTCCAAAACAAAAGGTTGGTGCTTTTAGCGTACAGATTTGCAGCAGCTTGCAGGAGCTGATTTTAACTGAGAGCTCAGGATCAAAAAAACGAGATTGGACAAAGCTCCTAAAAACATGGTTTAAAATCTGTACCTCTTAAACAAAGCAGGACCAGTGTCCTTGGATAATTATTCCTGCAATAGGCCAAGTTTTTAGGCAACTTATCTGAATAAATCTAAAAAGGCTTAGCAGCTCAATTAGATTGATGTTATGAATTAGAAAGTTGCCACCTTGAACAGTGGCTAATGCAGTTTGCAGATTTAAACCAGGGGAAAAAGTGTTTATTTCCTGTAATGTCAGAACTACAGAAATCTTATATTTCAAGCATTCAAGAGCCTGATTATGCCACTGAGACTGAATTTAGTTGGTTTTAATTGGACTGAGTTTCCAATAAATATATATGGAGATATTGCTAAATCCTTACTTGATGATGAGAAAGACAAAATATGCAAGATGCAATGAATATTTCTTTTTCAGTCACCTTTCTAAATCAACATGTGTTAATAAACCTCTCTGCATTGAATCACACTTGTTATTAATCTCTGTCTCTATTCCACAGCATGTCTTTTATCCTGTCTTCCTTCTCTCACCCCAACTGGTCGCAACAGATGGCCCCGCCCCTCCCTGAGCTGGGAGGTTTCTTCCTGTTAAAAGGGAGTTTTTCCTTCCCACTGTTACCAAAGTTCTTGCTCATAGGGTGGTCATATGATTTCTGTATTTTTTCTTTGTATGTATTACTGTAGGGTATACCTTACAATATAAAGCGCCTTGAGGCAACTGTTGCTGTGATTTGGCGCAATATAAATAAAATTGAATTGAAAATATAGAAATCCCTCATCAGAAACAACCAAAACTGTCAGAAAAAGATGTTTTGTGTAAGAGCATAACACTCCACAAGGAGGCTAATGGGAAAATTAGATTTTCAAGACTTTTATGTAACTTAAACTGACACGGTGTCTCCTCCCAGGCCAGTACAATACATGTGATTAAACCCATTCCTGCTCCAGTGGAAGTCCTCAAAGGCTTTGGCTCGAGTGGCCCTCTATGAGGGAAGGAAAGGGAACAGAGAGCCAGTTAACCTTCCCTGAACAAATACAGATAAAGAGTTCACAAACAAGTGCAGTTCTCCTCCTAATGTGACCACCCAAGGACACTTAAGTTTTCTGTGACGTGTGTGACCTTTTTCGGGTTTCTTAACTGTCCACATAATTTAGATTAACATCAATGTGTGAAACAGTACAATTAGCTCATAAAAGAGGCGAAGCCCCCGTGTGTGCCTGTAGTCTGTAATTAATCATTAAGCCACATGCACCCAGCAGGAGCACGCCTAGCAAAACAGACACAGCTCCAAAGCATATAATATTGCAACTTGAATACTTGTTCGAGGAGAAGCATGGGTTAAACGAGGGTGTCTACTTCCTGCAGATAAGTGACAGCCAGTAGTAAGAAGAAAAGGAAATTATTTTGACAAGAAAGCTGTGCAGGCTGCTCGATAAGCCTGCCCTCAGATTACCACTTCACCACCAGCCCGAGACTGCCATGCCTTGTGTTGTGCTTTCTTTTGTAATCTTTCTCGACAGCTGCCGGTGAGCCCTCTGTTAGTCTGCTTTCGCCTGGCAGAAGAGTCTCATCGTTCAAACGGAGACAGGATGCCAGTTTCCTCAGAAAATAATGACGTTGCATGCTTTGTGGACAATCGCTACACTGTTAGAAGAGCTGAGTGGTAGTCAGAGGGGGCGTGGTGTGGCTATCTGCTGAAAATATTTGGGCATAGCTAAAATAGACTCTCCTTTTTGTCTATTTCTGGCAAAAAAAAGCTCTAAAATCTACCTTAAAGTTCCTGCTCAGCACCAAACACCTGACTAACACAGCTGGGAGCTGCCTTTAGACACAGTGAACCAACCAAGTCCATTTTTGGAGATGGTAGAGACCAAAAACAGAGCTACAGGAGTGCGACGAGACCATTTATATGAATGATAATGTTGTTCTGCAATGCTGGATATACAGAACTTTCTCATATCGGGTTAAAAATGTCATGCTTTACCTCCTGGGCTGCTGATTGATGTCTACATTACAGTTTAAAGAACACAAATAGAAATACAAATTTATTGTATGTGAAAAAATCTTGGTGTTTGAAAAAAGGACAGTTTCTGTGTATAAAGAATGTGATTGTGGGGACACTGTGTTTAGGGAAAGATTCATTAAGTGGAGCTTAATACAAACAAGAAAATCTCAGGATCTGATTCCATCTCTTGTCTACCTCATTTTGGTGGCATGTTGCTTGGCACTATAGCGTACAAGCCAGATGGGTGACAGCTGTGGCAGAAACCAGGACCTGTATCGGAAAGACAATCTAATTGTTTCTAAATGTGAATCCTCACGGTAGCCTGAAAGGCAGAAAACCGCATTACTCATCTTCTTCCGAGCATAAAAACATATTGTGGTAATTATCTAAGTCCATACAAAACTTCCAAAGCCATAATGAGTATCCCACATGGCTGTTTTAAACTTTCTAATGCTGGTTTCCCGGCTGGTATCTAAACAGCACGAGGCTTAATGAGCCTACTGCTGTGAAACGATTTCAAAACTATTTCAAAAGACGATACAGGAACAAAAACAAATTGCCTATTAATTGCAGTACAGCTTTTTCAAAGTATCTTGATCATGTCCATGACTGAGCTGGCATTTTAGGTCTTGTAAATAATAAAAAAGGTCTAATTACTCAAATTATATATACCTGATATGGCTGTTTATATATAGCCAGATCCCTAAAAATCTGCATTTCTAATGTTTTTTTGGCGGGGTGGGGATTATGCTCCAATGGAAGGTATTGATGTAAAACTTACCGTTTATGAAACACTACTGCCTTTAATGACTACTTTTATTACTTTTCCCCAAATCTTTCTGTTAGCACAGAGTTTGTCAAAATGTTGACCAGCTGGGAAAGCAACCTTTTAAATATACTCAAAGGTAGACATGGCCAAAGTACAATAAATTGTCAATGATCAGTCATACAATAAAGTGTAAAGGTAAGCAACAAACAAGCTATTCTGAAGCTTTTGATTGGTCAATGTGTTGTACGCTCTCTAATATCGCTTATATTAAAATTGATAACATTTTTAAGTCAAGGTGGATGAAAAGCCATTAAAACATTCAGAATACCGGAACGTATCCATGCGCCAAGTGAGTAACAGATCATGTGACGTGAAATAAGAAACATGGAGCTTGTGGTGACTTTGTTGTTAGCTGTGTTAAATGCAGCTTTAATGCAGTTGTTTTAGGGGTGGTTTTGGCTGAGGTGGTTGAGTGGGTTGTCCACTAATTGCAGTATTTAAGTCGGACTTGCTGCAAATCTATTTGGAAGACAAATCAGAATTCTGAGAATAGTTATTTGCGATAAAGTTGGACTTCTGTGGAAAAAAAAAAATCGTAAATAAAGTCAGAATTCTAAGAAAAAAGTCAAGTCTGTGAAACAAAGTCATATAATGAACTGTCTTCTGTGACTAAATTAGACTTCCACAGGAAAATATATACATATTTAGAATTTGGCTAATAAATTCAGACTTGTGTGGAACAGAGTCAGACTTTCATGTGGGAAAAATTCTGGCTTTTTTTTGTAGTTCTGTGAATTAAGAAGAAAAAAAAAGACTTTCTTCTGGCATTTTTCCTCTAAATTCTGGAAATTCGTGGACTGAAAATATAGTTTGTTTGTTTTTTATCCTTGATCCCAATCTAGTTCCCTAACAGTGAAATCCAAGACTTTGGTCCTGTCCCATTCCAGTGTTTTTCAGAAATTAATCACTTGTATTAACATGTAAATCTGCAGTATTAGCAGACTGATCATAATTGACTGAACTCACTCTCCTAAATAAATGCAGCTTTTTGGTTAAGTCAATAAAAGATTCTACTCGGACTGATACGGTTTGCTCAGGGTCACGTTTCTTTAACGGGAGAGTTGAGGCTGCGTTGCCATGGCAACTCCGTAAGCTCACAGCAGTAGAGTAGCCGATATCTACAATAAAATGACTCGTTTTCCATTACCTCAGACAGACGTGTGTCAGAAAGAGTAAATGTTTCACCCATCGGCGAGTCAGCCTTAGGAAGACGCTGTTGCTTTGTCACTAGAGAACAAATTATTCTTTAATTGCAAGAAAACAAAAGCGAGCTGGCTTGTAATGGTACCCATGGGCTGGATAATGAGACCAAGAACAGCTGGTTGAGACAATGAAAGCATCATTTCAATACACAGCTTATACAAACGGTGCTCCTCAGGATTTCTATGGAGGCAGTCAATTCTTCAGGCCCCCCTGAAGCAGTCTGAGCCGAGAATCACTTAAAAATGAGAATAAGCCTAACCAGATTTACACTCAGTGTGAAATCACAGAAATTAAAATTCCGCCAAGCTTTTTTCCTACAAAAGACTGTTTTGTTGTTATGGTTGGAAGAGCTCCAAATCCAGGGTGGAGTTTTGTGCAACAACCAGAGCTTGAGAAAGAAACACTGATGATGCATGAAAATAAATGCGTCTCACTTAAACACGTCTCACTGTTATCAACAATATTAAGCTTATGTTATACATCTCTTAATGTCATCTGTGGTTCGACCTGAAGAATGACGACAACGTCTGACTGATTTGTTCTCAAACAAAAAACGAATCACTGTCATTTTTTTTTAGCTTCCTAGCGCCTTCGGCTCGTAAGCAGTTAGTGTGTGTCACATGACAAAAAAAACAGAGGAGAAAAGCTGAGTTGTAAAAACGCATAGAAAACCCACTTCCCAAATGAAGTCTCTTAACAGTTTCTTTCCAGGGCGAGAAAGTATCACTATGTTTTTAGCTTCTTTTCTGAGGGCGAGGAGGCTGACTCTGCTTCGTCTGATCCCACGTGAGTCCGCTTTAGAGCACTCAGTGCGGGGACTTTTTCTCTCTGTGGCCACTTGTCTTCAGGTGGAACGCCAGTCTCTTCCTCTGGATCTGAGGCAACATGTGGGCCCTCAGTCGTGTACTCTCCCATTGGTGCCACAGTCCGGTGCTGCCCGTTCACTCCGGGGGTGCATCGGCTCTGGGAGGTGCTGTCTACGGCCGGTGAGCTGCCACACGCTTCTCCGCTATCAGAGCTGTCTAAAACTGGCTCTGTAGCAGCCCTCCCTTCAGTCCTGCATCCATCCAGTGACTGAGGAGATGCAGCTGGATGTCTTTCCAGCTCAGTCCTGTCACTCCCTTCCTCATTCTCTTGGCTCTCAGGAGACATTACTGGGCTCAGACACACAAAGTCTGAAGGGCTCAGACATTTTTCCTCCTCTGTGGCGCCGCCGGTTCGGGGCTTGATTTCGAGGGCGTTTTGTTCCTCGCCTGACGAGGAGGAAGACAGGTCATCGATGGAGATTGATGGGTAACTGCAAGAGTCGATGGCGGAAAAGAGAGCTTGTACGGACTCGGGGCGATCCCCAGCTCTGGAGACAACATGCATGCGTCTGCGCCTCATGACGTTACGCCGCCTCACGGCGCTACGGCGCTCCTCCTCGTCGCTGCTGGAACTGGAAGTGGATGTGGAGGAGCTAGAGGCTCCAGCGGGAAGCGAAGGAGAGGAGGTGGGACTGGAAATTGTGGAGTTGTCCCTGGGGCTTGGGGATCGAGGCCGGGGCATTGGGTCGAGCCAAAATTCGCTTGAGTCTGAGTCCTCATTCACCAGGAAGCCAGATTGATGGCGCTGATGTCTGCTTCGTCTCCTGGGTCGTTCCTCCCCCTCGTCTCCGGCTTGCTCTTCTGCTCCTGAAGCATCAGGTCCAGCCAGGGAGGAGGAGGAGGAGTTATCAGAGTTGCTGTGGTGACCCGCAGCAGAGGCAGCAGTAGGAGCGGTTGGTGTGGTTCGTGTGGAGCGGCGTCCCCGGGCGTGGAGCTGCATGATGGCTTCCTCACTTAGGTCAGTGTCAGAGTCTGAGCTCCAGCCCTCAATCTCCCGACGCACCAATGAGTCGAAGAAAGCCATCATGCGGGGGTCCTCCTGGATAGACTGGCTGACATAATCGTGGGACAGACCACTACCACTGTTGAGAACCAGGGTGATGTACTCCTCGTGAGTGTAGAGGCTGCGGGATTTGTCCTCCACACGACCCTCCAGATCTCCCAGACTGTCAGGCTGCTGGTAGGGACTCCACACCTAAGATGGGCAGAAACATAAAAGGGTAAAGGTAGGTGAGTGGAGGGTGAAGTAGAAGGAAGGAAAAGGGAAAGATGCAGTTAAAAAACACACAAAAACATGAGATGACAGAGAGAAAGTGAGGAGTAGGAAGAGTGAGCCAGGATCAGGTTATAACACCTGTACCTGTATCGACTTCCACTCAGAGCAGTGACGTACAAGTTTGTGTAACCAAAATAACAAAAAAAGAGAAGCTGGCTTTTGTCACCATCAATGACAGAATTTCTTAAACCGAAGAAGCCATTTTTAATTTTTATATAATATATAAATATATACACAAATACAAAAAGTTTAGAGCTCAGCTAGGCTATGTTGTATGCTTGCAGTCTGCTTATTATCATGCACAGGTATAACTGTACTGTGCAAAAGTCTTGAGCCACTCCTCATTTCTTTATATTTTGCTTCCAAGCAGCCAAACGTTCCTGAATCATTCAAAGTGGTGCTGAGCAACAGTTTTCCAGGATATTGGAAGGCCTTACAAGGTTATGCCTGCTTTTTCACTGCAGCTCCGATACCCAACTATTTTGAGAGGATTTTTTTTGTTTGTTTGTTTTTGTCAAGCTACTTAACACTGACCTCTGAATCATTCATGCAGAAATATTGCACCTAGCTCAAGAGATGACTCAGTATTGGGTCTGCACATAACAGACAACTTAGCGAGATGTCTGTTTTAAATTGAAAGAATTGTATGTGCATTTGTATTGTTTGGGGTTACAGTGGTGTTGGGAGGTAGTGTCAAAAATAATGTAAAACATTTTACATCCAAAGAAGAGCGCTGAATGTCTTTCAAGAAGCCTGGAGAACTATTCCCGAAGATTCTTAAATTACAAGAAAGCTGCCAAAGAGAGTTCACACTGTGCTGAAGAATAAAAGGTTGTCATACCAAATATTCACCGTTTCACTTTCTAATTTGCCTGATGTTTGTTTCCATGAATGTTTGCACATGTTTAAATAAGATGATGCAACCACTTTCAAAGCAAATTATAAAGAAATAAGGCGTAGCTCAAGATTATTGCAGAGTACTGCATGTTTACAAGCTCATCTCCTCTACTTTCAGGATTTTTTGAGAAACACACATCCAAGGATGTGGACCACTTACACACAAGCAAAGAGGATAAAACAACCGCTTCTATGGGGAGAAGCAAACTGATGATGCAAAGCTGTGTTATTAACTTTAAGACATGAAGCAAACTTCACTGCTTGCCTGGTTTACTGAGAACATGAGCAGCATATTTTCTCATAAGATAATACAGAAACGCAGCTCTAATTCTAATATTATAAAATCATGCTGTACCAAATGATTCACTATCTGCAGACAACCAGATTCGATGTGTTACACAGATGAAAACAAATGGCTTCAGCAGACTGAGAGAACTTAATGAGAAGCCTCAGTTTTTTTTATTTTAACTACAATATTTAACTGATACTGCAGCTCAAGTGAAGAGTTTAGCAATAATACGTGTTTATTTCAACGCTTACACAACCTTTAGCTGCCTTAAACTGCAAAGATTTTAGAAAGCCTTGTTGTATCTCATAATATAGTCTAGCTCTGGTTTCAGAAATACTGTATGTGTAGAATCTCTTACATCTTTCAGGACCCACTTTATGAACACTGCCTAACATCATCTGCTTCAGTTGACAATAGTGATCGGGGAAATCCATCCGTTTTCAATCCCCACTGCACAAGCGGGACGTTAGAGCTCAGTCAGTTACTCAGTGGTGTCATTGGAGACCAATGTCTCACTTAAGGGCACGTTTGCTGTCCAAGCAACAGATGATGCTGAGACTCGGATGTTGGGACAGTCCACTAACAGGATCATTTCTCTAACCGCTCGTCACCCTGATGCTGCAGAAAATGGAAAGAGACACATCTGTGCACCAACATGAAGCCCGAAAGAAGAGCTGACGCCAAAAACTTCCTCAAACGACCATTTGAGGTGGACTCAAAGAGCGAGTCAATCCCAAGAGATTCCCTGTTAAACTGCCTGTTTTATATTATATTTACAGCCTGGTCAGAATGTTTTAGTGTCTGCAGCAAACATTTCTTATATGCAGTTACTAAAGTCAGAAAAACAAATCACAGTATAAAGGTTCCTTTACTTACCTTGATGACTTTCTCCACACCGGAGGAGCAGATCATGTATGTGTGAGGGTTGAAGCGGACCTGGTTGACTATGGAGCGGTGACCCTTCAGGACCATGAAAGCTCCGTTAACAACACGACCAGGGCCTCCTTAAAAGAAAAGCTTTGTTAACATGTTACCGTAACAAAAACACATCCGTTCAGAGCACAGAAATGGAAGACTACAACAGGGACTCGTTAAAGAAGAAAAACATTCGGTTATACAGCAATTCAGCCTGATTCTTGATCTCCTGAGACAGAAAATGCAGACTGTGAAATATAGCAGTTATAATATACCATTAGCCTGACAAACAAAAAGGCTCTGTGTGCATATTTCGAGTGTGAGTAACTCCTTGAAAAGTCATAAATATGGCAGGTGGTGTTACAGAGCTACAAATACCACATTCTTGGATTGCTGCATTTCTGGGGATTTTCCTCCTGGAGTAATTATATCTGAGGCATTTTCACTGTAAGAATATATCGAGCAGTAATTTCTAAATTGTTTTTAGTTCGTGTGAGCAGGTGGAAACATTCAACGTTAATTTGACATTGCATTGAAGCTTAGCTACAGGTTATTCTGTAGTTACTCGTGCCTGGAAAGTCTATTATAACCAAATGAGCTGAGGGTAAACCACAGTCTGCCCTGATGATGTCTCCAAGTGCAAAACGTTGTCAGGCTTAATGTGCTGACTAGACAGAAGACAATCTCACACTGGGATATAGATTATCAAATCATTTCACTTCTTTTGTTGCACCAAAATGTCAAAAATGCAATAAATCCTGCTCAACATAACAGCGCAAAGACATAAATATGCCATCGGTGCAGTTAGATCCAATAACTCACCTGCTTCTGGATCCTTTGGGATTTTCCACATGTAGAGGTTGAAGTCGTCTGACCCAGACAAGATGTACTGAAGGAGAAAGGGGAAAACAAAAGGATGTTTAGATTGCAATCTGCCCCAGTTTGTATGACTTAAACTTTCCATTTCACCTATAAACAGGAAATTGCTCACATGCGTATGTATGCTGGGAGTAATGAACCATGGGGAATTTGGGTGGTTGGGCAATACGTAGCACAAAAACAACCGATCTTATCGCGACACCGTGTCTCATAATGTGCGATCAAATGCCGCCTTCACACGACACGGCAGTCTGACCCCAACAGAGCTCCTGCTGCCCGTCTTGACTGTTGTTGGATTTTGGGAACAGATGGTTCCACTTGAACCTGTCGCTTAAGGTAGGCTTTGACATAGTCGGGGTGGGGGTGCTCTATGTTCTTATACGTATGACTTAAAACAGCATGAAGAAGGAAAGACTAGAAAGAAGAATTACTTTATGGTTAAAACCCATTTACAGCTAGCATATCCACTGCATTACATGTCCTGGTGATGTTAACCAGACTTTAGAGTTTTAGAAAAAAGAAAGGGACTTGTGTAGAGTGAGCTCTTTCTAATGTTCAAAAAACCTGTTTCAGAGGATTTCAGCTATGTGACAAGTCACATTATCCTGCTGGAAAAAGCCTTCATAGAGGAATGGCTGTGATCCACAACAATACTCAGGTAGGATGTGGCATTTAATCATCCTCACAACCAGCCTAAACCGATGATTCAAGGCAGGAGGGAAAGGTGTTTTCATGTTGTTTATGCCAAATTCTGACCCTAACCTGTGAACAACGCAGCAGAAATTGAGCCTCAGACCAGGCAACATTGCTCCAATCTTCTCTTGTCCAATTGTGTTGAGTCAGTATGACTTAAATCCTCAGTTTCCTGTGCTGAGCTGAGAGGAGTGAAAACCAGTGTGGTCTTCTGCTGATGCAAGCCGTCTGCTTCAAGGTTTTATGGGATGTTGATTCAGAGATGCTCTTCTGCATACCTTGGTTGTAATTACTGGTTATTTGAGTTACTGTTGCCTTCAGCAGTTTGGCCATTCTCCTCTGACCTAAGGCATCAACAATGCGCTTTCATCCAGAGAACAGACGCTCAGTGGATATTTCCTCTTTTTCAGACCGTTCTCTATAAATCCTGAAAATGGGTGTGTGGGAAAATCCCAGTACATCAGCAGTTTCTGAAGTATTCACACCAGTCTGGCACCAACAACTGCACCAAGTTCAGAGTTACTTAAATAACCTTTCTTCCCCATTTTGATGCTCAGTTTAAACTTCAGCAGGTCATCTTGACCATGGTTACAAGCCTAAATGCATTAACTTACAGACATTAGATTTGGCTCATTTTTGCATGAACAAACAGCTTATAAAGCAGCCAGTGAATGCATATTTTGCGTATGCAGATGTTACCCTATTTAGGTAACCAGCAGCAGCGTTCAAAGAATCAAAAAAAACAAAATCTACATCTTTCAATCTTTCTTTTTAGCAGATTTTTATTTAACGGGAATGTCTTTCAAGCCCCATTTTACAAGTGGAGGCAAATTCTTCTCTGATAAAATAATTCACATTTGCTTTAAGGCATCGTCATCTGCTCCTTACAATCTGTCAAACTGTGGAATATTTTTGTGGTGTTTCATCAGCAAATTACTTTAAATGAATGTCTTCAATTTCCTTCTGTAAACATTCTGCCGGTCTGCGCCGGTGCATTTTTCTTCACAGGGTTTTACTGTCCACTGTTTTTACACAGTTCTTTTCCAACATTATATGCATGCTTTTAGAAAACCCATGTCCTGTGTCTTCATCAAAGAGAAATCCTACATAAAATGATCAACAGGGATGAAAAGTAATCATGCCTGAGGCTGAGACTGTGAGATTAGTTTAGCTGCTGGGCATGGACACATTTTTAGCTCAACACCTGTGTGCTTTGCCTCCCGTTCCCAGAGGACACATCAGGAAAGGAATGTTGTGCCCAAAACTAACTCCCCTCTTTCCTTTCTATCAGCTTCATGCAGCAAGTCACCACTCAGCTCTTCTGCTCTCACACCATTCTGAGAAAATCCTCTACTACAAGCAGAGCCTGCATGAAAAAAAGAGCTACTCGGTTACAGCTGCTACATTTGGTCAAACCTCCATCACATCCTGTCAGTCGCTTGGTTTCTTATAACACTTCTTCTCATTATCCTCCAACATCCATTGTGTAATTAGTACACCTAGTACAAGAAGCTGAGAGTATTCTACTTGGCTTAGGAAATTCTCAAACTGCACTCACACAGCATCTCAAAATACTCAGAGGCTCAGTAAACTCAGTTTTAAAATATCAATGTAATTATGATGCAGTGCTTTTCCTGGAAAAAAAAAAAAGATAAACTGATTATGGCAAAAAATAGCTACACAGATGGCTCACTGTGTATATAATAACCTTTTGCAAGATGCCTTCTGCTTTGTTTATGTCAAACAAAGCAGCAAGTAAGTTTTCATGAAAACCTGCTAAACATTAAACACAGGGAAATGATTTGTGATTAAACAGGCCCAGAACAGCTGCTGCACAAACAGGTTAGTACAGCTCAGGTCATGATTATGTGAATGTACACCTGACAATTTGAAAGTCGTTACATCCCTGATTACAAATTAAACATAGTTGGAACCTGCAAAATGCTACAAACTGACGAGCAGGTCGTTTAATACATGTTATTACTGCATATGTTATGGTTTTCCAATAAAGTGAAAGGTCGATTTTATCAGTAAATTTTGATAATAGTTCAATAAAAATGAATCATCTTAAAATATTATCTGGAACTCTGCAAATTCTAGATTAATGAGTCCACTAATGAACTCTGGAAAATATCAGAAAAAGGCAGAAAGACTGTTCAAAGTCTGTTTTTCTTCTTGCATTTTGACACAGAGCAGGAAACAGTTCCTGTCAGATGCATTCTCGCTGGTCAAAAATCAAACAATTTAGGCAACAGTGTTTTCTGAGTGGAGGGGGTTGAAGCAGGACACAAGAAATACACTTACAAGCTGTGATTTCATTGGACAACTACCTGCACTGATCTCACATCTGTGCAAATCATAATTTACAGTCTTTGTATTAAGGAGCTAGCAGGTCAAAAAGACTGTTAGATATCGGACTTGGCTGGGTTGGAAATTTGCCTCCTCACATGTGCCTTCATCAATTAATGTCTAGAAAAGTTCACGACTGCTGTGTAGGTGTTAAAGAAATTCCATTCCATCAGCAGCTGAGGAAATTCAAACCTTATTGTGCTGTCCTGACCCGATTCTGCACTCTTTGAACTACCTTCAGATCTTTTTTAAGCCTTTCTGAGCCTAACTGACACCAAAGGCAAATGTTAACGTAATAAACATGACTAGAGGCTGATGTCATGTCTGAAGAGGACCAACAGGAGGATCAGTGACTGAGGCCAGGGGCTTCTGGTGCTCCTCCAACACTCAAAAGTCCCAGTTTCACAGAAGGAACTAATATATTCTTCTATTTTTATTGTGTCTCCAAATACCCTCCTTAAATTTCATTTGAGGTATCCACAAAGTCAGTTAAAACAATCACGGTTCTATGTTTCGTACGTGCTTATTGTTTTAGGAGCTAAATCCCACTCGAGAAAATCAGCTGTCCTGTGTATCATTTAAAACACGGGTCGGTAAACACATATGATCTGTTTACCGACCTGATCCTTGTCCCCGGCGAAGCAGCAGCTCTTCATGGTGCAGGAGTTGAAGTAGCCCTGGTTATCGAACTGGAAGCTGGGAAGCCGGGAGTGCAGCTCGTAGAGGACCGGCGGCAGGCGGCGCCGCAGAGCCAGCAGCTGGGTGCCGGTGCTGTTGAAGCGAACACTCATGGCGCTCTGCAGGGACATACTGCCTCCATAACGGAGCAGCGAGCTGAGAGGGCGAGAGGAGAGAAATGATAATACCCGTCTCATTGTTCACAGTACTACAATCACAGAAGACAGCAAGAATATGTAGGCAACAGCTTTTTTAAACAACCAGATGAGGATAAAACAAAGTGATTTTCACTACATAAGTAATCCCAAAATAAATATCTTGTAGTTCCAATAATGAGAGCCAAAATATTTAAGTATTTATTTAAGAGAAACAACAGTGCTGATGAGTCATTATTCAGACAGATGAATAGCACGCCTTTTTCTTGTTTACTAAAACAGCATTACACAATTTCTAAGTACTGATCTTCATACTTTTCCACATACTTTGGCACCTTTGAAAGAACTCCCCAGGAGAAAACAGCGAGAGAAAGATACAATTCTGTGCAAGACTTGAGTAAATTCTTTATACTTTGCTAAGAAAATGGGAAATGGGTGCAGTGACTTAGTCAAACATTTGCAAATATAAATGAAAACACAGTATATAAATCAAAAACTGCATTTGTACAATTCTAATGAGCTTGAAGGTCCATATTTGGGATAAACACCTTTATTCAACACACCCAGAACTCTCATAGTCAAGCTTTCTTGTAATTCTTTATAGCCTTTGGGAAGAGCTCTCAAAGCTCGTCTGTGGATGTTTGGATGCCTTTAGATGATCCAAAACTTCAATAATGTTGAGGTTCAGTCTCTGGAAAGGCCACTGACTGATAATGTTCCACTGTGTGTTTTTGTATAAAAGAAAAAGTTAAACTTGGATCCATCACTCCATAAGAACTGTTGCCACTGATTTTCAATCCAGTTCTTGTGCAATTTAGCAGATCTTAGCCTTTTGTCCTCATTTCCCTTCATTAAGAACGGCTTCTTGCCAGCCATCCTTTCACTCACTCCATGTCTACTGGGGCTTTAAGCAAAAAGATCAATCAACTGAAGGGTCAGATACATGTCTCAGGTCTGGAGTCGTTCCTGAAAAGTTTCCTTTTTGTTAAGGACATAATGTCCAGATGTTATTCATCTGCTGTGTTTTTTTTCTTAAGGGCTGCCACTTCTTTTGTCCTCCAACTGTCTCATGCTGTTTTTTTTTTAGGACATACTGGACACAATGAAGACAAATTGAAAGTTTTCAGCTAGTAGCTCTTTGGAAATCACCTAGTTGGTGCAAAAATACTTTTTTATGTCTCTCAAACTTTGCTATCTTTGGCAAATGGGAGCAACTGCTGTGTTTTTATGACAGGCTGCTAGTTAAAGATACAATTGAAAATTGGCTCATTGCTAAGTTGTCTGTGTACACAAAAACGATTCATCCCTGGAGTTAGGTGCTTTTTTAGATGGGTGAAAACATTATTCTGAAAATGGTCACATACAATGACTGGACTGAAAATGAGTGAAAAAGCAGCCAAAAAGAAAAACTTTGAAAAACTTCAGAAAGTCTGGAGATCTACAGCTAAAAACCACTTAAGAAATTATAACAAAGTCTAGCTGCAAAATATAAAGAATGAGGGTGGCTCAGGACTTTTGCACATTACTGTACATCATAATCTCGATGAAAATGACATCATTAGAAAGCATGTCCGCCCTTTAGCCAAGGGGAGACTGTTAAATTACTCTGGCTAAGTAAATTAAATATTTCATGAAACACCTTTCAGCTGGAAGCTATTTTTAAACTTGATAGTGAACTGAGGACATTTCTAAGGAGCGTCTCTAAACATCCCCCTCACTGCAGAGAAGCAGAGCCAACACCGGTGGGGGAGAAATGACTCAGTGTTTACTTTTACTGGCCATCATTTCTGCGCTAAAATCCCAAGTATGTCTAAACTCACACTCAGCGCCATTCAGTTCAGTGTTTTCACAGACACATTTTTATTGGTGCAAACATTTGTTTTTGTTTTGCAGTGGGAGGAGAGTCCTACGGTGGCCCTGAGAGGCCAAACAAACTGCAACGTGAAAACAAACAAACAAAAAAACACCAGCAAATAGAAAAATGCTGTAAAAGCACAAGTTTATGGATAATTAATGCCAGTTAATCCACAAACAGAAAGTGCTGAAAAATGCAGACAGGTTGTGAATGCTAGCATTACTCGCTATATAAAACTCCTGTTCCTTTCAAATCTTTGTTATCCTCAGAGTGATTCTTTTCTGACCCGTTTAAATATCTGGTGTCTGGCGAGCAATGAGCCCTGTGCTGTAGCTACATCCTAAGGTTTTAAAAACTGAGCTTTAAAACGTGCTGCAAATGAACAGCAGTAATAAAAACCCAGTGAGACCGACAGTGATCACTGACTTCACTTTTCGGTGCTTGTTCATATTAAACAGAATAAGATACAAAGCATTAAAACAAGTTAAAACAACAACATCCTTAATGACCACAGTGTAGTTTGGACCCATACCTAAAAATAAATGTCACTATTTCTTTTTCTTCAGTTATATGAATATGCCTGGATATGGATTAATAGTATAGCTGTTTGTTGCATGTTATTGCTGTAGATCTTAATATGCTTTATATATTTTGAGGTAAGTTTATCTATAGTGTTACACCATATATTGTAAGGATGTTATGTGTTTGTATTAACTGCCTTCTAAGCCCCATTTAGCAAAAATTAACTTCTTTGAGCCTCTGATATCCATTCTATATGAATTAAGACACTTATGTTTACTGGTAGCTTTTCACTTCCAGATCTGATTCATCAAGTCATTGTGTTTCCACAAACGCTTCAGTTTTTGTCGCTTATTTTTTTTTATAACCTTTTGTTTTACATTTTTGCAGCATTTTTTTTTTTTTATTTGCTGGTGTTTTCTTAAGTTTGAGTCCGTTTGGCCTCTCAGGGCCACCATACAGTTGTGCTATTGGAAGAGGAAAAGCAGGTGTTAGTTTAATGGTGATGTTACAGTGCCATCTGGTGGAGATTGTCAGGTAAATCTGTTACTTAATAATTTTCTGGCTTAGACTGCTTTATGTGAAACCACAAAGATTTTTTTTTTTTAAAGGTAGTTTCAGGTTTTTTCCATTTCAGTAAAAAAAGTTTTACTGCATGAAAGGCTCTTACTACAATGGATAAAATACAAGCAGATGCCATCTTATTTTTATGCTTCAACATCATAATAATTTCCACTGCTGAGTCAATTTATTCTTCGAGAAGAACAAATGTTAATCATCTCTTAAAGACAAAGAAAAGAGAAGCATGTCTGACCTGCGCGGCTTGCGGATGTCCCACAATCCAACACCCTCCTTGGAATTGGCCGTGGCGAGCAATCTGGGCTCCACGGGGTTAAACATTACACTGTGGAAGGCTGAGGGGTAGCTGGCCAAGCAGAAGGGCTCTACAGGGAGAGAAGATTTTCATATTCACAGCAGTTTTTAATAAAGGAATGTTACATTTCAAACAATCACACTCAATCATTCAAATAGCAGCACAGGGCTTTCTGCATACAGTGGAAATTGGATCCATCATGAGAGGAACGCAAAAACATTTTTTTGGACTACAGCAGGTGAAAAAAAAAAGCCTGCAGGCAGAAAAGGAAGCCCAATGTTGCTAAATGTATTATCAGGCCAACTTGGTCACAAGGAAGGCTTCTAAAATAGCAGGATGGAGACGTCATGCAAGATGATCCACTGCATTTGTAAAAATATCAACAAGTCTCACCAAGACCCATCACACACACTTACAATACACCGTGTGACTGGATATTAGCAGCTTTATCAATTACAACCATGACAGCAAACATAAGAGATCGGTGTCTGAAACGTCCAATGTGCGAAATGCATGGGATTTCGAACTGATCTATACAAACTTATTCATCATCTAATCCAACTGCTCTTACCTCCATGAGGCGGTTCGCGAGTGTCCCAAATAAGCACCCGTCCGTCATCGGATGAGCTGGCAAACACATTGTCATTGACCGGGCTGACGGACAAGCTGTACACAGCGTCGATATGCAGGAACACGTTCAGAGTTTCCCTCCTGCAGGAGCAGCAATCAGTCAAGCGTTAATCATTTTGTTAGCGCGGTTAAATCGCTGACCTTTTCATGATGGCTATGAGCTCATCAAAATATTTTGATACTACAGTAACAAGGGTCATTTTACCCACCTCTCCACATCGTGGAGAATCACCTGTTCATCATTTCCTGTTCAACAACAAACACATAAAGCAGGTTACAAGGTGAAGGAAAAGGATACATTTTAAACTTCAAGCTACAGCTGTGGTCAGAAGTTAACATACAGTAACATGCATGAATGTCGTACTAATTTTGAGCTTTAAGTCGTTTCTTTGAGCTGTTCTTTTTCCCAGGGTGGAATGATTGTACAGCATACATCATCCAGCAAGAAATGGATGATGTATGCTGTACACAAATTTGAAACTGATTTGAATTTTCTCCAGTCCACACAGGGTCAAAGTATACATACAGACTCAAATATGTACAAACACTGCTAAAAAATATTTGGTAAATGTTCGAGTTGCACCTCAACCACATGCTTTCTGAAGCCATGAAAAAGCTTTTGGTAGAATTCTGGCTGGATATTTAACCACTCTCCTTGGTAGAATTGGTAGAGTTCATTTTAACTGGTTGGATTCCTAGCACAGACACCTTGGAATGGTTATTCCAGAAGTTTAACGTTAGCATGTTTAATTTACTCCATAACCAGTTTTGATGCATGTTTAGGGATCATTATTTCTTTCTATATTGTGTATATTAGAAAGAAGATGGTTAAAAACATTTATATTTTGGGAAATGTAAGAGATTTATTAGATTATAAAACAATGCGCATTTTATATTTCTCATTGTTTTTTTCCATACTTTAGTTACTGTGTCGAAGTTTGGGGGAATACATATGAGAATACTATAAAACCTATAAAGCTATTACAGAAGAAAGTGATACGAATGATTCATAATGTTAAATATAGAGAACATACAAATAAATTATTTATAAAATCAAAATTATTAAAATTAGGAGATTTAGTGAAACTACGGACACTATTAATTATGTTTAAGGCTAAAAGTAATATTTTGCCTTCTAAGTTACAAAGAGTATTTCTAACGTGTTCGGGGGGAGAAAACAGCAGAAGGAAATTTTATTTTAAGCATCAGCTAGCTAGGACAACACAAAGATTAATGAGTCCAACGGTTAGGGGTATACAACTGTGGAACTCTCTTCATTATAATTTAAAGAGTTGTATAAATTTACATTGTTTTAAAAAGTGTTACATGTCTAAAACGATAACTCAATATGAAGAATGTGAATGAAATTGGAGTTAATTGAATAAGGATCCATTATTTTTTGTTTCATTTATTTTATTTACTTGTCTTTTCTCCTTGTTACTATGTGGAGTGGTATATTCTGATTGTAAATTTGTTGTTTGGTTTGAGTTAGGACTGGAAATAAGTGTTAATGTTAGTGTGTTCCTTGACTTTTGGTGCCCACTTGCAATATAAGTTGGATTGTAGATAGGGGGCAGGGTTTAATAAGAATATATTCTTCTGCCTGCTCCTTTTCACACATGGTTGCAGTGCTTTACTGACAGAAAGTGTAGTTGGTTTGTTTGAAAGAACTAACTGTGGAAACTGTTGACCAAGTGTGAAATAAATAAATGAATGAATGAATGAATGAATGAATGAATGAATTATCCTGTTGGAACAACCAATTGTGCACAGATTTCAACCAACTAGCTGTTGATCTGAAGTGAAGTTGAAGAATTTGGAGGTGGCCCTCCTTCATTATTCAATCCACTCTGGCAATTTACTACCAGTAGGAACAAAACTTCCTCAGAGAATAATGCTACCACCATCATGCTTTAGAGCTGGTGTACTTTACACAGGTTTCAAAGCCTCACTTTTAATTATCCAAAAATAACTAGCTATTATTCTGTAGAAGGCATTTGGCTTGTCCATGTGGGCAGCTGGAAAGTTCACTCAAGTGTGAAGAAGTCCATTTTGGAGTAGGGCCTTCTTTCTTAGTCGACACCCACCCATGACGATGTAAAGCTCAGTTTTTGAACTGATGATTAGAATCTTCAGTTGTTTAGAAATGACTGGAAGAGACCTTACCAATGTATAAATCTGCAGTTCTTCTTCTTAGATCATCACAGAGTTCCTTGGACTTTAACATTGTTCTGAGTATTGGTCAGTCCAGTGAGTGCTGTGAAATAATTCCCTTTTTATGCTGCAAAGACAAACTACTAGTTGTAATCAATCATGATCAGTGATTGTAGAACCTTCAGAACCACTTATTAAAAGATTTAAGTAAGTGTAAGATGTATGCTGTACAATCATTTCACTGAGGTAAAGAACAGTTCAAAGAAACCATTAAAAGCTCAAAATTACCATGAAGTTCATGCCCATAATGACTGGATGTAAACTTCTGACCACAACTGTAGTTTTCTTTTAAAGGGTGTGTTAGATACTATAGTTATTTTATTCTCAAATAATAGCTCAGTAAAGCCTGACAGAACTTTAGAGTCTCTGGACTCTTTTGCATAGCAGCCAGACTGAAAACAGCAAGGAGTACCCAAAACATTATAATTCAGCAACTCCTGCAGCTAATTTAATTTTTTCCCCCCCATCTATTATTTATACTCAACATCGTTCATGTGCAGTGAATCAAACTCAGCCTTTTCCACAGTGCACATCAAAGTCTCTATTAAACATTTTATCTGAATACTTTTTAAATTCTGTTTGCTGTACATGTCCCACAAACACTTCCAGCTCAAAGGTTAAAAAGAGTAGTTACGTCCAGCAAGGATCAGATAGTACTTGTCTTTTTCTTACCACCAGAGAAGACTTTTTTGTTGGTGCTGTCAAAGGCCAGACAGAAGATGTTAGAAAGGTGCTCCCCCTTCAGCTTCACAGGCTTGGAGCGGCCGTGGATGGCTTTCTCCATGTGCCACAGAAGCACCCGACGGTCATCTCCACCTGCAAGTAAAGATGGAGCATTACGACCAAACTTTTAAAAAAACAACGCTTTCTCACGGGTTGCAGATAAATGAGCTTTCAGGAAAGAAACTCTTCGTGAAATCAGTGCAACAAGTAACAGAATAGTGACAGAAATTTGAGCAAAAATACTAGATAAAATAAAAATATTTTCTATATGTTGTTTAGCAAACCAAACAAAGTGCTTAGACATACATGGTAGTGTTGTATGGATGTATTGAGACTTGCAACAGAAAGTGTTTGGGGTACTAAACTAAGTAGACAGGAACTACATATTTACCCTTAACACTAATCACATTTTGCCAGAGAAAACCTGAATGTGACGTTAACAACATGACTGGACCTTGCTTGTCCTGGAACCACTGTTTCCCAGTTACAATATTTTCCTTATCCAAATTCACAGGATTGCAATGAGATACATTTGTCTGCCAACTCCCTTCAAGTCTCTATATCACCGCCTGCATACCAGCAAGACTAAAACACTAGTGATTTGCATTTCATGCAAGAACCTTACATGCTAATTAACTCTAGCCAAGTTTGTATTGTATGCATCTTTTACTTTTTATTGTGGCAGATGAACAGATGCGTGTCATAAGGCGGACTCATGCTAACATGCTGGAATCCCACGGTGCAATGTAAACTGTAGACTCAAAATGGCAAGCCACAGGCTGTCACGCTAGGCCAGATGATTGTTTTTAATCCTCTCAGGACACTAACAGCTTCCATGAGGTCGCCATGATTTGACTCACGAGAGGGGAAAACGTCCACTTCAGAGTCCACATGGGTCGTCTTCTGCACTGACAGAAGATGGGACCGGTCCGAGGTAGCTGCTGCTGCTGCCCCCTCTGACTGTTTGACTCCCACTAGCCAGCAAGAAAAGCTAGGCTAACTTAGCATCGGCTACGGTTACAGCTGACTGCCTGGCTAGCTAGCGTTAGCATGCTAACAAATTAAAACAGTGCAAGCTAGAGGAAGAAGAGGGGGGTTTGACAACTTACCAGACACCAGCCATTCCCCGCCGTTGTTGGAGAACTCAATGGCGTTGACACAGCCGAAATGTCCGAGCATATCCTTCTTGTAGAGGCTGGTGCAGCCTGCCAGCCTGCGTCTCTGGAATTCCTCCTTCAGGAGCGGCTGCCCAGTCAGCTCTCTGCGGGACAGAAAGCCCAGTGAGGAGCGCATAGCGCAGCCCTTCAGCTCCTTCATTTTCACCGTGCACGAATACGGCCCGCTCTGCTTTTGTTTTCACTACTGCACCCGGGACATCTGCTCACACTGTGGGGAAGATGTGGCGCACTGTTGGGTCTACATTATGGTGGATACCCCGCTGCCTGCTGATGTCGACGTTATTTCGCACCTCCTCTGTCTTCTCGCCAGTCCCAGCAGCAGCTTCCTGCTCCGGTGGAGGAGGACCTCTCTCTCCCCCTGGCTGTCACTCGGCACCACCAGCCAGCACTCCAGTCCCTTTAATTCACACCATTCAGCTCACATTTTACCATTGACCTACCCTCTGTCAAGTTTGTACCATTTTAATATTTTAGTTTGCTATCCATGTGACGCACAAATGCCGCTAATTATTCTTATTATTCTTATTACAGGTTAATAGTTAATGCAAATGTTACACAAGAGAGTGGTAATTAATTAATTGAGAACTTTGTATTTACTTTTTAGTGCTTCTTATTCTGGTACTTACACTATAATTGTTTATCTATTCCCGTATAGGTATGAAGTATATTACTTTCTTCTTATTGCCAAATTGATCAGTATATTTATGTATCTATTTATTATGCAATACCTTGTTATAGATCAAAACTGTGTAGTTTTCTGTAGTTATATTCCAGATAGACAAGCAGCTGCCGGCCAACCAGCAAGACGCAGTGGTGCTTGACAAGGAGCAGAAGACGTAACAATCCCAGCATACAGAAAGGAGGAGTAAATAGAGGGTTATAAAGAGAAGTACAGGAAACGGAACAACTGACGTATGTGGAAGGTGAAGTCCAAAGTGATCTCAGTGGTAATAGGAGTGTTTGAAGCTGTAAATCCCAAGTTGGACAAATAGATCCAGCAGATTCCAGGTCTCTGTAAAGAACAGTACAGTCCTAGGGAAGGACTCCCAGGAGCTGAGCTTTAGAAACACATGCATATATCATTGGCATACCCCAGCTTTTCCTCCCTATTTTCCTTCCTTATGAATGGCTTCTTGACAGCCACCCTTCCACCCAGATCGTTTCTCATTTCCGATGAAGCTTCATGAACAGTAGATGGATCAACTAAAGGGTCAGATGTGCCAGGTCTTTCCTGGATTTGTTCCCAATTCTTATGCACACACTCCCTGTAGTTCTTTGTATTTGTATCACTTTGCACTTTTTCCACCATTGCTACTAACAGACTGGTGCAATAAAGATCACCAAATTTTTTCTTGCACTTTCATTCACATGGTCCTCACCAGATATGTAGATCTTCACATTTTTGAGAAGTATAATGAATTCTTGGTTTTGAGTTTATTATAGATGTTGAAAACAGCCCCTCAGTTTATTTGGTAGTTGGTCTTTTAATAAAAATTATCAGGTTTGATTGACAGGTAGATGCCTTTAAATAGTTGTTTTTATTAAATAAACAGTGACAAAAGTGTCATCTTACCTTAGATTTTGAAACACATCAGTAATATAGCTCTTTCTGCATTATTTCCACCTACGCAGTATTTGTTAGCTGTGCCCATCCCTTATAGGTAACAGTTGTGCTATTCTTGTACATGCTCTGGTTATAATTCTGTCCTCTCCATCTACCCTTACCATACAAACTTCTTCATAGACTTCTTCTGCTCGTGGCATTACCAGAATCCCTTCCTTCCTTATTACTCCTGTCCTTCAACAGCTTCACTGGCTTCCTGTGTAATATCGCATTAATCTTAAGATTCCGCTCCTTTCTTTCAAGTCTCTCCACAATCTCACACCTATACATCTCTCTGATCTTCTACACATCACCGTCCCTGGCCGTACTCTCAGATCCACCCCTTTACCCTCATTGTAGTATCTCCCCACCTGACCACCATGGGTTTAAGAGCTTTCAGCTGAGTGGCCCCCCCATGCACCACATACAAAACGTAGATCGCTTCACAAGGCCAGCCTTAAAACACAAGGTTTTCCTTTTCTGTCTAATTTTATTTTTATCTTCCATAGACTGGTTTCTATACCATGATTTTGTTTTTTAATGGCTTGTAAGGCGTCCTTGAGTGTCATGAGCAGCCCCTAAAAATCAAATGTATTATGATTAGCTAGTTATTGTGAATGCAATGCTAATGCTATGCTGTTGTATGCTGGGGGAGCAGGCTGAGGGTCGCAGATGCCAACAGACTTAATAAACGAATCCGTAAGGCCAGTAATGTTGTGGGGATGGAGCTGGACTCCCTCAAGGTGGTGTCGGAGAGGCGGATGCTGTCCAAGATAAAGACAATGTTGGATAACACCTCCCACCCACTCCATGACATGCTGGTCAGTCACAGGAGCACGTTCAGTGAGAGACTGAGATTACCGAAAAGCACCACTGAACGACACAGGAAATCTTTCCTGCCTGTGGCCATCTCCCTGTACAACACATCCACTTAACACACTGGTTACTGCTACAACTACACGTTTCTTTTCCAGCTATTTATTTATGAGTGACTTATGTATATATATATATATATATATATATATATATATATATATATATATATGTATATATTGTACTATTCTTAGTTAGCGTATTGTCTGTCTTGTCTTAATGTTGGTTTATAATGGAGCACTGTAACAAAAAATAATTTCCCCCAGGGATTAATAAAGGATTCTGATTCTGAAATCTGAAAAAACCTGCGTATTGTGTTGAAGACATCGAGGAAAGTTGAACTAGGGCTGGACGGTACTTTTGTTTAAAACCAGTCTGTACCACAAGATGGTGCAGAAAGTCCACGTAAGCTTTATCATATGGACATTCTTATATACAGTCGCAGCCTTTTATAGGTCCTCTTAAGAAGTAGGGCTAACGAGATATATTAAGTTTGTAATCACATATTCTTATTTTAAATTGATCAGTTCTGGAGTACCAACCAAGTCAAGTAACCCACACATGAAAAGAACATTTTAGTGTGTATAGTAGTTTTATTACTCCCAGTTGTTGGGATTACAGTGGTAGTCTTTAGGGAACTTTCAACAAGCCTTTTCTGAGACAACATGGAAAAAAAAAAAAAAACATCTAAAATATTCTCTAAACAGAGAAACAACAAATGTATGCTCACCATGAATGGACTGTAGTGTTCTTTAAACTACTGATAATCAGCTGGTCAAGCTTGACTTTACTTCCCACCGATGCATACCGCACGTGTTTGCGTTGCGAAATCAATGTGCTGTACTGAGATATTTTGTTGTTGTCCGGGCTCAAATCAGCACCATTTCAGCCATGGATATTTACTTCCGTTGATTTGTCAAAATTAAGCAATTTAGGCACTTATCAAGAAACTGGTAAAGGTTATGATGACACTGCTACTGAAAGAAATTTAAGCAAAATACTACTCAGTCTTAAAAGTGAATTAAAGATGGAGCAAAATCTACAGACGTAATCCACATACACTTTCTAGGCTAACCTCACAGAACATGTAACTAAAATCTAAAATAGTTTGACGAGGCCTCAAGCCGAGCATGAACTTTGCTTTCACAGCACTGAGGAGACACGGATGCTTGTTTTACTTTGCTCAGACATAACGGCAGACAGCCAATAGTACCTGCAGGTTCCCAGGGTGTAACATACTAATCTATACTGGACAAACATTTAAAAGTGCTTTACATTAAGGTACCGTCAATACATTCACCTCTACATTATGAAGTCATCTATAATACCACAAGTAATGAGTGAGCTGCAGTTCTTGAGTGTTTCCTTTGGCAAAAGTAACATTTGCTTTTAGCGGAACATATGGAGTGTATGGAGGAGTGTGGGGCTCAAGGAGGAAGAATTCATGAATGTAATGTAATACACTCTCCGCTTTTGTTTCACCTTATATGCTGATCTTAATGGACAGTTTGGCATTTCGAAAGATATGCTGTTTTGCTTTCTTTGCCGAGTTAAATGAGAAGATCAGTACCACTGCCACAGCTCTACACCACACATTTTGAGATGAGGTGACATAAGTCTGCACCATGTCTAAATATGATTAATCATGAGCGTTGTGCACTTGTATTTGACCTGCCTGCAGATTATGGCTGCTGCATACACACCAAAGAACTGTGATGACTTCTGTTTAATTTAAGTAGGATTCTTGTGTCATACATGGCTTCATTAAGAGTCACGTTTAAAAGAGTGATACCGGTTTCATTGAGGAGTCGTGTGTGAAAACATTTTTGCAAGACTGGATTCAATCATTTTACACTGTTTTCTTAATGACTACTATAGAGTTTATTGACTTTTTCAGGGTTCATTCACAACCAAAGTCTACCCTTAGGGTAGGGGTGTCAAACATGAGGCCCGGGGGCCAGAATCAGCCCAGCGAAGGCTCTAATTCAGGCCACTAGATGGCTCTGGAATGAGTGAAGAAGGGTATAAATGTAAAGGGCATATATGTATTTTTGTCCTGATAATGACCTCTCCCATGGCTTCAATAGATTATTTATTGATTTTATTATAGTAAAAAAAAAAAAAAAAACCTAATACAAAACAGGAAGTGGTCAATTTGTTTTTCCAATAATCAGTTTTGCATTTCCTAATTTTGGCTGAGCTGATGTGTGCCACACTTGTGCAGAGTCTGATTCTTTCAGATAACTCTTAGGAAACACAGTGGACATTGGGCTCCAACTTTCTCAAGTACAGTACTGTGCAACAGTCTTGAACTACCCCTCGTGTCTTTATATTTTTCTTCCAAGGAGACTGATTTTCATGGAATTTTTTTTAAGTGGTATTGAGAAATAGTTCTCCAGGATTTCTGAAGGGTTTTCAGAGTTTTTCTTTGGACATTGGGTGGTTTGTAACTCCTCTTCAGTTCAGTCCTTGTGCTTGATTATTTTCAGAGGAACGTTTTTTTGTGGTACCAAAAACTGAACTATGAATCATTCAAGCATGAAAAAAAAATAAAATCAAAATTTAAGGGATGAACCAGTGTTGTGTCAGAACATAAAAACAAGAAGTTTTAAATTGTATTTGTGGCCCTGTGTTACTGTCAGCCTGTCATAAACACATATTTTTTTTGAATTTTCTTTAGCTGAATCTATAAAAAGTGAGTTTATCCATCTGCTGTTTGCTGATCATCAGAAATGTAGGAATGGTGGTTGTCACGAAGTGATTTATGTGAGTACTGTGAGTGTCTACAGCCCTCTGTAAAACATAGTGGAGGCTCTGTCATGGTTTGGGGCTGCATTTCAGCCAGTTGTTGATGGAAAAATGGATGGAATTATGAACACAGAAAAGTACAGTCAGATTTTAATCCACCGTGCAATATCACCTGGAAAGCAATGTCTACATCTAGAGAACAGCTATGAATATCGTGGAGAACTATTCCTGAAAACTACTTAAATAAATGACAAGAAATCTTGCCTAACAGAGTTCAGGATGTGTTGAAGAACAAAGATAGTCATACCAAATATTGACTTTCAAGCTCATTAGAATGATACATATTCTCTTTTGTGCTTCGTTTTTCAATAAATCACTGCACATATTTCTAATTTTCCTGCAAAGTATAAAGAAATGAGAGGTGGCTCAAAACCTTTGCACAGTACTGTAGTTGATACCAGATGTGTAAGCAGCCAATTAGCGTAGCTCAGTGCTGCAAACAGAGCAACAGCTACCCTGTCTCATTTTCTATGTGGATGTTTGATAGACGGTGACATCTGGAGATGCTGGTAAGAAGATTTTGTTCCGTTTGTTTAGAGCCGGGTCAGTCATTAACCATTAGCTTAGCTTTATATAGAATGTACAAAACCTGAAGTGTAAAACCTGATTTATTTATTTTGTGTGTGTTGGAGGGAGGAGGCATTATGTGCCAGCCATAAAACCACAATGCCTCATTCTTACTCTACTAAACATAGAAACGGTTAGGTTGGCTCAGTTTCTATAGGGGTTAAACATACAAGATATAAGGTTTTAATTAAGTGAGGTTCAGAAGTGCTGGTAAGTAGTTATTCTTTTACCTTTCAAAAGAACAAGGGTACCTATTTACTCTACTGTAAACAGCTATAGCTTCAAATTTACCATAAAAAAAATAAGAGAGGTATTAATCTTCTCATTCAATTCTCAACAAGATAGCATTTCCCGAAGTTTTTCCTGTAAGTTTGTGGTTAACTGCGCTCGTAATTCTAATATAAAAAGCTTCTCTTCAAACCTTGAACTAGTTTATCAGGAGGGTAAAGTAAAGAAGAGAAGGGATGCAAAGAGTGAAAATCACCACTAAGAGCAGTGTGTAATCTTCTAGCAGAATCGCATTCACACAATATTTCGTCTATTGCACATTACACTTCTTCACGGAGGCCGTTTATCCTTTCTCCCTCTGGGTTAAGACAATGAACTGCCAACAGTCGCTGTGGCTGCAAATCCAAAATTTCTTCTCTGTAATTAGAAAATATGACCTTTATTATGAGGCAGATGGCTCTTTTTTATAATATAGCTGTGATTAATTGTGCTGGCCAAGTGTTTAAAACCATCCTCGTCGAATTTGAAAAGGAAAAAAAACAAACAAAAAAACTGATGGCCAAGTGAAACCAGGGCACTCATTCATTATGTTAAAGGTTAGAAGTCATTTCTAGTTGTTATTCAATTAATGTTTTTTCCTCAAAAGTCTATAAAACGTCAGCAGGATTTTTGTTTTAAAAAGCCAAGTAAAGAAATATTCTCATAGCAGCTCTGCCTTGAGATGTGTTTACATAAATAGAAAATTAAAAAACAAAAGAAAACACGCAAAAGATTAAATGATGGGGACAATGCAAGTGTGGAAAGCAGGAGTTTAAATTAAGACAGCAGAATAGGAGGAAGTGTGCAGGCGAAGGTAGGAGGAAGGGGGTTAAGAGCTCTTGGCACGAGGGAGGGAGGCAGGGAGGGTGGGTTTGCTGTCCTCCATGTTTCAGTCTCTTAGGTGCTGCTAATAAGGGCCTTTCGTGTGTCCAAAGATCCCAATGGGGAAATGTTTGACGTGTGAGGACCACTGAGCAGCCAGCTGGAAAAACTTGACATCGTTCCACTCGACGCCATCGATCAGCACTGCGGAGGAAGAGACAAACGGTTACACGCCGAAGTATTTCTACCTGCAAATCTAGCAAGAGGTGACACACTTCACCCATTCATGGCACTTTAGGGTTTTGAGTTAGCAGCTGAGTGAATGTGTAAAAGCACATGGTCGTGGTCTTCTTTGGAGTTCATTATGAAATGGCTTTTTTTAAACTCTTAACAAGGTTCAAGTTCCCTGAATCCTGAGGGTCCTTGAATAACAAATACTCCTTCTAGGTATTGCAAGGCATGCATTATTTTGCATTATCCAGTACTACTCTTCAAATAGCTCACAATTTTTATGGATTCATTTCCTGTTGATATGAGTGACGCTAAAGTTTGGGAATAAATGCTGAACATGTAAAGTGTTCCTCTTGTCTTAAGATCTGAATCACCAGATATGAACGCCCCTCCCATAAAAATAAACATTGCTTTTCAGCTGAAATTCACACGGTCCTCTTCATGATGTAACAGGTGTTACTGCTTTCAAATGTACATATTAACTGCCAAACTGCCGCACCGCAGTACACGGAACAAAAAGTGCTCTCAGTATGAAAGTGGTTATTGGTCTCAGTTCCACGGCTCATGCAAATTTTAAACTTTAAACTTTGCAAAGTCGCTTATTGGAGCTACAACAGAAAAGTGTAGCCAGCTGTTAATAAAGTAGTTGGACAATAGACCAGATAGATTTTTGCATTGATTAGGTTCCCAAAGTTTTTTCGTTAGACTCCCTTTGTTTTACAAGAAAAATCAATCAGTGATTGACTGATTAGATATTGATTAGTACAAAGTGGTCGGCGAGGAACCACTCCTGATCTGATCTTTTTAAAATGTGAGTAATCAGTCAAAATAGAAGCAGCTGTGGTCTGTCTGAGGATGTCTGGGCCGCTGAGCAAGAAGAGTAAACCAAGCAGGAGGTCTGTGCAGAAAATTACCTCTCAGCATGGTCTGCTGGTGCTTGGCAGTGCAGATGAGGCGGCTGATGCCCTCAATCACTTGACTCTTTGACTCCACCTCCTTGTCTTTGCTCTTTTTTGGCAGGAACATTACTGGTAGAAGGGAACAACAGAGATGCACACTGTGATCTCAGAATCTTTCTGGTCTCTCAGGAGTCGTATGTGAAAACCTTTTTTTTCAAGACTGGATTTAATCATTTTACACTGTTTTCTTAATGACTACTATAGAGTTTATTGACTTTTTCAGGGTTCATTCACAACCAAAGTCTACCCTTAGGGTAGGGGTGTCAAACATGAGGCCCAGGGGCCAGAATTGGCCCAGTGAAGCCTCTAATTTGGCCCACTGGATGGCTCTGGAATTAGTGAAGAAGGGCATAAATTTTGGACTTTTAAATGTATTTTCAACCTGATTAAGACCTCTCCCATGGCTTTTCATATTACACCAAAGTAATTAATCAATAGATAAACAATTAAATCATGGTAAAAAAAAACCCAAAAAATGTGTTCTATCAACTACAGAAATTTGTTTTCATACAAAGGGACTACAAAAAAGAATATGATATTTTCTGTGAATTAACAAAATATTTCTGTTTTATAGTTACAAGGTGGTCTGAACAACGAGCTACTATTTTCTTGCACATTTATTTCTCAGTTTAAGCCCGAGAAGTCATGCTCACAGATCTCTCTTTCTTTGCCACAGCAGCTTTTTCTTTTTCATGTAGAAAACCCGAGATTTATGTTTGAAATTGTGCTTTTTTTATACTAAGATATTATGTAGTTAAACTTCTTTATACTGACAGAAAGGCGGAGTTTCACAGGACCGGCCCCCTTACTGTAAGATCAAAGTGGGTTGTTTGCAGCCCACGATGCAAAATGAGTTTGACACCCCTGCCTTTGGGCTTCCCACAACTGCCTCAGCGCACCGTGCCAACACAGTCATACAACATACCCTTCTTATTCTTCTCCTTGGTCACCACAGTCATAGACATGGTGGGCTGGGAGCTTGGCTCTGCGCCCCCCAGTGGCAGCCGGCTGACCTGCAGCGAGCGGAAATTGCACTTGAGAGTGTTTTTGGAGGAGGAGTCTCGCTTCTCCACATCTTTCTTCCTTTCTGTCGGAGCCACCCAGTAGTCCACCTGAAGCCCCATGAGCTCCACCTGACCACCAGAGCTGCAGGAAAACAGCAATGTTGATACTGTGAAAAGGCTTTAATTTTAAACTTTATTGCATAAATTACATAAAAACAATATGAGATAATATAGAGAATTGAGCAGTATCGTATAGAAGGAATTCACGCAGTCATTTTCTTTAGGAAAATGTACATAAATACAGCACTATATAAGTACACGAACATGGTATTCATTTTTAAAATAATTAATCTCTCTAGTTTATTCACACTGCTTCTCTCTTTTGATTCTTTGTTAAATAAACAATGACACACTCAAATATTTCTACATTTTAGAAGCTGCAAAAAAACAGATTTTTATATCCTGATATGTGAAACTTCAGATGTGCTTAAATGAAACAAATGAAAGACAAATATACAGCTGTGGAATACACGTACAAGTCGTAAAACGTTACAGATTTTTGTAAAGAATTTGCATCAGTAGCTTTGAATCTGAAAGCTGGGACCCCTCAAAGAGACTGTGTTGCATAAAGCTTCTTGCTATGTGCCAGTTTTGCTCTTAGACTTTGTATAGAGTCTCAGAAGATGAAATATCTTGTGGCTCAAACATTTAATTTTAAACTTTGTGCAGAGACGTTGCTTTGATTTACAAGGACATTAGTAAAAAAAGAACTTGATGTAATTTCCCTCCAGCAGGCAGCACATTTTACCTGTAAGCACAAAAGCTGGTGTTGACAGAGGGAGACGAGGGCGGCGTGGGCGATGCCTCTTTGAAAGCGGGTGATACCTGTGGAGGGGTGGAGGAGAGCAGCAAGGAGCCCAGAGGCGCTGCATCATCAGAGTCTCCTGAGAAAAGAAAAAGCAAAAAAGAGCTGTGAAAGGAGGCAAGCAGCATCAGGAATAACAATTTCTTGCAATTTTTTTTTTGGAAATATTGTTAGATTGCATCATACCTACAATCAGTAAACTAGCCATCTCTCAATTTAAATTACTTTAAACACAAAAATGTCTTCTTGTTGGCTTGCAACACTAACATGAAGCTTTTTATTTATTCAAAGTCTCAGCATAACAAAGATGATATAACATCAGGTTCACAGGATTAATTGCTACAGTATAAATCAACAAGTCCTTCTGGAATTGATTATTAATGCCTTGAGAATTTACATCTAATAAGCTCATAAGGATCAACAGGAATGTAGATATGGCAATGCTGCTCACTTCATTCAGTAAAGCTGTCTAATGAAGTCTTATATAAAGGTTTAACATGCAGCCTATGACAATACATCTCTTTTAATATTTAACAACCACAAAGTGGCCAAACAGTGGTGTACCTGATGTTGCAGCTGTTTGCTCCACAATGCCAACTTTCACCATCTGAAAAACAGAATGGAAAAGCAAAGGTTTATCACTATAAGCACCACTTCAAAGTGCCACAAAACCCACAGATAAAGTGCAGCATTTGCATCAATCAGACATAACACTGTGACTACCTGGTTAAAATTGTGCTGGTCACTCATTTGCTGCTACAACAGCCTTGAGTACTCGAGGCATGGACTCCAGTAGACCCCTGGAGGCGTGCTGTGGTATCTGTCACCTAGATGTTAGCAACAGATCCCTCACATCTACACTTATTTGTCCTGCACATCACACAGATGCTCACTTGGATTGACATCTGGGGAATCTGGACGTCAAGTCAACACCTTAAACTCGTTTCTGTGCTCCTCAAATCATCCCTGATCAAATGTTTTCTCTGTGGCAGGGCACATTATCCTGCTGAAAGAGGATGGGAATGCAATTTCCATGAAAGGGGGTGCATCCTCTGCAGCAATGCTAGGTGTGGTACCTGTCCAAGTAACATCCACATGAATGGGAGAAGCAAAGGTTTCCCAGCAAAACATTGCCCAAAGCATCGCATTGCCTTCGCCGGGTTACCTTCTATCCACAGAAAGATGTTCCCCAGGTAAGTAATGCATACACACCCGGTGATGCAAGAGAAACTGTGATTCATTAGACCAGACCTTCCTCCATTGCTCCGTGATCATCTTTTGTTATTTACTTGGCCATTGTTGGTGCTTTCACCGGTGGATGGGGTCAGCAAGGACACCCTGACTGGTCAGAAGCTATAAAGCCTCATGCATAACAAAAATGTGATGCACTGTGTAATCTTTGACACCTTTCAATCAGAACCAACATCAAGTTTTTCCACAACAGTAGCTCATTTGTGGTCTGTTGGACCACACGGGCCAGCCTTCACTCCCCATGTGCATCAGTGAGCCTTGGCTGCCCATGACCCTGTTGCTGGTTCACCACTGTTCCTTCTTTGGATTGCTTTTGATAGACACTGACCACTGCAGACCAAGAAAACCCCACAAGAGCTGTAGTTTTGGAGATCCAGTTGTCTAGCTATCACAATTTGACCTTTTGTCAAACTCGCACAAATCCTCAAGCTCTTTCCTGCTTTTAACACATCAACTTTTAGGACAACATGTTCACGCGGTAAACGTCACCTGTCAGTGGTCATAATGTTATGCCTGATCAGTGTATTTAGGCAGAGAGAGAGATAATACTTACCCCGATAAAAGGAATGAATTTCTGACATGAATCCTCATCTGGGCTGTAACGAGTGCAGGTAACAAGAAGGCACAAGGAGAGAAATTAGAGTTTGATCAAAATAAAGTAGCCAGCTCTAAAGGGAATACATGCTACAAGCATTTCCTAAACTTGGCTACAAAGACTACTAAAAGAAATTAAGATTATAATTTGAAGAATGTAAATCTAAAGTTAGTAACATTGAAATCTAGTCATTAGTAGTTTGTGCATAATGACTTTTGATTGATGTCCATTGTTTTACATCTGGAAATAATTGAGTCCTCTCTTGCATAGGGGACTATGCAAAGCTCAGCTGCACATGCTGCTTGGATTTAACCTCCACTAAAACGGGTTCACTTCCTGACGGCAGGCCTCTGATTGGAGTTGGAGAAGCAGAGAGCAAAACATGCAAGCTTTTGGCCGATTTGGGGCCTCGAACAAAGCCATCAAATCACTGCAGCACCAGACTGGATCGACCCAAACAGAGTCATGAGGGCGTTCAGCAAGGCAGCAAGTCCATCAGGGGAACAAGTCAACTAGAGTCATAAAGGATTCAA
Source organism: Perissodus microlepis (assembly GCF_051167445.1). Lineage (NCBI taxonomy): Eukaryota > Metazoa > Chordata > Actinopteri > Cichliformes > Cichlidae > Perissodus > Perissodus microlepis. The sequence continues at coordinate 15,108,656 of NC_140479.1, read as the reverse complement.
TGAAAAGGAAGAGCACCAACCTAAGTCCAAAACCTTTTGGCTCCATGCACTACCTGTGAGAGGTAGTGCATTGCAACATTTAACAAGCCTTCTACAGTGTGAACTATTTTCCCGGAAATACCCAGAAAAATAGTCGGAATAAAGTTCTACTGTTCTGTAGGTCTACGTGTTCTGAATGTAAAGATGTTCAGCGACACGAAAGGTTGTTGCTCTTGCCTTGAAGAAACCTGCCATCGCCCCCCCAGGGAAGAAACAGAGAGACTAAAGAGGAGGGGGAGAGAGAGACAGACAGCCTACAGTAGGTAACAGTTTGTTTTTCCAACACAAACACATCTCTGCTGTAATCACTTCAGAGCAGCCGGAGAGAGAGAGAGCCTGATGTCTGCCTGGTATGGACCACGACAGAGTACGTGAGTATTGTTTGAGCCACTTCATCCATTCATTAAATTTAATGTTTGATATCTGAAAGATGCACATGCACATCAACCCATGTAAACAGTTGAAGACAGCTGAATTATGAACATGCACTTTATAGAAGCATTTATACTCCTCTAATTAAAATAAGCTTTTTCCACGTCCAAGAGTGGCACTTCTCAATGATCTCAATAATCTCCAAATATTTTCTTAATAATTCTCACTGAAACAAATTTGCACAATTTCCAGTAAGTTATTAAGATTATTTATTGAACATCCAGCAGGATCGTCTAAAGATTTGCCTCAGATTTATGCATGGATATTTACCTACAGGCAAGCGCATAGAAAGAGTGATGCTCTCCACTATAAATGGATATATAGTTGTGCTTATTGAGCTATTCCATTAAATAAAATAAAAATAATCAAATCACCTGAACCTCTCCAAGACACAGCCTATTAAAATAATTTAGAAATAAATAATATTCATACAATAAAATGCCTGTTTAGCTATTAAAGCCCTACAGACTCGTATGTGTAATTTGTGTGTACATGTATAAAAATGTTTGTCCGATATTAAACTGGATTCAACCAAACAATGTTGTTGGTGGTTGCAGTTCATAATTAAATAAAAGAAGAGTGCATCAACATAACACTCTATTTTTACTGACAGTATCCACATCTCATACATCTTAGTAGATAAATAACAGACAGACATGATTGGCCGGGAAGCATGAAACAGCAGGGAGGGAGAAACAAAAGAGGCTGATTGTAAATGTTCACCTGCCACTTTAACAGCACGATCGTTCCTTGAAAATTACGGTGGCTCAGCGCTGAGAATTAATTGTTCTGTTTCAGCAAACGCCTGCATACATGCAGCACTAAAAGCTCTTCAGCGGATGCTGATAAAATTTAATTATTAAAACATTGGTCCAATCAAAAGGAACCGAATCTGCTTCCTGCACATTAAAAGTTCACTAATTAAAATATTAAATCATGGTTATTAAATCCATACCAAACCATGCCAATTCCTGGTTTGACAGAGGATTATGTGCAGGGTTATTACTGCTGTAACATCCATTTAAATCAGTTTTCGTTAGCTTTTAGCACATTTAGCACAGAGATGGGCTCAGCTCAGTTTACTAATCACCCAATAGTTGTTTCTTTATGAGCAGATAGAAATGATATATAAATCTTCCCCTCTCTATTACTACAAAATTACTTTTGACTGTTGTGTTAAACACTGCACTACGAAGCTATTACTCTCTCTACCACAACAGCCTTGTTTGCAAAAACAGTGGGCAACTAAAGAATGGAGAAAGTAAACAGCTATTCCAACATCTACCACTAAAGTTGGTCAATTAATTAAAGAATTAGGGTTTTTTAAAACACCTGATTCCAAGAATCAGGGGAAATATCAAGATGCAAGGCTAAAAACCTAATCTTCAGATGGCACTGCATTAAAAACAAACATGCACAGCAGTGGAAATAACCACATGGTGTGAAAAGCAGTTCTGAAGAACCGTTAAACCTCTACATGTTAATAAAATACATGAGGCGGTGCTCATTTGATATATGTACCAGAAAGTCTTTTGGCCTGACCAATCAAAACTTGAATTCCTTTTTTAAATTGACGTCCTCTGGGCCAAACAAGAGGGGGAGCCATCTGGCTTTGTACGAGTTCACAGCTCAAACGAGAGCATGCATATTAGTAGAGATGCTATCACATTAGTGCACCAGACTTAGGGAAATATGCACATGTGTGGAAGCTCCAATGCTGAATGAGATACACATGTTTTTGAACAACCTATGCTGCCAGAAGGGAGAATTGCAACAAAGGAGGCTCTGAACTGAGAAATGGGGAAACATTTAACTTTGAAACTTACAGAAAACACACACAGTGCTCCTGTTACATATATATTTTACACAACATCCTAACTAATGGGGTTATTTTATTTATTTTTAAATATCTTTATATGCTGAGAAATGCAATCAGTGTATAAAGCTCCTTTGCATCCCCACTGGCTGATTTCATAAAAACGTCAAAATCAAAACTTTATCTGGTGCAGCTTCAAACATCTCATACTGCTTCTGTGTCGTTGCAGCTTTAGTCTGGAAAGCTTACATTGAAACTTTTGATAATTTAGCCAGCTGTTAAAGCGACAAGATCCAAAAAACAATGAGAGGGTTCAAGGAGAAATGCGTGAACCACAGAGAAAGCGCATGAATCACCAGGCTACATGAGAAACAGACTATCGTTCACAATACCTTACTGCAAAATCAAAATGAAAGCTCTTTTTCCTTCAAAGAAAGAAAACATACAACACAAAGATAAATCATGTTATTCACTCACACAGTGATGGAAACACAGTGATGCTTAGAAGACACACTACCCACCCCCACACAAACAGACAAACCCTGCAACATTAGTGAAACTATTCACTCAGTATTTTTTTCAAAAAGGGACTGAATGGAAACCAGAAGGTGCACCTCATTTCTGTGGCCTTTAATCTTCGCCTGAGCTAAGCTGGCTGTTTACTACTAGCAAATGTCTAATAATCTACTCTCCGTAGTTTGCTTTAAAACCTTCTTGTGCGTGTGAGTAACTTGCGCCACAGAAGCATACTTACAGCATATACATAATAATATATGCAGTGCAGGTATTTTTAATTCAATTTGTAATGTTCAGGAAGATTCTAGTAACTTTCACTGTGGATTTCTCTTTAAATAAACATTTGAAACCCCGTTTAAAAATACTGAAAGCTCTGCATTAGAAGCATTTGTTAGAGCAAACATAGACTCAGATTTTTTGACTGTAACGCCTAAAACATAGGCTTCCATGCATCTCTGATAACAACTAGATCTAACTTTATTTTGTCATTAAATGAGGGTGAAATCCTGAGAAAAAAAGCACGTACCTCTTCTGCTTGTAGGTGAGCATGGCCTCTGCGATAGGGAGCTGATGAGCTCCGTTAGCTCCCACCATATACTGCGTTACCCTGGAAACTACATCTGGGTTCTCCTGGACTGTAAGAGAGACGGTGATTAGTACCTGATTACAGAGTCAGCAACATACAGTATTCACTCACCAGCCATTTTATTAGGTATACTTTACTGCTACCGGTATGGGTCAACTGTTGCCTTCAGAATTACCATAATACTTGTTATAGATTCAACAAGGTGCTGGAAATATTCCTCAGAGATTTTGATATGTGGGCTACACATCCCTGATGAGAAAGTCCAGTTCCCCCACATCTCACAGGTGCTTTACTGGACTATGATCCAGTGACTGTGGAAGCCATTTGAGTATAGCAAACTTTCTGTCATGTTCAATAAACTCCTTTGAGATGATCTGAGTGAACGTAGGAGCTTAAATTGAGACCACCAGACACGCAGCATTCGTCTATTGTCCAACTTTGGTGCAAACTGTAGCCTCGGTTTAATGTTCTGAGTTGACAGGAGAAGCATCTGGTGTGCTCTTCTGCTGCTGTAGCCCATCTGCTTCAGTGTCTGGCGTGTTGTGCATTTACAGATGATCTTCAGTGTTACTGTCCTGGCAGCTCAAAGAAAATCTGGCACTCACTGGATGTTGTTTTTTCTTTTCCCTGGCCATTCTCTGTAAAACCCTAGAGATGGTTGCATGGGATGGTTGCATCGACCATGACACATTCAAAGTCCCTTAAATCCCCTTTCTCCCTCATTTTGAGTTTCAATTTGAGCTTCAGCAGGTTAATGCCTTATTAGATATTTGTGTTAACAAGCAAATAGGTGTACCTAATAAAGTGGCTAGTGAGCGTGTAACATCATAATTATGTTTCTGGTTAAAATAATTTCAGTGGCTCTTTAAAAGCTCTTTAAACTGGGAACAAATGAGTGTTATGTTGTTCAAAGAAAATCGTGACAGCCCACCAACAACTGGAGCCTCTGATTTGTGAAACAGGTCCCTCCAGGCAGCATCTTGGAACAAACTGTTGTATCGATAGTCAATAGTGCCGAGATACTTGGAGACTGGATGTGCACCTAAAGCCAATGGAAAAGAGAGAGAGTCGTGATTTTAAAAAAACAGTGCAGAGCTGCTGCAGTTTGACATCAATATCACCATCGCGTTTCCACTACAACAAGGTTAAAACTAATATTAACAAGCAGCACTGCAATTTACACAAATACAGCACTTTTAAATATTGAAAAATTAGTATGGCACAAGACCTCTGAAAAAGCTGCTGGTTTGCTTCTCACAAATGTGCGAATATGAAAAAAAACAAAAAGAAAATTTGAAATATCCAGACGGCTCATGAAAGTTTTTAGCTTTTGCTTTTACTTCCTTACAGTGAGGCCCTGAGCGCACGTCGCTTTCTCATTTCTCTCATTTGTGCCTCCTTGTCTCCTCTGTCCTCAGTCCTCCTGCCTGTGCCTCTGTATGCCATGCTAAAGGATGTTACTGGATCCCAAAATCTATCTGGAGGTCAGAGGTCGGAGGACAGAGGAGGCTTGCCTGAGGAGATGTAATTGAGGATGCACACTTATATCCTCTGCAGAAGTATTTTTGCAGCGTATAACAGAGTTGCACACAGCTAGAATATATAAACCAGGGAAGGAGCAGAATAATTTATGTCTATTCATAAAGTGTTTGAGTTATTTATAAATTGGTCAACTATTTGATTTTTATTAGAAGTAGCCTTAAAAATAAAAAAGTCACGAACACAGTTATATCAGGGATACAGCAGACTTTGAAGCAAGGATGTCTAAGGATTTTGATAAATGCGTGTCGCCTCAGCTCCTCTCTCCTTCTTTCTTCCCTGGTTGAAGGGACTAAGATGTGAGGAAAGGAATTGAGAAGGCACAAACTGAGAAATGAGAAAGGAGCCTTGTATGACTTCCTGTTTAGCAGCTTCACAGCTGATTCTGACTGACTGACAGAAAATGCTTCTGGAAAGCAAAACCCAATAAAATAACTTATGTGAGGAATCATATAAAGTAATTTTTTTCCAAGTAAGTAGCAGTAGCTTCAGTTTGCAGTCACAAATGAATATATCTTTAAAAAGTGTTTACAGCTTATAGAAGGCAAAGATTTCAGCCGATCCTGCTCCAATCATATGGATATGAAGATAATAAATTACATCATTTTAGTATGTAATGCTTCTAGCGCATAGTTCAGCATGTTGTTATAAAAACATAAAACATCAACGTTTTAGTATAGCCCTTCAAGGGAAGCTGCACCTCCTCTTGGAGCAAAGTGGAAGCATTTAGGAACCACAGCAGCTCAGCTCCAACAGCTGCAGAGCGAGGTTGCAGAGTGCTGAGGTGTACAGTGTGTAAACGTCGCCCAAGCTCTGCTGAATCTCTAACTGCAGAGCTCTAAATCACCTCTGGCATTAACATCAGCACAAAAACTGTGTGCCGGGAGCTTCACAGTATAGCCTCGCAGTTCCTGTCGGTGTAATGTGTAGGTGGCCCAACGCTTCTGTCCATATAGCGTACGTGATGGGGTATGCTCAAAGGTTACATGGATAATCTTGCATAACAGTCTAGCTCCACCTCTAGCCCCCAGTCCTCCACCCATGCTAACCATTTGCTTCTGCTGTAAGCGCCACCTGAAGTTTAATGGGCCTCCGTTTGTCCGTGCTCTACCTCTGTACCAATTTTAAAGAAAATCATCAAAGTAGTTTTTGCCTAATCCCACTAAACAAAAACATGACCTCACTGGTGCACCTAACAACAGAAGAGACGAGAGCTACACCGTCACAAACCTAGAGGGATGATGAGGAACCTCATGTAGCCGAGCCAGTCAGGAGTTTTGTGGGACAGGTGGTCCACAAAAAGCCTCAGAACTGCACTGAGGTAGTGCTGCGCTCCGGCCACCGCTATCTTTATAGGAACAGGCGTCTGGGAGTTACAGTTGCAGCTAGGGAGAAAAACAAGCAGCGCAGCTCTGCATTACTGCAACATTAATCCACAGTGTGTGTGCTTTCATAAAACACGGGAGGCAGACTTACAATCTCTGTATGCGGGAGACGATGGTGTTGAACGCAGCTTGGATGTCGGCCGTGGTGCAGGTGCAGACCACTGGCAGATTGTGGTTTTGCAGCATGTCTGAAAGATACTGAGAGAGGAGGGACTCCATTATAAGCCAATAATTAATGCTCTGTAAATCTTTAAACACTTAAAAACTACTGGTCAAAGAAAACTTAATTAATTAAATGACCTAAATGAAAATTATATACAAGTAAGTAAGACCTTTATCTTTGAAAAGGCCTGCTGCTTACCTGGCCCTGCCAGTCAGACGTGTTGATGAGGATGATACTATCAGGGAGGTGGTTATCAGATACCAGGATGTGGTTAAGTTGGTCATACACTGTCTTTCTGGGAATCTAGGGAAGTAAAATAGGTAAACCTTAATGTTAGGTTCATGTTAATGTAAGATCTCGTACTTTTCTTTTCTGGCACAATCTATTAGGCATGTCTATGAATGCATTAACACACGGACACTCATTACAATAAGCACCTCTGTCCTATACATATATGCTGCCAAAACAGTGACTCTGTTGCCTGAATTGAGAACAATCTTCATATTAACTGTTTTAACATTCCTGTGCACTGGCTTATGCTTTCTGGCTGAAATTAGGCGGCCTGGTTTTGAGTTCACCCTGCCACCCTTTGTTACGTGTCTTCCCTCGACACGTTTTCCCTCCTTTCTTGTCTATTTTTCCCTGCTGTCAAATAAAGGCTAAATGCCAAAAATAAATCTTTAATATTCAGAAAATCTTTCCCACACCTGTGAATACAAGAAAACTCACAGTTTTTGGTTTCCCCTGCACTTTTATCCTCCTACCTGTAGGTGGCATCTGGTATCCAGAGACCGCTCATTGTCCAGGCTGTTGGCCCTCTCATTCTGGGGCCTGCTGGGTTGGCGCTCCTTCAGCGACGTGCTCCTGCCTCGCCTCCCTGCCAACTTTGGTTCCTGCCTGAAAGCAAAAAGAGCAAAGGAAGAGAGAGACAAGTTAAACCATTCTTTGCATTCAGACATGAAGAATCATGCGTGCGCATTTACAGCGTTGTCTATACAGGCTTGAAATAAGTGTGTTATCAGTAAATTATGTATATTTACCTGTTGGATGAAATGATAAGAGATTCTGTTTTGGTCATTTTGCCACTCGGTGGGAGTCTCTCTAAAAACGTGTCCATGTTGTCCATCTCCAGCTCTGTGGTTGGGGTCACCGCCTCTGGCTGCTCCTGAGGGGAAACAAAAGCAGAGAAAAACTGGAACGGTGTTTATGAGCTAAGAGTTGGCAGATGTGTTTCTGCATTCTTGCTCTTCAACACTTTTTCACATCTTAAATGCCTTAAGGATCGTCTTTGGATTACAGGTTTTATTGACAGTCTTACAGAGAACACAGGAGATCTTCTTTAGCCTTTCTTACATATAATAAAAATACAATATTGAGTCAGTGCATCAATCTGAAAAAGCTTAGGTTCACACTCACAAAAGGGATGTTATCAGACACACCGTCATCCCCGGTGCACTTGGTTTTATCTGGGTCAACCTGGAATGAGGTTGTGGGAAGAATAATAAACATCACCTGGATTTGATGGACTCCAGGAAACTTTAATTTCAGAGAAAGTAAAGCATTGTCTGACTTGACATATCATCATGAATTGTTAGTTCAACTGAAGCCCTACAGTTTCGCAAACAGGCAACCAGAGGGATAAACCTGAAGGCTGAAGGAAAAATCTGAGCCAGAGAAGCCATCAGAGCAGCTCACCTGCCTCCAGCTGTTCACTCACATGTTACTTAACTCATTTGTTTAAGTGAAGGAGGAGATTAATTAATGAGGAAGATAAGCAGAAACTACTCGAGGCCATTTGGTGTTTCACAATGTGCTCGTGTGTCGGGGGTCTCACCGGGCTGGGAGGCTCCCTGTGGCTCCGAGTGCTGTGGATGCTGCCAATCTCAGTCTGAGAGCTCGAGAGGGAGAGACCCTCGAAATATGGCCTGAAACAGAAGAAAAATACATTTGTTTCACATCATGTAAATATACCTGCTGAGGTTTATTGACTTGGCAGTCTCCTCTGAGTGAGAGGGTAAGTACACGGCCAGAAATGAGTTCAGTCTGTCAAGCATCCATTCCTAAGAAAGAGAAACAGGGCGAAACGGCTGATCTATGCCAAATTACACAAGAACTGGACTGAAAATCAGTCTTATGGAGTGAGGAATCCAAATCTGAACGTTTGAGTTCTGCAAACTCTGTTTTGACTTGCATATTATATTTCCAAATAAGTTTGCACGTGTCCCAATAAACTCTGCACCTGTTTCCCAATTTCTTAGCCAAACATAAAGACATGAGTCTTTTGGACCGTTTTATAAATCGTTTTTAAACATTTTTACTATTCAGAATATTTTCGGAAAAATATGGACCAACTGTAACAAATTAAAAAGAATTTCTGCCAACGTTACATTAGAGCAGGTAAAATGGACGCAGCTGCTGTGAACTGGTTTGCCGACTTACACAGAGAAGCCAGATTTGACTGATACACCAAGTAAACCGCAGATTCACACCTTGTCAGTCACAAAGAGGCCACATCCTAAAGCGTGCACCTCCTTTGTTGTCTATTTTAAGGAATATTTGAGGGAATATCTTGTAAACGGGAAAACTATTTCCAAAATAAACATTGTGCTGTATTAACAAAGAGCTGAAACTTGTAAAGGTACGGTGGCTCTGAGAGGCCAAACAGACTGCAACTTAAGAAAACTCCAGGGAAGTGTTTCTGGGGAGACAATAACGCGACGGACCAGTTGCAGGAACCCAAAACATAGTAGGTGTGTTTTATCACGATTCATATAATACTGATGACGGATTTTTAGGCTAATAGTTAGGCTAACACTAACTTACCTCTCATCTTTTCTTTCCTCACAAAACCAATAGATCCTCCACTTCTTTTAAGTGTCTCCCAGCACAATTATTAGCATATTTTGGTTCCTGCAACCAGTCCGTCGGGTTATTGTCTCCCCAGAAACACTTCCCTTGTGCTTTTGGAAATCTGTTTTTTCCTATTTCTGTTTAGTTTTTTCCTATTTCCGTTGTCGTTTTTCCCATTTGCGTTGTGTTTTGTGTGCTTTTGCAGCATTTTTCTTATTGCTGGAGTTTTCTTAAGTTGCAGTCCGTTTGGCCTCTCAGGGCCACCATATAAAGGAGAACATAAACTCAATTAAGGTCACAGATTAAAGTGAGCAAAAGGTGCTTTTCTTACAGATTTATATACAATAAAAGATATGTCTGCAACAAGAGGACTGCCCCCTGCTGGCGATTAGAAAGACCAGAAGCTGCATCTGTCTTTTATATACAGTCCATGTAGTCTAACCAGCAGGAAATCCATGGACACCATGGATAAGTATGTCACTCACTTGAGTTTAGGTTTCGGCGTGCTGAGGACGCTGTCGTCATCATCCATGTCTGGGCCGCTGTCGCTGGGGTTCTCAAACTCCACGCTGTCCAGGTCCACATCCTCCTCCTCCACATCGGGAGGAGGCTCTGCAGGATCTTGCTCCGAGTCCAACACCTTCACAAATACAAAAACATCACATAACCGATGGCTCTGCAGCTCCACAGTCAGACGACCAGACCAACGCAAGACAGTGACACTCACCTCATCTGAAACTCTGAACCTCTTCAGAAGAGCCACCACACGCTGCTTAAAGTTCTGCTGCTAAAACACAGGAGAACAAACGCAGAACCGCAAGTCAGATTGTGACCTAGTTCTGATTTACTTCGGCCAGTACAAAAAACAGCTGCAGCCACTGCTGAGCAGGAGCTCCTCCAATTTAGTAATTTTACCAGCAGTAGATACATTTGCAGTGTTGGCCGGGTATCGATTTTGCAGTGTGTGCTCATGTAAATCAATAATCAAGCAACATCATCCTCCATCTGCTTTCTGAGGCTTTCATCTGCTGCTCTGGCTTGCTGAGCCTTATAACATCCATCATCTGCTGTTTAGGTTTGTTGAAAAGCAGCTAATTATATGTGTGGGGGTTTTTATAGCAGTTTTCTGCATCCAGAACCTTCTTGCACTATGTAGTAGTTTTACCTCTGGTATAAACAAATGAAAAATGATTCTATGGAGCAAAAACAGGTAAAACCCACGAGTCAACAGGACTTTTGTTTTACAGTGCAGCAACAAAGCTTCAACAGAATCTGGAATTCTTTTTTTGCGGTTCAGGACACGTGGCAAGATAAAGAAAGAAACTAAATTATCTTTACAAGAGAAGCCAATTAACCTTGGTTAAGCTGTTAGAGTGCAGAAAGGTGAAAACGGCGACAAAATTAATCTAAAGCTCTCTAATTCACTGTCACAGAGAAAGCTTTGTTTCCCTTCAGGCAGGATGCTCAGAGTAGACCTGCAGTTGCTGTTTCACATCTCTTACTCTGGTGATGGAGGGAGTCCTTACAATCGACCTCCTTTGCTTCTTTGGTTTTCTCACGTCATACTCGTCATCCTCGAGATCCTGAAAACATGAAGGACACAACATGTATATTTTTTAAACGAATACAGAGAGAATACAGACTGACCTGAATAATGTAAAACATGTTATCCCCCCAAACTGCAAAAGCCTTTAAAAATAAACAAATAAATAAAATCACCTGTGGCTGCACGGCGTCATCGCTGGCCTCCTGCTCTGAGGAGAAGCTCTCGTACTCTTCTTCTGAGTAGTTATCTGGAGACAGCAGGCAGATTAAAGACTGAGTGTAGAAGATGTTTCATACATTTTTCAATGACCCCTTTAAAATTTGACAACCAGCCAGTTTCTAAATATATGCATGATGTTGCATGCTACCTGGATTTCATTGCTTTCATGGTGATTAGAGAAAGAGAAGTGGGGGAAAAAAACACTCTAAACCCTGTGAAACGCCACTCTGTTTAACTCATCAAGCATATTAGGTGATTATGATGGCGTCACGCTGTTTTTTGCCTCAGCGCATCAGGGGTAATGAGAAGCAAAGCATACCAGAGCATTTGATCTTCTGTCCTCCCTGCAGGGCTGCCTCCTCATGGTCTATTGGCTGACTAGACAGGGAAAAGATCCAGATCTCTGCCACTTTTCCAAGCATGTCTTTCTGGTTGCTGCAGAGAGGTAGAACCTGGCCTCCCTCTGTCGGGTGCTGCATCACCTGCGAGAGGCCAAACATCATGAGCGAGAGAGGAAATGCCCAGTTCAGTCACCTCCTGCAGGTGCTGCACTACCTAAGAGGCTTCACACAAACAGCTGAAGGTCAAATGCCTTCTTCCACGGCACCTAAGCAGAGAACAAACCCAGGTCACTTAAGGACAATACTGCTGAAAATCAGACCGATCCTTTCTGTTCCAACAGTCTCACGAGACTGCATACATCCCCTTGCAGCAGCTTACACTGTATCCTTTGTGGTAGGTTTTGTTCACAGATTTAAATCCTTTAGCTGAAACTGTAGGGACTGTTTCTTTCTTTCGAGTCAGTACAGCTCTGTGCTTCTTCTTTTTTCCCCCCAATCTCAGCTGCATTAATGCTTTTTTTATCCTTCTCTCAGCTGCCGAGATGTGACCTTAATAAGCTCCGCTGAGCTTTGTCAGCCAAATGGGAACTCCTTGGTGGATCAGCATCATGTGCAGTGAAATCAAGCCATTCATTTGTGTCTTCAAGGTTTTCTTAAAACACAAAAAGCCTGTTTCTATTTTTTCCTCCATTTTTAAGGTCTTTCTGATGCCGCTGTACATATGTTTGATGATTTTACAAATGCTTAATATCTCATGCAAAGATCATGGAACTGCACCTAAAACATAAAAGATTCATCTACCAAAAGTATAAGAGAATAAATACATTAAACCTGTGTTATTGCTATTAAACTGTCAATTTTCTTCATGGTGGTTACAGAAAATTTTCAAAGAGAAGTTACCTTCTTTTTATTTGGATTTTGAAAAGATGGAAAAAAACAGGACTGCTGGACAACATTCAGTACAGAGTCTGTGAAGCAGCTGTTCACTACCACAACGAGGTACAAGGCATGACAAAGATATGATATATTACTGTACTCAGCCTCAGCATAATTCAAAGCAGCAGCAAAGAAACTCTAAATTAAAAAAAAATAAAAAATTGCTAAGAAATCCAAAACTGACTATAAACTCTCACCAAAAACACAAAAAGAAACTAAAAAATGCCTACAAACAACAACAAAGATGCACAAAATGACTTGCAAACAACAAAGACACAACATTTAATAAAGTAAAAGCCAAACCACTGCAAAGAGAATGACCACAGACAACCAACGCAACAACAACACCAACAGCTTGACTTGTGGTTTGAGATTTGAGGTCGCTGTGTGTTTCTTTAAGTTTGAGAGTCTATATAGGACAGGATGTTTTACAAGTCTGTGCCAAGGGCTCATAATCAGTCACTTGGTTTTTGGATGAGCACAAAAAGCTGCCCAACATCTCTTTGGGTTATGAGCCCTAATTCAGAAGATACTTTTATTAGAACTTATAAGCCTCTAATTTGAACAACAATAAAACGTGTATTTATTTAATAAAAATCATAATCTGGGTTGAAACGGGAAAAAACAACAACTGTATCCACACAGAGGGACATGTTAAGGATAATTTAAGGCTTTCAATTATTACTTTTCAGTTTTAATTGTTTTGGCACGATGGTAGAAAAATGACCGGCACTTTTCTGCTATTAAACAGAGTCTTCAGAACACAAGTGCAGCAGAGCTCCTGAACCCACTGTTAACACTCGAGGCGAACAACATGAGCATATATGCAGGGCAAGACTGTACCTCTGACATATCGATAGATCCAATCGCGAGAGTCTTGTAGCCTAAAATGGTTCGGTTCTTGTATCTTTTCCGCCGCTGGAGCATGATCTGCAGCTTGTTTCCTTCCCGCTTTAAGAAGTGCGGGTACTGAGTGTGAGAGAAACAGGAAACCAAGGAGGAAAAAGTGTAAGTTACTCATTCATACTTGGACCCACAGCTTGGAGTATAGATTTGAACAATTAAGCAAAGGTCTGTTGATATTCTATATTTCACTTATTCTTAGCAAAGTCCATAAAAAGACAAAAAAACCAAAAACAAATTCATAGAAAAAGCCAGAACTGGTGTTCAAAACCATCAGCGAGGCAAACTGGAGCACTGTGGGACAGTTCTTTCATTAGAGAGGTGCTGTAGTTTTCCTTCGAGTCAGCTGCACATATTCATAAACTGATGAACTGTTCACTTAAAATGACAAATGCTAATTATTGCATTACGAGCGATTCAAATATCCTCAATTAAAAGTCGCCTAATCTGCCTCTTCATCACCCTGTGGGTTTGTTTTTGAAACCGAGCTGACTGAAAATAGTCCAGAGACACGCCATTAAAGTTTGCCTCAGCCTCCAGCTTGTACTGAACGCGTGTGCATGTGCGAATTGATGCAGATTTTGTTGTTGCCAGGCTTAATATCCGTGCACGCTCAAAGACTAATACATGCTTTCAGCACTGTGGAAAATACATTTCTTCATTTCTTACAATACTCAAAATGATCTATAATGGAACTGTGTTACCATGGCAACTATGGCAATAAACCTCATCCCACGCATAGTTAACAATGTCAGATGTTACCTCGGAGAAGAAGAACAAATGCAGAGTTAAGACCTGTTCCCATATGGTTTATTTGGGAACATATGTTTGAGTTTTCTCATTGTTGTTTTTTTTAAGGTGATGATTTTTTTTCTCCTTTACCTGCAGCGAGAAGGTGAGAGCCAGATCAGTCTCCACAGACCCACTGGGTGGCAGCACAATCTCATGGGACCTTAAAATCCGTTTGGAGCCCTGCAAAAACACACATGAATATTTAAATAATTTAAAAAATACTAACCCCTTGGTGTTTCATTTAATGAGCACTATATGCTGAAAGTATGCACTCTCTCTGAAAGCTGCTACTTACTTTGCAACACTTTATAGAGTGTGCATATGAAGGACCTAAAATGATGCGTACTACCATTTAAAACAAAACATTTCTTTAAATGACCAAAATGAGATCAATCAACATGAGTACCTCAAACAGGACACACAAACCACATTCTGTTGTGTCGTGTTTATAACTGTATGTAGAGCGTACCTGGATTTTTACTGCTATGACCACAGAAATCAGCTCTTTATCAAGTTCCCTCATGACGACCAGCTTCTTCAGGGTCAGACTGCACAATCTAAACACAGACACGCAGAAAGAGATGAAGGCAGGAAAACATGTTTAGTTTAGTACTGCTGGGGTGTTTTTAATAAGCACAAACACATGAGTCATTCACAACAACCCAGATGGTGAGTTTACTAAACACGCTCAGGAAAAGAGATGACGGCCAACAATTGCACAGAACACAAACAGAACTGCGCAAAGGTCTCGGGCCGCCCTTTACTTCTTTAGATTTCCATCCATGGAGTCAGATTTTCTTGTAATTTATAGTTCCCCAGGCTTTCTGATGGTCTATCAAAGTTTTTCTTTGAACACTGGCTGCTTTTTATCTTATTTTCAGATCAGTCGTATAACCTGTGACTCATTCAGGCATAAAAACTGCACCTAACTATTAAAAAAAAATGCAACACATAACACAGTTTGACAGGCATAAAAATAAGATTTTTGCACTAAGATGATTCCCAAAGAGCTATCTCCAGCAAATGAACAGTATCTAAAATTCATGTCTTTAAAGGAATAGGAAAAAATCCAGTAAAGACCTAACACAAGACGTGCAAGATGCATCCGGCCCTTCAGTTGATCAAGCTAGTGTTCAATAAAGCCTCATCAGAAATTGTCTCAGTGGCTTTCAAGTAGCTATTTTTATGGCTGACGTATGCCAGATTACATAAGAAGTGGACTCCAAATGATGGAAACAGGTCTTTTGGAGCGATGAATCCAAATTTGAACTCTCCTGACCTATTAATTGTTATCAATATGTGTGTGGAGGAGGTCAGGAGAGACCGTGAATGTCTGGTCGAGGCTCTGTCATTGTTCGGGGCTACATTGGACCCAGTGGTGTTGGGGATCGTGCCAAAACTAATAGATTTATGAACACAGAAAAATAATGTCACACTGTTTTTCCATGTTTGTTTGAACACGTTTCAAAAATTTCCCATTTTCGAAACAGAAAGGATCCTCTGTATTTTGCCCAAAGATGCTGCCGGCGTGATCGAGCCACCGACCCACTATACCTCCTGAGACTGTAGAAACGTTTGTGGGTTGTAGCATTGACACATTTAGTAGAAGAGAAGAAGAAGAAAAAAAACTGCCTTTAGGTCATGTTGCCAGAAAGACTTTCATTTAAACTTCTGTTGACATTTTTCTTTTAGAACTCTTTAACTGTGACTTTAACGGACGTCTCCTGCATAATAGGCACTCCTGCAAATATTAATAAGTCTTCTTAGAGCTGTCGCTTTCTAGAGTGGGGGATTAGCTGCCATTATATACAGTGTACATATGATACAAGTGTATGATCGTGTTGATTTTTACCACAGATTTAATGACATATCAGTACAGAAACTCGGGGATTCACAGATTATGCAGAGGGAGGTGTTGCAAAAGTATGTCTTTGCTTTGGGTTTTCACTTCCAGCGCTGATGTGTAAAATTTGTCTGAAATCGAGACGTGCACGACCGGCAGACACGGCGGCTTATAACAGCTAATGTGATATTATTTTGATGTAAGCCGGATAGCGGGTATAATGAGCCCCTTACTGTTCTATTTGATCCAAGTGTCAACCAAATATTCACATTTAGGAACTTTGGCTTTTTAATTAATTTCGAGGTTGCAATCAAACATGTGACCAGAAGTGGCCCGTGAGCACCTAAAAGTGATCTCAGTTCAGAATAACGACAAAAGAAAATCCCATCTAACTGAAAGTGAAGTTCACACGAACATTTTCCTACACTTCTTAGTCTAACTTGAAGGGAACCAAGGGTTTTGCAGCAGGCTGAGCTAAATCCTCTTAGTCGTCATCAACCAGTAGAGCAGAAGAGCAACAGTGAAGGAGAACAGTGGCGGGGTAGCATTGTTAGGGTGGTGTGTGTTGAGGAGGGGGGGCTGCTTTAACAAGCCTGTCACGACTTTTTTCAGGCACTTCCTCAGAAAACGTAAGAAGAAGAAAAGTTTTGTGTGTGTGTGTGTCTGTGTTTTTCCCCCCCTAAAGGAGCCATTCTTTCGAGGCACTCTTTGGCTGCTTTGACTAAATCATTCAGAGCAGGCTCAGTCTGGAGGTCAACCATTTATCATCTGGCTCTCCTTTTTATGGCAAAATTAAACAGTGTGTTCACAGTGCTGCTACTTCGAATGACATCACTCCTAAATTATTCGGGTGCATTCAGGAGTAAAAGTAGCTATTCACCAAGTTTTGTTGGTTAAAACAGCCATGGGAGGCACGGAAGAGAGAAATGTGTGAGTGAAAGTCCAAGGCATTATTAAACCATCAACCATATTCAGTATCATTTAGCAAGACTGCCTCATTGACCTTGCAAGTAATCTCAATCCTCTTTGACTTTCCTATTTTGAGAACAGGAAACGAAGAGGTGAGGCGGCACCGGTATCGGTCAGAAGCTTCCAAACCGCACAGTCTGCTGAGCGACAATTATAAAGTCGTGTCTCTGCAGCGGAGAGGTATCAATCATCCTCGAGGGAAAGGAAAACACTGCGACAGAGAGACGAGATGCCACGACAATGGCAGGTCTGAAGAAGCCCTAGCAGGCTGAATGAAGACTTTTCTGTTCTTCAGCTGAGACAGGACCCAAGAAATCCCAGGCACAATGGAAGCAAACCACATGAAGGCTCGCATTGTGTGCGAGCTGCCTCACACACAGACAATATGCAGCATTCTTGTACTCCTGTTTTGTATTCTACCCTGTTCCCATTGGTCCCAAGCCCACAACAGCATCTGTCTGAGCTATGCTATAGGTGGCTAGATGTTGATTTGAGTAGGCACTGACAGCTGAATGATACCTGCTGCACAGACTGCACATTTGGCTTTTTTGTCCTATTTTGCAGCATTGGGGTCAAATCAACTTAAAGGAACTAAAGTCAACCACTGATATCACACGACTGGTCAAACAACCCTCTGACGTTTGTTTGAGTTTCTTCGCTGAATAACAGTGGTCACATTTTTGGCCCTTTCACTAAGCAGTGGAGTGAAAATGTATAAGCTTTGCAAATGTAGAATCTATTGCACAGCTGTTGCATTGGATTGTATCAAATCTGAAAAAAGTGTACCAAATAAACCCATCTATATACAGTACTATGCAAATACTTGGGCAACCCCCATTTCTTTATATTTTGGGATAAAAACGTGAAATGGGTGCAATATGTATTAAAATGTGCTAACACGTGTGGAAATACAGTATATAAGGCAAAAACTGTTCTGTTATAATTTGGCATTAATCGACCGTTCCCCCCCCCTCTTTCCCTACCTTAAGAATGGCTTCTGACAGCATCCCTTTCACTGAGACCATATCTGATGAGGCTTCAGTAGAGGGATCAGCTGAAGTGAAGACCAGATGTGTCTCTCGAGTCTTGTGGTAGTTTTTATTTTCTGTTTCTTAAGAACATGACTTTTAGATACCGTTCACCTGGTGCAGATAATTTTTTGTTTGTCTGCCACTTCTTTTTTCCTCCACTTGTCCAGTTTCATTAAAAAAAAAATTTAAGTCACACTGCACACTCTGCAAACATATGCCAAGCTTTTGACTAATACTTCTTTTGGAATCACCGTGCTTTTGAAATAATAATATTTTCTGTCTGTCAAGCTGTTATCTTTGGCAGTTTTCAGAGATTCAATCAAAGAAATGATAAAAATGAGGGGTGGTTAAAGACTTTTGCTCTATACGTTAGATACTATATGACAACATTGTGTTGTTCCTAAGAAAATCTATATATTGTCGCATAATTCCCATCTCTGCCTGAGCAAACTCCACGTAGCCTGGTACGAGACATCTGTGGTACCGCCTACATATGTCTGATGTTCTGCTCATCCATGTTTTTCCCCCATCGCAGAACAAAACTAAACAAAAAGACAGAAAAGAAAGACTGGAGCGATGACTGGAGCGGGCATCTTCTTAGGCTTGAAACTGCAAACCTATTACTACAAAGCCAACAAAAATGCAGCACTTAAGATGTCAAGCAGTAAATCTAAATGCAGACGTAAACGTTACCATTCACTTTGTCCACTTTAGTGTTAATTGGGCCATTTTTACATTATGCAATCCCATTACCGCTCTGTGCTATAACACTGTGACGTATGGGCAGGAGAAGCTGTCGTCAGCTCAGCCTTGAATGTTAAGTGCATAATTTCATTCAGTTGAGTATGAAGCCAGGACTAAAAAGGTTAATAGCTCTGTTTCTGTGCAGCGCACAGACTCTCAGGAAGCCTTTAACAGTGAAGCACTGTAACATATTGTAAATCATGATCTGATAATTGCCCTTTCAGAAGGAAGCTTCCAAGTGAAAAGTTACTGGTCATTGATGCTAACAAGGAAAAACGATAGACGTCATTTTTATAATTTCTGAATGTCATATGTTGTAAAGACATAAAGAAAATCGACACTTGAACCGGATTAAAAATGTTAATTGATAATTAATATTAATACAGTGGTTTTACCAACAACATAACTCCAGGAAGCTTCCATTAGTTTGCTTGGAGGCTGTAAAAGTTGGTGAGGCCGTGAGGAGTATCCGACTCAGCCTGAACAGCTTCACTGTTCCAAAGAACAATATATGACAACAATGCACAGTGCTGGCGTTCACTCAGCAGCTGCTGCCTTTTTCACTCTGCATTGAACTCGAAGGCGTTCCCACCACTTCGCCATCTCCCGCAAGTGAGTGCACACATCGACACTCGTGCTCACACACAGCCGTGCTGCTGGCGCTGGAGCAAAGAAACCTGTTCCCTGTTCTGTCCCCTCTCTGTCACCCCAGGGGAGACTCCGGCCTTAAGAAACACACGGCCTGCTGCCTCGAGCGTTGCCTGCCAAATCCCGATCCAGTGGCCAAGCTCGGCACAGATGCTCTGGCAGAGGGAATTAGCATCGGGCCCAGTGTGGTGCTGTGATAGCACCATCACATTTGCTTCTTCTGCCAACAGCAACACTCCGACAGGAATTTGTTTTGGTGTCACTGAAAATAAACACCATTCACTGGTGAAACAGGACAGAATCATATTGATACCACACACTACAAGAAATGTCCTGAAATGTGTCTATTATGAATCATGAACTTTATCACTTGGATCACTGAACCTACCCTGTTAAAAAAAGAATAAAGGAGCAAAATAACAGGATAAAGACCCTGATACTGCATAGTGGACAGAAAAATCACACTTTCAGATGGAAAGATGTTAAAACCACTTAGTGTAATACCATCATTTTAGCTACATTGCTCAGTCTGTATCTATTGTTGCCATGACAATGTCTTATTCAAGATATGTGCAGTATCTATCTCAGTGCTCTATAACTGCTCTGTTTGTATAGTTGTAAATCTTGTCCTTGAAGAAGGTTCAGGCTGATACGTATCTATGAACTTTAAATGTTATAATGTAAAATTATTAAATATCCTGGAGGATCTTTCTGACCTCTGTGTGTGGATAGCACAGATGGATACTACCACCCACTCCTCTAAGCATTAACATGTTATCCTAAAACAGAGTACCTATTTCCAGGTGCTGATCTTATATCCAATTTGCACACAGAATTAAAGTGTAGTCTATTTTATATTTATCTTTTATTGCTCTCAGGGCTGCAATCAAAATCATAAAAACTAAAACTGTCTTTTAGACATTAGTTTAATGAAATCCTCAATTTATAATCCATCAGATTCTCCTGTCATTTAAAGATAAGGCTGTGATCTTGATAAGTCTGTTAACTTAGGCAGTTGGCATCTCTTCTCCAGTCTCACTGACCAAAGCGCTTAAATTGCTCACTCATTCATTCAGCACTCTTAACGGCAAACTACTGCACAGAGCTCTTCCTCTCACCCCAGCTCTTCTTCTTTGTCTGCAGCAGCTGTGTCGCTTTCAGTCTGTATTATGTGTTTAATCTCTTCGTATAGTTTTTTTTTTTACTTCATTTGTAACATCAGCTGCTCTTCTGCCAGTGAACTTACACATAACTGTGATTGATCAGATGCTGCCAGCATGACTCCTTTCATGTGTACGCTCAGGGGAAATGCTCAGTTAATTTATGGAGGTGATTGCTAGTTTTCTGTGACTGCCACTCTGTGGTGGAATGAGTTTTGGCTGAACATCCTCCAGTAACTGGTCAGCACTTTATGGAAAGGGTGTGAAGGATTGTCCAATACTGTCTGTAATTTGCACAGCATGCTCCTTTCTGACTCTGCCATCACAGTCAACCTCCACACCCACAACATTACTGGCACTGAGGATCAGTCTGCTGGTGTGTGCTGCTCTGACTGCTGCTCCAGCACTCCACAGCATAGAGGATCTCCACAGACTAATAAAACATCCAGAAATTCGCCCAGCAGATATTAAAAGACCTCAGTCATCTGAGAAAGGAATGACTTCAACCCTTCTTGCAGAGGGCTTCTACTTTTTCCAAATACTGGGGTATTTGTAATCCTTCATCTCACACAGACCCCTTGGATGGAAACAGGGGGTCACTGCTGTTCTGGTGCTCATCAACCAGCTTCTTCTCCTTAATCAAAACTGTAAATAACTTAACAACAAGCCAGCAAACACTGAGGTTACTCAGAATTTTTAGAAAATTCTCAAGCACAACTCTAACAAATACTATACAACTGAATATACAGCACTTTGCAACTTTCAAAAAGGAGCTAGGTTGCATTTTATTAATAGACGCAGCTCCATATAGGCATCTTTACACGGGAAAGCATTTAAATTTTACTGGAATTTAAATGAAAGCTGATGTTTTGTTTCTTTAGTCGAGCACAGCATTAGCTAAAACAGGCAAAAGACAAGTTAAGTACAAATGTGGCAGATCAGCTCAGACAAGTATCTGTCCCTTTTTTTTTTAAAAGGCTCTGCAAGCCACTTTGCAAGCCGTCCTAACCCCAGCTGCTCCTTTCATAATGTATCTGACTTTTTCTGTGTCATTGCTTTCACCGAGTCCCGCTCTATTATGGGTTCAGAACCGTATCTCAAGATAGAAATAATTGTGTTATGGATTCAGTGAAATAAAATCTATAATTTCTTTTAAGGAATCATTTTAAAACTAAATTCTTTTTAAAAAAAAAAACACTCACGGAGGCAAGGGAAGAGCACAACAGCAGAGACATGCTTGAGGTTCAGTTTCAACTCCTGGATTTTCACCTTCTGTTAATAGTGTGAATTGAGCAACTGGACACTGGGAGCTCTGCAGCATTGAGCAGCAAACTGCATCGATAATGACATTTCCTACTTCACACTGTGACTTCCTGCCCTTTTGCCCCACATTCCACCCACACACCGAGGCACTTAAAATAGATGGTAGAGCATGATATAGGAATTAGGTAACAATATCAGATTTCTGATTTCATGAGTGAAACAATCTCAGTGGTCCGGTGGGTTCTACAAGACAGTGGGTACTCTGCCTTCGTGTAAGCTAACACAACGCTTTCATCCAGCTTCAACAATAATGTACCACATGCTGCTTTTGTAGAAACTGAGTCTTAGACCATGAAGCAAATGATAAAGTAAAGGGTTTACCGTATAGCAGTATGCTTTTTTATTAAAAGCTTGGAGAGAACTCAATATTTTTCTTAGAGGAGCGGTGGAGAATCATTTTTCCCCATCAGTGCAGAAATTTTTTATGGTGAAACACAAATTCACTCTTAAATAACAATCCAGTCAATCTCATCACACGACACAGGCCGTGTCATGCTTTCTGCATCTTTCAATCACTAAGAGAAAATCCAATTTCTGAATGTGTCGAACTGATAATGGACTTGGGCCAGCCTTGCAATGTTCACCAACACCTCAGGGCTGAGCAGAAAGAATGATTTCAAAGCTGCACAAAGCACTATAGCTGCAGCTCTTCTACACCTTCAGCACTCCAACCTCAGGCTGGCTGAGCCAGCGAAGCAGACTGCACCAAATTGTACCACACAACCTTTCCTTTCCAGTTCACAACGCAGTCTTTTCCTCAGAAACTGAAATCTGATCTGGGGTTATTCTCCAGGGTAGTATTTATTAATAAAAAAATAATCTCATTAAACTCTAATTCCATTAATTGTTCAGGTTTTATCATATTTGAGAATCTACAGGCGGCGGTGGAAAGAAGAAGCCACACTTGTCAGCGCTCATTGCTCTTTCCTGTCTTTACACAGCGTGTGGATTTGATCCGTGTTTGGGATTCTTTCCTCACTAATAAAATGAGTATTTAACTCACAGCTGGGAGCCAAAGGGAACGACTTGCCTCTGCAGCATAAAGCAGCATTTTTTATTAGCTTTGGTAAAACATCATTAGCAGCAGGTCAAACACTTAAAAGTGTTTCACCTGCAGTTTGGCTGTTGTTCAATATACTACTGCGCTCTCAAGACACAGAGGAAGCATGCTGTATCCATTTGCTTGTATACAGGAGGGTAATTAATGATCTTTAGATGGAGATAAAGTGCATGGGTCTTAAATTTTCTGCCTGCAAAGTTGGTGCATTAGCCCGCTCCATGCAGGCAGATCAAGCCAAACATGCGACAGCTGCGCAAGCATGAACCCAGGACTGATGGGAAACAAACTGATGGCAGTGGCAGTTGGGCAGTCTCTGATAATCCTTTTTAATTCAGACACTTTAGTTTGCAGCATGAATTTTCCGGCCTGCCAGGGAATTGTTTTGTTTCTCCGCGTCTAATGTAGGTTAACAGGCAGCCATCAGTTATGAATAAAGTAGAGTGCAGACCATGTGAGCGTGTGCGTAAGCAATGATTTTGAGTGCTCGCTGCTTTGCAGGCTGGAATGCATTAAGAGCCAGTTTGATGTGTGTCATACTGATGCACTTCTCCTGGTCTGACATTCCTATGAGTACAGCCAGCACTGTGGAAGGATTAAGCGAACAGCTGATATCATATATTTCACTACAGCATTTATGTGTCCTATGTTGCATGTTTATCAAAGTAAATCTGTTTGGAAACTGAACCATCCTGAAAGTACCAGTATCTACAAAAAACTTGGAAAAAACTAATATTGGACAAAGTGTGACCAGATGCTACACTGAGGTTTATCCTGTCTTGGTGCAGAATGTTACCCAAACATGTAACTCCCAACTATTTTTGTTAGATATGCTCCCACGGGCCTGTCTGATAAGCTCCAACACCCATCATGCTTCAAATGTATCCATCTGATTTCATATTAAACCGTTGCTACCATATTACGAGTGAAACGCATACGGCTTAAAATCCGGTGCAAGTACAAAATTGATTTTCTTTCTAAAATTAGAGCATGCGGCTTTTAATCAGGTGCGCTCTGTAGTCCGGGAATTACAGTAATTCTCCTGTTAATTCTCCAACCTACCAACCTACCATCTGGCCCTGGGGTGAGAGGGTCCCATGATCTCCGACTCATGTTTGTTGAAAGGGATGAAATGAGAGTTTATTTAGGAATATGAGCTATAACTAATATTTTATTGGTATTAAAATCTGGTTTTAATGTGGAAGCCCTCCAAAGATTTGATTCTGAAGTAGGGAGAAATGTCGCTCCCTTGTCCTTTCACTCGTTTGCCATCTACCTCTGCACAGTCCTTTCTGATCAAAGGTCCTGAACACTGTTTGTTTCAATGGCAGTTGTTTGGGGTTTTTTGCAGTCGGTGCATTTTTCTTTGTGATTAGGAACAAATGGAAATCCGACTGTTTTCGATATTCTCCGGTCTGGCATAAATACGACCATATGTGCTAGAGAACATCATGGCCAGGTCCCTGCCTGTCCCAGCCTCTCGTGCAGCGTTGATTTTCCTCCCTGTGTTCAAATGCTGCATGCTACATTGACCTACATTCTCACGTCTCCCGGGATTCTGGAAAATCCACGTCCTCTTGTGTCAGCCCATCCTTCTTTCATTAAGGTAATCATGCTCTCCCTCTCTCGTTCAGTTAGTCACACTCAACCCATCTCCAGCTTTATGACTCATTGAGAAAGAAGTCTGCAATCACCAAAACAACTCCTCAGCTGGAGAATGCTGTGTGCAGTTTAAGAAAGGCAACTGTCGGATGCACCAGCAGCCAACCGCACATCTCTCACCTGTCAGAGACCAAAAATGTCACATGGGAGGGACCCACGGTTTACGCTTCATTTTTTTAAGAGCACTGCCTCGTGTGGCTCTGTTGTTTTCTTCCCATTGTTAGTGTCTGATTAAGTTCACCTGTGGAACATTAAACCTCCCTGTGGCCCAATTCCAATCCGGCCCCTGGAGCCTCTCCCTCCACACACTCACTCTGTGCTTTTGAGTGGAGGATCCACCAAATTAAGTGCTCCTTAAAACCAAGTAGTTCTGTGGAAGTGTTACTTAACCATCAAACAGCGAGTCTGCACCGACACAGGCTTAACAAGGCTTACCAACCACAGTCTGGGAAGGTGCAGCATCTGTTTTGTGTGTCTAATAATGCAGGAAACTACGCACTACACACAGAAAGAAATGCCTCATTAATTATTAAAATTAAACAGGTTTTGAGAAATGTTCTACACATGTCCATATGAAGTTTTTTTAAGGTGCCAACAAATTAAATATATTATTATTATTATCATTATTATTAGAATTATTATTACTGGAAGTTCCTGCTCAGTGCAAGAGACTTGCAGCTTGGTCATGACTATCTTCCAAGACAACTAACTGATTCTTATTGTTTACCATTTATTTTATTCAGTTTTTGTTTTGTTGCTTTCTTATCATTTCCACAAGGAAGACACTGACACCATTACTGTTGTCCAATCACCTTCTTGCCTGCCTTCTTAGAGCCAATCAGCCACCACTCTGCGTCATTTAAATCTGTGCTCTCGGTCATTCTCCCTTTCAAACTCTCATCTCCACCTCACTTCTTTAAAGTGAACTCTCCTTATTTAACTGTTATTGTTTGAGAGCTACACTTGAATTTCCCTGACGGAATTATCTGGATCTATGGATGTTGTTCCATCTCATTTAACTCTACTTGAGTTGGTGTTAAAAGAAGGTAAATCATGTTTTTCTCAAATGGCAAAGAGAGCCAAACTATTCAAGGGCTTGATCACTGCAGCCTTTTATTTTTACCTTTATTTTTTTATTAAGAATTTATCAATCACCTGACCAGTCCCTAGAGAGTTTGGATGCTGCCCGTCATTGTGCTTTACAAAAAAACAACATCAAAAAACTGCTTTTAAATACGTTGACCCAATTTCTTGGAATAATCTACAGAAAGAGCAGAAATTGTCAGAACTGGTTACATTCGAGGAGTATAAGTCTGTGTCTTTGGGTCGGTTTGACTACTTTTAATGTCTGGTTAATGCTCTTGTAATGATCTGTTACTGCACATGATTTGCATGTTTGTGGTCACTTGTCTGTACTGACTATCGGCTCAGGTGCTTTTCTTTTTTTGTTATGTTCTTATGTCCAAGTCCCTCTTGAAAGAGAGATTGTAATCTCAGTGAGACTCAAGGATAACGACCTATATATCTAGTCCTTGTGTTAGGGCAGTGATGGGGGCAAAAACTAAAAAAAAATCATAGCTCATAGGTCAAATCCAACCCTACATACAAAAAGATGTGTTTTATTATAATTTTTTTTATTTGATTTTCCAGAAAAATACTTTTTCCGACAGTGCAAATACATAACATTTCAATCCTAATAAATACAACCTTGTAAAGCATAATGACAGTCAATTCCTGACACACAAATACAGGGCACCGTAATAAAAACAGTCTGCTGAAAATGCATTTTTTTTAAAGTTAGTAACAACATTAAGAGCAGCACTTTCCATCGACGATGAAAGAAAATGGTTGAAGATCGCTCCAATTCGCTTTTCTTTCTCTGACACATAAGTACCACCTGTGCGACCGTATTAAAACTAAAATAATTTCGGAAGGAAAAAAAAAAAAACATCCACTCAAACCACTCAACAAGTCAATCTGCAGTCTAACAGGTAACAAAAGGAGCTTGTTTGGACTGAATAATCATGTTTAAGTGTATAAGAACCTCAGCAATGGACAGCTGTATGTTATTTGCAGGGAAAAAATGTAAACGGTGAACAAATCTGTGCAAAGAGTATTAATAAAGTAAAAACTTATGGAAAAAAACTATTTTTATGTTTTATTTCCTTTGAGTAGGTCGCAGATACTGCTCAGAACTTTTATTGACAGACTTTCGAGGTGCAGCTGTGGGGTGGAGGGCTTCAGGTTTGGTGGTCTCAGCACCTCGTCTCTACTTTTTGGCTTAATCGAGTCATGGCCTCCAGCTCACACTGGAGCTCCGAGTCTGTGGTTGTGATTCTCAGCTGGAAAAAAAGTGGAGTGTCCACTCTGGGTCAGGATTCCCACACTTGCTCATGAGTTGAGCGTGAGACTGAGGAATGAACTGGTCCACCATTGGCAGTGTTGCGCACGCTCTAACAATCTTTTGTGATAAAGAGCTGAACGTGAAAGGGAAGCTGGTGATTTGCCGGCCAATTTACATCCCTACCTTCACCTATGGTCATGAACGCTGGATAATGACCAAAAGAGTGAGATCACAGATACAAACAAACAGATACAAGCTTCCTCTAAATGGGATCTGGGTTCCCCCTTAGCGACAAGGAGAAGAGCTCCACTCTCCCCTGGTTCGGAAATCTGACAAGGAATGCCTCCTGTTTGTTTCAGCCATGTCCTACCGGGAAGAGGTCCTGGGGAAGACCCAGAAATTGCTGGAGTGATTACATCTCTCGTACTTAGCTGGAGGAGGTGACCCAGGAGAGGTAAGTCTGGGCCTTTCTGCTTAAACTTCTTGCCTCTGTGACCCAGATCTGGATGAGCAGCAGCAAATGGACTGAAAGATGGATTCTCTGAATCCCTCGTCCGTACATATATATGAATAGTTTGAGATTTCGTTTTTTGATTTTTAACACATTTTGAGTCATTTTAAACTTTTATATGAAGTGTGTTAGAGATTTGAGTTGCTGACAAGTCGAACCTAAACCTTCATTAAAGTTATAGTTACAGTCTTTAATCTTAAGTGGTCCCACCTGCTTACAAAGTTGTTGTGAATGAGCTAATGTTTCTTCCAGCAACTTACAGAAAGAAAATCAATCCTTTATTATTAGCCACACATCTGTGAGAAAATGGCAGACTTCATAAGATGCAACCCTTTTTTAAATGCCTGTGCGCCTGAAATAAACATTTAGGGTGCGATTGTAATTGCTGCTTGTTCATCTCTCCAACAGCCCGACTGGTCTGTTCACACATCTGCGTCTCCTCTCCGATGAGGCGAGGCGGCCACTTCATCACATCCTTTCAAAAGTTAAGCGTTAGATTTGACGAGGATGCGTCTCGCACCTGTCACACACTGAAGTCAGACATGCAGCGGCTGATTGGTGGGTTACTGTCACTGAGGGCACTGGGATTATACATACTGCAGCATATGGTACATGCACAATACAGTGTAAATACTGAAAGCAGATCTGTTAGCGTGCTGTGAAATCAAAGAGAGAAGAAGCAGCAGCGGTCACAGGGGACACAGTGTCCTGCCTGCCCGCCAGGCTCACAACGAAATCTGAGACACATACGTCGCAGAGGAATACTGCATTCCAGCTATTTAGATTCCCTCTGTACACACACACACACACACACACAGTTGGGGTTGGTGTCATCCTACTGTAAACATGCCTCACACATTCAGCCTTAATGGCTGACATGCCACGCACAAGCTTCTGTAACACCACAGGCATCACCCCCCCAATCCCAACCCCCGCATGCCTCACCCGCCTCTGTAGTCAGAAACTGAAGCTGGTAAACAAGACTGGTTGATTTGGATTTTCTAGACATTTCTGGTTGGTGAGCATTACAGACAGGAAAGATGAGTGAGAGTGGTGGATTTATGACAGGAATGAGCGACCACGCTTGAATTTGTTGTGTGTGTGAAAAAAACCCCACAAAATACCAAAAACTTTTGTTTATTCTCATCTAAACAGTGTTATGTGCAAAGACTCAGATTATTGACTTAACAACTGACTTAGCAAAAATATAATTTCAAAAAAGATGCTTTCGGTTTAAAGTACAATATTTGGAATATTCAGATTTCTGCCTACCTCAGGTTTAAGTCAATGCTAAGAACTGAAAGTTCAATATCCATCCTTCATTCAAAAAAAGAACAAACCTCCCTCCAACCATTTCTCATCACTACCAGTGAAGCTCTTATTGTGAAGTCACTTTAATTATGAAGCAGTTGCAGCAGGTAGGTCCAGCTTTTCTGGTGTTTACATGTTGTAGCTGTTTACTGCCACCAGGGGGCAGTGTCACAAACAACTAGACTGTGGGCTACTCTTGCTTCCTCTTGTTGGTCTATCAGCCAACCACAAAGAAGAGCTAAATTATTATGTACAAAGAGCTGAAGTGAAACAGAGAATTGAAAACAATCTCCAAAGCGGTGTCATCTGAGCTTCTCAGATTTTTGATGTTCTCGTGTATTCTTTATGATTTTCATAGAAATCTCCATACGATCAGACTCAGTTGGCCAGTTCACTGACCAGTCCATGAGTAAGGCTTTAGCAGTAAATTTCACAGCAAGTACCCTCAACTCCCAGCAACCATTCACAACCAGTTGGGGAATACCGATTCTTCCCTCCGCGACCACCAGTTGCCAAATGGTTGCAGACTGGTCTTTACCCCTGTGTAACTGGGACCTTAATCACTTGATCTTCTTCTTCAGATTTGACAGTTTCTTTCTCTATAATAAAGTTCACCACTATGGAAGCATGACATGAGTCATGTTTCAGGTTATGGACGACTGTATTTAAACTCTGACCTTTGTTAATTGCCATGTTAGTGTCTGTCTGCTGTTTCCCCTCAAAGATGAATCAGCTCCAGTTTTTAAATCACCCAAAGCAGCTGTGAGACCGAATGCTTAATTTGTAAAAGCTATAAACCAATTCAAGTCCAGAACGAGAGTGGTTCAGACTGATGATCAGGCAATTTCTTCTTGTTTTTCTTCTCTCCTGTTGGATAGTATTATCCTGATAGAGTGAGGCACATGGTGAGACGCCAGGAAGCCTTAGGATGGAGGGAGGGAGTCCTCAGCTGGATCAGTGCCCAGGCTGCCCCCTAAAACACTGCTTTTACATCTCTGAGCTTTACAAATGTGCATGAGGCTGCAATTTTGGGAGAGAGGCAGGATGAATTTATACTCAGCGAGACCAGAGAAAGGAGAGAGAGAGAGAGAGAGAGAGGGAGAAGGGGGGGGGGGGAGTAAAGCTAGAAAAGAAAAGCTTTATAATGAGAGTGAAAGCACACCAAAGACAGAAAGAGAAGGAGGGCAGTGCTTGCACAGATGCAACAACTTATTTTAGATGGTGCAAAAACAGATTTGACAGCCAGATGCTCTTTCTCAGGGTTTTGGTTTCAAGCACTGACATCTGCCAGCCTATAACTCTCAATTACTGCACCTTCCTGAGGAAACTTAAAGCAGCAAGTCAAAAATAAAACTTTGCCAAGAAAAGGTTATTTTTCACTCAGTCTGGGACTACTCTGGGATTTACTGCTAGGATAGTTTCTGTGGCACATGAGGCAGCGACAGGCGGTGAACTAAAGGCTGACCGCAGAACATAAAATACTATAATGTTCGAAAACCTCCACTGACTCCTGTCCGTTGTTAGCCTTGTTGAGTCCTTCTTCTTCTTTCAGCTGCTCCCTTTGGAGGTCACCACGCGGATCATCTTCCTCCACCTCACCCTATCCCTAGCATCCTCCTCCATCACGTCAACCCCCTGCACGTCCTTGTTGCATCCTTCAGTCAAACTATTTGTTCAGTAATTGTGAAAACAATGCATATATTCTAGGAAGTTAAACTAAAAATATAATATACACAAAACTATATGTGCATACATGAAAACCTTGCACACTTTTGCATAAGTATTATCCAATGAAGAAGAGTGTGTTGCCCTGCGAGTGTGCGAGTTCATGGTTTCGCTACCATTTGGTGATTAGTTTGGAAATAAGTGGCATCTTGGAAGGGTGACAATGGCAGCCTGGTTGCGATCAAGATCGCCCAGCTTGTGTGACTGAGGTCTAAGGGAGATGAAGGGATCCACCATCCCAGAGAAGAGACCCATGTAGTGGCTGATAAAGACTGTCAGATGGAGCTGAAGCTAAAGAGACAGAAGATCTAACGAACTATTCAAAGTCAGTGATTGTGTGTAGTCGACTACTATGTAAATTTTCTACCACAGGTCCAGTGGTTACCTAACTTCAGAAATAAAGCACATACCAGCTTAAAATGAAATAAGTAAATTATTATGTATTAAAAACTGCAAGTCCCTTTAAAGTGTGTATTTGCTTTTAATGAGTGCACAAACAAGTTCTCACACAAACTGACATACAGCAAAGTTTCTGGCACATTGAGAAGCATCTGGCAGGTTGTTGGAGACATTAAAGCGAGTCTCACTGGACATGACAACCTTTTGGGTACTTCAGGAATGAACTGGCAGTGACTAAACCCACAACATCATTAGTTCAGACATCAACCATCAACTGTACAAGCTTACAGCTGTCTCCGTTGACTACACATTCACTCAGAGAGTGTAATGTTAATCCCGGATGTCAGAATCAGAGCAGAGAGCAAACCCTGTGGGCTCCCACTCTGCCTCATAATAACATTTAGTCACGCTTAAATTTATACAGTAAAGCATGAAAACATCAGTGCAGTGATTTAAGAAAGTCACTAGTTTTCATGCAATGACAATTGGTTAGGAAAGAAGACATCCTCCATCCCTGCATGAAGGCTGACAGCCGCAGTCGGAGAGATAAGAGGGTAATGGATGTTGTCAAAACTTATTAGTAGGATTGAGGAAACCCCCAGCTTGTGCTGTACTAGCATGCTGCAAAGATGCAGCCTGTCACATGTACTGTGGAACGACTTGTAAAAAGAAAGTTTCTGTTTCCAATGTTTGCATGCCTTCCCACCAAAGAAATATGGATTTCTTGTTTTACCCACAGAGTGCAAAGTGTTTTATTTTATTTGGTATTTAATTGACCACAGATACAATTTTCATGCACCACCGAGTCCTTCGCTTCTGTCATGACATCTAAGAAATTCCTGGGAACATCATGGCACTGCGTCAGCACATTTTCAGCTTGTTAGCCTGTTGGGAAATTTGTCCTTTCGGCTCTGCAAAGACTGTGCAGAGCCCGCTTCAAGTCTGAGGCCAGCATCTTGGGCGTGGAAAAAGGTTAGAATATTAGGAGTCGCCAATCAGGTTGGAGATGTTCATGTTATTCATCATGTTATTTTCTAAATGGAGAGCATACACACAAATGTACAGGATATAATACAAATACTGCTAGCTGCCCATCGACTGGCTTCCAGAAATTGACAAGACACATAATACAGAAGCTGTGTAAAGCTTAGGCCTCAGTTACTCAAAAACAGGTTGGCAATGCCCTGGCAACCTTTAGTTGCTAGGGAAAGATGAGCATTCCTCAACTGTAAGGTGAGATTGTTGCAGGTTTCTGACTGTTGCCGGGTTAAATCAGGTGCAAAGTCAGCAATCACTGAAAAGCGAAACAATCACATTGCTTCGCTTTTCAGTGATTGCTGACTTTGCTTATGGTTTGCATCTAAGACGCTCAGCTGTTTGCAAACACTTGCCTTTTTGCTCCATTTAGCTGTAGTAAAACTTGAAAAAGTGTGATGCAAACCAGTTTAGACTTCGCCTCAGTCGTCTGTTTATTATTCATGAGCAACTTCAAATGCCTTTGAAGTAAAGTTTACACCAACACATTTCAAAAGGCCAGCTTTTACCCTGATGGCAAACGTTACTGGTTTCCAGTTTGTGTCCAAATTTCAGTGTTTGACTACTAATTCAATACCAGTCTGGACCACATGACAGAGCTCTTGGCCTGTGTGACTGAGGCCTAATCTAGTGAAGTCCCACAATAAATTCATATAGTGTATAAAGATAAAAATGAGTGCAGCAACAACTGAAATGATCAAAGTATCTGCAGACCAAGTAGCAGCTGAATCTTATCCACTGCAATGTTAGCGTACCTCATCAGGAGATACTAACACCCTCATTACAGAGTGTCACAGACACATATATGGAAGTTGTAAGTTTCTATACACAATAAAGGTCCAGAGTTTTGCCATGGTAGGCAGACCAAGCAGTCACACCACGCACGCTATAATCAATCGGCTGCGGTTCTTTGCCATAATTCAGGCGTGTACCGGAGGCCCTCGAGCGCTCAGCTGCTCATGCAATATTCAGCTGCGGGGTTTACTGGCTGGCTAAGGAGAAGATGCAGTGAAGTGACAGAGCAAAGCCTAGTAGGTGTGTGTGTGTGCGCATCTGTGTGTAAGTGTGTGTGTTGGTCATGAAGCTCAGGACAAACAGAGCCTAAAATAGATTTGACTTCAACCCTTCTGACAAGAGAAGACAGCTTTGACAACAAGAGTACAAGTCTGTGAATGAATGAGCGCTGAAGTGCACACGTACGCACACAAACACGCCAAGTTAAACATGTTGGCGATGAGTTAGTTCAGAAGATGAACATCAACCTCATCTCTATCTGTTAAACATAAAACTAGCAGAGCCGGTCTAAGATCAGCCATGTTTTTAAGTATTCAGTAGTGACAGATG
The DNA here is from genome assembly GCF_051167445.1 of Perissodus microlepis. Taxonomy (NCBI): domain Eukaryota; kingdom Metazoa; phylum Chordata; class Actinopteri; order Cichliformes; family Cichlidae; genus Perissodus; species Perissodus microlepis. The sequence goes on along the minus strand of NC_140479.1, from coordinate 15,075,487 downwards.
TGCAGGACACAAATGGAAACTGTGATCAGATCATTCCTCATACAACCTGAACCCATACAGTCCACAACAAAAGCACACACGCATGTAGTCATACACTCATACACATTCATCCCTTCTTTGAAGTCGCTCATGAATAATAAACAGATGACTGAGGCAAAGTCTAAACTCCATCCTGAACCTCCGCGCCCTCCCTTCATATAAATCACGCTCGTATTTGCTCAGTGAATCTGTGTCAGTAGATCATTAAGCTTTGAAGGCCAGCGCAGCGGCAGGAGATACATTCGGCTCCGCTCTGGCTTCTTCACACCTCCACTTCTGTCTGCACAACAGCATGCTTTTATCATGAAAGGTGGTGAGGAGGAAATGCTGGCTGAGGCTCTCCTCAACACTGCCAAACACAAGAATGCCATTACTTATTAGGTCGAGGAAAAAATAGCGAGAAAGAGCACTTCAGATTTTTATCTTTACATGGCAGCGGGGGAAAAACTGTATGCTAGGATTGTAGCTTGGTATTTCCTAATTGGCTCAAAGGGAGGACACGGCATAAAGGGAAGCCAGCATGAGTGAATGGGTGCACATGAAAGATAAAGTAGAAAGAAAAACGAAAGCACGAAAACATAATTAAAGTAGTATTTCTGCATCTGGTTTGGACTAAATAAACTGGAGTTGTGTTAGTGATTGTGTGAGAGAGAATTTAAATTTTTAATTGCACAGCAGGGTAATAATGAGCACAAAAAGTAATTGCGCAAGCTTCAAAAGCGTAACTCCCTGCCGTGTAAACCGTAAAATTCATGTGAAAAATGCAACTGAAAGAGAAAAACAACAGTTAAGTCACAGCACTCACAGCTAAACCGAATTAGACTGAAATGAAAGAAAAACTACTTTAAAAACGAACCAAAGCAGCAGCAGCAGTCGCAAGCAGTTTAAATGCAGTTTCATTCATTTTATACATGAAATATGAAGAGAAGAGGAAGAAGGCGGATTTAATTTGGGGACTAGTTTATGCAGAAAAAGGAGGAAAAATGTAAAAGAGGAAGGAGAAAGAAGGCGACAGAGTGCTAACGGTGACAGTCTCTGAGGATAGACACTCCCTTTTCTACTTAAAACACCGGCTCCTCGCCTCCCCTTAGCCCTCCAGATCGTGTCGTCCCAAAAGTCATTTTGACAGCTCAATAATTGACTGCTTATCTTTTATTAATAGAGAGATCCATTAGGCCACGAGGCCACGAGGCCGCGTCGGCGCTTCACTGTGTGTGTGCTCCGAGACAAAGCACCGCCGGCCTTCACACAAGACACCTCTTTCTTATTGTCTCATATTCTGGCATCTGCTCAACGCTTCACTGTAACACGGCCTCTTAATTAGCCTCACGCACAACAGAGGAGTCTTCACCGTCACTGTGATGGTACATGTTAGACGGTGCAGAAGCAAGGCTATCATCACAGAAGCAGGAGGGAATGAATGGGTTCATTTCATTTCCTGAAACGTCTCTTTTGAGGTTAAAAAAAAAAAGAGCTGTAATCATATTTTGCAAAGGCTGCAGAGACTGAGGCAGGTTTGTGTATTCTTCAAAGGGGCTGTAGATATCAAACATATTCCTTCAGTGAAGTAAAGCCTGTGCCTCATTATCTTGAGATAACAAATTCGAGGTTTGCCAACACTCACGCTTGATTGCTTCACTGACGTTGTCCCAGTTCAAGCTGAAAGAAGGAGCAGAGACAAAGGGAGAGACGGCCATCGATCAAAGAGCAAACTCAATCACTCGTGAAGGCTGAAAGTCGACATTTAAGGAGGTGTGATGGGGGACAAAAGGAACAAAGATGTGCTTTTATTACATTTTATGTGTATATTGAGACAATTAAATGGGAATGACTGCGTCAATGACACAGTTATGCCTGCAATCATCCACAAACAATTCTTACACTGTCCAAAGCAATACTAGCATCAGTGTGAGGCTGCACTGTGACACTTCCGAACGTCCGCATGTTAACGTGCCCACAATGACAATCATACGTGCTGACATTTAGCACGTACTAACAGCATCTGTTAATTCTACTAAACACACAGTTTGTTGGTTGTTCGGTCATAATCCAAAATAATAATAGAATTGATTTTTAAATGTAACAATAGGATCAGTAATTTTATTGTTATTTATCTTTCACAGCAGTTCACCCCGTAACCTGATAGTGGCACTACTGAATAAGTCAGGGGATCACTAAAGATGTCTGGGGGTCATACTCTGAAAAACATGATAAAGGCACTTTTGGCTGTCCCTTACTTTCCAACGATGTGGATTTGGGAAAAGACTCTTCCACTCAGCTGGGCTTTAGACCAGCACTAGATGTAAACTACCTGGGAAACTCCAATAATGTGTCCTCCCAGCCTCAAACCTGTGGTGTGTACAAATGTGTTAACCACTACACTTGTGTACTCCTAAATAAGTTATTTGTATGTTTACAAGTGTTTTGTAATCCATTTGTGATCCATAGGCATTTTGTTATATTTAAAGAAAAAATATGCAATTTAAACTTTTTGAATCATGTCTCATAATCTTTGTCCTTATAAACCAATGTTACTTAAGTGGGTCACTTTTACATATATTCTTGAAATCCTCTGTTTTTGCCCATTTGTAGATCATTTTCCTGCCTGTTCTTTCTATAATTGCTGTCATATATTGCAAAAACAGGTAAATGTTATTAACTAGAAAGCCAGTTTTGTTTTCTATTTCATGAGTAAAGATTTTTCTATTAATGTAGATTAAGCTGTGATCCCACTGGCCCTGATAATGACTGGACAGAGCCCTATGCTGTGCACTGTATTAATAAACTCTTGAGACATACTATGGTTGTTTGGATTTAACAAGTTTAAGCTGAAATCACCTCAAACAAGCATGACCGTTTGGTTTGATTTAGGTTTTAAATCATTTGAAATCAAACATCAGTGAGAAACCCGGGGGTGTGATCATTGAACATGTTAGGGTTCATCCTCTGGAGAACACGAATATCTTGAAAAAGCTTCACAGAAATCCTTCCACTGGTTTTTGAGATTTTTCATCCTGGATTGACAGACGCTGCCACCCTGACATACACACCATTTCTAAAACAGAACAGCAAAAATGGATCCTTCCTCGGTGTAACCTCAAACGCATGACGCTATGAAACACTAAATGAGACTGACATGGAAGTTCAAAGTTGTAGTAACAGCCTCCTCGAATAAATAATGCATTACTTTCTATCGAAAAAGGCTTAGGATGCATATTAACTAGCTTCCCAACTGACCAGCAACAGCCAATAGTTGCACTGTAAATTTGTGAACTTAGAAGACAGTATTGAGCAGGCTAACCTTCCCTGCACCCTGCAGTAAAAAAGCCCCACAAAGTAATCAATAGCAATCTCCCTCCCTATCTCCCAGTCTGTGTACACTGGACGTCAGGCTGATGGTGGTTTATGGCTTTTAGTACCTGCAGACACCAGAGCTGTTGAATGAAATCACAGTAAACCAGCGGGGAGAGGTTCATGCTCCCATAAAAGCATGGGAGAAAAGGTGCACTGAAACAAGAGCACACCTTTAGCCATCAAGCTGGCCAGAAGAAGTTTTTGGACACAATGAGGATCAGATATAGTGCACTATAAATAGCTTTAATATAAATTTCAATATATGGCTCTTGAAAAACAGCCGCTGTGTAATACTCACTGTTGACTGCTCTTTTGTTATATATCATCAGACTTTCATTATGGCAACGCAAGCAGCGGGCTCCCGAGAAGTCTGACGGAGAGTGAAAATCCCCGGAAACTCCAAAGTCAGACAATGTTTCGTAATGAATTTGCTCGACTCTTCTTTACAATGTTATTTCAGTTCATTGAGGTTTGCAGGCATCTATTTGTGCACAGCTGTCACCACAGCAAAGTCTGGACTCAAAACACCTTGATTTTTTTTTTTTTTTCAGTCATTCTGTTGTAGATTTGTGCTTGGGATCATTGTCCTGTTGCATGACCCAGTTTTGGCCAAGCTGTAGCTGTCGGACAGATGGCCTCACATTACACTCTAGAACACGTTGGTTTACAGAAGAGTTCATCGTCGACTCAATGACTGCGAGGTTCCCAGATTCTCTGGCTGCAAAACAAGCCCAAATCATCAACCCTCCACCACTGTGTTTGACAGCTGGTATGAGGTGTTAGTGCTGCATTGGTTTTCTCAAAACATGTTGTGTGTTAGGGCCAAACATTACTTTGGTCTAGTCTGTCCAAGAGGACTTTGTTCCAGGTGTCATGTGGTTTGTTCAGAAGCAACTTTCCAAACCTAAGCTGTGCTGCCATGTTTTTCTTGTTGGTGTTTTTTTTTTTTTTAAAGAAGCGATCCTTCAACACGATACATACTTCTTTAGTCTTTTTCTAATTATACTGTCATTAACTTTAACATTCAATATGCTAACTGAAGCCTGTAGAGTCTGAGATCCTGTTTTTATTGCAGTTTCTCTAAGCATCACACAGAAATAGCACACTATAACAGAGTGTTGCCTAATGAAGGGCCAGCCAGCCAGAAACGGCCCAATAATCAAATTTTCTCACATCTGCTATCTACCCCACGATATCCTCTGCCATGAAATTTGATGGTTGAGTGAGAAAACACTGACCTATTAGAGCTATATTCACAACGAGAAATCATCTTTAAAAAAAAATCTATAATAAATGTGCTCCATTAAATATGCAGGACACGAAGATTTGAGTTCTATGTTTTACATCAGCTCAGAGTCTGAATGACCTAGAAATAATTAAAAGCACGATGGATACGAAAACCAATTTATCTCCAGGGAGATGTGTCTGCTTTGTAAGGAAGAGTGTCTGGGGAAAAAATGTGTATGTATAAAAGGATAAAGTATATAGGTTCTGAGTTGGCTTTGAGGTACAGAACAGCAGACAAACATGAAGCAGGCAGCCCAAAGCAAAGTCTCTGTTTCATGTTTTGCAGCCAAAGTGCAGAGAAACCAATGCACTAAAGAATAAAATGATCTGTGGCCTCTGGGAGCAGGAAAAAAAACCCAAACCAGAATACAAATGAGAGCTTTGTTTGCAGCAATGTGCTGCACACATTCCTCTTATGATGCCAGCATTCTGGACACCCACTTTAATCATCTCTAGGCTGTCAAATCATGGTATTTACAGCATGTCTGAGGCCAGTGTCCATATCCAGAAAACAAGATGATCTCGTGAAGTCATTTTAATCCACACGAAACTTTCAGCTGCCACACTACCGCTAAACATTTGCATATGCTGTGTAAGTCTGGCCTGTGGGCTTATCTCTGATATCAAAATTTTCGATTTTGGTACACTGAGACAACATGTCACAAATATTGCACAAGATTGTTGTCAGAGTCTCTGCTAGTCTAGAAGGACCAAGAAAAAACAACTTTAAAAACAATCTGACTGCTCACATTCAGCCACAGGAGCATTAGTGAGATCCATCACTGATGTCTGGCAGCAATGCCTGGCTCCCACTTGTCCAATTCCTCCCAAAGGTGTTGGATGTGTTTGAGGTCTGGAATCTGTACAGGCTAGTTAACGTCTTGCACAACAGGAAAAAGATCTCTTTAAGTACTTGGCTTTGCACAAACAGGAATGGCAATGCAGGAAAAGGAAAAAATTCGCAAATTTTCAGTTTTTGCAAAATATGACTGCAAAATATCACTCAATCATTTTTAAAAAGCCTCAAATCTTGCCAGAACTTTCATTTCACCATTCTGGGGTTAAAAATCCAATCTAAAGATGCATTAAACAAACAGCAGACACTTCAGATTCCACTGCAGCCAGTCTGAAGTGTCCAACATAATGATTTTCATACCAGTCGAGAGTTTGGGAGCGCTTTCGCCTGTGTAATTATGGAGCAAATTAACTGTGCAGTCACAACAGAGAAGGCACATTTGCTGTATTCACCATGTTCTTCAGCTGAAGGGTGCTTTCGTGCAGATTTCATATTGTTGCTCTGACAGGTTTCTGCATTATAGGGGAGCTGAAAATGGACGTGCAGGGCGCTCTGTGCAATTATATGAATGTTTTTTGACTGAAGTGGCTGAAAGGGTCACACTGTGGCCACCTGGACCTCTGACTGTTTTAGTCAAATGGCCCGTGAGAGTGTATGAACTGCACGTGAGTGTGCGTTTTGTGGCTAAAGTGGATGTTGAATGCAACGCAGTATGTTCAGAACGCCATTTGATACTCCAAATAAAATAACTTCTGGATATAAATGAGAACGAAAGACTGCTTCATTTACGGAAAAAAAATCCAGCAAACATCAAAAAGAATTCATCTTATCAAAGCACAGAATGCACAAATTTAGTAATGATAAGAAATAGAAGTCTTCCTTTAGGGAAGCTCCTCCCTGCAGTAGCTGATAATAGCAGATGCACAACAGATCTCATGAATTCAGATGGTCAAATGTTCCAGCCAACATTTTCAAAGCATGCTTCACCCTTCTTCTCACCCTCTCATAAAGTCCTGTATTTTTGAAGAAGAATCAAAAGCTGCAGAGTATTTTGTAGTAAACTAAAAATAGATATTTCAGAGTTGGCCGATAGTAAAAAAAAAAGTGCTTTAAAAATCACACACAAGGAATAAAAGTATAACATATAACAACTTAAACAAAAGACTATCTGTATAAAAATGTTTCAGCTGCTTTTTAACAGACTCAGTGGAGTCTGTACAACATAAAGGCTGTCTGAAAAGCCCGATCCTCGCCAGGAAAGCAGCAACCTTTGAGCCAATGACGCAAGAGCTCAGGAAGAAGAACGAGGCTTCAGCAGGTCAGAAACATACTGGGAGGCTCGACCACGTAGGGCTCTAAAAGTTAAAACTAACATTTTAAAATGAATTCTAATAAGTAACTGTCAACAAACGAAGAATAGCCAAAATATGTGAAGTAAAAAGCCTGTTAAAGGAGTTTGAATGAGAAAAGGTAAAAGCATGAGCAAGTTCATTTTCAAAGCAAGGAAACCTCTGGAATCCGTGCTAAGTGCTATTAACTCAAGCTCAGTGCAGGTGTAGTTTTCTGTAACGCTTATGACAGTTTGTGTTTCATCTAAATGTAGAGAAATTTTAAATGATAGAGGAAAATGGCAACTGAAGCCCATTGGGATCCAGTACTTTTATCTGGATAAAAGCAGTCATCAAAATAAACAACTAGTGGTGCAAACTGTGCAGTGGATCACTGGAGAAGGTTAGGATGCATCAAAATCTGCAAATCATTAAAAAAATTACCTTAAAATCTGACTTTATATTATTTGACAGCAGTTCTCATTCCTGCAGCCAATTATTTAGCAAGTTTTAAAACTTTTTTGCAATATAGTCACTTTTTTCTTCAATTTTCTGATTTTCCGAGACTGGAAAGCTATGAGTAAGACCTGCAGTAAATGGCCTCGGGGTGGATTTGAACCTTATGGCATATGTGTCATCTGCTGTACCCGGTGAGCTAAACAGTCATCTCCGTTTCATTTTTATAGGTCACCCTCTGCACCATTTTTTGGACAATCGGCTCTACATTTGTGACCTGCTTCAGCTTCACGGAGGCTCAGCTGCCTTTTGTCAGAGCACAATATTTCCTTTATGGGGTCACACATCACACGGTAACCCATTTCAAAGAACGAGCCTGTCTGAGCTGTAAGAGAAGCTTTTAATGTCGTCTGTCTGCTCAAACAAAAATGGATTAAAGAGGTGAAGCGCTATTTAACAGTCAGGTCAGAGACTAAAAATCCTCTCCTTCTGGACTAAACAAAGCTTTTTAAAAAAAAATATCATAGCAGACTTGATGAATAATTTGAATCACTGATCTCCGTTGTTAAAATCCCCGCAACTTTATTGACCATCCGTACTGGAGCAGATTAACAGGACTGCGCTGTCGAAGCTTGCTCGGCGTCCAGGAGGTCAAAAAGGTTATGTTTACAGGCTTGTCAAACTACGCTTTACTTTTGACTGGCAGTGATAATGAACGTTCATTTCTACAGTTATCCAGGGACACAGATGAGAGGTTTTAGCTGCTTGTGCCAACCTCAGGATTTTCACCGTGTCCATCTGTCCAGCCATCAGGGAGGAGCTCGGTGGAAACACGAACGAGGTCATATGACTCAACCACCCAGGAGTGAGATGCCAGATGTGGCATAGCAGCTTTCCTAATTACTACAATATGTAAAACCTTCTAAGCTGTCCTCACGGCTGCAAGTTTCCCAGAGAAACCTGACCTACATTTCTCCTGCATGCTCTGAATTCAGAAAAAAAAAAGTTCTTTAAGCCTCTGTGAAGGGAGAACCGAAATAGCAACTGCTTCTCACGCCGGGTGCTGCAGGAGCCACGCTCACAATACAGCCTACAGGGTCGTCCTGCAAAACCGCAAGAATGAAAGGGCGCGCTCATGAGAGACCGCACAAAAATGCAGGGAAGGGAGGCACGAGGCACATATGACATTAATGATCAACAAACAACGTCAGATTTACCTGCTGCCAAAAGGAAACGCGACACAAACACTGCTGCTAAGGAAATCAGTGATTAATGTATTACGAGGATTTCCCTGGAAGCCGCTGTTTGGACACACAAATCAAAAACCACACAGCTACACTGGAAATAAGGTCGCAGTGAGAAACAATAAGTCCATTCAGCACAGAAATTCACTTTTCCGCAGGCTAAAAAAAACCCCAAAACAAAAAACACTCGCATGAAAACGAGGGAACAAATCAAGACGCCGAAGTAAATCAAAGTGAGGTGCTCGATGAATAATAATGCTGCAAAGAAGCCAAAGTGTAAATATAAAACTTCTTCAGACAGCCAGTTGAAGTTACATCAATAGCGAGGCAGAAAATTTACTTTAAGCCTGAGACATCGATTCTTGTTGTTAATTTTCTGGACATTTTTGTGACAGTAATGATTAAATCTGCATTTCTGTTGTCTCGTTAACCAAACTTTATCACCCTCCTTAGAGGAAATAGACTCATCAATATTTTTCCTCTGGGCTACAAAGACATCTTGATTCAGAGCGGGACGAGCTCAAATCTCATCTACATCTAGCACAAAGTTTTGACACGTCTTGCTCTATTTTCAGCCTGTTAACCTCTTTTTTATTCCTGCATTACACATAAAAAAATAATACTGGAACATGGGATAAAGTAAACAGGCCCCATGATGGCCTGTGTAATCACGGAGCTATTTCAATAATTTGAGCCACATTTGGAAATAAGGTCACCTCCAGCAATTACAGAAAATCCAGTTTTACACAGTGATGAAATGGAACTCATCTATTAGCAGAACTGAGATTTAAATGTGATTTGTGGATTTGGGCGCAGAAACGAAGCGGGCATTATTGTAACAGAATGGAGCATTATCACAGTTACATAACAGGGTATGAAAGTAATGAGCGCTGCGTAACAATGTTACCTTTTTTTTTTTTTCTTTTGTGTCCCGTTTGGATCTTTAGCCATCAGAATTGTTGTCTTAAGGCCAAGAAAGATGCCAAGCGGATTTATTTTACCAAGTGGATCATCATGGCCTTGCCATATTGGTCCATTTGATTGACCTTTATTATAATTATGAATTTATTTTATTTTCGGTTGCTACAAACGGGACAGACATGACTGGGGGATAGGACAGGGAGAAAGAATGAAAGAAAGAGAGGGAGAGAAAGAAAACCAAAGGGGAGAAGGGGGGGGAAGAAAGGAAAAAAACAAACAAACAAACAAAACACCTGGATCACCTGTATGGAGAAAAAAAACAGAAGAGAAAGCAAACAACAAAGAGCAACATAATAAAAAAAAAAAACAGCACCATCACAATAAACTAGCTAGCAGTAGATAACAGTAGATACTAAATAATAAACGATATTGTGCAGCACGCAAGATAGACAGCGCACAATGTGCTTTGAGGCAGCAGCCAAGAAAGGTGTAGTCCGCGTCTGTGAACACCCGTGTGTACACCTGTGTGCATACCTGTGTGGATCAGCATGCTTGTATTCCAAAGGTTTCTCCATGTAACGATCTGCTAGGGAGTGTGGGGAGCCATAGCCCCGTCCACCAGGGTATGAAGCAGGTATGGAGGAGATCCAGGCCCCAGATATCCAGAGGCCCCAGAGTACAAGGACCCGAGGAGGACCACCAAAGGGGGGGGGGAACCGTGCCACCCTCCTGGGAAGAGCTGAGTAGAGCCCCAAACGAGAGGTCACCCCACAGCTACAGAGCAGAGGCCAGAGGGGGTTGCAGTGGTGTGCCCGCGGCTCTGCCGGCAGCCAGCTGTGCCAGAGAGGACCGAGCTTCAGGCCCAGAGGCCAGAGGCCTGAGGGCATCCCACCCCCCGGAAGGAGCCCAGCTGGGCCGCAGGCGCCCGGCCCCGCCAATCGGCCACCAATGTTACCTTTTCAACAGAATTAATCAACTCAAGGCCCACGAACAAGCGTCTTATAGGCTTAAAAACTATGCAAAGCCTAATGAAGACAAGGAGAAACTCTGCAAAAGCAAATGAAGCTACAGGAAACTGTTAGTTTAACCAAAGTACAAGAGCTTTAGTATTGTGAGCCACCCCAATTCTATACATTTTGTTGGGGAAATGGGAAATGGGTGCAGGAACAGATCTTCAGGCTTCCCAAGCCCTTTAAAATCTCTTATTTGGAAGTCGCTGTCTTTTGTTCTATTCACTGTCAAGATGATCCCACACTGACTGAGTAATGTTGAAGTTCGGACTCTATCACTCTTGTGCTAATTATCAAGCTGAAAAATGAAGCTGTTGCCAATCAGACACTTCTCAGATGGTATTGCACGGTGGATCAAAATCTAATGGTATCTTTCTGCATTTATAATTTCATGAATTTTGACACAAGTGGCTGAAATGTAGCCCGAAACTATGAGATAGCATCCACTGTATTTTGCAGATTACTGATGTTGAGTCCAGTTCTTGCGTAATTTGGCATACTTCAGCCTTTCTCCTCGTTTCCCTTCAGAAACTGCTCATATGTTGTAAACAACTTTTTTTAGGCCTGTCACTTCTTCTTTTGTTCTCCACTGGTCCAGTTTCCTTAAATATTTTAGGACAAACAATGAAGAAAGATTTCAAGTTTTCCTCTGTTAACTCTTTGAGAATCATTTTTTTTTGTGCAAAAATACTTTCTGTGATATGTTTCATAGATTCAGTAACAAAGCGCCAGAAGATATATTTAAAACTGCTAACTTTGTCTGTTATGTGTAAAAACAACACTGGTTCATCTGTTGAGTCAGATGCATTTTTTAAGCTTGACTCATAGGTCAGTGTTAAATGGTTCAACAGCAAACAAAAACATTCCTCTGAAAATGGTCAGGTACAATGATCGGACTGAAAATGGGTGAAAAAGCAGCCAGACTCTGAAAGACCTTCAGAAAACCTGCAGAACTATTGCTCAAGACCACCTTAAAAATGACAAGAAAGTCTGGCTTCTTGCAAGAAAATATAAAGTACTGTAAAAGTTCAAGAAGTTTAAAAAATGTATTTAGTCCACACTTACAGGAGAAAAGCCTCGTGTTACTAAAGATCAAGCACACACAACTTCAACCACAAGACACTAGTTGCCAAAGGGGATATTGAACACACAGTCCACTACTTTAACAAACACTACTTCTAATCGCTTCTCACTTCCTTTCACAACATTAACCACATGTTGCAGGGCAATATTTTCCCACCAGCAACAAGCTCCTCCTCCATCCTATCTAGGTTATCACTGCGGTGAGTGTTGCTGACACCATCATAGGATTTCAGAAATGAATGAACCTCACCGTCACCTACTCTGAAAAGAAAACTTTTGCTACTTTTAGTTTTTAGTTGATCTGTAGTTAAATATAACCTTTAAATACCCAAATGACCATTCTGTTATTAATACAGTGTTTCACCATTTTCGTGCTTTCTTTTGGCCCCTTTTTATCTCGTTACGCAAACGTCAGATACGTTCTTTGTAAATACCAGCTATTGCTTAATTATTACCTATTACTATTGCCCCATTTTAACATATAATAACCAAACTAAATGTCAAGTGATGCCAGAAACATTTAGAAGAAACACAAAACTTCCAAGAGAATTTTATATATAGCAGGACGTGCCGTCCGATAAGCAAAAGATCAGTCTTTCAAATGATAAAAATACCACGTTCAGATACATTTATCAGTCTGTGTGGAAATCAGTAGTAGACGTAACATTTCCGGAGCCAGTTTTGCTGATATTGTCTTATTAAGACATTTTTATTATGTGTTGGGTTCAGCTGGACACCGTTTAGTCTGTAGACATCTTATTTAGACTAAAAGACCAACGCTGTGTCCCTGGACTGAACATTTCAAGAACAAAGATGACGGCAATGGTTGGTTTACATTTGTTTCATTGGGGCTCGCATTTTCTTGCAAGAAGAATTGTAGAAGAAATGTAATTTTCCATATCTCAGGGGGCACATGTTCTGTTTCCCGATTAGCATGAAATTCATTTGTGGTGCATATGTTAATGCGACATCAGTGCTGCGGGTGCATGCAGCACATTATAGCAGTTTTTTCTCCTGAGCTGTCTTTCACTTTTGAGCTACCCTACCAACCTGGGTTACATTGGGCCATTTACAGTAATTTGATGTTTATGTCTGCACTTTATCATCTTTCTTTTGCAGGCCTTGACATTTAACTTAAGTCTGCCACAGGCTTGTTCTTCCACCATCTAGATTCAATGTAAACGATCCCATATTGTGCAAACAGAACCTATACAGGCTGCCATGCAGCATTTTTTTCATTCTCGTAATCTCATTCTGCAGGAAAGCAAAACAGATATTTTCAACGCAGGTTCATAGAAATCTAATATTGTCTGGGGAAATAAAAGAGGAGCACAAAAAGCAGGCAGTCAAGCATGGAGCTGGGCGCTGAGGCATGAGTGAAGTCAGCTGTAGGCAAAATTGATCGGCCTGCAGAGTCACAAAGCATCTCAAATGTGTGTTTGGAGGGTGTGTGTGTGTTGCAGTGAGGAGACAACTGCCCTTTCCTGTCCTGCCCTGTCTGTCCTACAGGATGCTCTGCATCAGCAAGATTCAGGGGGGATCTCTTACATAAGACCTTCTAAGTTAACATTCAAAGAGCATGGTAGGAGAATGACTCTACAAAGGTGTCTGTTTAAAGTGTGGAAATCATCAGAGCATTTGGGGCTCTGTGTATGACAGTGTCAGTCCACTGGCGCTCCACATCTTTGCTTTTAAGATCCTTTAGCAGTAGAATCTGCTGCACATCAGTATTGCTGCACTTCTGTCTTATTTGTTCCCTCAGGGCAGCTTCTCAGGCCACAAACACAGCTCCTCTCTTTAGGCCAGCCAGTCAGCTACCAGCACAAGCTTTCCCAAACTTGCTCCCCAGCTTCCCATAACACTGCAATAAATACAGTTTCTAATTCCTGCCTCCTTTTCTGTGCCTGTGCACCTGGCATAAACATAATCAACCAACTGCCAAGAAATTTAGTTCATGGTTTGCACAGGTCTGCCTGGCACCCATCCGCAGCTACAGGAAGATTGTGTATTCCCCAAACAGTTTGGCAAATGTCTGCAGGAGGCTGCCTGCTGATGCTAGGTGAAACTAGATGTAAAGAGGTATGCGATGCTGCACTGAGCAGCACCTGGTGATTGCTTTCATCACTAATAGACATTTTAAAAGTTGTAAGGTTTAAAATGTTGATTTCTACAGTGAGGTACAGTAAGACTTTTATTTTGAAGGTGAACTTATGTCAAGTCTGTCAATTGTGTTGTTTAACTGCCGTTATGTGGTTCAGTTAGCAAATATTTGCAAGCAAGTCGACATCTCCTGTGCAAACTATGGGTGACAGCAGCAATCTGCAAGCGACCATCGCAACCCAGAGATGATTCGTAGTGTAAAACCCTTTATGTGACTAATTTGTATCCAGTGACATCCAGTGATCTCCATACTTTCCCTAGCAACGAGTCTCTGGGGCTGCGTGACTGAGACCTAATCTACAACCACCACTAGGGTGAGATTTTGCTATTTTTTCTTTTGATGAAATGTCTCAATGACTGTTCACACTTTTCCCATGAAATTGGTTCATTCGTGGTCCCAAGAGGATATATGAATGTATATACATTTTCTGAACATCTGGCATTTTATATATCACCACAAGAAACTTAAACCCTCTGACTTAAGAAAGAAAGAAAAGAGAAAGTGTACTTTATTGATCCCGTGGGGAAATTCCTCTCTGCATTTAACCCATTCACTCAGTGAAGCAGTGGGCAGCCATTGGGCGCCCGTGGAGCAGTGTGTGGGGACGGTACCTTGCTCATGGGTACCTCAGGGTAGCTGTTCAGGGGAATCGAACCCCCGATCTTCCGATCATGGGGCCACCACTCTACCTACTGAGCTATCCCTGCCCAGTATCCCCCTTAACCAATAAAAAATGGCAACACTTGCAGGAAAGAAGAACAAATGCGCTCCCAGATGATGAATCCTACTTTTTGTTGAAATGTTTTGAAGTTGTCATAATAAAAACAAAATTCCAGTTGTTACCCTCAGAATAAAAACAATTTGCTAACCTGTGCTATTGATTTTATCACTCTTGCATGCAAAGCTAGGATGGTAAACACTATACTTGCTGGAGATCCGCACGCAAGCATTGTTATTCTAGGCACGTTATCATTTAGCTCAAAAAACTTCCTAAGCACAGCTTCACAGGGCTTCTGGCATAGTTGTAGCCTCTTAGCCTTGTTAAAACTCACAAACATTGGTACAGAACAGGCACCGAGTGCAGGACAACAAGAACAACAAAGGGAACATAAAACAATGAGAGGCTTTAACTACCCCTCATTCATCCTACTCTAAATTCCCGCAGTGTGACCATCCCAGGCAGCCAGGGGACAAAAGAACAAGTGTCTCGCTGCTGCTCAAAGCGACATCTCAGCAGTCTCGCCTCCAACAGGCCCAAATATGACTGCCTACTGGCTCCAGCTGCCATTCGAGGGCCCATTCAATCCCTGCTCTGTCTCTGAGATTGGCCCCGTCTCTTGTAGCACTTAGCCACACGCCTGTGGGCTGATGTGCAGAAATGCAGCTGATGCCCACTTCAAAAATACCAAAATGAAACACAGCTCCTTGCCCTTGGCTCTTAAGAGCAGAGGTAGCATCAGCAGCTGATTGATTTTACATGCATGATAGGGGTCTTAAGAGGCTCTTAGAAGACAAGAGCATCTTTAGGAACAAGTGTGGAATGATAGCACAGCGTTCAGATGCCCTGAGCGATGAAACAGCGCATTTGGTGCTCATTCAAATGCCTCTCACGATGAGGTGACAGGACTTACCACCACATTTCACATTCAGAGTTGGGATCACTTAAGGAGGATGCTGAGAATATAAGAGGAGCCTTCATTGTACCCATCATGTTCTTTGTTTCCTTTCTTAGCATTATTAGTAAGCACAGATCAGAGCCTCATAAACACTTAGTGCTACCTTATAAAAACTGCAGCCACATTTAGATCTCACATCTGGATTTTCACAACCCACCAACCTCTAGGTTATGTGTTTAAGGCCCCCTCCCTCTCCTGAGGTAGGTGATTATGAAGTATCTCAGCGTGGAGAGGCACGTGTCCTGAAGTGACTCTAGGAAACGTGAGATCAGTGCCGAGGCAGCACTTCTATAAGCCTCCCAGGCTAATAGCCTTTGGGCTTCAGAGACCTCCGAGCCACTGCGAGCAGTATTTGTGGAAGCATGAGGAAGGTACAGGATAAAATGATAAAAATCAGGAGAAGAGCACATATGCTAGTTCAAATTAAAAATGCTGCTTGGTCCCATGTTACAAACAGTAGCTTGGCTGATTTTTAGAAATGTGATGAACCCATGTGAGGTAAAGGGATGCCAGGATCTGATTAGCACTGTATACAAGTTTACTAATTTAAAGCCTCATTCTGGCAACAGAACAGTATAATGAGTACAGCTCCGTGGAACCATGTTACTGACTCTCTTCACACCAAACCTGATTTCCCCATAAAAAATTAAACTCTGGCTCCTGAGGACTAAAAAGGAGATGTGTTTAAAATTAAAAAAAAATCACTTTTCATGCTAAGTACTCTTCCCTTCATACTACCTCTGTCTCGCATAGAGAATCCACTAACTTGTCATGGTCGCTGCTGACAAGAACTGCACTGTTTTTCTTATTACAATGCATAAGCTGAAGGCTTGCTTGTACAACTGCAAAAATTAGGATGACAGATGGTTAATAAAACTTAACATGCATTCAGTTTTTACTGAGAGCTCACATTTTTGAGAAGGGAAGCAAATATGATAACAATTAGATTTCAGTCGTTTACCATAGACTGTATGTAAAAGATGTACACAGCTACCATCATCCACTAGTTTGCAGAGTTGCTCTTAACATTTTAGCTATCGACAAAAATATATCTCAATTTTTGTCACGAACCGGCAGATACTAAGGTAAAGACCCTACAGCATTAGAGAAAAAAACCCTCTAAATTTGATGATTCTCTAATAAGAGCTCTTTGAGAAGGTGGGAAGGAAAAACTCCCTTCTAAACAGGAATAGACCTCTGGGAGGGCTCGGGGAGGGGCAGCCACCTGGTTGGGAGTGGAAAATAGAAGATACAATTTACTATAGCTGCAGCATTCTGGATCAACTAAAGGCTTGTAAGGGAATTTTTAGAACAACCTGATAATAATGAATTAAATAGCCATACTAGAAGCAATTAATACATTAGCTAGAATCAAATAAAAGCAAGCAATCTTAAATAGTTGTTTAATGTGCATGGTGAAGGATATATCCTGATTAGAAATGACTGAAAGTTTCCTCACAGTGCTGCTGGAAGCCAAGGCCTATCTACAGTAAGTATCTGGTTAGACATAATGTTGCAAAGATTTTTAGTTGTGTCTATAGTAGGAAATTGGCAGTCATCAGAGGCTTTATAGCTTTAACTGAACTAATTTATTTTTGTCTTTCAACCTCATAGATAAATATAAATGGGTATCATCTGCATAGCAGTGAATGATGAACTCTAGACCCTGACTGATTTGTCAAACATAAGGTGCCCATGCCCTAAAGCATACAATTTACAAAATGAGCATTAACACATTTCATGATCTGAAGCTACTGGAGATGATTACATTTAATGCGAATGTATTTACTGGCCTTTTCTCAATCAGACTTCTTTTTGTAAGCGAAAAAATGACCTCCTGCTGACCATTAGGGGAAAGAAACGCAGGTTTAAAGGTCTTCTGCATTTCCCGGTCCATCTTTTATATACAGTCTATGTGAAATAACCAAGTTCATTTTTCACACTATTTATCCAAAGCTAAATTTTTAATTATCATAACCATGAATTATACTACATGAAAAGACTCAACAGGGAGCTTTATAGTAATCAGTTAATGTTTTAAAAACACTGAAAGACGAGCCTCTCCATTGTTTCAGGAAAAAACAACTAAATACTAAAATAAGGAGATAGTAGTGCAGGCAGTGAGGCGTTCAGTTTATTTAGTTCCCGTGTGAGACTGACAGAGGAAGACAGTTGATTTGACACCTGGTTAACAAGCTGAGTTCCTCCTGTCTAAACTCTGACAGACAGCAGTCAATAGAGAGCTACAGCCTTTAAAGGTCTTGAATTCACTTCACACTAGCAGGCGAGTTGCTGCAGTGTCTGAGCCCACGAACACATTAAGCGAAGTAAATCCACTCTGTAAAGCAGCTTCATACGACAGCCCACACTGCTCTTGTTGCTGACAGACATGCAGGGTCAGTGCAGATTGAACCCGGGACTTTTTAGTTACAGGAACCTTTTTATCCACTTGTCCACTCAGCTGAATAACATCTCGACTATGCCATTCCTGGAAATGAATTAGTTTTATTTCAGCTAAAAGCCATGCAATTTAATGCCCACTGAAGGTATTAACTTAAGAGGATAGATCGAGGCTGAAGAGAGAGAGTTTTAAAAAAAAGTAAATAAACACACAAACATACTCCTCCATATTCTGTATCAGTTGCAGCGTTTTCCCTTTTCTCTGCAGCCTGACAGATGCTGACCGAAGTCTGACAGCAGGATTTTGTCTGTGTTGCATCCAAGTGCTGAATAGTTACCGTATTTTAATCTGATATACGACCATTAAAAAAAAGATTTATTTTCTGACCTTCTCTAATGAGGTTTTGGCTCTGATTTTATGGGGGAAAAAATACAACTTTATTTGATTATATGCCTGTAAACATAGATTTATTTACAGTTATACTCGTACTGAAATGCCTCATATCTGTTTTTAATTCAAAAACACATCTAACCACATTACATGCTTGTGCTGATAGTTACAACATTAAATATTGGAAGAGATCAGGTTTAAAGGATAGTTTGTAGAACTGCTGACCAAGGTTTTATACCAAGGCTGTGGCTTAATTCAATGCCACTTCATAATCAGACCGACTATTTTATGCGATAACCCAGCGTTTGAGCTCGAGGTCTGACACTCAGAATTATTATTCTCAAACTGAACACTTGCATTAGGCTTTCAAACACAGAGTTATAGCAAAACGAAAGTAAACCCTCTTTCAATTATAAGGTTTTATGCATAACGCCACAGTGAACAATCAACTGCTCCTTAGCTGGTCTTAAAATTAGGTAAATACAAGCCAAGATGAATGACAACACATGACATATTACACTGTGTCTATTGAAACAGCATCTGAAAAACTAACAAAACTAAGTACACCCCATGATTCAGTAGCTTGTTGACTCACTTTTAGCAGCAGCAACTTCAAGTAATCAGTTTCCTGTCTGACTTTATCAATCTCTCTAATCATTGTGGGGGATTTTTGCCCACTATTTTTATGTCATTTCAGTTCATTGAGGTTTGTGGGCATTTGTTTATGAACAGCTTTTGTAACGGCCCATCAAAACAATTCAGTCATTCTGTTGCAGATTTGCTGCTGTGCTTGGGATCGTTGTCCTGTTGCATGAAGTTTTTCCCAAGCTTTAGCTGTTGGACAGATGGACTCACATTTGACTCCAGTATATTTTAATATACATCTGAGTTCATGGTTGATTCAATGACTGTAAGGTCCCAAAGTCCTCTGGGAGCAAAACAAGCCCAAATCATCAACCCTCCACCACCGTGCTTGGTGTGATGTGCTTCTGCTGATGTTTCCCTTCTCTTTTCACTATAACCAGTCATAACTACTTTGGCCTAATGTGTCTTTTGGACACTGCTGCCAAAGTCTTGTGGTTTGTTCTTTTTAGAAATGCTTTCTCCTGGAAATTTGTACCGTTAATAACTTTAACATTTAAGATAGTAACTAAGGCTTCTTTTTTGTTGGGGTGAATTTGTTGGGATGCCCGTCCAAACGTCTTGTTTTCCACTTGTGAATAATCTTTCTCATTGTAGAATGATAGACTTCAAATCGTTTGGAAATGGCCTTTTAAACAACTTCCTGTCCATCAATCTGTCCACCCAGATTGATGGACAGAAAGGATTGGATTAAACCACACCTGAATGCTCCAGACCGCCAAAACTTTAGCTTTTATAAAGGAGCTCACGTTTACTGATGATCAGTTACTCAAGTGCATGAGTCAAGCTGATAAATAAAAGCATGATAGGTCATGCGTTTCTGTTCACCTGATGTTGTATTTACCAAATATTAAGACCTGTTAAGGGCCAGAATATTTTTGTTATGTCCTGATATGTTAGACATTAAAACTGTACTTTCTTTTTACCATGACTATATATGGAAAAGCCTAACAGACAAATATATTCAGAGGAGGAGGAAATCTCATATATTCCTGTATTTACCATAGCCTTAATTATATACCCATGTTCATTTGAATAATGAATGAACCGTTTACGCTACTGTAATTAACTCCAGCATCAGAAAAGTGAAAATTTGCTGGGTTTTTTTCTCCCTTTTAAATCACCGTATGATTAGACATTGTTGGGTTTTAGGAGCGCAGTCCAGTAAAACCACAGTGACACTCCAGCTGAGAACAACTACACAAACACTGCTCTGTTCTGTTTGCAACCTGAGGGAAAAGCATAAATTTGAAGGAACCAAACACACCTACACAGAGCTTTTTTTGTTTTGAGTATTGAAAAACAAATAGCGCGACAAAGGAAAATTTAAATGGCTTGTTGCTTTTTCAGCAGCTGTACACACAAATTTAAAGAGAAGTTACAGAAATGACATTTTGAAGTTTCTTGGTTGTTTTTTTGTTTTTTACAGTATGTTTACATAGTGGGAGATATGAGGCAGTAAACTAAAAACAATGCCAAAGCCTCCAGAGACTTTGAGATATTATTGTCTGTGAAGGTATTAAACTATATTTTCTGGCAGAAGACAATCGATAGTGAAAATTGTTGTGAGCTGCTCTCCTATCATGGGTGAAATGTTACCAGTGCTGAGATGAGGAACACTAGAAATCATAGAAATGCACCCAAATCGGGGCAACCTTGGAATGCACACTGCATTTAAGTCTCCTCGAGGGTGGAGGATGGAGGATGGGGGGGGCCTCACAAGAACCCAATGAACCCACTGGGTCTCCGTGATGCATGAAGCGGGGCACAGTGATCTGGCACGGGGCTGGTTACCTTTCATTCTTCTGCAGAATACACACCTTCACGGTGGGATGTAACCCTGCACTGAACGTGTTTGTTTTTGTAGCCTACCAACAAGGCACAGTTTAACCTCCCTTTGCAATATTTACATTCAAACAGTGCTGCATATGGATGGAGGATCCCGGTGCAGGGCCTGCCTGCATGGGCATCCATTTGGCATGATGATATAGCTAGCTGGTGCAAGCGTAACGTTAGCCAACTGACAACTGACAGCTTGCGCGTCTGGCACGGTGCAAGCATCGCATTTAAAGTTTAAAAGGACACCGAGATACGGCGCCAGCCGCGTTTTACCTCGGGATGCAGTTCGGGGACGATCCGTCTATCTCCCACGTTGCAAACAGGTTCATGGGAACCGGTCTGTTGAGAGCCCCGCTCCCGGGGAAACTCAGCCGGCCGCTTCTTTCCGCCATGGTCCGAGCTGCCGGTGGGACTATCCGACACCAAGGTGGGGGGGTTGGAAACAGCAGACCGGTGCAGGTCCCCTGTATACGCGTGTGTTTCCGTGAAAAAGAGCCGTTACGCACTCACGTTAATGCAGTGCAGACGGCGGAGGACGAGCTCATTTCTCCGGTGTGGTCCTCTGTGCCAGGGAGGGACTGCAGCGGAGCCACCGCTGAGCTTGTTGTGCCTACCACGCTGCTCTGAGTATATGGAGGGCGATTCGTGCCGCCCCGTTGCGGGAGGGAGGGGAACATTTTACCCACTCACACACTTATTCACAGCATTCATTGCATTGTGTTTTTGTTTTTGCACCAGATAATAAAATGTGTCTTGTAAAGGAAAAGCATGTATGATATGACACATATGATGCCAGCTATATGATAAAACTGTGGTAAGAGAGCATGCACTTGTATAACTGCATGTTAATGTAAATATTTAATCAACCAATCAGATGGGAGTAACTCAGTGCTTTTACCAGGGGGCCCTAGTTGCTGAGGTGGGGTGGAGTGAGTGGGAGAGACTACCTAAGGACAGACAGTGGCAGGAGTCCTCCAAAGCCTGTTTTGTTTGCAGTTTTGCATTTCCATATTTAGAGATACAGATTTGAAATCCACCAGCCTGCTGGGCCTTTTCTCTGTGGAGTTGTATGTTAGGTTAACTAGATAAGTGGAAAAGGATGGATGGAAACAGATGGTAAAATGGTTTAGTCCACCCCACAGTTGGACTCATCTTTGCAGTACAGTAAATTCATTTTATCAAGCCGAGTCCTGCAAATATGCACCACGAGTCGTGTCTTTCTCCAAAACAGCAAAATCAGTGTATCCAGAAACAAAAGGAAATTAAATCTATCAGCAGCTGTTAAACCCAGTACACCAACTTCAGATAGAACACTATAACTATCACAACCTTACATCATGAAACCCTCCAACTGATGCGAAACCATAAAAGCTCAAATAGTGGAGTAGTGGCAGTTATTCCAGATAATCATTTCTACTGATTGCAGTTCAGCTAAAAGCTTAGCAACACTGACATCAAATAGCGTTAAGTTTTATTGTATGTTGGATCAGTGTCGCTGTGAGATAGACAAGGCATTTTGAGGAAATTGGTGCGTTTCAGACTGATGAAACAGCATTTTGTAATACCACAGTGACACTGTTTATTTAAAAAGGAAAGTGTTAGGATGTTACTTATACAGCAAGAGATGTGTGTTATTTAGCTTTTTTCAGTTCTAATGACACATTTGGATGGTAGGGCCAGAATTAGACATAAACAAGATGAATACCTAATAAAGTAAGTGTTTATTACCATATAACAAAGACCATTTCCTTGAAGGCAAAACGAGTGTCTGAGTATCATACTTCCTCCACTGAGAGACTCAAGGAGCTTTATTACTGCATAGATACTGCAGGGGTAAGAAAGCATACAGCTTTCAGTATCTCACTAAGATTAAGTCATCATATGCAAAATCTTTGTTTTGTTTTTAGTTTTTAAAATATGGCACTAATTTCCTTCTATAAGTTAGGCATTTAAATTTGACTGCCTTTGCATTCATTGCGCTTCAGCAGGGCATTAATTATCCCTCATATATTTCTCCAGAGCAAAACGTCACCGTAGGACTTCCTTCCCTGCAGTGGCAGGTAGAGTGATACCTGAGTGATACAACAATAACAACAACCAAGCTTTGCTGTGAGAGCGGCTGGGGGTGGAGCTACATTGAACTACAGATAGATCATCCTTGTCCTGTGGTTAAGAGTCTAGGTTCACCTGATAGATGAGATGCAATTGTGAGTTATATTTAGAAAAGGTCTTTAGTGCAACTGCTGATAATTTCTACAACTTTATTACAGTGATTAATGAATAATACGCTATAAAACTCCATGTTAAATTCCATTTCAACGGCTCGAGTGGCTTGATTACATCTTTCACTCTTAAAATCACAGCAGTTTACCTGCGTAAATTATTTCCATTCATTCACCTGGAAAATCATGTCCCGATTATTGTCATCCCTAATGGTGGATCACTCATGTACAGCCATGCAGCGACTTTGCAATGCGAGTAGATACTGCCACCATGTGGTGACCACGATGAATGGGATTAAAGCCAAAGTAATTAAAACTGCTTGCATTTAACCAAGACCGCAACAAACATGTTTTACTCTTTAACGGTGAGTAACGTAAAGAGAAACCACTCATCTTTAAAGCACGTGGCCACTTTAAGGATTAGCGTGAGCTCCTGGATAAGCTGTTACTATATTAATCCTCAGAAAGCTTGTCTATAATCATATTTGCTCAGTAATCGCCCCTCTGTCCCCTTGAACAAACGAAAAAATGAACTTTAATTAATTTTTTACTGTTCAAAATCAGGTTTTTCTCAGTATAAAGGCCGTCAGAGCCAAAGACTGTACAAAAAAGTGGATGTAGTCACCACTGGAGCCAGAAGTGATCATATGTGGATGAAAGGGAGGAGCAATAAGTTATAAGCTGCAAAATGCACCAACAGCCCAAACATAGCAGAGAGGTCCAGCTAGCACACACCAGGTACAGATGTCTTTGTTGGAACACCTGTTAGTCAAATGTGTGCCCAGTATTCAGATGTATTCCAAATACATTTGGCCCCATGATGTTGCTGTGAAGAGGGTACCTATTTATAGTTAGCTTTTATAATCCTGTAAAGTTGGGCCCTTTAACATGGAAGTCTATGGGGAGTGACTCGCTTTTGGGACCAGCCCCAAAAGTCAAAAACAAGTGCTTCTTAAAAAATAAGAGTTGGGTGCACAAGTTTGAATTTATTTAGGATTTGGCACTGCATAAAGCAGGTGGTATAATGTAGACAGAAACTTCACTCAAATCAAAAGCTAGATGGTTGAAACTTCGACACAATCTGGGGGATCTCAACTCAAGTACCTTCAACAGGTCCGTAGCAGGAAATGCAATCAATTTAACAATTCTACCATGAGGAGTGGTCAAATATCGAGCCAGAATTAAGCCAGAAGCTTGTTTGTGGCTACCAAAAGCCTCTAGTTGAGGTGTAACTTGCTAAGGGGGGATTTAACCAAATATCTGAAATAATATGTTTATATAACTGAGCCAAAAATAAATTCTAAATTGTGTACCCAATTCTTGTTTTTAAAGTCATTAAAGATATATTCTGTATACACAGTGAAAAAAGAACCGTTCAAAGAAATCATGGAAAGCAGCAAATTACCAAATTCATGCCTATGTGTGTATGTAAACTTCGAACACAACTGTAGCTTTATTACACCTAAGAGCCATTGACTTTCACCCTATGTGCCTCTTTATTGTACAATACATAGAATATCTCAACAAAGACTCTTGAATTGTATCAGAGTACTTTAAATAAAGTCAAAATCCCGTAAATGTGTGCACTTTGCTATATCAGCTTCATTACAGCAAGGTTTGAGCCACACGTGTTCAAACAGGATCTTGTGGTAGTTATAAGCTTGGCTTAATCTTCACTCTCAAGCTTATCCACTACTGTATGTGCACACAAGAAAGCTGCAGCACCGGCACTGCAAATCCTCTAATTTTAATTAATGTTGCTCAATACTGACTGAGAAACGACAAACGAATAGAATTAACAGTTGTGAAGCTTTGAGTTCAATCGCAGAAATTTTAATGCGTATGTGAATCTCTTGAACCACATTCACAAAGTATTTTAAAAAACTGACATAAAAAAAAAGGAAAGGAAATGCAGTGGGCATTTTATTAGTATCAAATTATAAACTTATTTAGAGACAAACGTGTTCAGGCCCTTAACACCCAATATGGTGGAGATTAAGAAAACTCAGCAGGTGGAATAAGGCCATGATTTAAAAACAAAAAAACAAATCTAAATCCATTACACAAAAATTAAAGAAAAAAAAAATCCAGACAAATAACTAGCTGAAGTCTTTGCAGATTCACATATCAGGGCAGTGAATGAAATGTGTACAAATACGTCATCACAAGCGTAATCACAGCAACAAACGGGAGCTCGCATTACCAAAACATACTCATCAACATTTTGGAGAATCAATGATGTGACCGAGAGCCACAGAGTGCTGGATGGAATCAAAACATGGCAGACAGCTTAGACTGTAACGGGCATCATCACCAACTGAGTATTTCGTATATATGAAATGCCTGTACAAAGATGGGATACATATATCTCACAATAACAAAACTTCCTTCTACTGAGACACATCCAAAATTAAGATTTACAAATAATAAACACAAAAGTGTCATTAATGACAGTCTTTATTTCAAAAGAAGCCATATAAAAAGGCAATGCATCCCCTTCACTAAAACAAAGAAGGAAAAAAAGAAAGGAAAAAGATTTAGACCCACACCGAGCAACTACAAGTCTACGTTACAACATACAGGTGTACCCATCTCAGTGTTTGCTGTCTGCTGAGGCGGAGCGGGAACGAGAGCGGGACTGGGAGCGAGAGCGAGAGCGGGAACGGGAGCGGGGAGACTGTTTGTCCTGAGCCGGTGCAGGTGAACGCGAGCGAGATCTGGAGCGGGACTTGGAGCGAGACTTGGAGCGGGACGGGGATCTGGCTGAGGCCTTGCCCCCTCCTGACGTCTTCTTCTCGGGAGTCCGGCTGGCGGATCTGGATCGGCTCCTGGAGCGGTTGCGGCTCCTGGAGCGACTCTTTGAGCGGGAGTAGCTGCGGGAGCGAGAGCGGCTCTTGCTGTGACTGCGTGGGGAGAGAGAGAGCGCAATTACAACACAGTGTTTCTGCTTTTCAAAATAAAATATTAAATCTCTTTTAACAGTTTGTCAAACTGACTTGAAACCTTGCAAATTCCTGCACAATTTACAGATACAACCTAAAATAAATTAAAAAAAAACTTACTTTCTGCTGTCCTCAAACATCTTCAGCTTGCGACCATTCAGTTCTGTCCCATCAAGCTTGGATATGGCATTCTTCATGTCACTGCGGGATGCAAACTCAACCACCCTGCATGAAAAGAGAAATTACTGGACAAACAGTTCACATTAGGAATACAGAAAGGCTTAACTCAAAAAACAGCAACTCACCCTTCGTTTTTGGTGGGTCTGTGAGCGTCCACAAAGGTAACTTCCCCTGCTTTCCTCATCAGGTCCTTCAGGTCCTATTTTTAAAAGCATAAAGGCGGGTTAGCAACAGGGAATAAAACCTGAGGTGTCAGTGAGAGCCTTCTCAGACCTGGAGGGAGAGAAATGAACAGGCAGCAAGAAACCACTGAAACTTGGGTCATCTAGTCCTGACGTTTGTCACTTAGTGATAAGCTTCCATTTCAGTGGAGGCCACGTAAACAAAAGAGCCACACAAATTGCATTTTGAGAGTGGACAAGTGTTGCTTTTTCATTTATTTATTCTTTTAAATTCCTTTTGTACCCTTAAATTATATTTTTAAGCACATCAAAGAAAACCAGATTGAATTGTATTATAAAACGCCTGAAGGGTAACATAGAACTGTGTTTGGTTTTTTTGGGTGAACGGATGAATTTCTGTATGCCAACTATTTATACGATTGAGATAATGCTATGTACTTACAGGCAAAACTATGGGTAGGTGGAAAAAAACCCTAATGTGGACTTCCTTTTTGTTGATGTATTAGTTCTAAAGAGATTTGGCTCAACAGAGATACACTGTTTACGTGAGTCCCCTTTAGGACTGTAACTCTACACCCCGTTACCACCCGACCCTAAACAAACCCAATCACATGAGTTTTATGCTACTTACCGCTCCATACCCAGGAAGATATTAGCATAGAGCCACTTGTCCAAATAGCAAATGGGAACCAATGCAGTGTTAAGCCCTTGAGAAACGCCCTCGGCCTTGACTCAGCATCCGGCCTCCACAAGTAAGGAACCACCAGAGATCAAGAAGGAGGAGGGGTGTGCGCCCGACCCAACACCCCCCACAGCTCCATCAGCAACAGAAAAAGACCCAAATGGGAGAGTGTAGGGACCGTGGATTTGAGGGGGGTTACATCAGTCGGAAGTGCCAGCCCACAGAACCTCCAGACTGTGGCTACGGACCTCCTAAGGCTACCGTATCCTGCGCTAGACCACTCTCACCCGTTACTGGGCCCAGCCAAGACTTTACATCAGCGGCAACTGCGTGTAAGGAAAGGCACCAAATGGACACTATTCAGAAAAACAACCAGCAGAGGGCGCTACACACTTGTGACACCCAGTGGAGGGTGTGCATTTACCTCTGATACAAAGGAAACCATATCAGAGCAGCTGTTTGAAAAAAATAAATAAAGTAAAAACAGTTAAATGTTTTTGTTAGAATGCCTGGCATCAGTAATAACATGTGCTTTTGTGTGGAGAAAAAAAAAAAAGAGTGTTTAAAAAGGAAAAGTATTTATAAACACTAGGGGGCTTCCTATAGTAAATAGAAAATTGCCTGGTATGTGTTGTTTTCTGTACCTTGTGTGTTTAAAGAAACTGACCCAGCCAATAAAATTAATTTTGCTCCTTTACAAAACTAGGTAATTTTTAAAAAGCTTGTGTCCTGTTGTCTCTTACCTGCCAGCTCGTCCGCGAAGACAGGTTCTCCACAACAAGTCTGTGGTCAGTCCGCACAGGAGGGCCATATCTGCAGAGGCAACAAACACCAGCACAGCTTTGATTACATTTTCTGTAAGGAGCACAGATCCGCTGAAAGCATCCAAATCTGGATCTGCCTTTGTGCCTGAAAACACGGCTGGTGTCTCATCACGTTCACCGTCTACCTTAGGGTTCTGTAAATATTTGAGTTTGCTTCAGAGGTGAAACTCAACACTGGCCAATCCTATTTTAGTGTAGTCCATTAGAGACTCAACCCTACTTTTCTGCCACATGTATGCAAATTTGTATATGTGTGTGTATCTTTCCAGCTTGTATAATATTGGTTGAGCTGTCACAGGACTGTATTTGACTTTGGACCAGATAAACTATTGTCACACCCAGTTTCCACATAACAGGATCTGTTATCACGTGTCAGAGGTTTACAACCTAATATCAATATTTAATCTGCATCTGTCCATTTATTATAATTTTATTTATTTAACGTCATTATTTCTTTTTACATGAATATTATCTTTAAGTGCTTTTTATAAAATTATTACTTTTTGTTTTAAAGGAAGCTACTGAAAATGTGCTGTACCTGGATCCACTGCTGCGAGATTGACGATAGCCGCCGCCGCCACCACCACCACCACCACCGCCGCCTCCGAAACGTCCCATTCCAGGGCCGCCACCTCTTCCTCTTCTGGAGCGAGCATGCTCAATAGTGACCCTGATGGGCAAAAAAAAAAAAAGAGGTTCAATCAGTGTTATCAGATCATATACAAAGTAATTATATCTGATTAAATGTATCTGCTCCACGTGACTCAGGCATGCAAAGAAGAAAGAAAAAGAAGTTAACAGCTCAGAGAAATTATTCTTAATAACTTGGAACTAGTTCTCCTTTCCAGCCACTGTCTGAATGTTTACTTCTTGTTTTGAAGGGCCTCATGAGTTGTGTCAAACACTCACAAATGAGCCTTTAAAAGGTCTGTGGCAGTCTAACAGCACAGAAAGAGGAACCGGGACCAGCCAAGGAAATTTACTTATAAAATGAAGAAGCTGCTCGGTCATAGAGTATAAACAGTTTGTAAGGTTCTCAAAAAATAAACTTATTAGAGCTGCGATAAAGTAGCAATTACATCTTGCTGGAAAAAAGTCAAGTGTAACCCACCAAATAAGACTTAAAGACAACATCATTACCGTTCACTACACAGTTCTTTTCCGTTTAGCTCATACACAGCATCATCTGCATCTCTGTGGTCATCAAATTCCTGAAAGGAAAAGGAAAAATTGATTATATATAAGCAAAAACACTTTGAAAACTCTCACTTTGCACAAAAAAAGTGCTCAAACTCACCACAAAGCCAAACCCATTCTTCAAGTTGATCTCACGGATGCGACCATAGCCCTTGAAAAACTTCTCCACATCTCTCTCTCTGGCGTGAGGACTCAAGCGTCCAATGAAGACACGGCAGCCACTCATGATGATTTTATCAGCTGAGATGAAAGAGTAATTAGTTAACAGCATCTAGCTCAGCGCTTTTACCTCACAAAGTGTTTACTCGTTGCTTTTTATTTATGTGCTAGTCATGTGCTGCTTTTTATGGCCAAGATAAGCAGGCCACACCCCTTGAAACAAAGGTCACATCCGCTGCCAAAATATAAGTTAATCAACCATTTTCTAAATTGAATATTAACCACAAAAAGAAAAAAAGCCGATAGTTTAAACTGCATGTATTTTATGAAACTTTAGCAAAATTAATTATGTTAATCTGTTTTAGATTTGCATGACAAATAATGTAAAGATAGACTTGCAATACACTCAAGCTAGGGTGAAAAACAGGCCCCTGGCAAACTGAACAAAGCTCAACAGGATCGGAACACGCACCATGCTCCCTCTCTCCGGTTTAAACGGGTTTAGTTTAGCTTGTAAGCAAAAAAAAAACAAAAAACAGGGCTTAGCGTACCCCGACGGTTCGCAGGCTATTTGCATCATCAAGCTCAAAATGGAAGACGTTTTTGTATGGAGCTATTGACTGAAACCGTACAATCATTCTCACGGCTAAATTGTAATTTAAAGCGCGTTTATCAATATTTGCAGGTATTTCCACACATTTTCTTCTTATGCGATACGAAATGTGCAGACAGCACAACAACGGCGCTCAAGGGGCCCGTTAAAGCAGCTCAATGAATCTCTGATCTGCATCAAAGGAGAAAAAAAATAGTCCGATTGCATTGCAGCTAATCAGTAATGATTAAATAATCGATTCTCTCCGATTATGAGACACCAGAAAAATGACTTGGGGCCTTGCCAATCGGCCTCAGATAAACCATCGGCGTCGATTATTAGTGCAATCCTACCTTAAATTAGAGGATCGCTGGTAAGGGGATGTAAAAGACTGCGGATCTGACAAATAACGTGCTATATTAGCTGGGTAACAGTAAGCACAAGCAGGCCTCACCACAATTTCGCTCTTGACGCTCGCCTCGAGGTCATCCCCAGCTAGCCGAAGCTAGCCTGTGACCTAACTTCGGTTTCAGCGCGAAGAACGCGCCAATTTAACGTTTGACAAAAATCGCAAAATCCTTGAAATAACACAAATACGCTTTAATAACCGCTCACCTGTTTCTTTGTTCCTAACAGAGCTGCTTGGGCGTTATTGCTTTCGCTGCTGGCTCTCTCCTGCTCAAAGTATGTCACCGACTGTGCTGAATCAAAATGGCGAGTGAGCATAAAAAGAGCAGAGACCGCAAAATGCGTTGCTGCCCTCACAGTGTCACATGATTGCAGCAGGTAACGCTTAACTAGGTTTACGCTGTTAGAGCCATGGGCTTTACCCCCAGTAATATTTACAGCTAAAATAATAAACCATCCACATAAAATAACAAAAAAATGTGTGCAAACGACAAACGAGTACATGCATTAAGGTTGGCGTCTTCGAATACTTAAAAGGAGGATAAGACACAGATTTGGCAACTCAGATCAGCCTATTCTTGGGTACGCAACGTTCTGCATGCCTTAACCTTAAGTAATTTTCATACTAGTTACAATGATTTTACTCCTTTGGTATAGTTTATGATATTATTTCCTTGAGGATTATTAAAATTAGTACATAATATATCACAAGAAGGGTTATTTTTCAAGAAAATTTAAACATTTTTTTACATCCTGTATCGCAAGCCCTACGGGCCTCATTTCCTAACCGTGCTGAAGCACAAACCTAAGCGTAAACCGTGCGTGCGGACTTGCCACTCAAAAAAATCTTACTGTTTATCAATATTGAATTTGTTCTTTATAAACCAATTTATAAGTACCTCTGACCATGGCATGAACAAATGAAGGCCTGGCTGTGTTAGGAAATTAAAACGCAAGTCTTTAAAATAATTACTATTACTACTACTACTACTACTAATAATAATAATAATAATGTCGAACACGTTTTTCCAAAATGCCAAAACCCAATGCACATAATTGCAGTTAAAATAAAATGTAAAAATACAAAATACTGGATGTAAAGGCGTAGACCTTTTAATTTAAATCTTTTTCTTGTATTCCTTATTTCATATCAAATCTTAAACTAGCACATCTTTCATTGAAAATGACTTTTTATTGCAATCCACATTCTTTTTTTTCTTTAACTTCATCTGGCTTCCTGTTTACCTCCACCAAGGAGGCGATGCGTTCGGTATTATTTGCATGAGTGCCTGTCATTCTGTCTGTAAACCAGACAGCTGGAAAAGTTTTGAATTAATTCTGATAAAACTTTGTAGGGGTGTAGAGTGAGTTCATGTTAATGATCCATTAAAATCTGTCTCACATCCACTGATGTCCTCAAGGTGAACTTAATGATTTATTGGTCAACAGCTGACAAAAAGTCTTGTAACCTGTTTCGTGTGTATTGTCGACATATAAAAAAGACTTGAAATATTATGTCACAATTGACCTCTGACCTCTTCTTCAAGGTCAAATACGGTCAGACTTACAAAAAATGACTTTTATCTTTAACAATATGCTTAGAATCCCACAGCCTTTCTTTGTATTGGCAACATTTAGGAAACAATACTGGTAATCTGGGATTCTAAGTATCACATGGATAGTCCCAATTGACCTCTGATCTCTCTTTTACATTTCACATATGCCTTTCTTTCAAGTTGACCAAAAAATGTGTTATTTTTACTGCACTGCAAACATTTTTTAATTATTTTTCTTTAACTATTAATACTCTAGTGGAAACATTTTGGAAAGCTGTGCCTTTTTTCTAACTTTCTCTTTGTTTGTTTCAGTTTCTTCAGTCGGACCTTCCTTCCTGTCTTTTCTTACAGGTGCAGGCTTCTTTCTTGCAACATTGTCGCCAATTTCTCTGCTTCAACACACTCATTAAAACTGTACAAACCTTGTTCTTGTATTTCCATGTATCTTTGCACATTTAAATAAATTGCTGCACCTCTTTCAGCTTTTCCTATTAAAATATAAAGAAATGAGGGGTGGTTCATGATTCTTTCACAGTACTGAACATCCAAAAGATAAAAGAATAAGTATTTTATACTAAAAATGTGAATGATAATTTGAAATATACAAATATATGTGTTATGGTCCTCCAGTGCCCATATTTTGGACTTTAACAGAAGAAGCCAGGCATCACTTAGGATTCCATCTCTTTTATTCTAGCACTATCATCATTGTTAAATTTGTCCTGGGTTAGGAAAAACAAATACAAGGTTTAGGTTGACACAGTACAACAGAAAAAAAAACCTGTCTGGTTTGCTCTGTAGAAAGTGTTGAAGACTTTGGAGCATGTAGTGCTGATCACTGTACACTCCCTCTCCCTATCAACTCAAAATGAACCAAAAAGTTGATCACAGCACACTTCAAAAAAACTAAGAATATGCCAACAAATAGGGAGATACGGTAGCTTATTTGTGAACAAGAAGAAAATAAAATTAAAAAGTTAATTTGCACTTTTGAGCCCATTTATGAACGGGATGACTGTCACTACTACAAGTATGTGATTTCCTTCCTGAGAAAAGAAAGCTGTCCTTCAACGCACCACAGCAGGAGAGGTGGGGAACAAAGATTCCCCGATTCCCAGGTCTTCATCGTTATAACAGTTTCTTAATCAGGGTCCAAAGTCATTGATGTTGTCTTTTACTGACATGTATGCTAAACCTGCAGTGACTGGAACTAATTTTACGACATCACAATTTCCCCCCTCTGAGAACGTGAGCTTCTCTCTCTCTATCTCCTCATAATGACTCATTATTTTAAAAGGCTCAAATACTTTCTGTAAAAACATCACTGGGGAAATCAATCAATATAATATGTACTTAGTTAACAGTTTTATATTAGGAAAAATGCTCTTTTATACTGTTGCGATATTATCACCAGTCTAATGTCCATAGGATTCATATCTAAGAAACTGTCTACCTCAGTTTAGCATGACAGGAACTAGTTACAAGGACTAGCATGGATCTGTAAAAAGGTCACATAATCCTCCGCTAACACCTCTAACATGTTGTATATGGCTTGTTTAATACTCACAAACACTGTGCAACAACCTCCTTTTTTGGTTGGAACCAGGTGTCTCTCTGTGACTGGTCCCAGTCAAGAAAAAGACCCACAGGTCTTTTTTTCCAGTCCTACGCCTTAGTCTGATTAAACAAACACAATATAACTGTGAGCTTTAGTGATGTTTACCTGCTGGCTGTAACTCGATATAAACTGTACAGGCATAACATGGACTTTATGTTGTCTTTTAAATCTAGGCAAGAGAGCCAACGGGGGTATTTAAAAAGAACATTATCTTTAATGACTTCGGCAATTTAGAGGAAACACTGAATGTCTGTCGTTCTTTCTCGTGGCAGCTCGGTCTCAAAGGTGAAAAAGATGTCATCCAGGGGAAATCTGTCTGTAAATGTCTATTTTCCCTTTCTGTAAGTTAACGCACCTTTATAATATAAAGATCACTTGGATATAAAAGTATAGACAAAATGTGTTCTGGGTCACAAAGTCAATATTTGTCAGAGTAGCAGCTTGACTTTCTTTGTGTTTGTGTCTCTGAGATGTTCACAGATCGTGACTGGGCTGCCCGAGGCTGTGTGCACAGCGGCACTGTTTGCCCTTGATTGTTTTAAACCGTCTATGTTTAAAACAAGCTTGAACGAAGGTAATCGCTTTAAAAAATAGAAGGAGCTTCTATCTGAAGTAAGTTAAGTGAGATCTTTTGTTAATTTCTTTCCACATGCAGGACTTTTACTCACTCAGATTGAACTCAGGCAACAATCAAATCTTTTTCCTTTCTTTTTTTTTTACCCGTTAACCCCCTAAAATGGCCAAAGAAAAGTTCCAAACAAAGAAAGCCGAATCAACAACATCAGGCAAAGGCCACATAGAGGTTATCGAATGAGAACTTGTTGGAGTCGAGCAGATTCCTGCTGACGTCACCATCCAGTGTCTATGTGGTCATTCTACAAAAGCAGCTCTGAAGGCAGGGCAGGGAACAAGGCTGACAAAGATTTCAAAGTTTGTGGAAAAGACTAATAATAACATACTACAAACTTCAGATCTACAAGTAGTCACTGTCAAAATCAGAGACGCACTTCAGGGCTCAGGGAAAAGCACGCCCTCGTCATGCTGTCGTCTGCTGAAAGGACAAACGGCTTCTCTGTAAGTCTGTAGGCCTGAAGTCTCTGGCAGCAGCTCTCTTTTCAAAAAGGAAACTCTTCTTTTCCTGCCTCTTTTACGCAGAGGACAACAACAGTATGAGGTCAGGTGGTTGTTCAAGCCTACTAATGCCATCAGAAGCAGTGGTGAGAAGGTCCAGAGGTCACGTCACACCCTGGTGTGACGACAGCTGTGGGAGGAGCCCGAGCCAGCGGCCTTGGCTCCAGACGGCGACGAAGGGTCCTCATCGCTCGACTCGTTATGCTCCTCTTTGTGAAGGCCGAGGCTGATGTGGCTCTGCAGGGCGGCCGGGGTTAACCACTCCTTGGGTAGGCAGCTCTGCAGGAAAGGGATGCAGGAGCTGAAGTACGCCAGTCTGTTGACCCAGCGGGGGATTTCCCGTCCACACAGCAACTGAAAAAAGTTTGAATAAGTGATGATAAGAGCTGTATCCCACATACTGTCTTTGTTTTAGCTGTTTTAGAGCATAAGGCATTTAAACATTAGAAGAAAATGTGGTTATAGACGGTTATGTGGATGTGTTCCTTATTTCTCTTTCTGTATAATGAAGTTAAAGTCTAGCGACTGACTAGCAGACCTCAGTAAAGACACAAATACAAAGCTATGATGGAATTACTGAAACAGAAACAGACATATGCTAATTTATACACTCTGCAGTGTCTAAGGCTACGTTCACACTGTAGGTCTTGATTCTCAATTCCGATTTTTTGATCAAATCCGATTTTTTGTCTGCTTGTTCACACTACACGTAAAATGTGACAGCAAACGCGCTCTAGTGTGAACCCTCAAAGCGGCCCGCATGCGCAAAAGAAGACGTCACACGCAACTCGCTCTGTTTAGACCCAGACCAAACAGTATTGTTTGACTGATGGTCCTTAATATAAAGACTGTTTTGGACTTTACGTTTCCCAATTTTGCTTTAAGTTCTAAAGTTATTTTATTATTTACATATGGCCTAATAATTATCCTTATTTTTGTTTTAGAGAGGAGCTTCAAAGGATAGTTGCAGATTTCTGTCAGAATCTGCAGATTATACAGTACAAATAAAATGTTCACATTTCTCCAACGTTGTCTTCCTAATAGTTTCACTGGATGGCCAGGAAGCGTTTGCGATGTCTTCTCCGGCGCTGATAATTGCCGTCTGTCTTGTGTCAGTGACGTAAAAGACAGATTTAATGCGACATGACCATTCAAACAGCAGTCGCTTTCTAAAACATCAGATATGTATCGGATTCAGTATCACATGCGAAAGTGACCCAGATCGGATTTGGACATATCAGATTTGTGCTGTTTACATTGACATACCATGATCGGATATGGGTCGCATAGGGACAAAAAAGTCGGATTTGATGCGCTTTCGCCTGCAGTTAGGCTATGTTCACACTGCAGTCCGAAAAAGTCCGAAACAAGTCTTTATATTAAGGGCCATCAGTCAAACAATACTGTTTGTTCTGGGTCTAAACAGAGCGCGTTGTGTGTGATGTCTTCTTTTGCGCATGCGGGCCGCTTTGAGGGTTCACACTAGAGCACGTTTGCTGTTGCATTTTATGTGTAGTGTGAACAAGCAGACAAAAAAATCGGATTTGATCAAAAAATCGGAATTGGGCATTAAGACCTGCAGTGTGAACGTAGCCTTAGTATCATACATTTTGTTTTGATGCACGCTCAATCATCCAGGTAAGGAAATCCCAATTTTCTTTTTAGATTTCCTTACAGCTTTTTGGGGTACATCCTACATTTCCCAAGATGCAGCTTCACCAAGTAATGCAGTGCTGCTGCAGGATGTTTTTTCTTTAATTAGGTTTTTATTGGTAAGCCACCAATAAAGAGGCAGAAAAAACGACTAAGACTAGTGCATTAGTGCCCTTAGCGATGCTCACATTCATACAGGGATTTCTTTATTTTGTCCACTTTAAGCACTTTATCTACTTCATACCTCGTAGTTAACTTTGCAGGCATGTGTTTGAAAAGAACATTTGCATAATACTGCACGAACCCCAAAACCCCAAATTGCTGACCTCATAATGGTGCCGGAGGAAAAGGACAGCAAAGGTTGTCTTCAAAAAGTTCCTACCTCAACAAATACCATTTCATTCATGACTGAAATTCCTAGTGTGGATTTTGGTGGTATGACTGCTTGACACGATGCTTACAAAGCATTACTAAAAAATTGCAAACAGGCAATGTGTTGTTAAACAAAACATATTAAGTTATCTTAGCAAAGCTGATAACCTTCTATCTGTCATAATCCTAGGGTCTTTGCTATTTTTCGATTATTTGTGACTCGGGACTTCTTGCATAGCTTTAATTTTGAGTTTCTGTTTTTCTTCCTTTATAGAATGCCTCTGTTTTTTTTTAATTATTCTTTTACAGACAGTGTTATAGTGTAGTTTCCATGGAATTACAGTTTCTACTTTGAGTTTATTGTTCTTCATGTGTTTACTTCCCTCAGGGTTTCCCTAATTTTTCCTTCCTCTGTCTCATCCTTCTCTTTTGTCTTTGACCTGCAGGCCTTCTTTGTCTGTGCCTTCGTGTTAACGTCTGAATATCTTTATCTAGATATAAAACCCCAACGCTGGATGCTTTACAACTACTAAACTGTTTGTCCTTTTATTGTTCTTCTCCTGTGGTAGTTTGATGCTGAATGAACCTCCTGAACCACAGAAGGCACTTTTACAACTTTCACTAAGACTGCTTGTAATGACTTAACTGACCTTCGATGTGTAGCTCTAAATGTATTCCCGTGCACAAATTTTCGCTTGAAAAGGAAGATTTCTTTTGTCTTTTTTACAGGTTTTTACTTAGACCTAGAGGAACATAGTTGTATGAGACTGACCTCAGACAGCGAGGAGGAGAAGTGGTTGCAGTTTTTGTGCATTAGATGGTAGGCGTTCCCTTTGAACTCTTTACCGAGCTCCTCCATGATTTTATCTATGTCCTCCTCTGTGAAGTCAGTGGTGCCCAAAACAATGGCCTCCCTGTTTAAAAGCAGAAAGAGTTACGTGAGCACACTCACCTCCACCATTAACAGCATCACAGTGCACTGTATGCTAAAATGGAGCACGCTCACTTGAATTTGAATGTCTCTCCCAGTTCGGCAGCATTGCCGGGGTTGATTTCAAAGATGCCACTGAAAGGGTATGGATGGCCTCCATATGCAAATTCTGTGTAGCAGAGGACAAAGAGGCAAAACACAGGTTAGCGCTTTGAATGAAAACACTAAGCAACTGTAATTACACAGAAGCACACAATTAATCACAGACACTCTGTTCTTAAATCATTAGGCCTGGTTAATTGCAGGTCTCTCAGCCCTTTGTTTACAGCCTTCTTAGGAAAAACTGTGATCAACAAAGTATTGCATAGAGATGCTTAAACATGTAGCTAAATACAAGTTAGTAAATACTAAGTTAACTAAACTACACCAATAAAACCTCCGCCTGATTTTGTCCAAAAGATGGACTAAATGCAACCAAGTCTACGCGTTTTATACTTTATCATTAGGTCCAAAGTAGCGTTAGATCAGCGGCAGTATATTAAATTCATGGGTCATTAATTCAAACTCAGGTTATTAGGAGTAAATTCCATTAATGGAGTCATTTCCTCTCCTAGTAAAGCCCATATTTTCACTATCATCATATTTCTCTGTGCAGAGAGCCAATATTTCCAGTTGCAAGGATGTAATGGATTCCCAGTGATCTGGTTTCATGCTGGTTTCTGCCTCTATTTTAAAACCAAACACACACACACACACACACACACACACACACACACACACAGTGAGTCAGTGATGACTCAACCCAGGGAAATGGGGTCATGATATCAGGAACATAACCCGTTATTCCATTTTTAAAACCAGACTTCATCTGTGCAGTGATGCACCGCTCCGAGTTTCCACTCGTAGTGTTATTCTGATGCCACTAACTTGGATTTCAGAGACATACAGGAAGCTCCATTCTTACCTCTCCCATAAATCTCAATGCCTGAGTGGAAGACACCAATGCCCAGATTGGACGTGTATTCGTTTATCCAATACTGCAGAGAAACACAGAGAGAAGGAAAGGGTCAGGAAGGAGAAACCATGCGGCTGCCCTGCAGAATCACACTGCGATCTATAATAGCGCTGTCTTATACTTTATTACCAAATAAGAAGTGAACGGCTTTGACTGCACATGCATCTTTTAGTGCATTTTGGACATTTTTCAACTTTCTTGGCATTTTTAGAATACACTTACTCTCTGTACTGTTTGTATAGGCCTGTGCAGTAAAGCTATACCAGAAGCTTGCTCTGTACAAAGGTGACGAAGCCTTCCCGCCAGCGGCTCTAAAGTTCATTTTTTTATAATGTTCAATTAAACCAAAGTGTGGATTACATGCTGGAATATTTCTTGGCCTGGAGGAGTGAAACTACAGAGTATAGCTGTAGTTTTCTGTTACCTCTGGAGAGAGCCAAGCTAACCTCTTCAGTCCATCTTTATGCTTAGTTAACCTAGCTACCACTCAGTTTCTGCTACATTTAGGTTCTTTTTTTGTAGTTTTCCATTGTACACGAACACCATGGTGGCTTTTAAATAACAATACAATACAAAAGTCTACAACCAAGAGACACTTTTAATGAATTCAATTCATACAGGGGGTTTAGAAGCAGTTGCAAACCACTGGTTACACTAAAGAACATGAAGTCCAGATTAGACCTTGCCAGAAAACATCTAAATGAGCCTGAAAAGGTCTGAAAAAATGATGAAACAGAAATGAAATTGCAAAAGAAAAGTAATTGCTCCTGATCTGAAATATGCCACATTATCTGTCCACCATGGTGGTGGCAGTGCTATGGCATGGGCATGTATTGTGACATCAATGCTCAGATTCAACCAATTACTGCAAAACAGACAGAGCTTCACAGAGTAAATGGACCATGGCCCAAAGCATACTGCAAAAGCAACCCAAGAGTTTCTTAAGTAAAGACATGGGATATTCTTCAATGGCTAAGGCAGTCACCTGATCTCAGCCCAGTAGAGCAGCTTTTCAGTTACTGGAGACAAAAATGAATACAGAAAGACCCGCAAACAATCAGCAAGGAAAGCCTTTTGCTGCAGTAAAGGCTGGGCAAAGCATCTCATGAGAGGAAACGCAGCACTTGGTGATGTCTCGGGGTTCTTGATTTCAGGCAGTCAAAGTGTTAAATACAGCCCTTAAATATAAGATTATGGGGGCTTGTACAATTAATTTGGAGCCTCTGAAAAAGCAGTTCCTACAAAAACAAGGCAACATTTTGTGAAACCTCTTGAATTAAAGTTAAAAGTTGACACTTTAGTCACATCTTAACTGATTTCACACCCACTGTGGTGCTTACATCAACAGGAGCAAAGTTTTAAAGCCTGTGTCTTTGTCTAACAAATAATGGCCCTAACTGGTTTGTATATTACCGCTTTAATAATAAATGACTTGTTAATAATTCTTATACTACCATCTTGACTGTAGTGTTTTCAGCTGCTTTGCATATTTAGAAATACGATATATCTGCACTTTAAACAGGACACAAAATGGATATAAATACAGACGTGGACACAAATGTGCAGATTTAATTTGCGTGTCAATGATGTGAGGATTCTTATTAGCACATGTCTATGTGCTTTATTTCTCCATGTTGTGTGCAGGTCATCTGACTGTTGCAAGGTTTTTAGTTTAGCATAAAATGCTTGTCCTGTAGCAGAATACAGGGAGTGCAGAATTATTAGGCAAGTTGTATTTTTGAGGAATAATTTTATTATTGAACAACAACCATGTTCTCAATGAACCCAAAAAACTCATTAATATCAAAGCTGAATGTTTTTGGAAGTAGTTTTTAGTTTTAGCTATTTTAGGGGGATATCTGTGTGTGCAGGTGACTATTACTGTGCATAATTATTAGGCAACTTAACAAAAAACAAATATATACCCATTTCAATTATTTATTTTTACCAGTGAAACCAATATAACATCTCCACATTCACAAATATACATTTCTGACATTCAAAAACAAAACAAAAACAAATCAGCGACCAATATAGCCACCTTTCTTTGCAAGGACACTCAAAAGCCTGCCATCCATGGATTCTGTCAGTGTTTTGATCTGTTCACCATCAACATTGCGTGCAGCAGCAACCACAGCCTCCCAGACACTGTTCAGAGAGGTGTACTGTTTTCCCTCCTTGTAAATCTCACATTTGATGATGGACCACAGGTTCTCAATGGGGTTCAGATCAGGTGAACAAGGAGGCCATGTCATTAGTTTTTCTTCTTTTATACCCTTTCTTGCCAGCCACGCTGTGGAGTACTTGGACGCGTGTGATGGAGCATTGTCCTGCATGACAATCATGTTTTTCTTGAAGGATGCAGACTTCTTCCTGTACCACTGCTTGAAGAAGGTGTCTTCCAGAAACTGGCAGTAGGACTGGGAGTTGAGCTTGACTCCATCCTCAACCCGAAAAGGCCCCACAAGCTCATCTTTGATGATACCAGCCCAAACCAGTACTCCACCTCCACCTTGCTGGCGTCTGAGTCGGACTGGAGCTTTCTGCCCTTTACCAATCCAGCCACGGGCCCATCCATCTGGCCCATCAAGACTCACTCTCATTTCATCAGTCCATAAAACCTTAGAAAAACCAGTCTTGAGATATTTCTTGGCCCAGTCTTGACATTTCAGCTTGTGTGTCTTGTTCAGTGGTGGTCGTCTTTCAGCCTTTCTTACCTTGGCCATGTGTCTGAGTATTGCACACCTTGTGCTTTTGGGCACTCCAGTGATGTTGCAGCTCTGAAATATGGCCAAACTGGTGGCAAGTGGCATCTTGGCAGCTGCACGCTTGACTTTTGTCAGTTCATGGGCAGTTATTTTGCGCCTTGGTTTTTCCACACGCTTCTTGCGACCCTGTTGACTATTTTGAATGAAACGCTTGATTGTTTGATGATCACGCTTCAGAAGCTTTGCAATTTTGAGACTGCTGCATCCCTCTGCAAGATATCTCACTATTTTTGACTTTTCTGAGCCTGTCAAGTCCTTCTTTTGACCCATTTTGCCAAAGGAAAGGAAGTTGCCTAATAATTATGCACACCTGATATAGGGTGTTGATGTCATTAGACCACACCCCTTCTCATTACAGAGATGCACATCACCTAATATGCTTAATTGGTAGTAGGCTTTCGAGCCTATACAGCTTGGAGTAAGACAACATGCATGAAGAGGATGATGTGGACAAAATACTCATTTGCCTAATAATTCTGCACTCCCTGTACTACAATTCCTCCTACTGTTGGTAGAAAGTATTTAAATTAATTTACCTGCACTTTAGAGCACGAATCAGTGCATTCGTTGGCTTTACCTACACATTTCTATTCAGACTGCAAAAGCATTGGCATACCAGCATCCACTGAGAATGCCCAGTGATGGATAGATTTGCCACAGAACAGCATTGCGATCAATCACAGACTGGACTACGGGAGGAAATTTTACCCATCATCCTTTGTTGGTGGTGTTGTGAGCCAACCTGCTTGCCCTTCACTGCAGACAGTTATGAGATCATTCACTGAAGGTCCAAAGCTCCCTCACCCAACACCCACCGACACTCCCCTATCCTCAGACACCCCAGGGAAAACATGCTAAGAGCCATCCTTGCTACCCCAGCTGTCCCTTATTAATAATAAATCATGTTTCCGGACGTAGAATAATACAATAAAAGCATTTCCACCGCACTGCTTCGTGTCAGCAGGCTCTCCTCATGTTTTTGCAGTGACCTCCTGCCTTTTAGCTCTCACATGAGGGATGGAAGAATAATACAACCAGAAGGAAACAGTCTACAAGGACAAACATGTCCAATGACTTGACTTCCCCGAGAGTGCACAAACAACCGAGTCCCATTAGCGGAGCTTTCTTTTATTTCCTGCCTTTGCAGATAAAGCATGCATCGCTGCACACATCTACAAATCGCTTAGATTTCATTTCAGAGATGATTGATTCATCATCCTCGTCGATTTACTCTCATCCTGCTGCTTCCTCTTCTTGTCGTGCTGAATTCCCCACAAATTATTTAAGGCTGACTTTGGCTGTCACCGCCCTCGTGATCACTTTCTCCCAGTTTAACAACAACAACATGACCTGTTAAGTCCCAGCACAGTGGAGCCACCACCCTGGAATTTAATCAGCTGTTTAAGCAGCTGTTACTTCTGCTGTCACAATGAGATCCTCATCTGTGAGATAGTTTGAAGTTATCAGGAGGGAGCTGCCAGGTCCAAAGCTGCACCTGGCTTCGTGTGTGGTTGTACGCAAGTGCGTGCCAGTATACACTCTCAGTTCTGGCGTGAATCATGACTGTATTCCTTCTCCAAACAGTCTTAAAGCTTGGAGATGAAAGCACTTGTTGAAATATTTAACTTCACTAAGAATAGAAAAATGTGGGATTCAAATACCTAGTGGGGAAATTTCTTGCTTTAAATATAAGCTCTACAGTTTTATTTTACAAGTGAGAACCTTCCCTTTAAGAA
Source organism: Perissodus microlepis (assembly GCF_051167445.1). Lineage (NCBI taxonomy): Eukaryota > Metazoa > Chordata > Actinopteri > Cichliformes > Cichlidae > Perissodus > Perissodus microlepis. Next base: position 15,032,692 of record NC_140479.1, on the reverse strand, counting down.
ATGTCCAGGAACAGTTCTCCAGGCTTTGTGGAGACCAGTCTATGACTCTTGCATGTTTTTTCTATCCAGGTTTTTACTGCATATACAGTGGGATTACTGTCATGCTGAAAAATGAAGGTGCTGTCAGATGCTTTCCACATGGTATTACATGGTGTCTCACAATATGATGGTACTTTTCTCTGACCTGTGTCAGGTCTTTGTTGGATTTTCCCCCTAATTCTTAATGACTTTCACATACTTTTAATCTGCTGTAGATAGTTTTTAAGGCTGACACTTCTTTTGTCCTCCACTTGTCCACTTATCTTATTTTTTTAAGAACACATTGTACAGCATCCTGAGATTAGACAAGGTTTTGACTGATAGCTGTTTTGGTGCCTTATTACTACAAAAAAATGTTATGCCTGTCAAATTGTTTTATATTTGCCATTTTTCATAGAGTCAACAAAAGAACAATTTTTTTCATGACAGGTTGTTAGTAACAAAAGTGCCTAAAGATACAGTTTAAAATGGGTTCTTTGCTAAGCTGTCCGTCTGGTTCATCCCTTGAGTTAAGTGCTTTTTTTATGCTTGAATGATTCATAGGTGTGTGGTAAGTGGCTTAAAAAAACAAAAAACACTTCTGAAAACAGTCGTGTATAAAAAGTGGCCTGAAAATGAGTGAAAACGCACCAAATGTTTAAAGACCACTTTAAAGTTTACAAGAAAGTCTGGATCCTCAAATTATAAAGAAATGACACATGCCTCAAGATTTCTGCACATTACTTAATTACTCATGAATGTTTTTTTTAATATATATTTTAAAATTCTCTTCTGTCCTGGCTTTGAGATGTAGCTAAAGTCCACCATTTTGCTTTATTATCAAACTTTGTCTTGGATACTGAGTGAAATCCCTGAATTTACAACACATTCTGTGTTTGTTGTTGCACAGAATCGTATTTTATTTGTCTGCATGCTGCTAAATGATAACATTGTTTCAATCTAAATGGAGGAATTCTGCATAAGATTCACACAGGACACTGCTCAGCAGTACAGTATGCGAAAACAGCCAGTGGGTCCAAGTCTGAATGAGGACCCTTGTCCTTTGCTGGTGTGTTTGTGTATGCATATCATGTGAATCCCAAGCACAGAGACAGAGGTCAGAGGAGTCTCTTGTTTCACAGGTCTGTGGTTGCCTAGTGGCCTATAAAACAAAATTTTCCTATCATTCTTCTCTTCTTTCTTACTTTCTTCAATTTAAAAGTCAGAGATAAATGATTCCACATGCCAAATGGGGCTCACAGCTATATAATGCCTAGAATAAAACAATGCAGTCACGTCTGCAGCAGACCAACCTACATGCTGAGCGGCTACGAAACCACCCAGGCTCTTCTTCACTTGGCGTTGCAGTAAATCTTTGAAGGTGGGTGTAACAGCAAAAATTTATACAAAAAAAAAATGCTTTTAGTGTGACACTACAAAAATGTGAAGTGGAAACCTCAGCGTTAAAGTGATACTGTAAGAGTGGACTTTGCTGCAGGTACCCCACTCCCTGGTTTTCAAAGCATGAGCACATGTGGATTCCTTCACTCCCCAAGCCATTGTTCTGAGTGTAAATACCAAACAGAGGACAGTGACTAAAAAGAGAACAGAAAGCGAGTGCACTTTGGTTCAGGTGGATCCTTACCATATCATACACGTTAAGGATGACGGGTTCATTAGCCATGGTTTTAACCTGAGCTGGAAAGGCAAACCTTAGTCCGCGTTTTAAGGTTGTCAGCACCTCCTCACCCGGTGGAGTCACAGGGCCACACGGTGGAAGGCAGGAGCTGCAACGGGCAGACCTCTGCAGGAGGGACGGCCGATGCTCATTCCCCCACAAGGCAACAAAACTGCATGGACGCAGCTCCGCGCGTAAAAGTCTAAAGAAAGTGGGCAGCTGAGGGCTGAGATAGATGTCACAGAGCCATTACGGCAAGTACGGTCAGGAACTCAGATCCGAGCAGGGCAAAGCGAGGTGCAGCAGTGAAAGAGGCCCATCTCCGAGCCCCGAAATATAGTCAGCTGTTAAGGGAAATCGATGGTGGCAGCAGGCGCGTTTGCGTAATAACAGCAACCTCAGCTCACAGCATCAGATCAGGGGTGATGATGTGATCCATAGCCGACACGAAGGCCCTGCGTGCGCTGAAATCCGAGGCGGGTGCCCTCCTGTCATCATGAGCGAAAAGGCGACAGCTAGAGCAGATGGAAGCCGAGGATGGAGGCGGAGTGCGGGCCATTTTCACGCGGAGGATGATGGAGCAACTGCGGGAGGGAAAGACTCCTGGGCCATGGCGGTTAATTACAGCTGATAGGGGAGTCAAGTTCAGCAGGAGCATCCCCAGCCGGTGCTGCTGCTACTGCTGGTCAGCATCCAACATCCTCTTCGTAGAGAAGGGAGGACAGCAGACTCAAACCTCCGCGATACGACCCCCAAAACATCGCCGATCCTCTCCCCGAGACCGCTCCACGAAGGCTTTCAAATCGGTTTCACCAAGTCCCGAAGCGGCATCCGTATTATCCAGCTCTGGCTCTGCCTCCCCGGTTGATTACATCATATGTGCCTGCAAAGCATCCTCCAACAGCTGATGGGAGACAGAGCCGCTGGTGGGAGTACAGGAGCACATTTTGTTACAAAAGACACCTCTTTACTATTTCTGTCAGCCCGCTCGACAGACTGAAATGCTCTTAATGTTCCACCTCCAACTTAAACCGATTTAGGGAACACTCGGTTTAAAGTGAGAGAAACTATTTCAGCGTTTTGTGTACTTAAAAAAACTCAACTGGTGCTACACTTTAACACAAAAAGGAAAAAATACTCTTAATATTCGCAAATCCACTTTTACTTTGAAAAACAAACAGACCACATCCGGTGTTGGTCAACGTCCAAATTTCCAACCAAAACAAATAAAAAGGAAAAAAGAGATAATTTATAATTTCTCTTTAATGACAAAATAATGAAATTATTTGTTTTCGTGTTTCGGACAAAACGAAACTCACTAATTAATAACTTTAAATAAAAAAAACATGAAAAAACCCCTACTTAGACTACATTAAAAACTTAAGATGTGCACGCTTTCCTAATTTACTATCATTTTAGAAGCTTAGATGTAAATTTGGATGAATAAATTAATCCGCTTATGATAAAGTATATTGGCTGGATGGGCACTTTGTTTGGAACAAATAAATACAATTACAGATCAAACTATTTTCAATCTACAGAGAGGATTACATGAAATAGGATAGCACAATTAATACACATGCAGATGATCATGAAACATATACTAACTTGCTATAGTTGCTTTAAATGTATATATATATATATATATATTAAAACTCAACCTCCCCCTTGAATTAGTAATTCACCTGCTTAATGTCACCTCAGTTTTGACCCTCAAAACTAAATACAACATTGTAGTTTATAATTAAATGGCTCACAATTCTAAACACATCCTGAATTTGCAGTTATCCCTGACATTCCTTATTGAGTACTTTTTATTTTGTGCAATCTTTCACTAGCGTCTTGTTTTTATTCACTTAAGTAAAACATTTCTTGCCTTAAAGATGGAACCCCCCCCCCCAATAACCCCAAACTAAAAAACCACAACCACACACACACCAGTTAATTCTTCATGAATTTTAATAGTTGCCTGCTGGATGACAAACACACAGTATTTGCATATTTTATTACACTTTTCACATCTCCTTCTCTGAGATACTTTACATCCTACCGTCTCACTCAGCAGAGGAACATGAAATGTATTTACAGACCACACACCACCACAGTGGACACGATTCACTTCTTCTTTACTTGCACTATGGTCCTTAATGGAGGAGTTGCATGATTGTGGCCAGTGCAAAAAGAAACGCAAAAACATCTACAGAGGCTGACAGCAAATCGTTTCTTAGCTGCGTTTCAGTGTCGAGCTGCTGTTTGGTCCGTCAGACAAATACAAACAATTTCTTTCGTATGTTCATCTATGTTCAAGCTCAGCAGGAGGTTTAGTGTCTTTATACACACTGGCCTCAAATCGCAATAAGATGAGTGTTTCAGCCTGACGAAATGAGCCTGATTTCAGATCAGCGGTTCACCCTGAGTGGCCTGACCAAGAGTTTTTTTTCTAAGGTACCAAATTCATACTACTGAATTCATATTACCAAACTGCGGACAAGTGTCACAGACTAATAACCAAATATTAAGTGATTTCACTAACCCATCTTCTCATAGGTTAGCTGTCTGAGCCACAGGGCTCTACGCTGTCATCCAGCTGCTCTGTTGCACCAAGTAATATTAATCCCACACACAACTTCCTGTACTTGGAATGCTCATTAGAACACTGAATGTGTATTCATCTGCAGCTGAAAACAGTCCCCAATAAATACACAATTTCCTCCTGCTTGAGTAAGGTTTTCAATAAATTTCAGTCACCAGAAGTCTTTAAATAAAATATATATTTTTTTATGTAATAATATATCTGATGTCTATTTTTAAACATTTAAGAGAGACGACTGGCTCATTATAGGTTCTGGTCTTTTAACAGGCTACAGTGAGGGCGGATGGGTCTGATTTTCATTTTGAGAGCAAAATGAAGCAACGCAATCTCCTCCGTTTCTTTGCAAACAGGAAAAAGGCACTCAAAAAAAGTCCATTATGAGCTTTTATCACAGCAACTGCCTTCATCAGTTGCCACAGCTCCTGATAAACACCACATTAGGGTGCTGCTCCTCCCACAATTCTGTGCAACACTTCAAAATGAAAATCAAACCTATGTGTGTGAAGCATGAAGGTAGAGTTCAGAGAGATCCCCCATTCAATGATGGAGGCTTAGATGCCTACCAGTGACTGAACCTAACACTCTTTCAGTTTATAATGATCAGGTTCAAGCAGTCAGACTCTATCCAAAGATTAAATAGTTTTGCATGTACAAGCAGCCATTTTTTCTGCCTGAGAAACTCAGTCCAGCAGCAGGAATGTATACACCCTTCTTTTACTTACCATCGTAAAGCTACCTAATAAAAGTTATCTCATCTCTGTGGTAAGACTTTTTGCATAGGAGGGGTATCAAAAAGCTATCATTAATCACAAAATATGCACGAGTGTGAGTGTGTGTGTGTGTGGGGGTGGGGGGGGACCTCATCAGTGACACCAGCACCTGCTAATCGCAAAAACAAGATCTACTTTTCACACTTTGTTCCCTCTCTCATGTAGTTGGCATTTAGCAATGGTTTTTGATCCTAAAATTATGTACAGACATTGCGCTTCCTAAGCGCTCCGCCTGTAAATGTAAAAGAGGATTGCGGCAGCTCCCGTTAACACTGCCAGTAATCCCAGAATAGACGCAGTAGACTGGTGTTCGGACTCAGAGCCTGTGGAGCCGTTCATGTGGTGGGATTCCTGCAAGACATAAAAAGGAGCAAAGATTAAAGTTGCACTGAGGGGATACTGACACAAATGTTTGTGGTGGACAGCGAAAACTTATCTTCTGTAGTTGTTTATACATGCATGCACGTACGCACACTTATTTTAAGCTCAACAACCGACGGAAAGTGAAACTCTCATGCGCAGTTTAAAGATGTTTATCTCTACAGGTATGTTCATGACATCACTGATTTGCATAACCGTCAGGAAACAGTTTTAACAGAAAGGATCTGATACGCTTGGAGACGTACTGTACCGCACTAACTGGTAGCAGTTCTTCTTTATGTTTTGGTGTTTTTTGTTTGTATTGGCATTGCCAGACTTATTTTTTGCTTATTTCTCACTTTGAAATCAAGAAACATTAAAAGATGCTAAAGGGCAATCAGCAATTTAAATTCCTCCAGCAGAGCTATAAACTTTTACAGACTTGTTTTGCATGATGCACCTCTCCGTCCTCCTTAGCTTGCAGCAGTGAGACTGTTTATAAAAACCTGCTGACACTCGCACATCACCACTACTCTTGTTACCAGTGAAATTCAGAATTAATTTTAAAATTGTCTTAATAACATATAAAGCTTGAAACAATAATGCTCTAGAGCTACTGAGACCATATAACAAGCAGTCAGTCTCTCTGATCTGAGAGTGTAGCTCCTGACTCTAACCTTTTTCTGTATAAGGAGCTCCACTTCCTCCCCAGCTGTCCGAAACAGCTCCACCACGGCTTTGTGTGTCCGGCCTTCTAGCACAGCTCCGTTTATCTAGAAATATTAAAGTTAATAAATGAATAAAGGCTCACTTCCAACCCGTGCTGCAGCATATATTTGGTTTCATTTTCTATTAGTGAGCCGTTAAGAGAAAAGGCCATGGTGAATGCATGTCATCTCTTCAAATGTGTCTTTTTCAGTCCAAAGCAAAAACATGACGCGTTTATTACCGAGAGGATCTTGTCGCCCTCCTGTAGTCTTCCGTCCTGGCCTGCAGCTCCATCTTCTTTGATTTTAGACACGTATACACCACTGTCATTGTACACATACTGCTGGTCCACGCCCCCAACTATATTGAAACCCAAGCCTCAAAAGAAAACACATTAGTGTAATCAGTATATAATCAGGTTCACCAGACCAGCAGCTACTGACTCAATCAATAATATTTATCCAAGTAGATCAAAGTTCAAGAGGAAATCTTCCAAAGCTGCACTGCTACTTAGACGAGCAGATTAAAAGCAAGACCAACCTGACAAAATGTTACATAAGCGAGACACAAGAGTCTGTAAAATAAATAAACCACTGGTGTCTATGAACGAGCTGTCCATCAGCGTGATAGGGCCGATAACTTTTAAAGATTTTAACACAGGGTCAAAGTGCATAAATCAGCTTTTCCTTTGCATATAAGGCAGCTGCTAATGCTCAGTTGGCCTCGATAATCTACTTCCTCCACTTACGCCACAACGACGCTGAGGTTTGGTCGCTTTTATTTGCAAATTAGCCTTTAGCTTCAGGACACTGAGCACAGCCTGACAGCGATGATTTTTGCTAGCTTTCGCAGCTAGCTAGCGGTGCTATCCACTGGTAACAGTCCCACTAATTATCTCCTCACCAGCCGGTCCTCGCTTCAGCCTTATGGTTTCCACTTTGGAAGAAGTGTCCAGAGAGCCGTTCATTGTGTCCAAACGTCAACGTGGTAAAATAAATCTTTAGAGAAGAGGGACAAACTATTTATCTGAAGGTGAACTCATTGAGGAGTTTCGATTTGCTTTTTGGCCACCACCGGCGCAGACAGAGCTGTAACAGTGCCCCCTGACGGCAAGAGGCGGAACTCCAGGCTGATTTTCGAATTACAGGGCAGGGAGGCAAATCAGAGACAAGTTATTAAAAAAATACTCAATATCAGAGTTAATGAGTGAAGGGAATGGGCTGAGGAGGTGCAAGGAGTGCTTTGAGGAGTTGATGAATAAAAGACATAAAAGAGAAAGGAGGGCAGATGGAGGTCAGTTAGTGAATCAGGAAGTGAAGAGAATTAGTAAGGAGGAAGTGAGAACAGATGTAAAGAGTGGAAAGGGTGTTGGTGACATACCTGTATAGATAGCTAGGCAGTGGAAAATGTACTGGTACAGATTTCCACGAATAAAGGTGATGTGCAAAGCAGTGTTGATGGACAGGTTGACAAATGAAGTCCAGTAGCAGGCTCTGTGAACGATGAGATTGTGAGCCCTACTGAGAGTAGGAGGCCAGTGGAAGAGAGTCTGGAGAGGTGGATGTATGCTCTGGTGTGATAAGAAATTAAAGTGAGTAGAAGCAAGGCAGAATACATGTGTGTGAACGAGAAGGAGACAGGTGTAACAGTGAAGCTGCAAGGGATAGAGGTAGTGAAGGTGGATGAGTTAAATACCTGCAGCCAACCATCCAAAGCAATGGACGGTGCACAAGAGAGCTTAAGAACAAAGTGCAGGCAGGGAGAAGTGGGTGGAGAAGAGGAGGGATCGTGGACACATTGGACAAAGGACATGGAATATGGCAGGAAACCCACAGAGAAGGTTCATGAATGTAGTAAAGGAAGATATGTAGAGGGTTAAGATGATCTCTGTGGTGACCCCTAAAGTAACAGTTCTGCTCTCTACCAGGAAATCCTGAAGGAGAACGTCTGGCTATCAGTTTGTGCCCTGAAACTTAAGCTCACTCGGGTTATGTAGCAGCACTGAAAATATCAGAAAACTGTTAACCTGGATGGTCTTTCTGCCCACGGCATGAGGCACCCTGTCATTAAGGTTCAATCAGGTTCAACACAAATGGCAGTTACTGCCGTGCAGAACATCAAATCTGATTTTGAGTTTTTCATCTCAGAAATGAGGTAAAAAATCATCTTGAATGGTGGATGTTTCTGGTCTAAAACAAAAACATGATCTGCAATGTGTGGCCCAAAGACAGCCATGAAGACACAAGAAATACATGCAACACATACAAGAGTCCCTCGTGAGTTGCATAAGTAAGCAAAGTGTCCAAGGTTGAAATGTTTTTATTTTGTACTGAGTGGCATCACTGTAGTCAAATCTATTAACATCAGAATCTGGCACTTGCACCACAGGGGGCACGATATATAAATTCAGTCAAACACACAAACTTACACCATCAGTAACACAGGAACTGATTCCCTGGCTTTAGATTCAGAAACACTACGTGGGGTAACCTGTATTTATTATAAGTGCACGTCAGAAGCTCAGGGGAAGTAAACAATCTTCTTCCATCAGTCATTTTTCTTGTTTGTTGCTCCTTTTAATTTATAACCTCAACAGTGTCAGCTCTGGCAACAAACGGAGACCCCATCCCTCCACATTTTTCTTTAATACCAGCCTTTAATATGTCTTTTTACCATCAGGGTTTTGACTTCAACATGAAATCATAATTCTTTAAATCTTTTCTTGACCCTCCAGCCTGAGAGCTCAGGAGGATTACAGCCGAAGAAAGGAGAAGTACACATTCTCTTTATATTACTCTGTGCATTTTAAGAAACCTCATCATTGTTCCACTGTACAGCACGTCTGCAGGCCAGCAGATAAAAAAGAAATGATTTTCAGCATCACACTCTCATGCAATTACAGAGACTTAGAATGATTACATGTAAACGGAAAAACAAGATACCAGTGGAAAATATTTGAAATGTTTGGGACTTGTCATGCCTTTCTTCTTAGTCTACAATCTTTTCATTAAGTATAAATTAGTTTTTCTCCCAAAAATACCTATTTTAAATGCTTTTAAACTCTTTTACCACTAAAAATTGTCATATGTGATCAAAATTAATTGGATTGGAGCAACTATTAAAAAAAAAAGAGAAAAAAGGATTATGGCGTACAGCTGTTCTGTGACAAATGTGCCAGGTAGGCAACGATTGCGCTTTGCAATGCGACCAAGTATTTAAAAAGGATTTCAAATACAGTGGTAAAGTTTGACTCAGGTCGCCTGTACAGCATGTGCTTCAGCCGTGGGTTCAGATCATGCTCGGGGCAGCGCTGTAGAGGACGAGGTCTCCGCACACTCGCACGAGGTTCACTTCCTCCAGGCCACCGACTCTGTGCTCGTACTCCAACAGGTGTGTGCCGTCCACCGCCACTTTGAACATGTCTTCTTCCACGAGGATCTTCAGCTGTAGGGGACACCAGTTGCTAATTAATTGGTTGGTAGACTGACAGAACGTAGCTAGTATGTGGCTAGAGTCCAGCAACGTGCATAGTATGCCTTATCTCACCATTTAACATTTGTACTTGTATATTTTCATCATCATATTTTCATCAACTCCTTCTCCTTATGTCTCTGTCCTCCATTATTTCTACACCACCCACTTCTTCCTCACCTAAAGCCTCACCTTCTGCACTGAAGTCAGAGCTCTACCACATAAAAATGTGCATAAACATGCTCATTTATGCCCATATCACACTGACATGAAGGAAAAATTATACTGGTGTAAGCTTAACAAAATCCTTGGTTAAATTCAAGGGCTCTGTTAAATGTCATCTCGCTAATCTAATCAGCTAATTTTAAAAAGAAAGAAAAGAAAAAGATTTTATACTAACTTACCTCAAAACGCCGTCCATGAACAAATGGAAACCCTCCTTCCCGCTCTTCAGGTCCCCAGTATCCGCCTAAGTTGGAGTTTCTAACAATTGTTTGCTCGTTAAAACGAGGGTTGAAGTGAAAGACTACGTCTGGACCTTTGATAAAGTCAACATTGAACCTGCAAAAAAAACCATATAAGCAAAGCATTAGCAGAAAGAAATGCTGCTGCTAATCGGTTTAACATAATATGGTGGTAAACATTTTAAAGAGTATTCCCACAGTGCAAATCATAGATGTGTTTTAAAGGAGACCTATTACACTTCTCTTCATATAACATGGTCATATAAAGGTACAGACGCCTCACCAACCTGCTGTTCAAACAGGGGTAGCCAATCAGAAGCTTAAGGTGTTAAGATTTATCCTATACCAAGGCTCAGTACATGACAAATAAGGATTGTTTTGAACTATTCTACTCTAGAAGCGTCCAAGAATAAACATTTGGAGCTGAAAATAAGTATACTAGGTCCCCTTTATTATGTAAGTATGAGTTGAAGGCATCTGGTTTTGGATTGCTATTAGCAGGCACAGATGTTGGATGATTACTGTACCTGTCTGCACAGGGAAGAGGCTCCCCTATTATTGTGATTAAAAGTCGCGGCATTATTCCAGCATGAAGAGGGAGATCGTAGGGCACCATCTGCAAGAAATACTTCCATTTTAAACCATGACAATATATGTACTGTTCTCAGTGTAGATATTAAGTTTATGTGTCGCAATGCAATTCTATGATTTCCAAGAAAAATATGCACATATAAAACATTTGATCACTGAGTCTTAAATTGGCAAAACACAGCAGCATGCCTAATGACGTATAATAGAGAATTTTATTTAAGCACTGTTCAAAACTTTGACCCTGCCCACATTCCTACAGCAACACCCAAGTGAGTCATTATGTCCTTCGGTTATTCCAGCACTATTACACAAGTAGCAGTGACGGGTCATGGCAATGACAGAAAAGTACATTCACTATATTTTTACAACAGCTGAGCAAAGTAAAAGAAAACAAAAAAAACCCATTTATTATTATCATGGAAACAACTTACAAGTGTGTTTTGATCAAATCATAATTTTATTAGAGATCATAAAAGGCATCATGATGCCGTAAACATGGGTCAAGTAAAAGTGTAAATTATATCATATTGCACTTAATTAAGACAATACATTGAGCAGTTTAGTTGAATATTATGTATATATTGAGTCTTTGGCACTAATCAAACCATATGTTGATTCTGGAAGTGATGTCCTTGTCCAACTGAAAAGCTGAGTTCATTGCTCATTGCTTAATATGGTGGCCTATATCTGGGCTGAAAGACAAGAATACATTTTTCAGAACTGCTTCTGAATACTGTATTATTCTGTTTTATATTTGTTTAGCACCCCAGCAGAGCCAAAGAGACAGAAATAATATCATCCCAATTCCGCCGTTATTGAAAAACATAAATAAATACATTAACCCTCCTTCAGCAGCAAAGAAATAAGACTAACTTCCTTTATCCACCACTTACAGGATTATGTTACTCTAAAAGAATTTCACACCAGATGCTCCACTGCACACCAGAGAAGGACACAAGCAGGAAAATGCAGCAAGCAATATTGCATTAAAGTACCAGTACTCACCAGTGTCCCTCCTGGGGCAGCGGGCCCACCATATGGACCCATAGGCCCCGGACCAGGGCCAAAGGGACCAGGGGCAGCTGGGAAGCCTCCACCTGCTGGTGGTCCCCAAGAACCGGGTGGTATCGGGGGAAAGCCTCCGCTGGGGAATGCAGGGAAAGCACCAGGTCCAGCTGCAGGTGGGAATGCACCTGGACCACCTGGCCCATACATGCCATTGCCTCCTGGCTGGCCACCTGGGAAAGGCACACTTGGATAAGGGCCAGGGGGAGCTCCGGGGCCCGAAGGAAATGGTCCCATTGGGTAAGGAGCAGCTCCTCCAGGTATCTGTCCTGGAGCTCCTTCTGGTGGATACTGCCCAGGGTACTGCCCAGGAGCTCCAGGGCCAGAGGGAAACTGACCTGGAGCTCCTGGTGCAGGTGGATATTGTCCAGGTATCCCAGGACCAGGGGGGAACCCACCAGGTGCTGAAGGAGGTCCAGGGTATTGCCCTGGTGCTCCAGGACCTGAAGGGAAGGGAAACTGCCCTGGTGCCCCTGGGCCAGATGATCCACCGTGGTAGTCGAGTGGAGCAGAGGGCTGGGTGGGGGCTCCAGGAGCTGAACTAGGCCATCCTGGGTTTGAAGGAGGTGCAGGATTGCTAGTGGGGGCAGATGGGTTGTTGTTGCCTATTTTCTTAGCCTGGCTTGTAGTATCATCTCCTAAGGCATCTGCTAGCTATAAAAGAAGAGTAAAAGAAAGTGACTTGTACAATAAACTGTAAGCTAATTGAACATCATAAAAATAAAATGTGCATTTGTTTGAACTCACCGAGAAATCATCCATGATCTACAACAAAACAAGAGACACAAGCTTTATTAGGTAGTTATAACAACTGACAATAACAAGTTGTTAAACAGTGGTGGCACACAAAGGCTCTGAGTAACAACACACTCAATATTTCCATCCTCAAAAACCTTTCTGACAAAACTCCACCTCAATGAAAGATTACTAAGACAAGACATACAGATGTTACACTGACTCCAGGCTACAAATCAGGGCAGAGAGTCACAAAAACTGTCATAAATTAAATTAGAGTTGGCTAGCGAGCTAGCTGGCAGCAGCTAACTGTTAGTTAACGCTGGCTCGTTTGTTTATTTTTAGCTTCATGGTGCCTGAGGAAAAAAACTGCTGAAAGCTAGATTTTGATGCTACCTCGCTAGAAGATGGACTCCTCTCCAAAGAAAGACGGCGGGTAGCAGCGAGGATTTCTTCAGCTGTGGGAACCAGTTAGCTCGCTAACTTAGCCTGCCGAGGTACACAAGTAGAAGCTAACGATTTATCTGCTTTCACAACTACAACTCTTGAAAAGGAGGCACGCACACGCGCTTCACTGATGACGTATTGTGAAGGGTGGGTGCGTTCAGGCTGGAAAACACACAGACAGCCGGTCGCCTTCTATCTTTGTAAGAGCTCTCGCTGGTACAGTTTACTCCCTAACCCCTCAACATCACGACCACACATACCTAAAACAAACCAATAAACTAACCCTAACTAAACACGATTGCAGACAGAACTTTAAAACTCCGTGTCAGCCTGTTAAGGTGTGTCAGGTTTGCCTTCTAAAGCTGGGGACGACACAGTGAGAGCCAGAGGAAAACTAGTCTAAAGGTTAGGGGACAAATGTCGTCAGTTGTGTTATGTGTATGTATTCTAGGAATTACGGTAAGAAATGGTCGCTTTCGAGCACAAACCAGCACACAAATTGGTTTGCGTTGTGTGTATATACTAAGTTCTACGGCAAGAGAAACTGACACCCGATTTCAAAACAAAAGCAATCTTAAGGCGAACGTGAGTTTAACATTAACCAACACGTTATCAGTCATATAAAAAACATAACATTACAGAAATGCAAATATTACAAAATATCAATTTTACTGTCAATCAAGATTACTGTTTTCTGTTTCCACAGAAGACGTCAGTCTGGTTTTTAATTTTAAAATTAGTCTGTTGGACAGTGGTTTTACTTGTAATGGCTGTACACATCTCTTTACTATCTGTAATATTCAAATATTTCTGTTATTTGTAATATCACAGTTTTTTAAATAATTTTTATTTCTCTATTGTTATTTATTTCATGATTATATGATTCATATTGGACTCATGTAAATGTGCTGGTTAACCTAGAGATCACTTTTATTTTGAAATCGGGTCTCAATTGCTCTACCGGGATCTCTAGTTTAAGTGCGCACAAAGCAAAACAACTCAATGTTAGCATTAAAAAATTGATGTTATGCTTTAGCGGAAACTGTGTGGAATCTGGTACTCAGCTTTGATTAAAAATAATTACAAATATTCCACATAACATTAAAATATAATAAATTAATAATAGTTTATTATTATACTTTGATTAATAATATTATACTCTGAAGAGACTGAGCCTGTAGACATAAAAGGAAATAGTTTTTATATGATGAATATTGTTCTGAAGTGTGGCCACAGACTTGCTGAGCTACTATAAAGGAAATATTTCCTACCACCCTCTATAAAACTACAGAACACTTCTCCTTTTAGTTACAGTTTGAAAGCCTCACTTTTATTCATCCAAACATTGTTTGTCATGCCTTAACATAATTTTTTAAAATAAGTAATCTCACTTTGTTTAAAATAATTACCAAATTCATTTAGTGAAATACTCTGAAGGTTCTAATCATGCATTCCAAGTAAAAGCATAAGTAATTATTTCTCAGTTGAGGTCATATTGAGTTAACTACACTGAAACATTATTGATGTCCCAGCAGGAAATACAGCCTAGGTGGGAATCACCATCAGCAGAAGTATCAACTGTTATTAAATAGTAACGAGTATGAGTCGTTTAAAAAATGACTTAGCAGTGTTTTTAACGTAAGACGCTGGATTTCAAACTCAAATTTAACTCTAAATTAGACCGAGCACAGATTTACAGGAAACTTTTGAAGGAGGGGGCGCCTGTATGGGATTGGTCAAACCAGTCACAAGATGATGTGAGGTGGAAAAAAACGAAAAAACACTGAAAGCGTCCCTACCATTCAGAACAGCCGCTGCAGCTCCGGGGGAATTTTTTAACTCCACAACAATGGTAAGTTACTCGGTTTTCTTTGCAAGCGAGCTGCTGCGAGCTTCGTCGTTGCGTTTTAATCGTGTGCTGTTGGCAGATGCGGAGTTTATTGAGGAAAAAGTAAGGTCGCAGATTGGCTAGCTTTAGCCTGCTAGCATAGCATTAGTTCCACCCTGTCAAGTCAGCCGTAGCAGAAGTGACGCGTTTCCTGCCATGAATTTCAAAATAAAAAAACCCAGAACGCTGTGCTGTAAAATAAATTGAAAAATATATTTTAATTTGGGTCATTATTAGCATTTCTTAATCTAAACGAATAAATAAATGGCACAAGTGGCCGAAAAGGTGAAAGATGAACCTTTATGTACTGCATATTCTAAATCTCGACACTTTTTAAAACTAGATTTTGACACTAAGTATTAAGAATAAAAAATAAACTAGGACAAAACTAAATATTACCTCTCTTTTACCTTTAAAAAAATATAATTACGTTGTAAATAATACAATACTAGGTCCTTATTACAGTTACTCTACACGCTTACCCCTCTAACAGATATACATCTTTTGTTTTTAAAATATTTTTATTATTTATTTTTTTCCTTTTTTCAGGTGACCTTTCCCTCTGAATTCACACGTTGTCTTTCTAGTTTCACACAACATCTGAATCCAGTTTGGATCAAGATTATTTTGTGCTTTGTACGTTTTCACTGTGGTGCTTATCTCCACTAAATTATGAATTTGTAAGACACATAGTCTTAATTTTAGCACTCAATGATTAAAATTTAACTTTCTTGAATATACCACTTATTAAATACAATAACAGTTACAAAAATTAGTCCAAGGGACTTTATATTTTAGTGACTTTTCAATATTAGAAAGAAACCTCAACACTTGGTGACCGTGAGAAAGAAAAGCTCCCTTTTAACAATAAGAAACCTCCAGTGAAACCAAGTTAAAGGAGGGCCAGCCGATCTGACATGATCATTTGGGAGGAGGGGAAGGAGACAGGGCAAAAGACAAGCTGTGGAAGAGAGCCAGAGATTAATAATAACTAATGATTAAATGCAAAGTGGTGGATAAACAGAGAGAGTGAATAGAGGTGAATGAATAAGAAATACTCAGTGCATCCCTCAGCAGACTAACTAAACCAGGACTCAGGGTCACCTGATCCAGCCCTACATATATGCTTTATAAAAAAGGAAACTTTAGAGTCTAATCTTAAAAGTGGACGGGATGTCTGTCTCCTGATTCCAAACAGGTAGCTGGTTCCAAAGAAGAGGGACCTGAAAGCCGAAGGCTTTGCCTCCCATTCTACTTTAAGAAACTTTGGGAACCACAAGTAAATAAGTAGTTTGAGAGTGAATTCTGGATTTAACAGGGAGCCAATCAAGGGAAGCCAGTATGGGAGAAATATTGTCTCTCTCTCGCTCTTTCCCTCGTCTCAGTTAACTTAATCAACTGAAACCTTTCCAAGGACATTTTAGAGCAGCCTGATTATAATTCAGGAGAACATTGCAATATATTTAATAATAACAATAGAAAAGGCAAAAAAAAAAGAGTAGTTTAAGTTCATGAGGTGTAGTGACGTTTCTTTGGTTTTTGTTTTTAATTGTCAACTAAACATTTGTAGTTTAGGTGTTTAAATGAAGAAAACGACATTATTTAGTATGAGGTTAGAGCAAGTTTGTGCATGTTTATATTTTGAAGGCGAAGCTGTTGCACTTCCTGCAGCTGGGCGCGGGTGGCTTGATGCAGCAGTCTGCATTGATGTGCTTCAACACGTCTGGGTTTTGGGAGCTGCCTTAACGTTAGCTCGGCTGTTTGTCCAGATGAATCTCGTTTCCCTCTGGGTCTTTCGCTGCGTGTCACGGCAGTTCAGCTATCTTCATTAGAGTAGTGTTACTGATTTACTGCATAAACACACCGGGTCCATTATTAACTGGTGGTTTAAGTTAACTGGCTCTCATTTCCTGGTTGAATTGGCAGCCAAACTCATGAGCTAGCTGTCATTGACTGGAGGAATTTGAACCAGAAGTAACCCTTTGGCCATCCCCAGCTTTCATTGTCCTGGCTGTCCCTAATCCCTTCCCCATGCATCCTGTTTTTAAAGAGTCCCAGCAGCCACAGACACTCCAGCCTCCTCTTAATCTATGAAGATCTTTCCTTGAGCTCAGTGAAATCCCGACTCCCACCAGCCATCTGTTCTCCAAGGTGTAATTATAGATTTCAGAGAGTCTGAAGAGACTCGTGGAGAGTTTATGTCTTTATGATGGTGTTATGTAATGTTGTGTGTGGACGTGACAAAGGTTCAGAGAAATGAAATCCTGTTCAGGCTGGTGCATTGATTTTTTCATTTAATTTAATCAATTTATTTGTTTTATGGATGAAATCCTGTGCGTCATATTGGACTTTTGCAGGAAGAGACATGCTGATTATTTGGTGTTCTTAAAAAGCCTCTGTTTTATACACAAGTTATATATAATTTTTTCCTTTCTTTCTCTATTACACTACTATACACAAACACAGGATAACATATCTCACAAAGACACAGCAAAGTTAAGCAGAGGTCAAGAAGACGTGAAGCTCCTCACGAATTGGCAACACCCGTAGCTTAAAGTACAAATCTTTTTAATCCAAAACATGGAGTTTCCGTTTTGAGGTTGGAACTGTAAACATGACAGATACATAAAACAAAAAATTGCACCAGCATTGGTGGGTTTTTTGTTCTTTTTTTTTTACCCTGGCTCACTAATTCAGGATATAGCTGCTATGACAAAGTAGTAAATTGCATGAAAACCACTTAAAGCCACAATCTGTGACTCTGCAGCTGTCTTTCTTACCGATAAGCTGTCTTCAAATATTAATTAAAATTAACACATATAGCAGTAGATTAGGATGAATGTAAAATTTCTGCTGATTTCATTTTCTGCTTGAATGTCACAGTGTGTAAGATGCTCTTTATATGTACTACTGCAACTGTGTTTTGTTACTAATATCACATCAACGCAGTAATAGTGGTGTTTTCTGTTTTCCACTTCATTATTCAATTCAATTCAGTTTTATTTATACAGCACCAAATCACAACAACAGTTGCCTCAAGGCGCTTTATATTGTAAGATAGACCCTGCAATAATACAACAGGTAAAATCATATGAGCACCTATAAGAAGCGCTTTGGCGACAGTGGGAAGGAAAAACTCCCTTTAACAGGAAGAAACCTCCAGCAGACCCATGCATCATGGGAATCCCCTGGCAGTCTGGAACTATTGAGCCACAGTATCATTGACTATATAAAATCATCTACCTCACATCAGGAAAAAGTCAAACATGTATGAATGTTCTGACTTTATCATGGCGCTGCTAGAATATTTGTCATGTACTTTACAGTACTTTAGGCTGCCCCCCTCATGTCTTTATGTTTTGTGAAACGTGAAATGCGTGTGGCAGTTTATTGAAATGTGCAAACATGCATGGAATTACAGTATGTAAGGCAAAAACAGAGTTTGTACAATTCTAATGAACTTATAGTGAATACTTAATACTGCCTTTATTCTTCAGCCTGAACTCTTTTAGCCAAGCTTTCTTGTGATTTCTTTAAGTAATTTTCAGGAATAGTTCTCCAGGGTTATTGAAAGTTATTCAAAGCTCTTCTTTGAAATCTGCCTGCCTTTTCTTCTGTTCTCTGCCATGATGATCCCACACTGCTTCAGTAATGTTGACAGTTCCTTTGGGATCATTGTCATATAAAAAAATCAGCTGTTGCATATCAGTTGATTTCTAGATGGTAGGATCAAAATCTGACACTCTAACACTTTTGACAACATCACCAACACCGTAGCTCCACCGTAGCTGTTTTTGTTAGAAATGGTTTCTTGACAGTTGCCCTTCCACTGAGGCCATTGCTGATTAGGACTGAGTGAAAAGTATGAGGATTCAGGTGAAGGGCCAGATGCATATCTCTGGTCTTGTGTTACAGGTCTTTGGTGGATTCTTTTCCTGTTTCTTTAAAATACCATTCATCAGCTGTAGATATATGATAGTTCTTTGCTAAGTTGACTGTAATTCCTTCATAGGTGCCCTTTTAAATGCTTGAATGATTAATATGTCAACTGCTTATCATACAAAATAAAAAATAAAGATTCCTCTGAAATCATTAAAAAGCAGAGGAGCTATTTCTCAAGATCAGTTTAAAAAATACAAGAAAGTCTGAATGCTTGGAAGAAAAATATAAAGGAATGATAGGAGACTCAAGACATTTGCGCACTAAGGTAGTCTAATCCAAATGAAAACTACCTTCTCCAAAATAAATAGGTAAACTTTTGTTTAACTTTGCATCAACCCCCAAAGAAGTAATATACAGTTTAATTTGTGTGTCGACTGACTTGTATATTAAACTGTTAATGTATTTGAAATTCATTTATTTGTTTCCATTGCCTTGTTTTGCCCACGCCGGATCAGAGTGAATCACTGGTAGTGTGTGAAGTGGATGAAGATCTGGTTAAAAAGCTGAAGGAGTTTCGTTTCCGGAAGGAGACCAACAATGCAGCGATCATCAGTAAGTCACTGACTCTGAGCAGTGTGTCTCCTGAATTTTTAATCGGAGTCATAAAAATCGGAGTAACTTGAAATTCGTTTTTTGTTTTCCACAAGGGAGCTTTTAATACTCGTAGAGCTTCTAGATTGGTAACTTGTGTGACTCTTGAGATTAAAAAAAGAGTGTCCTCGCCAAGATGGGCAGCAGTTCAGTCAGCAGTGGTTACAATGTAATCGTAAGCATTCTGTGGTTTGACATGGATTGTACAATTCTCTGTGGTTTGTTGCAGTTAAAGTCAAATGTTATAAATATAGCACAACAGAAAATGTTCCTGGTATTAGATACAACTATAAGGTAGCTGCTGTTCTGTATGCAGGAAAGAATGAGTTGCCTCCAAATGCAGCAGGCTGTGTGTATCAAACCTGAGCTTAATCCATCTCTGGATCAAAATGTCAAATGGGATTAGCCGTTTGTTTGCACGACATGGACTCAGACTCACGGTCACGTTTTAGAGCTTTGCAGCCCAAAATATTGATTTCTCCCCCCTTGATCATCATCATTTTTGAAGCACTAAACAACTGCTTGTAAAATGTGACTGTTTTAATGCAGTTTTTATATTCTTGTTGTACCATTCAGTGAAGATTGATAAAGACAAGCAGCTGGTTATTCTGGAGGAAGAGCATAAGGTGAGCTTTATATTACTCTATCTTTCAAATATATTCAACAATATTTAAAAATCAGGTTTAAAATTTAAATGTTTAATTAGATAGCAGTGTATGGTTTGAAAGAAGTGACGGTGAACTCATTAAGCTCTGACCTGACAGCCTGCCAGGTGCTGGATGTTAGTAGATGATTGCTTTTCTTGATAATGTCAACTGAACTCTTTCTGTTTGTTTTAGGATATTTCTCCTGATGATCTAAAGGACGAGCTGCCAGAGAGACAGCCAAGATATCCTTTGAATAGATCTTGTTTTAACAATATTTTATCAGCATAAAATGAATTATAATCGTTGTAAGCAGCCTGTATGTCATATGGAACAGTTAGGCAGTGGGTTTGTCTTACATGTGATCTATCTATGTTGGTTAGTCTCAGTCCTTAGCACCAGGAACATTTATCGTCTACAGTTATAAGTACGAACATGACGACGGGCGCGTGTCTTATCCCCTCTGCTTCATCTTCTCCAGCCCCGTGGGTATGAACCTCTCTGAGATTACTTTTCAAAAATATACGTACACTTAGAGCAAAACTTAGGCAACTACTGTTTGCTAAACTTTGTCAAAGTTGCTGATTTTGTGTTTGGCAGGTTGCAGACCAGAGCAGCAGATGATGTACGCAGGAAGCAAAAACAAGCTGGTGCAGACTGTCGAACTGACCAAGGTTAGTAAAGGTTTTAAATAAGACTGAGTTTTGATATTTTTCTTTTGTTTCTGTGGTATTTGTCATCTATTTTTCAGTATTTTTCCTTTTCTGATTTATTCATAGTTGTATAGCACTTAGGTCAATCCCTGTTGTTTCTAAATGTGCTTATATATAAATTGACTTGACTTTTATGATACACCAGTTTAATGTCACTTTGCTGACATCAAACTGGTGAAATGTTGATACTGAAACTATGATATAGCAAACTCTAAATGTAATGTGGCTATTTCATCTACCTATGAAATTATGAGGGCTCAAAAAGAAATAACACAAATTAAAATGTATAAAAATCCATGTGACTTTGAGACCCTGTAAAATTTTAGATATGCTTAAAACACTGTATTTAAAAAAATCAACTAAAGGAGGAGGTAGTTGAGAATATTTTTTGTCCAGATTTGAAATTGTTTTTCACAGAATGAGCCAGTAGTACTGGGTGCATTTGGTGCAGCTCTTATATTCTTGTATTTGCCACATTAATGTTTAAATTTTAAACTGGTGGTATACATTTGAATTACTTCTATCAGTTGTGCTAACTGCATAGATCTATCGACGGGCAGTGCAGCCCACCACTGTGGTCCAAACTGAAATATGTCAAGAACTGCTGTGTAGATTGCCATGTGCCATGTAATGTAGTCATATGAAAAAGAAAGTTTCACAGGGTTTGTGTAGCCCTGTGAAAAACTAAGTACTCCCCTACACACAGAGTAAGTGGGGAGTGCTGCTAATCACTTGATTAACTGATAGCAGCAAATCTGGTCAGAGCATGCGATGCTAAGAAAAATTGCAAATAAATTAAGAGCTACATCTCAGTCCATAGAGGCCTCACTATGCATTTCAAATGTGCATCAGAGAAAACTGAAAAAGTATGGCTTGTTTTGAAAGGCTACCAGGAGAAAGCATCTTGTCTCTAAAAAGAACATGGCAGCACAACTTAGGTCTGCAAAGCAGAATCTAAAGAAATCACAAGACGTCTGGAACAATATCCTTTAGACAGAAAGACACACAAACACCTTGTACCAGCTGTTAGCACGGCGGTGGAGGGGTGATGATTTGGGCACCTTTCAGTCAGTGGGTCTGCACGGTGAACTCCTCTGTATGCCAAAGTATTCTAGAGTCAAATGTGAGGCCATCTGTTCAACGGCTAAAGCTTAACCCAAACTGGGTCATGCAACAGGACAGTGATCCCAACATCAGCAGCAAATCTACAACAGAATGGCTGAAAAAGAAAAGAATCAATGCAGTGACCCAGTCAAAGATCAGACCTTAACTAGATTGAAATGCAGGGAAATGTGGGGTGGGAGTTTAAGAGAGCTGTGCAAAACTCATACCTGCAAACTCTATAAACTGAAGCAATGTTGTAAAGAAAAATGGGTGAAAACTCCCCCACAGCCGTGTGAGAAAGTGATAAAGTCCTTCCTTTTCTTTTCAAGGTGTTTGAGATCAGAAACACAGAGGACCTCACAGAGGAATGGCTTAGAGAGAAACTTGGGTTCTTTCGTTAAACCCATCACCTCCTCCAGGGGTCTGGGATACGAGGAGAATCCTGATTGCACAACTCGTGACATCTCTTGGAGACAACACACCACAGTTAACCTTTCCCTCCTCCCTGCATCAGACCTGATTTAAATAGTGTTTGCAGTCGTCTGTTTTAGGCCTGCTCGGTGGCATTTAACGCTCATTACAACTCATAAGATGCCAGAAGGTGCACACAATTACAAGAGTTTGAATGCTTCTCTGTGACTGCCAACTTACTAAACCTCACCGATCTGGCAGCCTAAAACTGACCATACTGTTTGAAGCAGGTCTGTTATTGTCTCCATACAATCTCTCCATATTTCTCTTACGTGTCTGTTTTGAATTAACGAGGGCTGCCCCCATTAGTCAACCAAAGACTCAAGTCGTGATTAATTGACACTGACACTCAGTTATTTGTGCCAGATACTATTGTTTACACAGCTACTCCCTGAGCTCTTTGGCTGATAGTTGCATATTATGAACAGGAAATCTAAAGGGTGGGATTACTTTGAGATAAAGGATAAGTGTTATTACTGTGCTATCACTTTTCTTTCTCAGCCCTCCCTCCTAAAATACACATTTAAATACCTAAATTAATATGACAAACATATAATTGCAACTTCTACTCGACTAAGAAAGTCTTTGTTTGGGGGGGGCAGCCCTAGAATTAATGTTCTCATTGCTCTTCAAGTGCAGAAATTGACCATTTCTACAATTCAAAAGAATTCGAACACTTTTTAACAACACTTTCTGTTTCTTCTAGATGTTTACACTCAGAACCTCCTAAGTTTTACTGTTTTATGTTCATTCGATTTTAATAATCTGAGTCTTTTTTTTTAATATTTAGTTATTTCTGGTGCCTCTAGGGTTAGCTAAGTATATACTTTATATTCATTTCATTTATTTTATTGTGAAAGACAAACTTCCTGCCAGAATCTCGGAACAATCATAGCTACAATTCTGTTTTGTTTTACTCCGTCTCTCCTTTAGTCAAGGGCATTTCAGTTATAATTTACAGTAACACTAATACATCTATCTATATGATATGCGTTGCACCTTCTCCTGTGCACAAGAACACAAGCTGGCAGAAGCCCTTGAGTGGTGCTTATTTAGCTGCAGATGTAACCCTGTTAGTCTGTCATCAGTTTTTTTTTAAATCTCTGTTTAGAGGAGAGAAAAAAACAGTGTGAATTGTGGGTAATGCGTTTGACCTGCATGTTTATTACAAGTATCCAACACTCCAGGAAAACGATATTTTTCCACTGAAACATTCCAGATGTGAACAGTTACACACAAAAACCTCTGTCTCTAGCGACCATGACAGTGATGATTACACTGCATTACACAGGGTGGTAGTTCCCGCCCTCATTTTAATCTACTGGGCGACTCTGTTTAAATGGGTTACTGTGTCTTTAGGGTGATTGTTAGCTCCTATTGTGCATTATAGCTCTTACTGTTATTGGTGTTTATGAATGTCGTGCTTAAATCCGTATGTAAAGCCACGTGAATTGCTTCATGGTTGTCGCAGCCTTGAGAATGACGGCTGCGATTTCTCCAAACGCCAGATGTGCCAGAATTGGCAGGTAAATGACAGCATCTGGCCGATTTACATTCTTCATGCAGACACAGGATTTGACCGGTGTAGCTTTTTTTTTTTGAAAGGCTGATATTTATGTATTGAATGTGCCAGCAGCTCATTTTTGTGCCAATGTCTAATATCCTCAGCTCAGCTCAGTCTGTAGTTTTTGTTTACCCAATTTTTCTTAGCTTTGAGCATTTTTAAAATACATTGTGCTGGAGCACACAGCTCAAACACTTTACAAACGGATGTATTTGGCTTTTCATGCCCCAAAGGGACAGCATTTTTTCCTGGCTTTTGGTTCCCTGCTGAATATTGTCAGTATTTAAGCCAGTGCAGCACACTACCCAAAGGATTAGTAGCAGCATGACCAGCCCCAGATAGTTAAAGCTGTATAAGAATGTACTATGCATGTATTGCAGATAATACAGACTGGTTTTATTGTGATAAAACAGGAGTAACCTCAGTAGTAAGTGACCCGAGTAGCAGACTTCTTTTTTTTTTATAATACTACAAATGTCCACTTTTACCCTGAATTATATTGCTGAATTAAAGCCCAGAAATTCTCCAGATAGTGCATAATATTATATTGCTAAGGCTACCATACCAAGGCCATGCTGCAAGGCCAAAACCTGTTTTTCTCTGATGGCGTCTTTGCCCTCATAAACAACAGAAACTCTCCCAGAGATCTGGCTTAAAGATGTTTTCATACAATCAAACTGCACCACGTGCATCATTCGTGAGGGCAGGGTTTTATCCAACAGGAGCAAAGGGGACATAAGTGTAATCACTTGTTTTAATGTCTACTAATAGCAGAAAAACACAAATCCACTAGATTAAATGACCTTTATATGACCTGAAAAACCCTTCAGAAAGTCTGTAAATTCAGGAATATGCACAGCTTGAAATGAACACTGTTTATTCAATGCGATTGAAATGTGCAATGTACTGGGTTAGATGTGAATATATTTATCTTTCTAAATTCTAAAGACCTCTAAAATGTGGAGAGCTACTGTAGAAGAAGTGTATGCTTTAAAGTAAGTAAGCCTTACAGAAGGCTTACCGATGTTTTCTGAACAGCTACACAAAGTCTCTGACATCGTTTATTTGCACATGAACGCTATAAAAGGTTTGCATCACAGTCGTCAGGTGTGATATCTGAAGTGTGTCCAAACTGACATTAATTTCTCTAAAAGAAAGCCTCTGCTGTTGCTATTTTAAATGGGATGTATAAGAAACTGTCCATTCATCGTGTATCAAACTCAGTCTCCCTAATGTAAGGTCCAGTTAACTAAGAGCCCCCTTTGGTTTTGAGCCATGTATCTGGTTATGTCCTGTGGATCTCTAACAGCTTTTTATCTTTATGTGGTGAACGCATAGTTTTTGGCCTCTAGTGGGTTTTTTTGTTTTTTTTACTTTAACCTGCAATTGTGTTGTCAGCGCTCGGTGTCCTCTGATTAAATGCCTATTCTATTTTCTTTCCTTTTTACTAAAAAAAACCACCTGAAACATCTGTCATAACCAGCTGCCTCGTGGCATCAGTGAAACTTGAGATATTTGTATTTTCCCATACTTTATAAAAGTGTCTTGTCCTGTTGTCCAAATAAAATGACAGTGATGTTTACCCATGTGTTTCCAGAGACTGCTGTTTTCAAACTGAAATGGACATATGAGCTTCATCAGAGATGGTCTTGGTGTCTGAACACAGAAAAGTACCATCAGAATTTGATGCATCATGTAATACCATCTGGACAACATCTGATTGGCCCTGACTTCATTTTTTAGCACAACAATGATCATAAACACACTACCAATGCAGTAAAAGCATACCTGGATAGAAAACCACACAATGGACACTATTCCTGAAACTGTGGGACTCCAGGAGATAAAGAAAACACCGAAGTTCAGAAAGAAATTCCAGGAGATGGCGCTAATGCATGTTAAAAGTGATTTCAGATAAGTAAATGGTCCAGTAGGTGGCGGTAACGCACCCTGCTGTAAGATGGTTGACTTGCAGCCACTAACACTCAAAGAAGAAGGGGAAGAAGCAGCAGTAATCGGTTGGGAAGCTGCCTGCATCATCTGCCGATCGAGCCAGGAACCGACCAGCAGAACCGGAGAAAAATGGCGTTCACATTCGCGGCCTTTTGCTACATGCTCGCACTGCTGCTAACGGCCGCGCTTATCTTCTTCGCTATCTGGCATGTAAGTACACATTTCTAGGTCGCCTGCCAAACGGTGCGGACGTAAAAGTAGGTGAAAGAATGAGAAAGACGGGCTAACAGTGAGCTAACGAAGCCTGGGAATGAATGGCACACACCCTGTCCGGTCGGCTAGGACAACAAGTTAGCAGCTTTAACACCAAGACGTGTTTTTAATAAACTATTTCCCATCATCTATATAGAGCTCAACACCACTTTTACACGTTTTATACCCCTTTATTTTGTTTGTATCGCTTGCCAGCTCAGAGTGCAGTGTTGGCTAGTTAGCATGCTAAGCTAACGTTTGGCTGTCATGTGTTTATCGACATGTCACATCTCTGCATTGTGTAATACCGCCAGGTTTTGCAGTCACAACCCCAACGTAAGCATGGAGGTTTGGAGCACATTAAACTAGCTGTAAATAATTAACTAGTTGTTCAGTAATTTACTAGCGTGAGGTAATCAGTGACGTGGCTTGGGATAATAAAAAAAAAAGATAATTAAACTTTCCAGTTTGGATATCTTCAGTTTTCTGCTTCTGGCTGGTCATATTGGAGAACTTACCTGTTGTATTGTGAATAAATAACTTGAAGACAGAGAACATGCAATTTGCTTTTGAATGCAAGCCAAAGACTAATTTTCTTTGATTTTCATTCATATCACTGATTAACTTATTTGAAGTAATACAATCATACAAGGTAATCGTACTCCTTTCCGTAAAAGACCCTCTCTAAGTATTTCAAACCATGTTTCAAACAAATCAGCCTCACAAATAATTTAAATATGAGAATTTAGCTTATCTGATTGTATCCACACTTGAAATCAGGGTTCAGTATTTTGCCCAAGGATACCTGACAAGTATTCTATCACCTGAGCCACAGCCTACCCAATACCCGAAGATGTAGTAAATGAATTTCCTATAAAATGACCTATTTTGTTTAGATTCTGCTTTCTTTTTTTTTTTTTTTTTAAAGATGGTGCTGCATCTTAAAGTTTTTTGTTTCTGTTTTTTACCATGTCTCTGGTTACTGCAAGCAAAAGAATAAGGGAGCAGTTTTGGTGTGAATATTATACGTGTTATTGGGACATTTTACCACTTTAATGTAGAGGAATCATTTACTAACAAGCAAATGATCCTCTGTTTGATTTCGGGAGGAGATAGAAATACCTTTGGGGCTGTGTCAGGAAGGACATCCAGCATAAAGACTCTGCCAAATCAAAAATGTGGAGCCTACCCACTGTGGTAACCCCTTGTGAAAAAGGGTGCCTAAAAGAAGCTTTTATTCTATGCTAAAGTTTGTCAAAGCTGAGGGTATAGCAGATGAGTTTGTTTGAGCTAATTATAACTTGGGGTTTAGTCTTTTCTGAAAGCCATTAACCATGAGTGACATGCATAGTCATAGTTTGGTTGGACTAGAACAGATCATTTATCATTTGCCTTTCTTTTACTGAGATGAATTAATATTTTGTCTATATAGGAGTGTAATTTTTGCAGTTACCTTGTACATGATACATTTTTAGTTTCTCCTAGATGTGTTAAATGATTAGTTGAGCTAATTTCAAACAGAGTCACATTTGGTTAACAGAATTCTACCCTTGTTATGTTTGCAGTTACTGGCAAAAAGCATAACTTCAGTTTTCCTAAGAGGAAGTCAAAGCTTATTTTCCTGTAGTCAGAGGCTAACAGATTAGAATTTTAGTTAAATATTGTTAGGATTAGGGAAAAAAAGTTCACAATACAGAGCTTCAGACCTGTTATTAATGTAGATGGGGGGGAAAAGAAATAGACCTGAAATAGATCCTTGTGGTACACCACAAGTAACATTTCCAGCTGGTGACCTTTTGCCACCTATTGATTAAATCTATTGCTTTTATATTCATCCACAGTATTAAAAGCCCTTTGAAAGTCAGTAAATACAGCGCCAGTATACAAGGCATTATCCATATTAAATCAAATTTTATTGTGAAGGTATATAGGGGCAGTATGGGTAGTGTAACCTGGTAAAATATTATTGCACGTGCTGTCCTCTGAGTCTCTGTTTTTAACATTTTACCATTGATCACCTTGGTCCTTCAGATAATCGCTTTCGATGAGCTGAAGACTGACTACAAGAATCCTATAGATCAATGTAACACTTTAAATCCGGTAAGTGATCTCACCTCTTCAGCTATCACACCTTCCTTGCATGCAGATATGCTCTGATGAAAGATGTTCTCTTTATTTTAGTACAACTTTATCCACCTATCTGTCTTTTTCTCTCATTTCTCTGCACTGTTATGCTAAATAACCTGCCTGTTATAACTTCAGTGATCTTGTCAGCTGTCAAACTCTAACAGCCTTTTTGTTTTTCTTTATCTGCTTTTTTTTTTTTAACCACTTTTAACGACAAAAAGACAGTTGAAAAGGTCAAAAAGATTAAAAGAGTCAAAATTGCATTAAAGGTTTGTACCAATCTTTAAAATGCCCGCTCAGTTCCAACTCAGTCTGCAGTCTTGTCATTTTGCACGGGGAAGTGTTTGCAAACGTCTTTTCAGTTAACTAATCTTTAGGTCAGGGTTCAGCTCGGGATTAGACAACATGCCACCTGTGCCTCACCTGTATCCTTTTTATTTCCTCCCCCCACCTACACGGTCGTTATAGTTTTATTTTTGGCTTTTCAATCTCTTCTTTGTAT
Source organism: Perissodus microlepis (assembly GCF_051167445.1). Classification (NCBI taxonomy): domain Eukaryota; kingdom Metazoa; phylum Chordata; class Actinopteri; order Cichliformes; family Cichlidae; genus Perissodus; species Perissodus microlepis. Next base: position 15,004,041 of record NC_140479.1, on the reverse strand, counting down.
TTCTCTCCTGTACGCCTCAAAGTTCAGCTTCAGACGGATTGCACTGACTAACAGGCATGTTTTCAGCTTTCTTGAACTACCTTTTTTTGGCCGTAGAAGCAAATGGATATCTAACAGGGGGTAAGCACTATACTCTTGGACCAAGAGTCCTCCTTATTGATTATGGATTAAGAATAGCTGTTAACTGAAAAGACTTGCAAATGCTCAAAACATGCATGATCTTTACTACAACCTACCCTTTGTTTGCATATAGTTACAAGTATAGAGTATTCCCAGGAAACTCTGAGAGATGGGTATCTTGTTTTCCATTTGAAACAGCAGTTCTGGCAGAGGTTGCACATAACTGTTAGGATGGTATAGAATCACAGCAGCCCGAACACTAGTCTTTTGATTTTTGTAAACACCCCCCCCCCCCTTTTTTTTTTTTTTTGTAATACTTTGCGTGTTTGATTTTTCCAAGACAGCTTGTTTTATTCTTCAATCATCGGTTTTCTTAAATGCATGTCACAACTTGTTTTTCTGCAAGGTGAATGCTACAATTTGAGTCAGCAATTAGCAGACCTAGGCCACTGTTTATGATCTCAGTGTTGGCTCTAACACGCATCACCTGCGGTTCAGAACAGATGGCTGCAGAATCCAAACACTCTCCAGCTCAGCAATATTTAGAGCTCCTGATTGGTCAGTGATTCTTAGCTGAAAAGTGAAGGTTCCTCTACGTTTAAGCCTTGACATGCTCCACAGTCCGATTTGCAGTTTTGGCCTCTTTTTTTCTCAGCTCAGTTGGCACAATAAATTTATTTATTTTTTGTGCAGTTGTTTTGTATTTGGCAGCACAGTGCAGGATTTCAGCACATTTAAAGCCCGTCCCGTCCTTCCTGCAACTTCCTCTTTCCCACACACCCCTCACCCTTCCATCTGTGGGCTGTTGGTTGCCCCCTCCTCTCCGCCCTCTGCTCTTATTTTTAATGCATGGCTTCCATGTGGCGCCTCCATCTGCCCCCCTGAATCCCGCAACCAGCTCGAACTCTGTCAACCTGAGGCAGACTGCTGCATCGACAATGCTAAGCGTGCTCACAGCATGGTCCTTCTCTGGTGTGTTGTCCAGTGCGCTTGTCAGGAAGTGGAATGATCTGTAGGTTCACCCTCACTGCAGAAAATGTCGATGTTGGGATGCGCAGATATTCTTCAGAGCAATTTGTCCCCCTTTAATTGTGGTCACACTTGATAAAGCATGACATAACCAGGGTGGGAAATTAACCATGTTCTCTATCCATTTGCAACAGTTTATAAAAAAATTATGCAAGAACCACATGTTTCTTCAGTGACTAAAAGAGGCGATTATACAAATTAATTTTCTCAATGCGTAGCCACATATGGCTTCACTGTGGCACCTTTTGTAAGCATTAAACAAGTGAGGAATGGCTTAAAATCTGCATATGGATGATTTTAATTTTTCACCCTGTTTCATGTGTTAAAATAAGGCAGTGTTTATGTGTTTTACATAATATAAGATGAAGCGGGACCTCACTAAAGGCCTGTATAGCACATGTAAAGCACAAAATTATAGCTTAACCACGGTTCATTTGTGATTCAGTCCTTCTCTTGTATTCTTTCAGCTACTGCAATTTTTAGACGTCTGCTTCTTTAAATAGCTCCGCTTTCTCCTTGTAAAAAGGACTCATTACCTTTGAGGATTCGTTACATCACATTGTGTTGTCCTCTGATCAGTGTGCTTCAATTTCTAAGTCTCTGCATTTATTCCACACATTGAGTGGATTGATTAACTTTGTTTAGACAGTACATTACTAAGTCAGAATTAGAACAAGAGAATTGAACTATCAGCTGTATGCGAATATTGACATAATCTCTTCTTCCTTGGCTCCTTTAGCTGGTGCTCCCAGAGTATCTTATCCACTTCTTCTTCTGCGTGATGTTCTTCTGTGCGGCCGAGTGGCTCACCCTCTGTCTCAACTTACCACTGCTGGCTTATCATGTCTGGAGGTACGTATTCGAAAACACTGATCCTAGAGTCAACACCTGGTTTTACTTAACTAAACCTTCTTAAACAAGTTACATCTGTGTGTAACTCGCTGCTTTCATGTTTGCCTTTCTGCAGGTATATGAGCAGACCTGTGATGAGCTGTCCAGGACTTTACGACCCAACAACCATCATGAACGCTGACATCCTGGCGTACTGTCAAAAAGAAGGCTGGTGCAAACTGGCTTTCTACCTCCTGTCATTCTTCTACTATCTCTACGGGTATGTTTTTCACTTGTATTTTTCTGCTCTTTACTTTACTTTTCATTTGTATCTACTGAGAGAAGAATCTTTGAGACTTGGACTTCATTACGGCGGCTGTTGTTTGAAGTGCAAAAAATGTGTGGATATGAAGATATGTTGATCGTGGGGTAGTTTTGTCAGAGAGGCGGACACCACTTTATTTGTTCGTTGAAAGGTAGAGGCAGTCAGTAGTGACAGGAGAGCAACGCAGCATGGCTCTGTCTAAAATCTGCCTACCAGCAGCTTTTAAAAAGGCGCTCAGTCTTCCTTTGTCAAACAACAATTTGTGGATTTATGTACCAGCCTTGATGCTTATTTAGATATTCCTCTTGCTCTCTCCAACAGGATGATCTACGTTCTGGTGAGCTCTTAAATGGTGCGATGAAGCAAAAGGACCTGCATGTACAGTAAACGACCAGACACTATGATCTTAGTGCTGGAGCGCTGGACCTGCTGGAGACCACCTTTCAGCAACACAAGATGCCATTTCCAAGTGGACAAACCTGTCATTTCAGAAACATTTAGCCAGTTGTAAGAGAATCCTGGTTGCAGTGTTCCTCTCATAGCACTATAGTTACAAAGATTTTATGGAAAATACGGACAGACCTGAATGGACACATCTTTCTCTCTCTCCTTTTTTTCCCCCTGTTTTTTAATAGTGTGATTTTTTTTTTTTTTTTTTTTTTTCTTTTGATGCTTGGGATTGAAAATAAAGGTTTTTTTTTCATCACGGTTCCCAACTGTTGAGTGTTTACAGACTAGGTAGACATTTTTCAGGTGTGCATTTATCTGTGAGAATCTAAGCTGTGTGCTGAACTGCATTAGCTTTTTCTGTGAATAAGATCCCAGGCTTTAAAAGCCAATTTACACCTGCCACGTGACTCATTACCATGACTAAAATGAACAGCGGAGTGTAAAACAGACTTTTGTTCTTGCCCGCAGATGCAGAAGGTCTTATAACGTGACACTTTGAGGGCTGAAGTGCATGTTAACGAAACGTGTCGCACAAGGACAGTAGTAGTCTGGTTGTCGGTTATCACCTTTCAAGCTATCTGATGTATTGTTTCCATGCGTCCCTGTCAAACTAGTGCTGATATTTGTTTTCTTAAGTGTGGACCGCCATGTGTGTGATCTGTAGACCCGTCCTTGCAGGTATCTCTAAATAAAAGGCAGACTCAACAGTACTTTAATGCAGCGGTCCCCAACCTTTTTTGCGCCACAAACCGGTTTGTGCCCGACAATATTTTCACGGACCGGCCTTTAAGGTGTCGCGGATAAATAAAACAAAATAAAACTAGTACCGGTACAGAAAAAAAGATTTATTCATAACACACGGGAAAAGACCCGGGAAAACCGAGTTAACAAAAAAACTATAACAAAATAACGCTAAAAACCCTGAAAACCATACATTTCACACCCGAGTCTCAACTCTCCTGGGCCACGGACTGGTACCGGCCCGGGGGTTGGGGACAGCTGCTTTAATGTATTCACTGTTAGGAAGGAACACTATCCTCCTCTTTCCTTTCGGCATTCAAGTTTTGATCGACATCAGCTGATGTGCCATACTGTTGACTGTACCTTTGAATTTCTTTTTGTCGTTGTGCGTTTTAATTTCAACACCAAATATTCCACATTGTTAGAAGATCCAACATTTTGTTTTTCATGTTTTCAATTTGACCTTTTCTTGTTTTTAGTAATTCTTCAGAATATCAAGCACTCCTCGCAGTATCGCTCATCTCCAGAATCAGAATCTAGACTGATGTTTTAGGCCACTGCAAAAAAAATTTAATTCATGTTAGAGTATTTATTGTCATGTTTAACATGTAAATTTATCAGGGAAAAGGATTATCATTTGTCACATTCAAATAAAGAAGTTTTTTATGTGTTAGATCACATCAAATTACATCTAGGAAATTGTTTATTTGAATCTAAATAAACTATCCTGCTCTGTTAACGTGGACTGGAGTGTTATTTCTATGCAAATGTCAACAAAAAACCTTAAGACAGCCCTCGTGTCTTTATATTTTGCCTCTAAGGAGCGAGACTTGTAATTATTCAAAGTGGATTTTCAGGCTTCTTCAGGCTTTTATTCAGACATTGGTTTCCTTTTCACTCATTTCAGTCCATTTCTTTTCAGTCTTTTTTGATAAGCCATATAACACTGGCCTATGATCATCCAAGTATAAAAAGGCAGCAAGTGCTGTCCACAAACCACGCCCCCCCAAAGAAAAAAAGAAAGAATTAGTTACTGTACCCTGTCACCAAAACACAATGTTCCTATTTCTTTAGTTGAATCTATTAAAATCTGTTGCACTTAAAAAAAGATAAGGGTGGCTGTCAAGAAGCCATTCTTAAAGAGGAGCAATAGAAAAGGCTGAGGTATGCCAAATTATACAAGATCAATCATTGTCAAAGTTGATGGAATTATGAATGCAGAAAAGTACTGTGGGATTGTGATCCACCATGCAGTACCATCTGGAAAGCATCTGATTCACAACAACTTAATTTTTAAAGACACTGCCAATGCTGTAAAAGCATGCCTGGGTAGAAAAACACACAATGGAACACTATCAGTCGTAGACTGGCCTCCCCGGAGCTCGACATTATTTAAGCACTGTGTCAGCAAACATCAAAAGATGTACCGAATGTCCCTCAAGAAGCTTGGAGAACTATTCCTGCAGATTACTTAACAAAATTACTAAAAAGGTTGTCTAATAGCAAATGTAGGGCGCCAATAGAGGAAATGCAAACGTTATTGGCATTTCACTGCTGCAAGTGGTATGAGTCACAGAATGTAGATAGAAAAATATAAATTGTGGGATATTTTAATACGATGAAAAATAAAACATAACTTGACTTTGCAGCATTAGATTTTGTGCTACAAGGAAGGAACCATTACAGTTCATACAAGCCTAATTTCACCATTAGATTTAGTTCACAAAGACCCCATTTGAGTAATTTCTGGTTTCAATGAAGAAAGTAACTTAGAAATTTTAGAAATAACTGATAAGCTCCACATTTAGAGACAGACTTGATGTCTGAAAAGCTGTTGTGCAGTTTTATTCCCCTTAAATAAAAAGACCATTGGAAAGTACACACATATATTGCCCAGCTGACATAGCACTTCTAACACACACCATTATTTTATTTGCAATATAAACGAAACAACATTTTCCATCTAATAACATAAAGCAGTATCTCCTCATCAAGTCTTTAATTAATTATAATGAGGATGATAAAAAGCAATATATTACAGTGTTCATTCTAAAGTGCATTTCTCAAGAATATAATCATACCACCACACAATCAGGAAAGCAAGCTTGAGGAACGAGACTTTTCCAGCTCTGTAGAAAGGAGCAGTAATCACCGAGACACCGAGCGCTCCGAGCGAACTTCACTTTCACTTTGGTAGGCTGTGTACTTTTCCCGAAACTCGTGAAGGAAGTTGTATTGCTACAGAAAAGTAAAAAGATGCTGGTAAATGGAAAATTAGGGATCACACAACAGAAAGACTAAAGTTTTAATAAATCAGAGACTATATAATGCTGTGATGATACTTTCTTCATGAATTCAGAGGTTTTATTTATAATTTATGGTGTTTTGATTGACTGGCAGCTCACAGCAATAAGGAGGGAGGTAATTTAAAAGCGGGAATCAGAGAATGCTCAGTGTTTCTTCTTGTTAAATGATCTGATTAATCTGTTATGTATACTCACCAGGTACCTTGTTTAGCACAGCTGTTCAATTGCTCGTTAAAACAAATATTTAGTCATCCAATCACATGGCAGCAAATTAGTGTATTTGGACATGGAAGCATGTTTGAGACAACCTGCTCAAGTTCAAAATGGAGGATCGGAATCGAGAAGAAAAATGATTTAAGAGGCTTTGAATGTGGCACGATTGTTAGTGCTGGTCTGAATATTTCAGAAAGTGCTGATCTACTTTTAATTTTTTCCCCACACAGCCATCTCTGGGGTTTACAGAGAATAGCCTGAAAACAAAAACAACTCAAATAACCACATCCAAGGAATGTAGAAGAGCATCTCTGATAGTGTACATCAGCAGAAGACCGCACTTGTCACTTCTCTTTATGTCACTTCTCTCAGCAGGACAGGAAGTGAAACTACAATTCACACATGCTCACACATCGAGAGGACTGTAAAAATGTTGCCTGGTCTCATGAGTCGCAATTTCTGCTGCAAGATTCCTGGGGTAGGGTCAGAATTTGGGGTAAACAGCATGAAAGAATGGCTCTAGTCTGCCTTGTATTAGTGGTACAGGCTCCTGGCGGTGGGATAATGGTGAACGGGACGCTTTCTTGGCACAATTTGAGTCCCTTCATACCTGAATTATTACTGACCATGTTCATCCCTTTATGACCAGTGTACCCATCTTCCAATGAGTGCTTCCAGGACGACACCATGTCACAAAGTGTCTTATAAAGGTTTCTTGAACATATCATTGAGTTCACTGTATTCAAATGGCCTCCACAGTCACAAGATGTCAATCTAATCTCCAGGAACTGTGTCAGTGTGGACTAAAATCTCTGAGAAGTGTTTCCAGCACCTTGTTGAATCTGTGGAATGAAGAACTAAGGCAGGTATGAAGGCAAAGGGGTCCATTGCAAGTACCCAATATCCAATATTAGGTACTAACAAGCTGTACCTAATAAAGTGACAGTTGGGTGTAAATTGATTATTTTACATAAGCAGCATTTTTTCTTCTTTTTTTCCCATTTATAATTTAGATCCCCAAGACTTTTCTAGCAGCAAGTTACCTGAAAATCATGAGGTTCTGGTTTTAATCACTAGTTACAGATCTTATTACAATCTGTTTAGAGTAACAGTGACATAGCAGTGAATGATCAGATTTAGAATAAGGTGAATAGCAAACTGCTTTCATATAGGTATGTAACAGTATTTACAGTTTCTCATCAGATCCACTGCTTGCTTGCGACATCTGCCAAAGCTGAGGCTTCAAAACACAAAACACAAACCGATGGCTGGAGGCTCAGTAGCTACGTCCATTTTTTACATACAGTTCTTCCACGTTTATGCTTTTCTTTTCTCGAGCAGATTCAATTGAGCGTTTTGATGTTAGAGTTAATTTTTAACTACAATTTTGTTGTGCGTGTACAATGACAATAAATTCTATCCATCCATTCTCTTTTCGCTTATCCTTGTCAGGGTCGCAGGGGGCTGGAGCCTATCCCAACTGTCTGTATAGCCCGCTTAGGGGGAGAGGCAGGATACACCCTGGACAGGTCGCCAGGCTGTCGCAGGGCTAAAAAATTATATTCTAATCTAATTTATTAATCGCGTCAATTTTAGACCATCAAATGTCTCTGCAAGGTACAAACCAACAAAAATATGAGTTTGTAATAAACTAACAAAAGCAGCAAAATGACCCCTTAAAAACTACAGATGAAGAGGAAGAAAAGCAGCGACTCACCCTCACTGTTTGTATTGCTCCTCCTCCTCTGTGGTGCCTGAGGATTTCGATGGCTTTGTTTGGCGTCATTGTGGAAGAGAGCTGAAGCAGCAGGCAGGCAGCGACTGCAGGGCAAACAACAGCCATGTGATGGGAGCCTTGACATTAAATTAGGTTACATGACATTTCTGATGTTGGACAGAGAATGTTCGATAGAAAATTTCAAAATAAAAGAATAATAATCTTACTTAATGCTGAGCGTCCCAGGCCCCCGTAGCAGCTGAGGAGATAGGGAAAAGGAAAATGACAAAATCCAATGAAATTGACAGCTAAAGAAAAAAAACTGTTGTATTGTATAATGAAAGGTATTTGTGGTGATATGATGCCATTTGGCACTTCAAAGTTTTATGATACCAAGGTGTCCTTTATTGGACAGGGAATACTGTGGTAGCGATGCCTCTCAGCATTAAAATTAAAACCCACTCATATCATACAAGTTCAGGACAACCAGTTTCCTTCTGTTGCCTAGCGAGCAGCTTTATAAGCTCTCTGGGAGAGTTGAGAGCTTCTCAGGGGCCTTTTAGCAACAACAGTAAAAGCTCTGCTCACTTCAGATCTCCTGGTTTTATAGAGCGACACAAAAACCTCTCTTTACTATCCAATCTGATCTGCTTTTGTAGGTAACTCTGTTTAACCCTGGTCATGCGTAAAAAAAAAAGCTTAATCAGAATAAAATTGCATCCTGTCAACACTTTTACTGGAAACTGAAAAACAAAATCATTTTGTTGCTATAAAACTGATTTGTGTGGGATCAAAGAACCACCCAGCAGTTCAGCTGATATCCATCCACTCGTTCTGGAATTCTAAATCATTTACCGCTGTATGTAAACAACCTTCACTACTTCAAATATGATTACTGGAGGCTTATACTTTCTACTATTAAATGGGCCCTAAGTCTTTCAGGTAATTATTTAAGAGTTCTTGAACAAGAGATCTCAAGGCTTTCAGGAGATCAAGTTTTTTTTGGACACTGGCTTCTTTTTCACTCGTTTTGAATCCAGTGCTTGTACCTGAACATTTTCAGAAGGTTTTCTTTCATCGTATCTACAGAAAATGCCAAATATAACATAATTGCACCAACAAGGTGAGTCCGAAACAGCTATTAAACGTTACACAAGGCAATGATCCAAAATACACACCCATTGCAACAAAAGTATTCTTGGATAGAAAAGCACACAGTGGAACACCATCGGTCATGGATTGGCCTCCACAGAGCCTGGAGCTCAACATTTTTAAAGCAGGGTGGGATCATCTTGACACAATGGAACCAAAGGCAGCCAACATCGAAAGAAGAGCTTTGAATGTTGTATAGGAAGCCTGGAGAACTCTTCATGAAACTACAAACAAGATATTTTCCTCAAGTTAGCTCAGGATGTGTTGAAGAATGAAGGTGGTCATGCCAAATACTGACTTTCGAGCTTGTTCAAATTGTACAAACTCTGTTTTCTTCATCTTCTGTTGTGTTTACATGTTTCACATTTTAATACATGCCCCATTTTACTAGCAAAAGATTTTTTAAAAATCTTAAGATTTTTGCACAGTACTACATGCTAACTCTCCTCTCTGCTTTGTCTGTATTAATTAGCTGGTAGACATCACGCACTGTGTGGAACATTAAACTGAACTCAGTTTTGACTTACTGGATCACTGTCCTCCTGTCATTCTTGAGGCTGATCTGCAGCTCATCAAGGATCTGGCAGCACTGGTTCAGCTCAGGTGCGTCTCCATCTAGAAAAGGCATGTGGTGAACCCTGAAGCCCCGCTGCTGGTAGACCTCCAGCAGTGAGGGAACCCTGTATTTGCTAAGCTCTCCTCTTGTGCAGAAAACAAACACATCCTGCACCCCCTGGTTCTGGAGCTCCTCTGTAAACAAGAAGAGAAGTTTCTCTTGTAAAACGGGAAAACCCCAGGTTATCCACATTTTTTCCACCACATAAGGCTAATTTCTGCATAAACATACTATTTATAAAATACTGTGAAAAAATGAAATCATAAATCAGATAGCTAAGTGAATAAAATGTTTTGCATAAAGTTAAAAAGTATCCACTGTCAAGTTTGTGCTTGACTTCTGGTGAGTTCAATTCTAGTATTTTATAATTTTTTTAATGTGCGCTAATTAGAAGGTATCTGTACAGTTAATGAGTGTAGGCTGTATAAGATGACAACACTCACTCACTGACTTTGACTCAAAAAAAACAAAAAACATACTCAACATGCTCTAAATTGACAGACTTTTGCACAGACAGGGTTACATTCAATACTATTGTACATGTGCAATGACAACAAAGATTGTTAATTATTATTACAAAGTCAAGGTTTTCTACATCTTACAGTAAAAACTATTTTTCAGCATTTGAAATATATGTTGAAATCTTGCTTCTTGATTAAGTGGTTAGATTCAAACATCTGCTTGTGAATGCCAATTACATCTGGTAAAATCAGGATCAGCACCAACTTACCAATATCTCTTTGCAGACATCTGCGGATTTCTTTGTATTTGCAACCTTTAGTCAACAAAAACAAAACAAAAAAGAGCAAAAACAAAACAAACAAGTCAGAAAAAAACAAATCAATATACGATGCAGTAAATACAGTAGACAAATTGTTTCACCTGGTAGTGGACATATTCCAAGAAACTGCGGGCACCCTACTATGGATAGAGGCAACCTTAAAGCCAATGAAAACCAATATTAGCAGAGTGATATTTGTTTGTGTCCATGTCAGCAAGAACACGTAGACATCCACACAGCTTTTAAATTGATCAAACTTACCAGGAGATGTGCAGTGGAGTCAGCTCCTCTTCTCCAACCTCATCATCAGATGAAGAGTCAAACTCGCTTGTCCTCATTTCTTCAGCCCCCCCCAAACAGCTGAGAAGCGACACACTAAAGTTCACTTACGTTTGGCAACTGACACTTTACCGCTCCTGATAATATTCAACAATATATCATGAATTATACCGTTTTGAATAATCAACACATAAATTCACATCACTGTAACGTCAGACATGCAGATCTTAATAAAAATTTCCATTGCAAAAACCAAAATGTAATATATTTACTGCCATAACAAGCTTGCTGTAGTAGGCTTTTTGTTTTCAAAAAGGCTAGGCTCCCTGCTTTTAGTTGAAGAGTTTTCCAGTGTCACAATGGATTTTTTTCAGGTGGTGACTAACTGTGTTGAGCATTATCAAAACCCACAGTAAAGGTAATAAATATGTGTAATCATTTAGCAGAACTCTATAAATGATATTCAAACATAATGCAACTGCCCTGATATTAGGCCTGCCATTATTAAGGCATTAAAGAGGTTTATGAAGAAGTCAGGTTAATGTATGGATATAATTTCCTTAGGGATTAATAAAGTATTCTTATTCTGATATATGATTCTCTAAGAAGGCTTCAAACCAATCCTTCGGCCTCAAGGTAAACAAAATATCTACACACTTGATTCTCCAATATTTTGAAGGTATAAAATTTCCGATAAATATAAAGTTTGATTTATTATGAACATTATTATCAGAACTGACGGTTTATTTCACATCGAACCCAGCTAACGCTAGCTGTGCAGCTCATATCAGAACACGATAACAACAAGACCAAAATTAAATAAAACCACCATCTTACTGTCGCCCAAAATAAACAGAAAGCTCTGTAGCTTTAAGGAAATACATGTCTGTGAGTAAATATTCAAAATATCTGAGTAGTTTTCGTGATTTCTCACCAGTCATGCGATCTTCCTCGCGACTGTTTTGACAGCCCTGTGAATCTGTCGGCAGCTGCAACAATTTAAAAACTCCATGAAGCACGCAGCCAATCAGATTCGAGCAATGACGCTTGGCCACACCCCAGGGCAAAACAAAACAGGGGCTTGTGCGTTCGATTTAACCAGAGGAGTCATCGAGGCGGGCGGAATAAACATACGACTAGAAATTACACAAAATCGGATATTCTTAGAATTAAACAGACTGGGTCTTACAGGGTGGGGTGTACAGTATATACACATATAATATTCCCATACTAATGTTCATATTTCAGTTAAGCGTATTTTCGTAATGTATTCTACACACAATACAACAAAGCAGGCATTTCAAAACGTATTTCTCAAGAAATGGGGTAGGTAAAAGAAATTGTGGCCATTTTCTGCATTGTGGTGAATTCTTGTGCGCCAATTTCTGCATCAATTTAACGAGGAAATGTTGTTATTTACTTACTGTAAAACACACACAACAGGCACCAGGTGGCAGCCAGGTGCGCGAAACACATCATTTTCGTGCTCTGTGCTATGTCAAACTTTATTGTCCCTTTTAAACGAACAAACAGATAAAAATTTGTAATTTTTCCATTTACATATTGAAAACCCTTGGACGTGTATTTAAGTGTCATGCCAATAAAATATAGGCATTACAACAATTTAAATATGTTTAATAAATTGAAAAACAGAGCACATTTGCACAACAGCACCAAACGGGCAATCCACTATGAAGCAACACTTGCTTCATAGTTCACTGAGCGTCACGCAGGACATCTGCTGTCTGCACAGAGCAGCACACAGAGCCTCACGACCCTTCACGCTGCAAACCAGTTCTGACGTTAGAACAGCAGAAAAGCGGAGACCTGGAGGTTTTTAGGATTTACTGGACCTCTTTCGGATGTCTGAAGAAACACTGTTGAGGAGCTCTGACTAAGGTGAGCTGCTTTAGCCTTCTTTTACATTGTTTGCTTCAATAATCAGCTTTTCTCTCATGCATTGTGAGTGGTTTGATTGATGTTTGGACATCCCTAACATGTATATGTGTTCATAAAAATGATTTTTTTTTTTTTTTTTTTTTTGTTTCTGTAAATCACAGTCTGGCATCCTGGAATAAAAAACCCATGATGTGCATTATTTCACAGAATTAGAAATAATTGTAAGGCTATAATGAATCTCTATAATAAAGTGATCGTATCTGGTTTATTTGATATTTAAAAAATGAATCCAATGCATGTTTAATTTGTCTTTTTTTGATGATCCCTGCCTCTCCTTCTGTCAGCAGACTTATAAGGAGGGATCTTGGCTCCTGCAGCCATTTCCCCTGCAGGGCTGAGCTCTTTGGCTGGCTTGCCACTTCCTTAGCAGAGGGACTGCTGGCAGGGGCAACATCTGAGCAGGTACCACAAACAAACAAGATGCAGAAGTCATTAAATCAGAATAGGTTTAGTTTGCTGAAAGAGAGATAGACTGACTTGCGTTGTGTGCTTGGTCTCCATCTGAGTTTTTTTGGATTATGTAAATCAGAAAGATGACTGTGAAGACAAGAGTAGACGTTTTTTTTCTCAGCACAAACTCTGTCAAAATCATTGCTCTGGTCTTGTCTTCATAATCAGCTTTCTGAGTACTGGAAAAATCAGAAAACTCATATGGAGTCGCACACAGTTTGTGCACATTAATCAGTGAGTGTCAGCAAACACACTGATTATTAATGTGTTTGTGTTTGTCTCCCTGCACAGGTCATGAAGCCTCAGGAGGCAGAGCTTGTTACTGAAATCTCCAAGGTATGCTGAACCTTCCCTCATCAGCCAGCCTGGATTTGTGAGACATATTAGTTGAACTTTGATGACCAAAATAGCGTTTAGACGATACTATGTCATCCCCTCCAGTTACAATGCATGGTCTCGGAGCTGAAGTCGGGGTTCACCAGCGCTCTGCTGGAGCTCAGTCAGATCCAACATGGAGACACATACCTGAGAGAGGAGCTGGAGGAGAACAGGAGGAGCTGTCAGAAAAAAGCTTTAAGGCTGGAGGCTCTAGTCGACTCACTGAGGGTAAGACTTAAAAATTAACCCGAAGGGTTTCTCATATTTCTCCGCAAGTGATGATGCTCAGCTACTTCTAGATCGAAAGCTCAGCGTCAGTGCTTTGTCAACTACAGGAGGAACTCAGTGTGATGAGGTGTCAGATCGTGCAGCTGTACAGCAACAGACACAGACCTCAGCAGGATGGAAAAAGCTCCACATCCAAGCAAAGAGAAAGGTACACATGTACCACGACCCTGGAAGAATGCATTGCTATTGCTGACATACCTCGGTGTAAAATTCAGCATGGTATCATTAAAGCACAGCTCAGATGATTTTTTAGCCTCGAACAGTCCATCATTAACCTCATCCTTACATCTCTTCTTTGCCTCATGAGTCGTTTGGACCTTTATTAGTCAATGCAAGCTCATTTCTCCAACATTTTATCCATAGGAGTAACACCTTTTTCCAGTTTTGCAAACGTTGAGTTATAAAGCAATTCGATACGTGATATGAATGCACAGTAGAGACTGTAAACATTTTTAGGTAAGATTGTAAGTAGTAAATGCTGTCATTTGTCCACTGCTGTGCAGCAGCAATCCAGCTGAGCCGGAGCGTGTACAGCATCAGTGTGATTGTTCATCTGCTCCACCTGCCTGTCTGTCCAGAGGAAAACTGCTCCTCCACTGTTTCCTGCAGGGCCTCAAAGCCGGTCTCAGTGAAGGCACAGGTGAGTTCACACATCGCTTGTATAGATGCAGAGTATTTTTTTTCTTCTTCTGATTTTGCAGATTCATCATCCATTTCTTTTTTCTTTGGGTTTTACAGATGCACGCCATCAGGTCACGATGCAGCTCCTGCACTCTGAGTGGGAATATGTGTCAACCTTAAACCAGCTGTACGACAAATACAAGACCCCACCGGCTCACCACATGACTGCAGAACCATAGTAAGTGCTGGAGAGGATTTGTGACCCTTTTTTCCACTGCGAGTTACAGAAGTTTCCATTTGTGGTAAAAGATACTGTGTATGCGTGTGTGTTTTCTGTGATCCAGTCAGACCTATTTGAAGTTTGTGGAGCAGCTGTTACAGCGCCATCTGCTCTTCAGAAATACACTGCAGGAGCGGTTATCAGCTGAACACTGGAAATCTCTGGTTGGAGACATCCTGGTGCAGCTTATTGGCCACAACGATGTAAGCCTATGTTCTGTTGTGATGTTTTTATGATTTCAGTCTATCTTTCATTTCCATTGATACGCAGGTTTTCATATTCTTCCTCATTTGTGTTGTCCAGACAGCTTTTTCAGACATGTACCTCGGATACACAACGACCCTGGCGTCATTCCTCTCACTTGAGTTCAAGAGACTCAATCATCCTGACAAGAGTCAAATTTTGCAGGTATTTCAAGAGATTTACCATTAACATTGTTCAGCTAAAATCCACCAAGGACACCAGAAAGATGCTTTGTGTCTTGTTTTACAGGGCAGCCAGATGGAGAGAGAGGAAATGAAACTGCTCTCCTTGCTGTTGGCACCTGTCGCGCGCATACACAGCTACCTGAGTCACATTCAGGTGAGTCAGCAGCCAGAGCAAATCCAGTTTTGAAGATCTACAGATACTTTCAGTGTATTAATTTAAGTTAATTTAGTAAGGATTTGACTTGACAGCTTACTCTTCCTTCTCCAGAACCTCTTGCAGTGGACTGGTAAAGAGCATCCTGACTGCAGCCTGTTGTTGGGAACTGAGCGAGCTCTGAGGAGCATTTTATCCCGCTGTCATGTAATTCTCGAGGAAGATGTCCGGTGGGAAGAAGGAGAAGTAGATGGACAAAGGTGAGAGCATTATCAAAGATGTCAGATTATTTCTTTCAGATTTGGGTTGCTAATGTGGAAGTCTCACAGAGGACCTCTTTGCTAATTTTCATCTCCATGTTTTTATTTTTGGACTTTATTAGACTAGTTTTGCATGAATCATAGTTCAAAATATTATTGGCTGCCCGCTGTAAACAGGTGGTTGTGGTTATGTGCCCGAGATGATCGTAGTAAGGATATCCACTGTCATTCACATGATAAAGCTCCATGAGTAGAAAAACTGTCTAGAAACAAGCATTTGGTGCAGTGTTTTGAGCTTTTCGCTCACAGGGATTCCACATATGCTGACCTCATTATCTGAAACTTTTTCCATCATAACACAGTACCTTATATATGTGAGAAAATACAGAAGAGCACAATAGCTCCACCTGCATTTGTCTGCATTTAGAGTTTTGCAAGTTTTCTTGTTCTTTGCATAAATAGCACCTCTGATGCTGGGGCTGGCGTTTCTGCTGCAAACTGTTGCACGAGGAGCCAGCACACCAGAGAGTCTCAGCAGGCCAGGGAAGAGTCAAACGCTGCTGCTCAGAGGTCAGTGTCACCCGCATCGGACGTCAAACAATACAGCATGCACGAGAACAGCTGTGGCACAAAGTGTTGCTCAAAATCAAGCAACAGCCTATTTCAGTGGCATTTATCTGCAAAAATGTTTTGCATGTTTTTACTTTAAACTGTACAGGTTCACATTGCTGTGAAAAGGTATTGGAACCTTTCCTGATTTCCTCTTTTTGTTTGTTTTTTAGATATTTGTCACACTTACATGTTTCAGATCATCAAACAATCACATTTTAACACTAGACAAAGATAACCCAAATAACCACAAAAATTAGTTTTTAAATGATGTTTTCATTTATTAAAACAAAAACCCCAAAACAACCCCCCCCAAAAAACAAACAAACAAAAAAACAAACAAAAAACAAACAAACCCCAAAACAAACAAACAGACAAACAAAAAAAAACCCACCCCATCTTGATCATCCCTTAGACTTCTGGGAAAATATTCTATGGACTGATGAAGCAAAAGTTTAACTTTTTGGAACATCTGAGTCCTGTTACATGTGGTGTAAAGCTAACACAGCATTTCATAATAAGAACATCATCCAGCCAGTCAAATGTGATGGTGGTAGTGTGACAGTCTGGAGCTGCTTTGCTGTTTTAGGATCTGGAAGACTTAATATCAGCTGATGGAACCATGAAACCTGCAGCAGGTCAGCTGTGAATGGCTAAAAAACCAAAACCACCAACAACAAAAACAGCATGAAACGTTTGTAGTGCCCTAGTCAAAGTTCAGACTTGAACCCAGTGGACATGCTGTGGCTTGATGTAAACAGGCTATTCATGTTTGAAACCCTCCATTGTGGTTATATTAACACAATTCTGCATCAGAGTGGGCCAAAATTCTTCCACAGTCATGTGACACTCTTATTGCCAGTTATCACAAATGCTTGTTGCCAAGGGTAGAACAACTAGTTATTAGGTTTAGGGTGAAATAATCTTTTCACATAGGGTCAGGTAGATTTGCATAGCTTTTTTCTCTTAATTTTTCTTAAAAAAAATTGCATTTTGTCATTTTGTCTAATGTTAAAATCTGTTTGATAATTTGAAACATTTCATTGTGGGAAATACTCAAAGGAAAAAAAAAAAGACAATATCTTGTTAGAGCACGCTACATGAGTACCACGCAGAGTGCTTTCTTCCAGTGGATGTAGATGTCATGGTGGGATCATCTTATTACTTTTGCCAGCAGAGAAGAGCAGATAGCTGTCGGCCTCAGCAATGGCGTGAATGGCTGCCAGTCAATGCGTGTGGAGTGTTGGTCCTGCAGCCCTGTGAGAAGAGACCGAGCCCTCCTGAACCAGCCGGCCCATGACTGTGGACATGCCTACTGCTCCCTCCTCACTCCAGACACAGCAGGATGGGGAGACAACAGCGACTCAGGCCAGGGCACCTTCAGCCAGCCCACGGGGAAAGGCACCAACGAGCTAGAGGCACCTCGCACGAGCCACAGCCTGGAAGACTGTGAGACAGACCCCGATGACACCTCTGCCTTTGACTATTCCTCAGTCACCTCATGTAGCCCTGATGGCACTCTGCGCAGAGAGATGACGGGTAGCAACAGCGGGGAGGATGAAGAGGAAGACAGCCAAGTGCCAGTGCTGTTAAAGCCCTCATACAGTCAGCAGCAGCAGGTCAAAGAGACACCAAGAGAGAGGACTGTGTGTCTGAGGTGGCAGATTCCAAGACTGACCCCTCACCCTCCTCTGAGGAACCCATCAGGACCCCACATGGACGGGCCAACGCCGTGTCTCGTCAGCTCCTATGGGAAGAGGTTAGTCAGCGTTAGAAAGGGATCGCCTCCTCTTCACCTGAAAAGTGCCTTCAGGCCAATCTGGGATGATCCGTCAAAGCAGGTATTCACTTTTAATTTAATACACCTTTCAGTGCTGTTTTTTTTTGCAGAGTTTGTTCCTTCCAGGTGGTATAGTGCTGCAACAGCTCCCACTGCGATCATCTTATTCTTTATTTATGTGGAAAATGCTATCAAAACAAGCTTTGATATTCTGCACATAGTGACCTCAATCAAATAGGGGATCAGAAAATTCTCTATAATGTCTTAACGATTTTGCCATTTAGAAAATCTGTTTGCGAATATATCAATATCAATAGTCAGACCATCGATCAAATCATTCAGAACTGTCAATTTGTTTGGGTGTCTTACCTAAACAGATGTTAAAGACAGTCATCTGAGGCATCATCGTGAAATGGTGGAGAATTGTTTTGATTTGAAGTATCTCCAGATACCACATGACTGATTCTCCAGCCTGTTAATGCTTTAATATGTACCTGCACTTCACGTGTCTTCATGACGCAGGCTGATTCAGCCCCAGAGAAAGACAACAGGCAAGGTTTCATTCCGATTCAGGCTCCAGCGAGGCAAAACTTTCAGAATTTCAACCCGAGCAGAGAAAATTTGAGGTAAGAGCATCAAATATGTGATACCAGTGAACCTTTCTCCAAGGCAAGTTGATCAAACATGTCCGGGGAAATTGCACTGCGATTATTTGCGATTGAATGAATCTAAATATGATCACTAAGCTGACTGTCCTAACACATCTCCCATCTCTTCAGGACAGGGCTGGCTCAGCAGCGAGTGAACCATGCAACAGCAGCCACGAGCAGTGGAGGATTGTGGGATGACAGTGAGGACAGCGAGGGACCATGCAGCACTGTTTGATGACTGCCATTTAAAAAAATAAACTTTGAAGTTACATCCAAAACCTGAGCACAAGCATTTTTCCACAAGGCCTCTAAAGCCGTGAAGTGCATGAATGAGCAATGAGCAACTAACAATCAAGGACTGTTTTTGGATTTGATGTTAAATTAAAGCTTGATTGAGCTCTGCAGAAGTCTTTGTTCTTTATGTCTTGTCTTTTCAGGATTACACTTTTTTATGTGGGCAGGATCACGCTTGAGCCCAGGTTCAACTCACTGCGGAAGAGAAAGAAAAAACAAAAAGCAGCAATAATCAGATGTTTCATCAGGATTTAATGCTTGAAAGACTTTAATGGTCCCAATGAGACAATTGAAACAGGTTGCATAGCTAAAAAATGATTAACTAAAATGTTTACCTCTACTTTAATATTTACCTAAAGTCCTTTACTACATAAAAGAAAACAAGTCTCACTGACCTGCTAATATCTGTGGTCTTTTACTCAAGTCTTGTACAGCGCTGTAAACCCTTGGCCTTCTCTTAATGAGCTTCATGTGCTATTTGAAAACTGTTAGAATTCATATTATGGCAAGAACCAATCAGCTACTTAAAGAGAAACGACAGTCCATCGCTACTTTAAGAACTAAAGATCATTCAGTCCGTAAGACTGCAAAAACTTTGAATGTGTCCCCGAATGCAGTTGCAAAAACCATCGAGCGCTACGATGAAACTGTCTCGCATGAGGATGGCCCCAGGAAAGGAAGACCAAGAGTCACCTCTGCTGCTGAGGATAAATTAATCTGAGTCACCAGCCACAGAAATCGCAAGTTAACAGCACCTCAGATTAGAGCCCAGAGAAATGCCTCACAGAGTTCCAGTATGAGAGGAATCTCGACAGCAACTGTTCAGAGGAGACTGTGGGAATCAGGCCCTTATGGTCAAATAGCTGTTAAGAAACCATTACTAAGGAGAAGCAAAGAGCAGAAGAGATTTGTCTGGGCTAAGAAACACAAGGAATGGACATTAGACCAGTGGAAATCTGTGCTTTGGTCTGATGAGTCCAAATTTGAGATCTTTGCTTCCAGTGGTACTGGTACATTGCACAAGGTGAAGGGAATAACGACTAAGAAGAACTACCTCCAAAGCATTTAATCTTTACTTAGATCAGTGGCTAGATGTTTAAAACTTGGACAAAAATGACAGTCATGACCAAACACATCAAAAGTGGTTTTGAAATGGATCAAGCAGGCTAACACTAAGCTTCTAGAATGGCCTTCCCAAAAGGTACATGCCAGGAACCCAACCAATTTAAATAAATGATTTCAATTCCTTCAAGAAGGATGATCAAATATCCAAACAATTATGTCAGAAGCTTGTTGGTGGCTACAAAAAGCATCTGATCAAGGTGCAACTTGTTATGGGACATTTCACCAAATATTAGTGGGGCGGAGTTATGAGTGTATTTGAGTTCAAATACATAAAAATCTCAACTTCTGCACCTAATTCTTGTTTTTTTTAACAACTGTACCCATTATTTAGTTGCTGTATAGTATAAAAAAATCCAGGATGAATGAGAAACCATGTCGTAACAAATTATATTGGTAAGTTCTCCCAGAGAGGCAGACACAACTAACAACAAATTATCATTTATTGAGATTATAGGTGGAAAATTCAGATAAATAAACTGCACCACAAGTTAAAAGTCCAGCTGTCTTTCTCCAGATCTCCACAACACAAATGTTTTTCTGTACCACTAAAGCAGTGTTAAAGTGAGGTGGCTCACGCAGTATTCTATCACTCATAGTTTTTTACATATTACAAACTTACTGCCTGTATCCTGCGTTGTTCATCAGATGCCACCGGAGGGCGACAGAAATACCTAAAAAAAAATAAAAATAAATCACATGTTTATGTTTACCTCCAGCTGTTTCACCATTGATCAAAAGGACGAGGCCACAGCTGTGAGCTGAGCAACTCTGAGTAAGATATCCCGCATGCGCTTTCTAACACTTCACTGTCACCTCACACAGATAGTCACCGAGACAGAAACACACTATTTTTTCCCTCTTGCGTGTGTGTTTGTGTGGCTCTGTGGGGAGAAAGTCAGTCACAAAAGAAAGTACTCAAACAGTGAGCGCACGCGGTCGACCTCCACCTCCGTTTTTTTCCTTTCATGGCTGATCTTTGAACCTCGTTAACTCCACACAGATCACTCAGAGCACAGCAGCGGAAATTGTAGCTCTATAATAATTTAGGTAACTGGATAAAACCACGATATCTCCGACCCTGGAATGGATCTGCCTTTGCGCTGCGTGCGGTTTCCACGGACAGCCTAATTCTTATTTCCTGGAGGATCAGTGAAATGCTTTGAGTAAAGCAGAAGTAAAAAAAAAAAAAAGAAAAAATTTATGTCCACTGGAAGAAACCACATCGCTTAAAAGTAGAAACTACATCGCTTAAAAGTAGACAATGTTGAACCTCATATGTTTTCTAACGTGCGTCTTGGCTTTTATCACAACTTCCCAGAGTGTGCGTGGGAATGTCACTGATGGAGACGCGTTTTTGGAGAATATTATCCACTACTATGGTGAAAATAATTCCATTACAACAACGAATCTTGAAGATTTACTGCTGTTGATCTCAGCCAGACGATCTGACTTAATAAGTAAGGAAAATCCACTGGAAGAGCAAGAGGTACAAACGTATTCTATTTACTATATACTGCAGTTTTTATTATTTAAACTTATTGATCATTAAAGTTGCTTACGACCAAGAATGTTTCTCTGGGGCTTACAACCATACACTATTTGACCTTGCATGTAATAAATCCTTGAAATATTGTGTAGCAATGATATATGAGTATTCTTATAGTGTAATTACTCATTTCTTACCCCCATATATGCAATTAAAGAACATTTTAACCTTTATTTTATTACTTTTTATGATTTGTTTTATTTATTTTACATTTTTACTCAATTCCTCAAAGTTTCTCCATGTGCCATATGGTATCATTTCTGCCTTTAAAAAGACTCTAAATGACCTTAAACTTTCATTACTGAGCAGAATTGTCTTCAAATATTTCTTTACTGCATGTCTCTTCTGCCACTTATAATGAAAGTTTTAATTACACAGCATATCCAAATACATGCATTACAAAGGGCTTCAGAAAAGAAGCTGGTAAATTTATATTTAAATGCATGAAAATTATGTCTAATAACAACTTTCTGTCCCTCAGTGTCTCTCTGCAAAGCAGATCTTATCCCAGTTTGGCTACAATAATGTCAGTCAGCTGACTGTGGAACATCTGGAGAAGATCTGCCCTGCTGTGTTGACCCAGGTGCTGCTGCCTTCCTGCCCTTACATTGCCCCCGAGGAACTGCTTCATGTGGACTACTCTGGTGAGCCAAATCATCCCAACGTGTCTATTTGTCAAGACCTCTGTAAATTAAATAATTTGCCAGGGTTTGCTTGTTTACTTGAATTGGGTCAAGAAAATTTTTGTGGACAGTCCCATTTATGGTGGATGATTTTTAAAGCTGCTGTTGATGGGGTTTTTTTTCTTATACTGACCCTGATAAAGAAAATGTGGGACGTTCTTGATTCTGATTGCTTAGAAAAGGTTTGAGAATGGTAATAATAATTTATTCCTGCTGGACAGTGCAGAAGAAGAACGTTGTAGTTGTGAAGCTATAACGCGCCACATTGTCGGACTCACGGAGCCACTGACCTCGCAGATATCGGCCATATCAACAGTCCTGCTCAGTGCTGTTGACGCAGTTATAGCCAACTGTGACTGTTGTTCAGCATGTTGTTCCCGAATCATGCTGTTTCCTCTGCTGGCCTAAGAAGAATTTCTCTCAGGCAAATAAATAGTAATAGTATGTTTTAAAATCTCGAAATAAAAGAGGCCTGGCACTGAAAATAAGAAAATCTATTCACCATTAGATTACATTTAAGAAAAGTAATTTGGGCTCACATTAAAATAATAACTTATATCGTCATATTTCACTAAATAACATTATTGCTGGTCTAATAACAATGTCTGGCACATTTATTGAAGTTCTTTTAAAAAAAACTGGCAATGCTCAAAAACAATAAAACACACACATTTGCAGATGGTGTTGCAAATGCATTTAAGAAGGTATATTTATTTCTGCAGGCGAGTTTGGTTAGCTAGGGTTTAATACTGCAGTGTTTCACAGGTATTTACCTGCACATTCCAGGTTCTTGTCACATTGCCAGGCCCCATTTTAGTAGGTATGTTGGAGGTATCGAGGCTGCATTTAAGAGTCTAGAAAGAAGTAAAAACCTTGAATTCTTGAGAACCTTTTCTTCTCGTTTTGTGCCGTGACAGTGTGGGGTTATGGGTTTCTGGCCGTTACTGTGATCAACCTGGCATCCCTGCTTGGTCTCCTGCTCATCCCGTTCATCAAGAAGTCTTATTTCCCCAAAGTGCTGACCTACTTCATTGGTCTGGCCATCGGGACACTTTTCTCTAATGCTGTTCTTCAGCTCATACCAGAGGTTTGTAAATGGATGAGTGAGTAAAATTAAGCTTGTCACTGTTTTTTTGAGAGATGTTTAATTGTTTCATAGAATAATACCTATGAATGCACACACACACTCTAGAAGTCTTTTCTGCACCACTGACATTCTCCGTTTATTCCATAGGCCCTGGGGTTTGATCCTAAAGTGGATCACTATGCGACAAATGCAGCTGCAATATTTGGAGGGTTTTACCTCCTGTTCTTTGTGGAAAAGATACTGAAATTATGCCTCCGGATGGACCACGAGGTAAGATAACAGTGCAGGAAGTGTCTCAGGTTCAAGGCACTATAATGTTGTCATTCCCTCCTGTTTTACAGTATGTCTGTTTTATTGGATAATTTGATCACTCTAATAACACTTCAAGGTAGTCATGTGTACATAAATCATTTCTTATCAGAAATGACACGCGAGATATTGAAGTTCAGTTAGGTGCATGTACAGGTTGGACAGTGACACAGTTTCTGCAGTATGTGCACATTACAGTGACTAGACTGACTGTTTTAAAATACACTATGATGATGTAGTGAGGCAAAGCTGCAAAATAAAAAATGTGTCATTGTCTCATTATTCATGGATCTAACTGCATGCTGACCTTATTATTTGAAACCCGGCCCATGTGTAATCGTATATTTAGGGCACATTTAGGGCAAAAGTCCAACACTGAAATCTTTATCTTTGTGGTCATCCACACGTGATCACTCAAAGAGTGTTCAAAGAGCAGTCCAAAAGTTGTACAAAAGGAGAAAAGATGTGGAAAATAACAAAGTGGTAGTATGCAAAATCGAAACTAGAAGAAAAAGAAAACATGAGGAAACCCACCAAAACCATAAATCATGACACAGATAACAAGTAAACGCCTAAAATAGCCTAAAAGTTATGAGTTTTTAGGTTCCTGAAGTGGAAAAGGCTTCTTTAACCTGAATTTGATGTCTGTCTTTTTAGCACGGCCACAGCCACTTCACACTTTCAGAGACACCTCAGGAAAACTCTATCCACAACGGAGACGTAGTGGCAAAAAAGGACTCCATCATTTTAACCGCCATCACCACCGTCGCTACAGACAAGAGCAGCCCAATCCTAGATACGAACGTTCAAACTTCTCAGGTAACATTTGACACGTGATTGCTCTTTAACAGCAGAATAAACTGCGCAGGTTTGGAAACCAACAGGTATCAGCTCCAGGTCACATCAACCTATGGAACAATCAATTTTATAATCAAAGACATTTTATCTAGAGTAGCTCAAATGTTTTGTTTTTATCAGCTTATGATAAGCTTGTCAATCTACTGAACCTCCGTTGAAATTATATCTACAGCATGTGTTTAATTGATAGAGACTTGCTGTCCAGCAAATTTTGCTATAAAAGACACACCTCACAGGAAGCAATCATGATCTAGATGCTGTTAGGATGTGTGATATGCATAAATAAATTGAAAAGGTAGGCAATAATCAAAGATAAAGCAGGAAGCGGTAGCGCTGACATTTAGTTTTTTTTCCTGGAGCCGTTTATTGAGCTGTTTTCAGGCTGATTGGCGCGTCTGTTAATATTTACCAACATTTCTTGTGTCATACGGAGGCCAAGCAAACAGACTTGCTGATGACAAGAAGGGACCGAGCAGCGAAACCAAGCTTCAGGTCTTTCCCCTCGGTCTAAATGCTGGAATTGTCAAAGGAGCACAAAGACTCCTTGTGTGCCCACTGCTAGTAAAAGGGGTTTATTGTTACTGCAGAATGTCTTTAATCAAATCCCAAAGGCGCTGTTTGTGTCCGCATGTTCTCAGGTTTCCTATTAACAGCACGCGTGCCATTATATGTGTAAGCGAGGAGTTGTGTGAGTAATGCAGTGCATCCACTTAGAGAAAAAATTTCCTGTTTTCAATTAATCAGTATTATTCTGTGGGTTAAAGATGAAGACTCTTTCATGATTAAAGCCTTTAGTAGCATCTTTATTTTTGGACTTTCTAGCTGCGTTACTCTTTCTATGACTGTGTAACTATCGCTCAACCTTGAGATCCAACTATTAATAGGCTGATAAATTTCTTAGAAACACACGTTCATTTAGCATTATGTCCATGTTCTGTGGTAAATGTCGTAAGAACTGGATGAAATCGTTTAATATCAAGATTTGTGTGTAGCCTTTACAGTGGATTGCAACAACATTGGCATTAGCATCATAATTCAGTCAGAATTTAACATCCCAAACTAAGATGTCAAACTATATTAACGCTTAGTTTACTTTTTATAATTATCCGAAACATTCACCAGCAGGGGGCAGCATTTTCCTGGTGGGTGTGTTTAGTCTTTGATATGACTTTATAGCTATCCTCATTTCCTCAAAAGACTATGGCAGGCTTGTAAATAATAATAATAAGTTGTGTTGTTGTTGTTGTGTTCTTATTCATGTGAGGTTCTATTTATCTGATCCTGTTAGAACAAGATCATTTTTATTATGTCATGATAATATAAAACCTTAGAATTGAAAGAGGATGTACTTTCCTCTCACCGTGAAAGTATGTGATGTAGCTACATGTTGTCTTTCACACTCACTATCAAAACACAATCAGGCATTAGTCGTAGCCGTGTATATGTAACTTGTCCTGCCACTCTTCCAGGACGTCGAGGTGCCTGATGTCATGTGCCACTGGTTGCGGGGCCAGCGCATCCGCAGCATCAAGACTGTGGCGTGGATGATAACTCTAAGTGACGCACTCCATAACTTCATAGATGGTCTGGCTATCGGTGCTTCCTTCACAGTGTCTGTCTTGACAGGGTTCAGTACGTCCACTGCCATCGTGTGTGAGGAGTTTCCCCATGAGCTGGGTGAGTGATAAGTAGCGGAAAATCAGTTTCAGCCCCCTCATGAGTCATTCCAAACTCTGCTGTGCAGCCAAACTTTGCATTGAATGTGCCTGTACATCCTGTATCTATGAGCATGTAGAGACAAGCTGCAGAAGTGCCCCAAGAATACATGTTCTTAGAAATAATGGAAAATATGACTTGCAACTAAAAAACTTCAGAAAAGACATGAGTGGAAGGAACATGTATATATTTACAGTTAGAGTTCAAACTTGCTTTCTGGGTATAAAAATTAAAATAAATCTTTTCATGAAATATACTGTAGCTCGCTTTAAAGGGGGAAATGTGACTAACAGACAAGACAGAAAGAAAAAATGTTGCTTTAAGTATAATGTTCAATCTGCTTGTGTAAAAGAGCTATTTTTTCCTCTCAAGGTGACTTCGTCATCCTGCTGAATGCTGGAATGAGCATCCCGCAAGCTATTTTCTTCAACCTGTTGTCAGCCGTGTCGTGTTACATCGGCCTTGTGTTTGGCATCCTGCTCGGCAGCAACTTTGCCCCCAATGCGATCTTTGCCATTGCAGGAGGAATGTTTCTGTACATCGCTCTGGCGGACATGGTGAGTTGAGTTCTCTTGATGGCAGATACAAAAAAAAGCAGAACCAACATTTATTTAGTCAGTCACTGGACTTCCCCAACATGTTCGAGGCTTCCACTCTATTAAATTACTGATGGGTTTCATGGTTGTATGCATGTAGCTTTTTATGATCATTCAGCTCCATTGTCTTTGTTTTACAATGCACAACTTTGCAGCTTAAAATCGCTCGTGTTGAGTTTATCAGTGTTATTCTTAGAAAAAGTTGTGTGCTATCTGTGTGAAGCCTCCGATACCTGTAAACTCTGTGTACACTCCAAAATGGAGCATTAAGACAAACATTTCATGTGAATTAAAAGTAGAGAACATATTGGACCTATCTTTAGCAGATACTGGAGAGACTGTCAGCTGTGAATGGTCTGATAAAAAATTCAGTATGCCAGCTTATATAATATGATAATATATGTCAGTTACACTCTGTGACCACTATGTTAGGTACAGCTGTTCAGCTGCATGTTAACATCATGTCGAAGCAACTTGATTCATTTAGGATCAAGAAAGGACTGCTGAAGTTTAAACCCAGCATCTGAATAGTGATTTAAATTACTTTCGATGGTAAGAGTTTTGCAGAAGGTGCTGATTTACTGGGATTTTCCTCCACAACCATCTCTAGCATTTAAAATAAAATACCTTGTTGATATCAGAAATCAGAGGAGAATGCTAAGCGTTCTTCAAGTTGATAGTAAGGTGGCAGTAATTCAAAACCAAGGTATGCAGAAGAGCTTCTCTGATAGTCTTTAGAAACAAAAGGCAAAATGAAAGAACAGGAAACTGAGCCTGCAGTTTGCGTGGGCTCACCAATATTGGACAATAGAAAGAAAAATCTGGTTGGAAGAGCATGTCAACAACTTGAAAACAGTGAGTTTTAGCACATATACAACGTGAAAACATGGGAAGGTGAGGGAGATCATTTCTTGACTCCTTAGTACCAAGTGAGCATTGTTTAAACATGGCAGACTACTATTGCCAACCATGTCCACCCCTTTATGACCACAGTGTGTCCATTCTTATGATGGCTTCTTTCAGCAGGTTAATGCACCATGTCCCAAAGCTCAGATCTTCTGAAACTAGTTTCTTGATCAAAACAGTGAGTTCTTTGTACTCAAATGTGCTCCACAGTCAGAGCTCAATGTAACAGAACACTTTAAGGATGTGGTGGAATGGGAGATTCACATTATTGATGTACAGCTGTACAGCTACAACTGTGTGATACTGTTATGTCAATATGCACCATAATTTATGAGGAATGTTTCCAGCAACTTTGAATCTATGCCAGTTTTTCTGAAGGAAAAAGAGGCTGAACGGGTACTAACACCTAATACCTAATAAAGTGGCCAGCAATTATATATAGCAGTATCCTGGTAATATTCAAGTGTCGGTTTAAAATTAAGTCAAAAATACATATGTAATTAAAAGGTTCAGAAATGTGCATGACACCAAATTACCTTATATTTTCCTGTATTTCTGTAAGCTGTCAGTGCCTTTTCTACCTTTTAAGTTTGGTTAATTAAGGCCAGTGACATAAAAATATTCACTGCAGTATTCGGTATTATAAGTACAATGTGTTGTGTGAAGAACTTTGTTTTTGTTCCTGTTTTGTTAATCAACTCAAACCTTCAGCTGTTTCATGTAAAGGAATGTATTTAAGAAGGACAATTTATTTAGTTTTGGTTTTGGTCTTTTCATGGAATTTGTTAACAATGAGAAAACTTTCCTCGTTTCATATGAACCACATGAGAACAATATAACTGTAGCCATACAAACCTGAACATTTACACTTCTTCTTTTTATATTGTTGCTTCCCAAATCTAAACCTCAACCTTGCTAATTGCTATTCCTCATTTCAGTTCCCAGAGATGGACAGCATAGCACGGGAACAAAATAAAACTTCTACGAAGATCGTTTTCTTCCTGATCCAAAATGCAGGGCTGCTAACCGGGTTTACCATCATACTTCTGATCACCATGTTCGCAGGAGAGATCAACCTGGGCTAGAGGACACAGAGACACAAGCTGGAAATAAAAATAGATTCGAGCTGCTTCTGTTTCTGCTCACAGCTCACAGAGCTGGACTGCAAAGTAAATTTAAAGTGAAATCCTGATGTTAAAAGTTAAAACAATACTTTTCTACCTTTGTATAATCAATATAGTGGAAGTGTTTACTCCATAAAAAGGGAATACCTTTACATCGTCATGTATGAAATCTAGATGTATTTTAAGGAGACAATAAATTATTTTTTCAGTCTTCATGTATTGTGAACTATTTTATTTTTTTAACCTTTTCGGTGCGACACTGTAAACCAACAGTTTTGTTTCCCTTTTGTGGCAGGAAAATGAAAATGTTTGACCTCTCTGACCTTTTCCAGGTTGTGTTGCTGCGGCTGTATTTCAAACGTGCAGATTTCTTTTCGCTGCCCTTTCTCGTTTAGGGATTTAACTGAATGATAATTACACCAAGACTGAACTGTGATTGATATAGCAACTCTTTTAATACAGCAATTAATGTAGCACAATATAATCTACTTATTATGCTCCACTGGACAAAGACATATAACAAAAAAGCTTATCAGAACATGTTTTCTTACTTTTTTATGAGCTCTCTTCATTATCCTCAGGGTGACCTGACAATGGAGTGATTAGGACACATAAGACATGGGAGCAAATGCCTTCAGTGGTGGTTCCTGTTTAGCTGGGCTGTCTGCTCCCCTATCCATCCTCTAAATACCCTCATTTC
The DNA here is from genome assembly GCF_051167445.1 of Perissodus microlepis. Lineage (NCBI taxonomy): Eukaryota > Metazoa > Chordata > Actinopteri > Cichliformes > Cichlidae > Perissodus > Perissodus microlepis. The sequence continues at coordinate 14,974,680 of NC_140479.1, read as the reverse complement.
CCATCTCTCTTCACTGTCTTTGTTAAGTTAAAGCATTCAAATATTTTCAGAAATGAAATAAAAAGTGATTATCGTAATATGTGTGACACTTTGAAAAATAAATTACTTTGCAACAAAAATTTTTAAAAATGGTTTCTATATACAGACTATGAAATGATGAAATGTACAAAAAAATGCTGATTACATAAGTATAGGTGTATCTGAGGATATAAACAGTGATTGAGCAGAAGAATACTGCATATTAGGGCTATACATAGTTGATGTGTGAGGACATCTTAATTTTTTAACTCATGAAGGTGAGTCTTCAAAACAATACTCTTAAGCAGTAACATTTATATGCAGTGTACTTCTGAATCTGCAATACAACTTACACATCACAGAGAAGGATAGGGATACTTCCTTGTAATGTATCCTTGTAATGTAGTGAAGTTGTTTGGAAACGTAGCAGGAAACCTGGCAGTGCACCACTGCAAAACTGTGATATTACAATGATATTGCAAGTAAAGATTTAAACTTTACCCAACATTATAATAAGGTTAAAAGAGAAATACGCAATCATATAGGTATAACCCGACAGTTATGGTGTCCCGCTTTTGGAACAATATCTCCAAAAAGGCTGTAGCAACAGCCTAAAACAGTAACAGTAAAAATACAACGCATTAATATCAACCCTAAAACACTTTCACGCCAGCTTTCAAGGTTCTTCCGACGATCCCTGAATGCAGCACGGTAGACATGAGGAAGTAGTTTAGGAGCCAAGCGAAATGAAGGGCTTTTGACTTGGGGAAACTGAATTTACACTCCACTTTCAAGGACTGGCATAAAACAGGTAAGTCGCATTTATTTAGTGGTTTTTGTGAGTCATAAAATGTCAGAGCAAACTGCAGTCAAATCCTCAGCGCCTTTGTGAGGTTAGCACTGATGCTAGCTTCTGTTGGCTAATCTGGATTGTTTATTCACCTTTTCTGAAAGGACAAGACGAGTTTATTATGTGAACGTGTGTCCCGTCTAATATCTGGTCAAATAGCGGACAGTTAGCATTACTAAAGCTTATTTCGGTTTTGGGCTAACTCATGTGATGTGCCTTCAGGTGTGTTTAACGGACATTTCGATCAGAGATGAAACTGTTGAATTTTTAAAATAGCTTCCAACTCCAGCCACACCGTGTTTGTTTATTTATGTTTACACTGTTTATTCTGATGCATACTTTACGAGTTATTTAAGCCAGCAGGGTTTCTTAATCTTTGTGATGGTCGACATTTTCGCTTATATTTGCAAATAGACTACAGTTAACAGGATTTATAAAGGGGTTGCATATGAAATAAAGAAGAAACCTGTTCTGCAAGTGTCTTAATGACTCTGTTATTGTACTCACATTACAATAAATCAAGCCATACGATGGAGGATTTCATTATTATTAACATTTATTTCGAGAATAAAGTCAAGATGTGGAGATTGCATTTGTTGTTTCAAGTGCCACGGCTGTTTTACCCTGTACAATATGCCTTGTGCAGAAGAGTTAGTGAAACAACGTGATCAGCAGTGTCTTAAAGAGGTAAAGGAACAGGGCATTTGCATCACCGGTGTGCGACCGATAAATCTGCAACAGCTGTGTGATGCTGTCGTGTCAACATGGACCAAAGAAGAAGAATTAAGGGAATTCTAAAGGCAAATGGGTGTCTAACCCGATACCAGAAAGGTGTACGTAATAAAGCAGATGTTGAGTGTATTATCTCACTGAAATATATTGGTGTCTGTATTTTTAGGTTATAATTTCTGCAAAGACAAAATATATTTTTCTGGAAATTGAATTGCATTCAAGTGCTGATTAGATGTCTTTACTACCACTAATTACTACAGAAAATGATTGTTTTCGCCTGAGATAAAGAAAGCTTTTGTCAGAGTGAAAAAAGTGATTGTAGATTTGTTTGATCCCTGCTTGTATTTTGACATCTCTCATGTCTTTACCTCTGTGATTGAAAAGCTGAACGAGCCATGGACAACATTCAGATCCGGAAGTTTCATGATGAAGATGCTGATGTTGTGAAGGAGCTCTTCACCTTGGGGATGAGTGAGCACGTGCCTTCGTCCTTTGTGCACGTTCTGAAGCAGCCGCTGACCCAGATGGTCCTCATGTGCATGTTCTGCGCTCTCCTGACCAGCTCTAAGTCCTTCTTGCTTCCCGTCTTGGCCGTCACCTTCTGCCTGGCTGGAGCCCGGCAGATGGTCGTCTACATGTTCAACAAATACATCGAAGCCACGCTCAGAAAGGACCTCAACAACATCAGTGAGACCTACCTGAAAGGGAAAGACTCATGCTTTTGGGTGGCTGATAGCGATGGCCGGGTAGTGGGTTCGGTGGCTTGTCTTCCTGCTGAGGATGCTCCTGGTTGCTTGAAGCTGAAACGCATGTCGGTCCGCCGCAGTCACCGCGGGATGGGCATCGCAAAGGCGCTGTGTCGTACAGTGGCTGAATTTACTCGCGACAGGGGTTACGGAGCTGTAATACTGCAGACTTCTGTGGTGCAGACAGATGCTCAGAAGCTGTACGAGCACATGGGCTACAAAAAGATAAGAGAGTTTGTCGTTCCAGAGTTTCTTGCCAAAATCCTAAACTTCACCCTGCTTGAGTACAGACTTGATTTACAGCAGGACTGAAGAATGGACTGAATCAGATATAAACACTGACAACCATTTCAGGGCAGCAGTACAACACATTTATCTAGTTCCTCCACTCTGTGTTTTCCCAGCATGTATTTGATTGAGGCAGAAACACTCTGGACAGGTCGGGCATGGGGGGTTAAGATGGGGGGGGGGTGTTTACTCAACACTTGTAGAGCTGGTCCAGTTGTGTTTTCTCCTGTTTCAAACACACACAAGATCGTTACTGTTTTATTTGTGTGTAAAATAGTTGGTTCCACAAAATGTTAAAGTAGAAAAACTCAGCTTTTGTTAAGGGTTCTGTGTTGATTTGTCATTTTATTTAACTTCTACATGATTTTAACAATAAATGTATGCATCTGAACACAAAAGCTGCGATCACTTTTGCAGTGTTATTTCAAATCTGTTGTTTTTGCTCAGTTTGTGATGCATTGATCACTAGAGGCCCTTTTAGTAACTTGGCCACAACAATCTCTGGTGTCATTAAAATATTCATAATAGTTTGGTTATAAATTTCTCTCACTGTACTTTTCTGTGTTCATAATTCTATTAATTTTGACAAGATCTTTAACATCACCAGATGTTAGCCAGCTCCAAACAATGAGAGAGCCTCCACTGTTTTTAACAGATGGCTCTACACTCTCACTGTTGCATGTCTCTCCTTACCTCCTCCATATATGTATTGAAACATTTTCAAATTTGGAATAATCTCTCCATCACCTCCTTCGACCTGTTACCACTGATTTTCAGTCCAGTTCTTGTATCATTTGCCATACCTTATCCTTGACAGCCACTTTTCCACTGGTCGGGTACAAAGACTGGACTGAAAATACATGAAAAAGCAGTCAATGCCGACAGAAAACTTTAAAAGAGCTTTAGAAACCTTGAAGAAGTATTCCTCAAGGCCCTCTTAAAAATGTTAAGATAGTCTGGCTGCTTGGAGTAAAATATAGATAAGTGAGGGGTAGCTTAGGACTTTTGCACACTGGTGTGTAATGTTACAATGCATGCACTACTTCTGTTTTATCCAGAAATACACTCATATATGTACAAATCACTTAATACCTCTATGCATGGAAAACTACCTGAAGTCATCTTTATTTCTATGGTCCTCTGAGCAGAGTGTTGAGACTATAGATTGTACTGCTGGAGGCCCAAAAAGGAAGCTGACAGCTGTTCAGCCCAACAGTGTCTACTGTGAGCCAGGGGGAGGTTGTGGCCGCAGGGTGAAGAACCCAAACAGATATTTTGGGTCACTGCTTTGGTTTGAGTTTATTTTACATGCTATATGCCTCGCTGTAAATGACTGCCATCTCAATGATGCTCACCTGTGTCAGGTTGTTGTTTTATTCCTTAAAAAATAATTAAAGCTGTGAAGAGTATTTTTGTTTAATTTAAAATTTATACTTAAATTGTGATATAAGGTACTTTTGTACTTGCCTGTAATCAGGAAATAAGTACAAAATAATGCCACGATAAATAGCACAAAAATGACAGAAAAAGGCAAAATTTAAATTAAAAAGTTATTTCATTTTTTATTGATATAGCCTCAGTGTGTATGTGTTTAAACCGTGTCATCTTTGTGCTGCTGAGCTCGTTTAAATACTTGAGTTTTCATCGGGCCCCTGAGTTTGTGTCAGGCGGGCTGAGTCAGGCAGCAGCTCGGCCACCTCGAAGCGGATGTGTCCGGCCAGACCTCCATGGATGGATGTAGCCTGTCAGGGACGAAGCGGAGCAGTTAGCCGGATATTTTGACGTAAACAGGTAGGTTTTGGTGCATATTTATCATCTGACCGTCGGGGTTTTAACTCAGAATACACACACACACCTGTCTTGAACTATAAGCTTGTGTGGTTTCTTAATATTATCTCTTGGATATTATTTTTTTTTATTCATTTATTGAAATTGCCAAACGAAGCTAACGAACGTTGCTGCTAGCAGCTGATCAGGGAGTGTCTGCCTGACAGCTGACAGCACCAAATGTGAGCGTTAAAATTAAGGTTTAGTATTAGTTACAGCTGTTAAAATTAAATGTTCTCACATTAAAACGACTAATAATGAAGAACATGGCAAGTGTAATGAGCCTTGCTTGCGATTAAGGCGGCTGTGTCGATATCCAATCCTAAAGGGATGATTATTCTCGGTTAAATTAAATAATCTTCTAATCCGGATTGTTTTTCTTAATTTGTCTTCCAGTTTGGTTAATCTGTCGGGAGAAAATGTCCCGTAGGGCTTCAGCCACACCCATGCTGTGATTTATTATGATTACCAGCAGAAGCAATACGCAGAAATGTATATAGTTATTATTTTATTGTGTAGTAGTACCTTAATTCTTTCCCAGTAATACATGTATAAATAAGATATCATTGTATGTCCCGATTATTGCAGCAGAATTTCAGCCTTCAGTAGATTTTATACACACTAGATGGCACCAGATTACATATGTAAACATATGGTACAGACTATAGACATGCACACTATAAATACTTTATACCAGTTTATACTAAGGGTGCTTTGTGTTTTATGCACTCAAATCCTAATTGAATGCATACAGGGATGAAGTGCTGGCTTTACACAACTATTCAACTGATGACCTACTTTTCTTGTATGCATTGCTCAGTGATGAGACCATCCTGAATATCATTGACATGCAAGCATTACAGGCTGTAATTCCCCCAGTATTCTCCAGCAATTAGACACATTTAAAAACAGTGTTTGAAAAAAGGTTTGCATGGTCACATCTGCTGTTTTAATCTCACTTCAAATAAACTTGAGTGACACTGCTCAACTACACTGATTACAATTTAAATGTATAATTCAGTGACTCAAGTAAGTCCATTAATTATGTTTGTTATTCACATAAAGATTAATAAACCAAGCTAAAAATAATCACAGTAACCTCAATATTTCTTGACCTAAAATGAACAAATTATTTATTCAATTTATTTCAGTTAGTTTCTTTTCTTTAATGTAGTGTCTCCTTTTAAAAATGGTCACCTCTAAAACTACCTGGATGATGCTGCAGTTTCTTTTTCAGTCGACCGTCATCTGCTGTGTCCATATTGGCAAAATTTGTGTCATATAAGCCAAGCTTGTGCTAAATAAAAGCTGCCTTGGAGCAATAGTTATGCTCGTTTTTACCTTGTTGAGTGATATCGATTTGTTCCTCCCGGACAGAAAGACTGAGGTGCAGTATGGCTGTAATTTTCCTGCTTAAAATCCCAGAGTGTCACCTCTGTTCCTGCGTCCTTCCCGTTCGCTGGTCTGAATGGGCTCAAAGCAGCAGCACCGCCTCTTTCTCAGTTTCTCTTCCATCACCCTCATCTTCTATAAGGAGGACGAGCTTTGAATTAGGCTGTCTGCTAGTCTTTAGAGAGATAAGAGGCTCCCCTTCTCTATTTCTTCCCACAAATGCCCAACACCCCCGTTTTTTGGTTCTGCCTCCATCATTTGCATAAAAGGGTGCAAAGACACTGCAGAGGTTTGTTTTGTCCCTAAACATCCCCAGCTATCCCCCAGCTGAAATATTAGTCTGTGCATTGCATATATGGCTGGTTTTTGTTGTTATCCTGGCCCATGCTTTGTTGCTGAAGCTTTATATGTCCTGCATTATTTTGAAAGGAAAAATATTCTCTTCTCTTGAAGGCTTGGGTTCCAGCGTTTCTCATCAGCCTCTAAGCTGAAAGCTTTTACACAGAAACCCTGCAGCGCTTGCTTCCATTGCAAAGAGATGACAGCAGAGAAACAGAGAGGACTGGGAGTTGAAAAGCTCCAGCCATGCAGTTAGCAGATAAAAGAACTAATCCTTGCTCTGTGATGGGCCACAGTTTTAGGCTGGACCCCAATGCAACCTCTGCTGCTTTTTGCTTACAATGTGCTGTGTTATGGAGCATCACCTGGACCTTTTGTGTTCAACCACAATGAAACAGCAGTTGATTAACTTGAACTGTTTCACCTCCCACTGGATGAAAAATGCTTAGCACCTGTTTTTTTCTTGACTTTTCCCCCCTCCCAGTTCTCACTCTAGCAGATGAAAGAAAGTGGAATGCTTTGTAATAAAAAAAAAACACACAAAAAAACCCTGGAAATCCATTATAGGCTGCAGTGCAGCGAGAAATTAGGTTTAGTGTAATTTCAGCCTTTTCTTTTGATGTATTTACGACCCTGTATGTTTTTTTCCATTCCCTGACTGATTAATCATAACTTGAGTCAATATTATTAATTTTTACCTTGAAAGTCTGTGTTGCCGAGGCTGAAAGTAGCCTTTGATCAGTGCACTCATGATAAGAAGTAAAAAACAAGCCTGAACCTCTGCATCATCCTAAATAATGAGGGCATGCACGGGAATAATAGCTGTCTATTTTGAGAAGCATGTCTGCAGGCTTTAGGACCCAGCAGCACTGTCTGGGCCTAAACCACCCTCCCTCCTGCAGAAGCCAGCTTAGACACAGCACAGTGCAGTGCTGCCCCTCAGCTGATGCGCTCACAGCAGACCCAGCTTGGCTCTATTTTCCCCCCTCTTCGTATCGCTGCTGTTCGCCTTTGGCACCTTTAATCAGCGGGCTGGATTGGCAGCATCCTCCCCAGCAGAGACTTCCTGATATGGTGAAAAAAGCTCCCGCAGACTTTGGCTTGTGGGCAGCAGAGAGGCGGGACGGTGGAGTTTTGGGAGCTCGGGCTGTACTATGAGCAATAGGAGAGGGATGGTGTGATTCTGCGAGGAGACAGAGAGGAAGAGGGAGACGCTCGGGCAGCATCACTGAACCCCACTCCCCTCTCCTCGACCCCCTTCTGTCTGGCTGACGCTCTCCCCAATAACACGCTCTTTCAGTCAAGACTGGCAGTTTTGAGTGGGGGGCTCAGCAACCAGAAATCATGTCACACACTAGGAGGAATACGTACACCCGGGTGAGTGGATATATATACGCTCAAGGTAGTTGAATGAACGGTCGGAGTGGCGTTTAAGTTTGTCCTGCTCAGCGGCCATTGTTTCTGTAAGGTTTCTTTGATTTGTTTCACTCTGTCATCCCCTCCTTGTCAATTCCTGCCTTCAATAGGAGGGTTTCTAATCCATTTCACTGCTGCATTCCTCTGTCTGAATTGTCGCCTCTTTGTTCAGCTCAAATGCCCCTCCGGGGCAATATCAACATTGCTGCTGCGATGTTGAGAGCTTATACCTTTGCTATGACTTGACTCTGACGACCTGTGAACTAGTAGGTAGGTAGCTGGCTCGCTTTTTGTTATCAGCTAAACACACAATCCATGAGCCCAGAAGACTTCCTGTTTGTCATCCGTGTCTGAGTCAGGCGACTTTGCTGTCAATGGGAGGGATGACATCAGTGTGTGATCTTACATGTCAGCTTACTAAGCAAAAATAGCTCCTAGACTGTATGGATTTTAACTTATATGGAGGCGGTCTGTGGCAAGCACGCATATGGCAGTTTTTCTTGCTTAAATAAAACATCGTGCTGACAATCAGAAAGCTACATGCGTGTTTTTCATCTTATTTCAGCTTTAAAGTCAGTGCGAGCCTTGCGTGTATTGTAAGAGTAGAGTGGCACTAAATAATTCAGCACGCCCTCCTTGGGTCTTCTGCCTCCAGCACATGGCAAACGGATCTAAGCAATGACTGAACATCGGTGAATACATCATTACAGACTCGTTAGCTTTCAAGTTTTCATTATGACTTCAAGTATAATCCCCTGATGGATGTGTGATTGCAGATTGTTGAGCTGTGTTGCCCTGTGAAGTGCAACACACTGAAGTGATTTGACGCTTTAAGTAAAAGCTTTGAAGACTCAGCTGTGACGTAGAAACTGTGGAAGCATCATTTATTGCTCATGACTAGTTAAAATGTCTCGCTCCATGTTGGTCATGAATTATAAGAGGAGTTAATTAGACTTTAAACAATTAAGGGGATCCAGGCTTTGAATAAAAGCTGCCACTTAAGTGAATATCAGCAGTGGCTGTCTGACTTTATGTGTGAGGAGCTGTGGTTGTTTATAATAAAGATACATGTATGTAACTTTCATCCAGTGTGAGGTGAGTGCCTTTAAATCATTGAAACACCAACTTTATACTTTAAATATGTTTTTCAAGCCAGGGTTTTGTGACCATTAAAATTCTTGGAGTGATTGTGCAAAGCGCTGCTTACTTTACAGCATTCCAATGTATACTTTGCAAAGTTTCAGTGACCTTACATTAGGGTACTGATTGTCTAAGACCTTTAGGCATGTGGTTTAACCAGATTTTATGTTTTAATGTTTTCATGAATACTGAAACTCAAGAATAATGGACAATGTAGTGGAAGCTTCATGCTTTATGTGGAGCAGATGATCAGATTAGATTTTGAAGACCTAAAAGCTAACAAGTTCAAACTTATACCAAATATGTAGTACGGTAAGCCGCATGTTTGAATAAAGGGGTTTCCTTGAACACATGAAATTATAATCCAGTTAACAAAATGTGTGTCTTGGTCCATAAATCACATCAACTGTTTTTTAAGCTTTTGCTATCTGAAGAACAAATGGCAGTCCAGTGTACTTGTGTTGATTTCTTTTGAAGAGAGTAGACACCTGTTCATAATACGTTTTGCCTTTATTGAGGACCTTCACTGTAGACTTAGACGCCACTTTAATCACCATGCAGGCCAAAGAGGACATTAACTGAGGCTCACTAAAACAGGACTGGAAAACTTGTTCAGCTGGTGTTAACTGTTTGGACATTTTTGGAGTGAGTGTGTCACAGAAAACAAGAAGTAAAGTCAAATGTTTGAGGTTTATGTTTAGAACTAGAATTACCATAATGTACATTTGTGTTCAGAAATTTACATCGACTCATTGTGGACATACATGTCACAGGGCTTTGAATTATTTCTTTGAATTGTTCTTTTTGCAGAGTGGAATAATTGTACAGCATACATCTTCATTGACTTTAAAAGCAAGAACTGGGAACACAAGTTTAAATTTATTTTGGACTTTCTCTAGTCCACACAGGGCAAAAAAAGTTACAACCACCTCCACTTTGGTTAAATGTCCCTTGGCAAGTTGCACCTTGACCAGGTGCTTTGGCTGGATATTTGACAACGTTTCTTGGAAAAATTGGTAGAGTTCATTTACATTTTAAACTGGTTTATTGCCTTCCTTTTGGGAAGGCTGTTCCAGAAACTTAATGTCAGCCTGCTTTTTTAATTCCAAACCAGTTTTGATGTGTGTTTGAGATGATTGTCCTGTTAGAATACTGTGTTCAAGTTTCAACCGTAGCTGTTGATTTGAGGTGAAGTTGAAGGATTTGGAGGTAGTCCTCTTCCTTCATTGTTCCATTCACTTTTTTCAGTGTACCAGTACCACTGGCAGCAGAACAGCCCCAGAGCATGATGCTACAGTTGGTACATTGTACTTAGGTTTGAAAACCTCATCTTTACTCTTTCAAACATACCTTTTGTTGTGACCAAATAGTGCTGTCTTTGTTCTGTCTGACCAAAAAACTTTTCTCCAGAATTAGTTTGATTTATTAATGTGGGCAGCTACAAATTTAAATCAAGCTTAAAGATGTTGATTTTACACAGGCCCAATGCGTAGTGGATTTGAAGCAGAGGTTTCTTTCTTGGTCGGCACAAAAGATGGCTCTTAGTCCATTGCAACGTGAAACTGGCTTCACTGTGGACAGTGACGCTGTCATGTTCTGCTGTGTGGAAGGCAGGAGATTGGACCCAAATGCAGGACTCGGAAAAGGAAGGTTAAACTAAAGTGTAGCATTTATTGCTGGAAGAACTCTTCATGAATACAGGGCAAAAAAACAAGAACTCAAAGCACTAAGCATTACCTTGGAAACTGGGGAAACTAGAAAGCTAAGCTTTGAACGGAGAACTAGAAAACTATCGTAACACAGAGGTGAAGACACAGCATGGAAAGGGTACGACGTGACAACAAGCTGGGGATGACAGGGGTAATCAAGAAACAGGAGACAGAAGGGAAACACAGCTGGGACTAATTCTGCAGGACGAGACAAGGGAAGCAACACAGAATACAGACACAGACTTTCAAAGTAAAACAGGAAGCACAACAACTGAACTTACAGACACAGACTCAGAGACCCGATACTGACACGGTACAGAGGGAACACAAGGACAGGGATAACTTAGACAGGAGATGTGGGACCAGGGCAGGCACTGAGACACAGACTAGACACTAAACAGAGGGAGCACAGAAATCAAGCCTAAGAACTAGCAAATCTTAACAAGAATTAATCAGAAACATAAGCAACTCCTAATCAAAACAAAAACACTGAGTCAGCAGTCTCAGGACCATGACAGATGCTGGTGTTCCTGTAGTTTTCAGCTCATGGCAGGCTTGAGCCTTGGTGGTTCCTGGGTTGATCCTAACCAATTTTCCCACAACTGATGATAACAGTTTAGGTCTTTTTCCAGACAAAGGCAGAGTGGTGACTCATCCAAATAACATCGGGATCATCAGGTCAAGCAATTGTACTCATTCTTCGATCTTCACTGAGTTTGTTGGACTTTAATACTGTGCTGACTATTGGGCAGTCCAATGAGATGCAGACAAAGCAAAACTATCAGTTCCAGTCAGTCATGATCGCTAACGACAAGTTAATAGGGCTTGGCATTATCAAGTTAAAAGACTCAGACCTCTTTTTAGAACCTTCATCACCACTTGTTACCAGATTTGAGCGAGTTTATGTATATATTTAAGGTTGTATACTTTTCAACATGCGTAGATTACAGTTATTCCAAAATAAACTGGATAAAAAAACTTGTGCACGCAACTCTTGTTTTGTTAAAGTCAGTAAAGATGCATGATGTACAGTCATTCCACTCTAGAAAATGAACACTTCTAAGAAATCATTAAAAGCCCCAAATTAACATAACAGCACAGCTTCTTGCAGCAGTAGTGACACCAGAGGATACAGTGTCTGTCGAAGAGTCTTCATGCTATAGTTGTTTTTCTGTTTTTGGTTAAACTTTCACAAAGATTTTTGTGTAGTTTAACCTTTAAGTTAAACAGCAACACATAGACAGTGTGTGTTTAGCTGAAGCAGAGAATGATATCTGCTCCTCTCTGCACTGTTCTGCTGAGTCACCATCAATTCTAGGACATTGCTCTGTAAATTGGGTTATGCAGCATTATTTGATTACAAAATATTGTAGCTGAAGCCAATTTGAAAACGTTCTTGTGTGCATTTTGTTCTTCACACATCCAAATTGCATTGTGACGTCTCAGGTGTTTGTTGCCATGGAATTACCATAAAGTTTGCCTCCTCAGCTAGAAAGAAAGAGCAGTGCTGTTCAAGCGTGCACTGACATTTAGAGAGAGCAGCATCAGGATGAGGCCTGGTCCTCTGTCCCTCAAAGGTGAGCCACTGTGTATCGGGATGGTCTCATAAAAGCACCTTCTGTTGTATCACCCAACCAACCCTAATCCCTGAGCTAATGGGTCTTTGCTACAGTCACACTAGGGAAAACAGTGATTGGAAACAGCAACTTGACCAAAATTACTATTAACATGTGCAATCATCTTGCAATATTGTTGCCTGTTAAGGTCGGCGACCACGCCTGTGACCACTTGCGGTCAGTTACTCTCTTTTAAGGGTCTTAGGTGCATCACGAGTGCAAGAAAATAACAATAAGACTGAGTCAGTTTGCTGTCAGTCTGCTATCAGATTAAATTGGGTCAAGTTGGTAGTTACATGCAGTTGTTTGTTATAATGTAATGATTGACTGTGATAAATTGGGGAAAATCACAAATATACAATTTCAAATTCATTTGAACTTTGTTTTAAAGAAATTCAGAAGTTCCCTCACAAATTGTGACAGAGTTTCTGCATGACTATGATTTAACTGCAAAATGACACGTGTTTGGCGACCTTACTTTTATATAGAAATATAACCAGAACACAACCAGTTCAGTCATCTTGACAATCTATTGAATGTGAAACATCAATTTTTTGCAAACCTTTGCCAACACAATGTGGAAAATGGTTCTTTCAAAGTAAACTAAACAGTAGTATTTAACATAAATACATTAGATTAACCTAAATCTAATGCTAAACATTAAATACCTCTTAATACCACTCAAACTAAATCACCTGTGATGTTGAGCTGATTATAAATGCCTGTTTTAACAGCCCAGGTCTGTGTTTTCTTTCCTCATCCCACCCAGACCACCAGCAGTGGCAGCAGCAGGATGAGCTCAGACGGGGGTGGGCGGCCCGTCAAAGTGGGCTCCCTGGTGGAGGTGATTGGGAAGGGGCAGCGTGGCACAGTGGCCTACATCGGGACCACCCTCTTTGCCTCTGGAAAATGGGTGGGGGTCATCCTGGATGAAGCCAAGGGCAAAAATGACGGCACCGTACAGGGAAAGCGTTACTTCACCTGTGAAGAGAATCATGGGATTTTTGTGAGACAGTCACAGGTAAATACAGGTGTATTAAGTAAATGTCTTTACCCCAGTTATTTTTTTTTTTAAACACATAAGAGATTTTGTTTTCCTTTTATGTGGCACAGTGTGCTGTGTGTGTGGGCTGATATTTTCCTTTATTGTCTTCCGTGGTGCTTTTGTTTTTTTGTTGCTTCGGGGTCTTTGGTTATTCTTTTTGATCTGCAACAGTTTCTCTCCCTCAAAATTCTGCATAATGTCACCATAATTCAACTATAGTGACCTGGAGGAGATGATAGAATAAACTAAAATTACAATAGTTTAACATTTTTGCTACTTATGTTTTTTGTTTTTTTTTGTAAATTAAAACTTCTTTCTTGTGAAACCGTCCATCTATATTCTTAACTGCTTATCCTGATCAGAGTTGCAGAGGGTTTAATTCAGTTCCATTTTATTTACATAGAACTAATGCACAGCAACAGTTCAAGCTCAGAGAAACAGGTACAGGTGTACAATATGCTCTAAATAAAGAGATCTTCACTCTGTCTGTACATGCATTAAATATTCATTAATGGATGTTTGGTTATGCTTACATCATCCAGCTGTGCCTGTAAATAACTTTGTCATCCATCATTTGATCTATAATAACATGTTCGAGATATTTGACCTTATTGCAGACAGCGTTAATATTTGAGTATTCAAATTCTGGAAATACTAGGTGTTTGTCCTCCTTGGTTCTATAACCATGTGTATATGTTCCACACCATGAGGAGAACATATGTGAAGGAGCTGCTGGCGACCAGCGGTACGAGGACACAAGATCATCTGCATACATAATATGGTTCAGAATATCTAGAATATTATCAACCATGCACACAGTTTTACAGACACGCATGCTGTCTCTTCAATTTACTTGTAACGTCTGTTTGGAATAGAAATAAATCAGAACTCTCACAATGTATTCAGGCATCTCTTTATGACTCAGCTCAGCAAAATAACTCTGTTTTACACAATCAAAGGTTTGCAGGCATAGAAATAAAACAAATACAAACTGATGACTTCTTTTCTTGTGTTTGTTTATAATTTCCTTCAAAATATACATACACAGACCAGTTCCATGTTTCGGTTTAAATTTAAAAAATGTATTTATCCTGCAAAAGTCTTTCTGAAATATTATACTGGCTAAGGTTATGGACCTGTGATTATTACGATGGCTTACTTTACCAGCTTTACCCTTCATAAGTAGCGCTAAGAGAATAGGCCACACTGAATCTGGCAATAAATAAATAAATCTGTTTGGAAGGAGCAAGTTTACAGTGAGGTTTATGTTAATCATATGACTGTAATCTACATCTCTGGGGTTGCCAACCTAATGTGGAACTGGACTGTTACTACTAAAAAGAAAAAGTCAAAAGATTTATTGAAATAAGTGATTTAGTTTTGGAAGAAATGGTACCTGCAGGATATCTCTTATGTGCGGGCACACAATAATAAACAGTCAGTGTAATGTAACTTGCAGTATTGTCACATCTGTCTTTGTGACTGTCAGTTTAATTCTATTTGTTTTAGTGCTGGGACAAGCACCATTTTACGGTAGCTTATTATGATCAAATTACACAAAGTTGTTGCAGTCATCAAATCAGAACGAGATGTCTACATTGCTGAATCCAAACACATCAATCACTCTTTGGCTGCTCGTCAAATCCATCCACTTCAGGGCTAAAAAATCATTACCAGTTAATGTGATGGTGGTTGTACTTAAATGTTAGCAGCAAACAGTTTATACTTTGTGTGTTCTGTTACAGTTACCAGTAACTGTTAAAGCTTTTTAACTTTTGACTGTGCTGAAAAAAGTGATACAAATTTAATGCTAAAAAGAAACATCAAACCTATGTAGAATTACACGTTTATGCATAAGATTCAGCTTTACTGTAGATTAGCAGTTGTGTCACTAATCCTCTTCAGCGTGTCTCCTGCTTGGCTTAAAAGGCTCGCTTGTGGCTCCCCTTTTGCGATATGCCTCTTCATCTCTGTCACCTCTTTCATTTAACAGCAGCACTCACAGTTGTGTTTTTGGAAGACATGACTAAACGTCTCTCTCCCGCTGTCTCAGATCCAGCTGGTAGATGATGGGGCAGACACAACGTCTCCTGAGACACCTGAGCCCGGCACTGGCAAGGTTCCCAAACGAGGTGAGAACGCACACACACATCCAGATGGTCATATTTGCAGGTCGTCTTTAGTATTCTGCTGGTACTGCTTTATCAGTAAAATAAAAAAAAAAATGCCCAAGCACAGTAAAATCCAGTCTATCCTGTCCTTATAGAGCCTGATAGTAAGTGTGCATGCCATATTTGAAACCAATAAGCAGGGTTTATTCTCACCTGCTCTCCTGCTGTATTTTAGATAGACAGCTGAAGATCTAAGATATAAAAGCACTTTGGTACATTTAGTATCTTATTACAGGGATGCTGCCTGGTTTTACTTATGTGATGAGTGAATAACAAGTAAAAATTGTGGATTTGAATCCCACGTACGGTAAGTTAGCCACCAGCAGATGTCAAACTCTTCATCGGTGGTTGTTTTAAAGTGCTTTATAAATAAAGGTGATGATAATGATGATCGGGCCACAGTTTAAACAATAGCTGTTCTCTTTATTTAAGAGTACTTTGCTATATCTTGAGCCGCCCCTCATATCTTTGTATTTGTCTTCTAAGGAGCCCGACTTTTTTGCAAACCTTTTGAGCAGTAGTTCTCCAAACTTCATTCCTCTGGCTGTTTTCAGAGGAATGTTTTTATATATATATATTTTTTTTTTAAGTCACGTAACACTGACCCGTAAATCGCTCAAGCATAAAAAAGGCACTTAACTTGTGTCTACGTCTCTACGCATTACAGATAACTTGGCACAGAACGAACTTTAAATTCCCATTTTATGCATGTTGTTCCTAACAGCCTGTCGCAAGAACATATAATGTGTTCCACTACTTGAATCTATATAAAATGTTAAAGATAACATAGTTTAACAGGCATAAAATTTATTTTTTTGCACAAATAAGGTGATTTCGAAAGACTTATTAGCTGAAAACTTGTGTAGCATGTCCTTAGAAAAATTAGGAAACTGGATAAATGAAGGACAAAAGAAGTGGCAGGTCTAAAAAACATAAAATGATCTACAGCAGATTAACATTACAAGGAAATATGTTATCATGTCATGCCTTATCAAGTGAGGGAATTATGAAAGTGGATCCCAATGTGGATTTGAGATCTTAACACACATATATGTGGATAACACATTATTTTCTCCCCACTAAACTCGTGATGTTTTAGTGGTAAACACTTTTTTTTGTGTGATTTTTGATGGACATCTGGGCCATGAAAAGGCAGATTAAATGACACTGGACAGTTGATTCAGATGTAACCTGGCAACAAGACACTTTTTCATTTAAAGCAGTGACGCGAAGAAAAGGCCTTGAAACGCTGAGTGCTTCTGTAAATGCTGCTATGCACCAAAATTCAAAGGGAAAGATGAGCAGTAAGTGTAGCTGACAGGTATAAGTAATAACATTCAAAAGGCTCCAGTCTATTTAGGTGACCTACTTTTTTTACACCCCATAAATATATTTAAAAAATGTCTGTCTCTTGTTCTGGTACCTTTTTCAGTGAGTTTTATATCCACTCTGGCTTTACCGTTATCCATTCAATGTTATTGAATTCTTATAACATGCCTTCCCAAGTCTTCCCATATTACATCTTCATATCTTCAAATATATTCAGCCACTGTGGGTCTCAACTTTACAGTTTTCTCTTGTTTTGCCTGTTGTTGCTAATTTGCGGCAAGGCACATTGTACGCATTGTAATTTTACCTCTGCCTTATTGCCAATATTTTCTTATTTTTAAACATGAGAAGGGCCTCCAAGACACAAATGAAATCAATCAGCCAACTGAAAACAAGAAAATATTGGCATTGGAACATCCGGTTCTGTCGCCCTTTCACAATAATCTCTGACACGCAAGTTTGTAAACCACAATCACATTTCTATTAGTTTTATTTTCTGTGAGTGGAAGAAAGAGACATTATTCAGATTATTACTATTACACAAATCTTCCAGGATGCAGATTTTTGTCTCTTTTACCTGCTGCTGCAGCCATTATGTGAGTTAGAGCTTTTAATTTGGAACTCTGCCAGCCTGAAAGCCAGAAAGAAAAGTTATTGTCTTAAGATGTGGCTTTTGTCTGAAAGTGATTTGTAAAAGGGGCTCTGAAAGTGACGGTGAGATCACCAGCATACAAATAACACTTTCCTTCAATAACATGAGTAGGGGAAAAAAGGGCATGGAGAAGTGAATTTTAAATAAGGGTGCATACAGGTTTCAACAGCTGCCAGTCAGGTTTGACCATCTGGTGAATGAACAATAAATTATGTTGACTCTGTTTGCGCCATAACCTGCTGTGGGATTTTATAACTCTTAAAGATTTTTATCTTAATGTTCTGGGAATGTGTTTCTTCTTTATCTTGTCAGAAATCCTGGAGTCAGCCAAGTCTGCTAAACTGGTGAGTGAGATAACGCTGCACTGTGACGCAAAGTTTGCAGGAAAGCCGAGGCAAACGTGCCGCCTGACACCTGAATACATACACACCCACACTGCACGTACACACATTCATGCATACAGACTCCCACCTGCACACACACACACACACACACACACACACACACACACACACACACACACACACACACATAGACGTACTAAAGTAAGTGCTATGTGTTGGTGTTTATTGTTTGGCGATTTGCACTCTGCAGGGAAATTCATATGTGAGATATTTAATCCATTTCTGACGGCTGTTGTTTTGTTAGGTTTTGTTAGGATCAGGTGTTTGGGGAAAGTGCCTGCAGTAGATTAACATTTAATTTGGCTTCATCATAGCATGGCTGTGAATTTAAAAGGTGATTCCTACATGAAACTAGTGTAACATAACACTGTGATGTGGTAATTAGTTCTAATTTACAATAAAAAAATAAAGTAATGGGACTATTAAACAATATGGAATATTATATGAGGCTCTTGCACATGTACATCTGTAAATGTTTCCACTTAATTCAGCTTAATGTAGTTATAGTTTAATCTGAGTTTACCAAGTTCAGAAATGTGCTAAACCAAATTGTAGCTCTAGAGTTGAATGAGTTCTCTCTGTCCAGTAGAGGGCGCCGTTTACTCACATATGTCCAGTGTTACTCTGCATGTTTGGTAGACACTAAGAAAAATATAGAAAAAATCCAGCACATCAGAGCCATGACTCAGGAGTAAAAAAGCACTGATCTAACTAATAATTTATTTAGTGTGCTTGACTTTTGCCTTCAGGTCTAACTGACACTTAAATCCATTGCAGTCATTTTTCATAGGAATTGTTATATGTTTGTTATATGTTTTAATAGACATCTGGTGCTGAAGAGAAGTATACTGGTTAAATTTACCTTAAACCTGCAGTGTTAATATGGTGTAAGAGTTCACTTTTGATGAAAAGAGCAAAAGCAAACATGGTTTATGGATGTGACTATAGTGATATATGGATATCTGGATTTAAAGTAATTTTAAGAAGTCTTGGGTTTGAATTAAACTTTAAAGTTGCACACATCAAGGCAAAAAATCTCTTTGCTGTTAAAGGTTAATCCATTCAATGTCAGCATGTTGAGAGAATCTTTGCACAGGGAATAACCTGTAATGATAAGTTCACTCTGTCAAGTGGAAACCAGAACGGAGGCATTTGATTTAAAAACTATATTCCAAATTAGTCACATTTAAATGACTTTTTTCTATGACTAGATATGTTGTTTTATTTATGCAAATTGTACAGTCATTGTAAAAGGAAAGATAACTGTAAGGTTTCATGTATGAGGACATAATAAAAATAATCTGATCCTTAGTATGTGATAAAGTGAAAACAGTCACTTCAGGTTTTTGTTGCTGTTGGTGGTTTTACAAGGTACTGAATCATGGGGTGTGCTTATGTTTTTCACACGCTGCTTCTGATTTTTCACTCAGTTTTTGTTAAATATATTACAACTTGTACTGTGTCTTGTTTATTGTTCATCTTAGGTTGTGTTGATCTAATTTTAATACCTGGTAATGACCAGATAATCTTTTATGTCCTAATATGTAAAACCTTACCCTTGAAAGAAGCAGTACTTCATGTTTACATATACTGTATTTGTAGGATCTCACTGTTTCCATTTTTATTGCTTGTGTCATAGAAAATGGAAGAATATATATTTTTTTTGTTGACCAGCCATGGGAGAATGGCTCAAATTATTTTAATAATAGGCAATGAAAATATTTTTACACAAAAGTGTAGTTTAATGTGTTTTTAATGTGGAGAAAATGAACAAAATGAGAATGAAGAAGTGAGTATGAAGAGATTTGTGTTTGTGAAAGTTATTGAGGTCCAACACACAGGTCCAAACCACCACAGTTCCCATCACCTCCGGCATGCTGCTGACAAACTCCTGATCTTTAACCTTCACCCTCCCTCCCTCCTCCTTCCTTTCCTCGTCTCCTTACCTCCTTTGACCGACGCAGCGAGGAGTGAAACCCAAAAAGGTGCTGCATGTTTCTCTAACCTCAGTACAGTGGTAATGTTATGATGATGACCGTAGTAACCGTGGTAACCGTGGTAACCGTGGCTCTGAATGGCCTCGCTGCTGCATGGCAACAGAGCCTCACCCCTCATTTTACCCATGACTCCTCGCAGCCTACCACACCGCCATCTCTGGTCTCTGTACTGATGCGCTCTATGTATGTATGAATGAAAGCTGTGTCGCATCACCTCACCGCCCTCTCTGCTCTCTGTTCGGTGCAGCTCTGTCCAACATTGTCTGCTTGGTCTTCTGCTTTTTGTGCACATTCAAACATGCTAAGTTTGCTAAGTGTCCAAAGGTTTTTCAGAGGCTCTGTGAACGTGCAGTGGTTCCTGCATGGAACCATTGTTTTTTTTAACAATAATGGTTACCACTTACCACCTACTGCCTCTGCAAGGTTGCATCTATAAAAGTAAAATGACACACATGAGCTAACAAAAAGGACAAAAAGCAGTCCATCATTATCATATAACTATCTTAGGCTTCGGACCAGGGATGTCAAACAGATTTTACATTATGCACCACATACAGCCCTTTTTTGTTTTTGTTTGGATGGGCCAGAGTGGTGAAAATCCTCTTAGTGTCGATGTAAAGAAGTTTAACTGCACATTTAATCTCCGCAATATCAAATTAAGAAAAAGAAGTATGATTTCAACAGTATGTCTCAGGTTTTCTACATGATGAAGAAATCTGTCAGCACAACTGTTACGATCTCCCCCCACTCGTTAAAGCCATGGTCTGCTGTTTGGTTGGCATGGGAGGGGAGGGTCACCCGTGTCTTACAGGCTGTAAAAGCTGTTAAAGTTCTGGCAACATGTTACCCTCACTGTCCTGTAGTTATAAAGCAGAAATTGTTCGTTAATTCACAGAATCTGTCCTATTATTTTACTGTGGACAGACTGTAAAGTAAGTATAGTAGACAATGAAAAAAACGGAAATTGTCTCATTTAACTGTTTTTCTATTGGCTAATTACATTGGTGTAGTATGAATAGCTCTGGGGAGGTCTTTATTATTGTAAAAAATACAGTTAAAAGTCTAAAGTTTATATCCTCCTTCACATTCTCCAAAGACCGGCCAGATTTGAGTCTTTGCCAGGCCGTTTCTGGCCCCCAGGATCTTATGTTCTACACCTTAGCTTTAGACTTTTTGATTGCCAATAGATATTTTTTGCAGCAGATTAATTGCATGAAATAAAAGTAACTGTAAAGATCAGGACATGTTTTGGGGTTCATGGGTTTTGGTCCTCCCCTCTCATTCACTCCTCTGTCACTTTTGGGATATTTCTGCTCAGTCTAGATACTAAGTTGTATATTCACGCATTTTTGATAACATTAACATATCTTGCAACCTATTATGGAAGTTAACACTTTTATATTAAACCCTGAAGTCTCTGTTTTTGTGAATGAGATGGATTAGTTCGGTTCTTGGACTTGAAGTTATGTTGAAAAGTCCAGTGATCCAGCCTTTGATTCTTGAATGAAAGCCTTACTAAATCACTTTAATTTATTACTAACTAAAGCATTAGTATTAAGAGAACAAACTAAATTAAATCAGTCTTTGGTGTGACCGTCACCAAGTTTCAAGGTTGTTTTAAGCATCTTAGAGAACCGCAGTTCTTCTGTCTTTTCATGTGATCCCACACTGACTGCATGATGCTGCTCTGTGAGGGCTGGACCATCTGTTGCACCACTCCCTATTACTCTTGTTAATAAAGGTCTTTATTAAGGACAGGGTGGTGTGTACGTTATCCTGTTACACAATAATTTTGAGACCAGCCACAAAGTTAGAAAATATAATTTCCTTATAATATTGTATTTGTTCCCACACGTCTATCATGAGATCCAAGCTGGCTGTCCGCTGCTCTTTGTCATTCTTGGCTGACTCATACATGCAGGCGTTCCTTGAAAATGTCAGAATGCGACTGAGGTGAAATGAGCTGCCCTCCTGCCTGCAGTAACCTGCAGAGTATAGATTTCCCGTCAGCTCGGTTCTTCTTTATCGTCTCCTGGTCTGCATCTCCTCCTTGGCAGGCTGACTTTGAACATCAGGAGGGAACTTTAAAGCAGGAGGATCAAATGTTCAGTCACAGAGCCGGTGAAACTGAGGAAGAGTAGGAAATGTTACAGACAAGACCAAAATGGAAACTCAGTGAAGGAAAAGCAAAGTAAAATGCTTTTGTACTGCTGTTCTGAAGCTTGAACCTTAAGCCATTATTTTTCTCAGCTAAGGTTTTGGGCTTATTTATGCTTTCTGGACAGTAATTTTATCTCCTTTTGTTTCGTTGAAGCTGCACTGCAGTGACCTCGGAGGCAGCGATCCTCCCTCTGTGTGCTGGGAAAGCAGGAACCTGATACATCTCCACCCATCTCAGCATCCACTCTGTCTGTCGGCCGCTCTCACTCCATCACTCTCAGAGTAGCACTTAGTCTGTGTGCTGGAGAGAATTTGAGTGGATTATGAAAAAATATGTTTAATATTTCAACAGGACAGTTTTCTCTAAGCTGCTCTGTAATAGATACTCATAAGCTGTTGTTCTTTCTGCCTCCGCAGCCTGACGTCCTGTTGCTTGTTTTGTTTTTTTCTCTCCACAATCAGATTCCTAATACTCTTAAACATTGCCCGTTTACTAAAACCTCATTGGACATTTTCTCCCCATGTTTTTTTTTGCCCATGACGTGAAAGTATTTGAGGTTTAAAGCTCACAACTGATCAGAGTATCTTATACTTTGTGGATTAATCCTCTTAGAGATCCCTCTCTCTTCCTGCTGAGCTGTTGGTGCAGAGCAACAGATTAGTGAGGAAGATATCACGATTGCTTCCTTAGACGGCTCTTTAGGAGACTGTCGAACTATTAAATCTCCCTTTTAATTAAAAAAAAAAAATCCTTTTGCTACAGTTAATGTTACTTTTAAAGTTCGGATCTTATCTCTGGCTGTCATGATGTTTGCATTTATGAGTTTTTATGTGAGGCTTTCTTAACCTCTGTACTCTGGGTATGTGTCTATGTAAAGCACGGTTAGGCGCAGTTCAAAAATAGCAAGACTCACTAATAAAGGTATACCTCATAAAGCCGCTCGGGTGTCGCCCCCCCACCCCTTTTGTTTTCATCAGCCTCATTTTAGTGAACCTTTTTGATGATCTGCCAGCGTTGCTAGGAGATAAGAGAGGCTTGCATTAGCGTGGCTGCTCATTTTTCCCTCTCACCTCCATTTACAGCCCCGCCCTCCTCTGCCTCACATCATCCCTTTCCTCCCCTGTCTGTCCCCAATCACCACTTCACACCCATCCCTCCCTCCCCCTCTCCCTCCCTCCCCCCTGTCTGTCTGTGTTAGAGGTGGTGATGAGTGGGTGAGCAGCAGGGAGGGAGGAGGGCACACAGTGATGTAATGCAGGAGCAGCTGACAAATCCCAACAAGCGAGAGAGAGAAGAGGGGGGGAAATGAGACAGAGGGTTGGAGAGAGAGGTTAGGGGAGGAGAGGCGTCTCCAGTGTAGCAGGAAACGGCAGCAGGCTGGAGGCTCGTGGCAGAGGGATGTTCGTGTCCTAATCAGAGGCGAGAGCAGAAGAGAGGTGCTGACAGAGGGCGCCGGCAAATGGATTATGAGAGAAAGAGGACATAAAGGAGGACGATAGCAGGAGGAAGGGACGAACAGAAGGAGGGAGGGGGAGCCTGGGAATAAATCGCCGCGGCCATTTGCACCACTGCAGCTCCCCGGCCTGAGCCGCTGCCTGTCTGACTGTTCAGCTTCAGCTTTCCGCCTGTCTGTTCTGAACCCGCTGTCTGTGGATCTTTGCCTGTTTTATCAGCTTCCTGTTTGTGTGTGTGTATTTGTATGTTTCTGGGTGACCGTGTGTGTGTATGTCTTCTTCCCTTGCAAAAATGATGAGACAGACTCCTGCACCCCGGAAGGTACAGAACTCCATGTGATGCTCTTTTTCTGTTGGGTTTCTTGTGTTGTGTTATCATCCTTTTCGTTTTGTTGGCAGAGCTGTTGTAAAGGTCATGTGTCCTCATTTTGTTTAAGGTGGAATTGCCTTTTTTCCCATTTTTTTCCCAGACCATTGATATTTAATATTCCCAGCATAAAAGTAAAAGTGTTTGCAGCTCAGCTGTGCTTTCTTTGACTTCAAAGTTTATTTTGCCCATGCTGTTGGTAGCTGTCCATGCTTCTACATGTGTTTGCAGTTGTTGAGATGCCTTGTATCATATTTATTGTTTTATTTAGCCTCATCATACGGAAGCTATGTCTTACTCAAGACTATACGTTGATTTCCATCACTGTTTGCAGATGTGGCAAACAGGCAGATGTGGTTTGAGTACAGTTTGTTCTGGCAACTATAGCACAACATGGTGGTTTAAGAGGACTGACAGATCTTAGGTGGTACAGCTATAAGCTTGGGAGAGTTTCTGTTGGATGGTAGTGCTTTAATTCAATAAAGAACAATAACGAGCCAAAGCCCAGATGGAGATGGATATTGACTGAGTGTACTGAGGGCAGATAGTGGAAGATAATTGAATGCAACAGATCATTTTACATGAATATGGTAGAAAGTATACAAGTGTCTGGTCAGGCTTGGCTTAGGTTTAAATGCTGAGCCAATCATCATAGACGTACTTTAATATGAAGTGATAGTCACAAGAAAAGATTAATATTATTAACTGTAGATTTATTGTAGCAGTGCCTGAATGCTTCAGAATTTTCTGGTATCGTCAAAGATTTTTTCCTCCGTAATTTAACACTAGTTACAGGTAACAGAGACAATGGTTAATTGGTACATTTGTAATATATTATAAATCTTTTCCATGTGCAAATCTAGACTTACTAGACTTAATAGTCGCAAGACTTACTTCCAAGATCTTTAAAGAAAATAATTTGAACTTTAGTATGTTGTAGAAAAACAGACTATGATTTTAAACTGCTGAATAGCGACTCAGTTTCTCAGTTTCATGTCGCTGGAAAATAATTAAGTCATGTAACCTGGCCTAGAGATCAGTCTATGAACCCCTGATAACCTTCGGTTAGTTGGGGAAAAATGTATTTCTACCAGTCGAATGTTGGAGGTTTTTTGCTGTTAGTAGGTGAAGTTGGGTTTCGGTGCTGTACCGAGCACCTCCTTGCAGACTTATGAAACATGCCAGCTTGTCTGCATATACTCCCCAAATACTTGCTAAGCAGTAGTAAAACTGCAGAGTGTGACACAAACCATAAATGGAGACCACCAAAGTAAAAGTTTTAAAATGTATTGCTTTCAATCTCTTATTTTGGAGGCATTCCCAGTTTGCATAAGTTTTACTACTGGTCAGTGGTTAGATGGCAAGTGTTTGCAGACAAGTTGGTATCTTCCATGAAAACTGTAGTCGGCCGTGGTAGTCTGCTACCAAAACCAATCACAAGGGCATTTGTGTTGCAGCAACTTTGCAACTGGTTTCAAAAACCACTCGCCAACCCACTGAGGAATACACATTCCTCACAGGGGGTTGTTGGCTAGTCTCTAGACCTGGGTGGACAAGTTACCATGGACTCTATAGTTTGACTGCATTTGTCATTGTCATCCTCGAGGTAGGAAATCAAAAATAGTGAAACCCATGTGTGTTATACAGTGCAAAGTGTTTCTTTACAAGCTTAACTGCAAATCCTGTCATCCACCCTGCGGTGTAGCATGTCTGAAACACATGTTGTACCCGAATGCTGCTGTTACCTCAGCAGTATGAGTGTAGTTCGACATAGATGAAGCTAACTGAGATACAATGCGGTCATTGAGGTCACAGCGGCAGTACCAGTCAGTGTCTCTGTTGTTGCCAAGACTGTGGTCATATGGGTGGATGAGATGAGGCCCAGAGATCAGTTAAGACAATAAAGATCATTAGAGAAACAGAGCAGAGATCTGTGTAGATGTTATTATGATAGATGATAGTAATATAAGTAGAGGAGGCGTCTTGTCAAGAAGAATACATTAACAGGGTTCCAACTGTGAGTGAAGCAGCAAATATTCAACGATGTCCTAAAGTCATATCAGCTTCATCCACTCATTCTTACTTTTTATTTTTTGTAATCTTTCTTTACTATGACTTTGCCTTGAATCACTAACCCTGGTTGTTTGTTTCCTTCCCTTCCCTCCTCTCCTCCTGCTGCCCTTTGACCTTTACCTGCTTCCTCTCCTCTTCTTCAGACCACGGCCAGAAGGCCAAAGGTGAGCCCAGTCTTCAACATCATCAGGGTTTCCACCTTTTGTCAGCCTGCGTTATTTGAACATGCGATTATTATTTTCACTTCATGAGGCAGATAATTTATTCACATAACTCATAACACGAATCATATTTTTGTTCAAAAGCATAAAAGATAGTCCACTTTAATCTTACAGATTTTACACTTTTTAAAACATTTTATGTTTATGTCAACACTACATTTATTCATCTAAAGTTTGCTTTATTTCTTATTGCTTTCCATCTGCTGCACACCTTTTTTCATATATTTTCAGAATATTTTCAGCACTTCTCATTTAGTATTACATCAGTATTTGTTTTCTCTATTTTAAGGTCTTAATTGTGTCTGAGGTCACTATTGAGGTCTACTGAAGAAGGGCCCATTTGTATATTTTTTTGGGAAATTTACAACAGCTAATAAACAACTCAGTCAATTTTTCGATAAACTGAAATTCTCCTTTTCAGGTCTGAAGCTAACAAAACAATGAGCATGAATAATCAAATATCTGTTAATATATAGACATTTAATATTATACAGATGTTCAGGTCTCAGTTAGTAGAATAAAAAAATGTAATGATAAATAATTTAACAATTATTTTGATGTAGGTGATTTTATATAGAAGCTAAATCCAGCGTCAAAGTTGAGTTAAATTAAGAGCACAGTGCAAAAGTGGTGTACCTTACCCAATGTCTTTACATTTTGCTTGGAAAGAGGTGCAGCGATTAATGAAATCATGCGCAAACATGAAAGAAAATGCAGCATCTATGGCAGAGTTCGTACAATTTTAAAGACTGTGTTGTTATGACCATGTTTTATTCTTCAACATATTTATTTTATTGAGCTATACATTTTTTTTTTGCAGTCTGTTAGTAACAATGTGCTTAATGGTACAGTTTAAAAGCTGTCCTGTTTAATTGGGCTCCTTGGAAAGAAAATATAAAGAAATGAGGGAAGACTTTTCCACAGCACAAAGTGTTTCTCTCTTTTTAAAAAAAAAAGTAATTCTTGTTGTTGATTGGACTTTTTTCTCGATTCCTTCAGCAGCCCAGCCGACCTGCAGGAGGGAAGGGGGCCGCGTCTGGCTCGGCTTCAGCCTCTGCTGGGGAGATGAGCAGCAGCGAGCCCAGCACGCCGGCACAGACCCCCCTGGCTGCTCCGGTCATCCCCACCCTCCACTCCCCTGGAAACCCTCCAGCTCCCATCCCCAGCAAGGTCAGTGTGTGTCTGGATCAGTTCTATTCACCCTGCGTTGGACAGATCTGATGTGTTTTACTGTTTATCTGTACATTTTTCTTTTCTTTGAATGCTTATTGACCCATTATGAAGGAAGCTTCTGTGGCAGCACTTGGTCCACAACAAGTATTTATGCGAATGAGCAAAGCCTGCTTAAAAAGGCACTACCCATAGTCACATTAATTCATTCATACATTATGTTTAACAGGATTTAATGTACCACCACAGTCAGTGGACTCTTGAGTATAACCCACACAAGCACAGCGAAGGAGTAAAATCAGATGTGACAACGTTGTCAGTATCTCTCCTCTAAATTTAAGTGTATTTTATGACCCAGCTGTCACTTTGTGTTGACATCATCCAGCAGAGTCAGAACGAGAGCCGAAGGCCTGAAACGCTTTTTAGGCAACGTGACAGAATTTACCTTTGTTTTTGTGAATTATCTGCCTGTTAATGTGCTGATAACAAATAAACACCAAGATCTTCGTTTGTGTCTCTTGTTTTCTTTTGCATATTAAGTTGTATTTAAACATCAGACATTATCACATCAACCTTTTGTAAAAATCGCCTTCTGTGTGTGTGTGTTTTTTTTTTTATTGAAATGTTAAAGTCTGAATAATCAGTCTAATTGGTATTTTGTCCCCTCAGGAAGATGTCACTATGGAAACACAGGTGCAGCGAGGTGGTGTGATGTGATGTTTCTGCACTTGAAGTATTGAAGTGTTGTTCTGCTCTCACTAACGTTTTAATCAGCTGAGGCGTGGCTCCTTTTTTAACCTGTGTGTGTGTGCAGTGATTGTCTCTGCTGCACGTCTATCACAGGATTCAGAGAGTGTTTAGAGGAGTGTGATTATCTGCAAGTGCACACTGGATGTGTGATACAGCATGTGTGTGTGTGTTTTCTCTTCACAGGTGAATTTTCTGCAGGTTTAATATTTAATGTGTAAGTGCTTCTAACACAAGGCTTTAAACCTGATCCACTGCTTTCGGTCTTCACTCTGAAGAATCATTAAAGAGAAATGATTCATAAAAAAAGAAAATGGAAGTTTGAATCCTCCTTTTGTGTTTTAGAGAGTTTCCTCTAATATGTGTTTATTTAAACCTCACTTTTCCCCTTCATCTTGTCCATATAACTGTTACCCAGGAAGAGGAGGCGCTGCGTAATCAAGTGAAGGACCTGGAGGAGAAGCTGGAGACCCTGAAGATGAAGCGCACGGAGGACAAAGCAAAACTGAAGGAGCTGGAGAAGCACAAGATCCAGCTGGAGCAGCTGCAGGAGTGGAAGACCAAGATGCAAGAGCAGCAGGCCGAGCTGCAGAAGCAACTCAAGGAGGCCAAGAGGGTAAGGAGCCACAGATGGAGGAGGAGGGAGGGGATGCAGTGTAGATGCTCAGGCTCAGCTGAAAAAGTGTTAAGAAGCAGCAGTTGACTGCTAACAAAAACTAGCCAGCAATTGCGTTCCTTCCTTAGCTTCCAATGAACTACAAATTTAAAAATCTTATTAATTACTCTTAATTTAAGTCTGTAGGTTTTGAGATTATTGGGCCTAAACTCATCTCAACCTTTATTGCAGATTATTTTGGGTATTTTGGTGAAGTGTTCACAGTGTGTTTGATTAACAGCACCTGGGTGCCACATACCTTCTTACTTTCTGTAAAATTATTATTAAAGGACCTGAGTTTTTAGAGGTTAAAGAGAAGCAACAAAAACAAATCTAAATATAATATAGTTTATAACTGGCTTTTAATAAGGGGGAAAAGTATATGATTTGCATGCAGTTTAAATAACATGCAGTTATGTAATACTTTGTTGAAACTAAGCTTTTCTGTGTGTAGGAGGCTAAAGAAGCTCTGGAGGCAAAGGAGCGTTATATGGAGGAAATGTCGGACACAGCGGACGCCATCGAGATGGCGACGCTGGATAAGGAGATGGCTGAGGAGAGAGCAGAGTCTCTGCAGCTGGAGGTGGATTCCCTCAAGGAGAAAGTGGATGAGCTCACCATGGACCTGGAGATCCTCAAGCATGAGATTGAGGAGAAAGGTACTGAAGAGCTGATGTTATCATTGCAGATGTTGTATCCAGGCCTCATTTCTGTTAAATCAGGACATGAACCATCAATACTAATACTGAAGTTTGATATACTGAGTCTTGGTTTTAAAGTATGTAAACATCAATTTAGAGTGAAAAGTTTGCAAGCTTTAATGACGAGCTTTTCTTTTTTGTTTTGTTTTTGGGTTTCTGTCAGGCTCAGATGGTGCCGCCTCCAGTTACCATGTGAAACAGCTGGAGGAGCAGAACAGCAGGTTGAAGGAAGCTCTGGTCAGGTAGGTCTGCTGATGTCTTCATGAAAGCCACAATTATACTGAACTGAACTTTAATTCAGAACTTTACAAGCTCCAAAACACTGATGCGTGTTTTTGTGTCCAGGATGCGTGACCTGTCCGCGTCAGAGAAGCAGGAACACGTGAAGTTGCAGAAGCAGATGGAGAAGAAGAACGTGGAACTTGACTGTTTGAGAAGCCAGAAGGAGAAACTGCAGGAAGAGATGAAAGCGGCAGAAAAGACCATCGATGAGCTGAAAGAGCAGGTCAGTGGACCTTATGACTGAGCTGTATCTTTTCTGACTTGTCACACTGTAGAGGAAGTGAAAGGTAGCTCCCCCCAGGCCTGTGATCTTTTAATTCGTGGGATGGATAACAGCAGAAAAACAACATGTGCTCTGTTTCAGGTGGATGCAGCCTTAGGCGCAGAGGAGATGGTGGAGACTCTGACAGAGAGGAACTTGGACCTGGAGGAGAAAGTCAGGGAGCTGAGAGAGACAGTCACAGATCTGGTGAGTGACAATCGCCCAGAACAAACATGGCGATAAACTGCGCAGGTTAAAAAAAATCCCAAAGTGATTTTCAGTCCATAAACACTCTGATTTATTTCTCACTATCTCATTTTACTGCTCAGACTGGCCTACCTGCATACATTCATAGTAATAAGGTCTGAAAAAATTGAAGTATTGCTGTTTGCTGACTCATTTCATTAATAATATGGGGCCGGGGTCATTAATATGCATTTGGAGCCCTCTGGTGTTTGTCATCACTGCCGCTTTTGTTGGATTAAAGTGCTCCTTTGGTGTGCACTGACCTGGAACAATGATCATATGATCCTACACAAGAAACTCGTCTGTCTTGTACCTGTCATTAAAGAACGTTGTTTTTTCCAAGAATAAACAAAACATGAGTTTATACAAGCTGCAAAATCTCATTATTATCCCACTAGAATAAATTGATCTAGAAAAACAGAGACAGATTTCAAAAATCAAATTCAAAAAAAGGAGATGGCCCTGATCGTTTGTGTGCACGTCTCCTTCGTGCAGGAAGCTATAAATGAGATGAACGACGAGCTGCAGGAGAACGCCAGAGAGACGGAGCTGGAGCTGAGGGAGATGCTGGATCTGGGAGCAGCGAGAGTCCGAGAGGCAGAGAAACGAGTTGAAGCCGCACAGGAGACCGTAGCCGATTACCAGCAGACCATCAAGAAGTACCGCGAGCTCACAGCTCACCTACAGGTAAACATGTAGGGGAAATATGTAAAATGTGTTTTCACATCTAACCTGTTAATCATGTGTTGGTGTCCTTCAGTCAGTCACGATTGTTCTCATGTGTTTGCTGCAGGAGGTGAACAGAGAGCTGACCAGCCAGCAGGAAGCCTCAGCAGAGCTGCAGCAGCAGCCGCCAGCAGAGATGTTTGATTTCAAGATTAAATTTGCAGAGACGAAGGCCTACGCCAAGGTCAGAAACAATCACAGGGTTTTGGTCTGAATAATAAGTAGCTCTCATCCTCTTTTCACGTGTTTACAGGTTTTAAATCAAAACTTCTGATTTTAACTTTGGAGCTAAACAAAACTTCTAATATCTGTGTATGTTTTAGGCTATTGAGATGGAGCTGAGGAAGATGGAGGTGGGTCAGGCCAACAGACACGTTTCTCTTCTGACCTCCTTCATGCCAGAGTCCTTCCTCCGTCACGGTGGAGACCACGACTGCATCCTGGTGTTGCTGCTCATCCCCAGACTCATCTGCAAGGTAAAAGCCACTGGATCTTTTAGAAACAGGAAGAAGAGACTTGCTCTTCGTGAGGTTTAAACATGTTTTTGTAACTGTTTACATGTCTTTTAGGCCGAGCTGATCAGCAAACAGGCACAGGAGAAATTTGACCTGAATGAAAACTGCGTGGAGCGAGCCGGCTTGAAGGGAGCTTTGGGTGAGCAGCTGAGCTTCGCGGGTGGTCTCGTCTACTCGCTCAGTCTGCTGCAGGCCACGCTGCACAAATACGAGCAGTAAGTTTCACCACAGACTCTAAACTAAAGATAAACACCTGATAGAATAGTTGTTAAAGTTGTAACTGTATTTTCAGTGTTAATGTCCTGGCTGTGCCTGACGCGGTTTCACTGCTTCCAAATAAAGAATTTTTTCAGGGGTTGCTTATCATTGGAGTAACTCCTCCATACGCTCTTCTTGTGCTTGTCAGAGCTCTGTCTCAGTGCAGCGTGGAGGTCTATAAGAAGATCGGCTCTCTGTACCCAGAGATGAGCGTCCATGAGCGATCTCTGGACTTCCTTATTGACCTGCTGCACAAAGACCAGCTGGATGAGACGGTCAATGTGGAGCCGCTCACCAAGGCCATTAAATATTATCAGGTACACACAAACAAACTTAATGCATGATTACTGCAGTTTAATATAGCTGTGTTTTATTAAAACATAAAGTATTTAATGTCTAATTTTCTGCCTTATTTTCATTATATTTATATTATTTATTTTTATACTATAATACATTTTCAATATATTATGGTATATTTTTCTATATTGTATTACAAAATTCATTTGCATTATGATGAAAACATGCAATTTAGACTCCTACTGCTTGTTTAATGATATTTGTCCTTTTTCAGCACCTGTACAGCATCCACCTGGCAGATCAGAATGAGGACTGCACCATGCAGCTCGCTGATCACATCAGAGTGAGTATCAACATCACCTGCAGTCTCCGAGGAATCTGTAGGAAGTTTATAAACGACATCGGCCCTCAATCCAGCTTTGTTTCAATCTTTTTTTCATGTATTTTTATTAAGATGCTTCTGTTTCTGCTGCTTAAAGAAAATAGACTTCACTGGTTACTCGTGGCTTATGTTCATGTGCAGTTTACCCAGAGTGCCTTGGACTGCATGGCTGTGGAGGTGGGTCGCCTGCGGGCATTCCTGCACGCGGGTCAGGAAAAAACCGACCTCGCCGTGCTGCTGAAGGATCTGGAGACATCCTGTAGTGACATCAGGCAGTTCTGCAAGAAGATCCGTCGCAGAATGCCTGGAACTGACGCGCCCGGCATCCCAGCGGCACTTAGCTTCGGACAGCAGGTAACCATAGTGACCAAACCATCAAGTTAAAAAAAAAAACAAACAAACAACAAGAACCCCAGATCTATGCTGAAAGTTTTTTAAAAATCTGTTTTTCATTTCATGTTTGTTTTCTTCGTATCTTACCTTTTTACCCAACAGGTGTCAGACACCCTTTCAGACTGCAGGAAACACCTGACCTGGGTGGTGGCAGTCCTGCAAGAAGTGGCAGCAGCCGGAGCTCAGATGATGTCACCTCTCGGTGAACAGGAGGGGCTGTCGGCCGTCAAACTGGAGGACGTGGCGTTCAAAGCTGGAGAACAAGTAGGTACATTAATACTTAATTGATAAAGGCCAAGTGACCTGACTGAGACATATGTGCAGGACACTGCTTAGAGTAAATTAGTCATTTGTAATTCAGAATTGTGGCTGACAACAAAAAGTAATATTGATTTAGGTGCAAAAATTCTTTTATAGCAGAATATTTCAATTAAATGAATTAAAAACAATGCAGTGACACAGTGACAACAGTTTCCATTAGAAGTCATCTTGCAGCAGGAATTATTGGAAATTTTGCGAGCCAGCGATTTTTTTGAATGAACTCAATGTGAGCTGAGAAAGTGTTTATGTAACGGAAACTATTATAAAAGTCTCACATGCTAATCGAAGGAGTTCATGCACTTTGATTTTTATTATGTGTCTGAGCATGTTTATGGACAACTGTTTTGACAGCCTCCTGGACAATCATACTTTCGTTTTCAGATCTATGGATCCCAGGGTGCCAACCCCTACGAGTATCTGCGACAGTCCTGTAGCATCGTCATAGCAACCATGAACAAGATGGCGACTGCTATGCAGGAGGGAGAGTATGACTCAGAGAAGCCTCAAAACAAGGTAATTAGCTCAGTGTGGGGCCACTGTGAAGGTGTGTCGGTATTTTAGTTCTGGCTTTGTGAACCCAGAATATTATTTTCATATTACTCCGTTTTTCTTCCAGAACCCTCCGCCAGTAGATGTGCGAGCGGCAGCTCTTCGAGCGGAAATCACAGATGCAGAAGGACTCGGCTTGAAGCTGGAGGACAGAGAGACGGTCATCAAGGAGCTGAAGAAGTCTCTCAAGATCAAGGTAGAGAGAAGCAGCAAATTCACTGTGAATAAAAACATTAAAAACACAGAACTGCCGAATCTTTTGTCAGGTTAGAGTTCATGCAGCTGAAATGGTGGATGGTTTACAATTCATCTGCATCTGTATCTGGAGTTTATTGTGTAATTGTGTTTTCTGAACTGGTCAACGTTCACATCTGTACACACTGAGGGAATCTGCTCCAAAATATCTGAAGTAACAAATTCTGCAGAGACACAGTGTTTTGATTTAGGGGGGTATGTGTGCTTTTTCAGGGAGAAGAGCTGAGCGAGGCGAACGTGCGTCTCAGCCTGCTAGAAAAGAAGCTGGACAGTTCATCCAAAGATGCAGACGAACGTGTTGAGAAGATCCAGACTCGACTGGATGAAGCCCAGACTCTGCTGAAGAAGAAGGAGAAGTAAGAATAAGAACACGTCTGTAGATTACTGAGGAGATCTACAGTTGTGTGATGTTGTCCTCTCCTCTGCAGAGAGTTCGAGGAGACGATGGACGCTCTGCAGGCCGACATCGATCAGCTTGAGGCAGAGAAGGCCGAACTGAAGCAGAGAATCAACAGCCAATCAAAGATGACCATCGATGGGCTGAGAGGAACCGGGCCATCAGGAATCGCTTCCATTGTCACAGGAATGGCCGGAGGTGAGTGAAGCAGCTGCATAACATGCTCTTAGTTTGGTGGTTCTCTGGTAATGGATAAATTCCCACTTTAACTAACCTACCTGATAATCACACTGCAGGATTGATACTGAATTTTGTGGTTATTTATCATCATTTTAACTCCAGTTTAATACCTTTCCTCAACAACCAATGATTCTTCTCTCCGTATAACGCTTCTTTAATTCCTCTTATTTTCACCTACTCATTCTTCAGAGGAACAAAAAGGTATCTACTTGCTTCTATTGGCATCTGATGTGATGATGCATGCTATTTATTTCATTTTATTTTTTTACCTTTAGTGGTTCACTCGCATGATATGAGAGGAGTTAAACATGACATGCATGTGTCTGCAGGTCTGGAAATTCCAAGGTGTCAGAAAACAAACCCATTCACTACAAATAATTGTACCACTAAACCAGGAAGTTGTAGCACAAGAAAGAGCTTTGAATTAAATTGAAATAAATAATCTGATGGTGGATCAAACAGCATCAGAATGGGTACTGAGAAAAATGTACCCATATTGTTTGTGTTGTACTCTAAAAGTCTTAGTAAACCTTGTAGGAACTCATTTTTGTGTATATGCATTGTTTTGGCATGCACACCATATCCCTCCCATGTTTTTAAGGACATCTGCTTATTATTTATTCATATGTTTGTATGCAAGGTAGTCAGAATGCACAGGAATGGCATCTGCCAAATAAATGCAGTGGAATAAAAAGTCAAATGTATTTTTGCTTCCATCGCCGTGCACCTCTAGCATGCAAGAGGATTATTTACTTTTTCATCAGAACTCAATGTTAAAGACGAGAGTGCAAAGCTGTGGTCAGAGGGTCAAACGACTGTGAAAATACTGCCAACATTCAGGTTTAAGTAAAGCTTTGGCTCCACTCAAATACTCATAAGGCGTTCCTGTTATCGTTCACAGCGAACATGGTGTCAGGTGTCGGCTCTGGATCGGGCGTTCAAGTGATCGACTCACCTCTGCTGACTCAGCAGATCGAAGCTCAGAGGCTCTGCATCAAACACCTGAAGAACGAGAACAACAGGCTGAAGGTAACGAATGCCTCTCCACCACCTCAGCATGCGACGGACGCAACAGTGAAGTCACACTTTAGAGGTCAAAGAACCTGCAGAGGGTACACAAATAACTGAAGAGTGAAATTATTCCTTCATTAAACACAACAAATATGGTTAAAAAAAAAAAACTTGTAGATTTTCAAAGCTGAGATTTTACCTCGACTTCCACATGGTTTGAGGCTTTTTAGGTTAAGGTCACCACACCTAAAATTAGATGGATTATTTTTATTCACCATCAACATGTGTTCTCCAACAGGCGGAGAAGATGCGTGCTCAGCTCGCCTCTCTGCCTCCTCTCAATGTGACCAAGCTTCCCTCCAAAGACGGAGGTCCTGAAGTGCTCTCCAGCGCCCTCTACCGTAAGACCGATCAGCTCCTGGAGACACTGCTGCAAATGAGTGCCAACGTCAAGGTGGTGGACATCACTGGAAGATCTCCTGGTATGTGACATTTCTTCCTCAAGGAAAGGAATTCATAAATATTTGACACGACTGTCAAAAGCAGCACAGTTAGACTGAATAACTTTGCTAAAGCAGGTTAGGTAGCAGGAAGTCTTCATAATATTTGCCTTGTATTGTTTGTGTTGTCTGCTAAATCTATAGAATCCTGGATGATCTTAACTTAATTACACCAGAAATCATGTGCAAATATTTAGAACGGATTGTTGGGCACTGATTTCAGAGATGTTCTCTATTTGTTTTTGCCCTGCAGTGACCCCTGGTGCTCAGCTCCTGGAACAGACAGCTAGACTGCAGTCCCTGAATGACACTCTGGACAGACTGAAGGTGCAAACAAAACACAAAGCTGTGAAGCACAGAGAGAATAAACTGATAAAAATGCACAAAAGTTACATTAAAACATTACTGTTCAAGCTGATGCTGCACTTGAAGTACTCACCTTAGTCTTCATCTCTTCTGCTTCTGTCAGGACGAGGTAGCAGAACACGTCGTCAACCTGCAGCCCGGAGCTCGAGTCTCATCTGATTTCGCCACGTTCCCTTCGACCTCATTTGTTAAGGTAAGTCTGCTGGTCCATGCACTCTGATAAAGCTCGGTTTTGACTTGGAGGTGGATGAATGAAAGCTTTTGGCTGTCTCACAGTAGCAACGGGGTACAAATACTTCTGAATTTAAAGTTCTAAAGCCGACTGCTTTTCTGTGTTTAGGTGAAGGAGGAGAAGAAGGGTGACACGGTGCTGGTGGGAAGGGTCATGGTGCCGTGTCCTCGCGGTCAGGAGCAGGTCCACCGCCTCGTCCTGTCACAGTCGGAGCTTCGGCGAGTTCACAGTCTGCTGCGGACCTAAACATCACATGCCCCGCCTTCCCGCCAGCCGCACCAAAACACTCCACCACCATCAGCTTTTTCTCCAGGGCCAAACAAGTCAAACCAGGAGGCTTTTTAGGTTATTAGCTGTGAGATTACAACCTGCAGCTCTGGCATCAAAGTGCACAGGTGAAGGCTAAAACGTAGAAATATACAAGTCTGAATTTGTTAGTCGACTGACAAGCAGCTTATTGGCAACTATGTTAGTCATTGTCACATTAAGTTTTAAAGACTGAGAAGTCTTCCTCAGATTTTTAGCGTTTTTAAATGTTGAGGGTTTTCATGTGTTAATTGAATATCAGTGGAATCTACACTGATGGCTTGAAAAACATTTCTTGTAATTATTCCTATTTTAAGACATTTTAAAAGAACTGAGAAAGTAACTGGGGAGATTAACTATTAGTGATTACTTTCAGTCCAGGTCAGAGGCTAAAGAGAAGGACTGTTTTGTTTTTTCACACAGCCAAAATCAGACTGCACATCTTTGCACATGTGACTCGTTTCAGGCAACTCTGCATTTGACTGAGGCCTTGCTGGCTGTAAATTGGAACCTGGATGATGAGATTGTGATGCCATCCTTTTATTTTACGTCTAGATTTTGTTTTATGGCCAGAAAAACGGAGATACAAGCGACAATGCTCTTGCATGCTGCCCAGATTCAATCTATGTAATAGAAAATGAGCCAGCCTCCTCCTGCACCCTGGTGTGGAGCATGCTCAGTGTGGTTTATATTTGGCCAGAACATTGGATGTTGTTTCATATTTCCCGTTTGCAGTTATTGCCTAACGAGATGTGAAGAATCATGAGCCTGTGCTCTAAACTTTCATCAGGTGTCACTGTGACGTGCTCTGTTTTAAGAACATCGCTGTAAAAGGAAAGGAGCACTGAAATGATGGATTTGCCAGTTTAAGTGAGTGGGCATTGATACGTTTTTTTTGTTTTGTTTTTTTTTTTTTGCACATTTAATTTAAATACTGAGCCTTCTGAAGTTAAATACAAACTGAGGGTTTTAGTGTTTACCTCTGTGGCTTTGCTGGCTGCACAGAACAGAAAAACAAAACAAAAACATTAAGCTCAGTGGATTTCCTGAAATTCTTCTGCAGATTTACACACAATCTGGCTGCACTTTAGCCAGAGCATTACATGGTTTAAATTATTTCACATATACTACACTTTTGGTGTAACCTGTAACTGTGTACTTTATTGGCTTGGTATAAATGACACACTGGTCGCACTGGTGATATTCGACTGCATTGCCTGTGTTCTGCCGAGCTTCCCGTTGCTGTAGATTTTGTAAACTTTGTCCGAGCCTTAAACCTGCAGAGAGCCTTTTGGTAAAGATCAGTCACCTGCCTTATTTTAGATTTGTTTCAACCAAACATTGTTTAAGCAAAGCAACATCTTTGCCAAAGAGTCTTTGTTTTTCTTCACATCTGCCATGTTTGATTTTCAAGAAGCTTTTAATTTATTAATTTGTCTAATAGACTGTTTTGTTTACACAGTGCTGTCATAACTTGAAGTTTTATTTATTAATGGGAATCTAAGTAACTGTAGTTAAAGAGGGAAATGCAGACATCTCTTATTTATTGGTTGCAATATTTATCTGTGCTCTCAGTGAGCAGCTGATGTACTGAAACTGCAGCTTGTCTTACCTTTTTCCTTGTGTGGCTTCCTGCTCATGCACAACCAATAACTGATCAATAAAGACATTAAAACAAGCATCTCACTGTCTTGAATCTACTGTGGGTTAAGCAAAAACAATTTACATCTAAAACATGTAAATTTGTTCAAATTTTGTTTATTTTAACATAAAAACATTTTCTAGCTGCGAATTTGACTTAAAAACAAACAAACAAACAAACAAAAACATCAGAGATGTTTCCATTTAAATGTAATTCTAATGTCAACATAATCTTAAAATTAAAAATATGTACATTAAAAGTTTAAAAAATAGTTTCACGTCATTGATTTCAATATCCAGTCTCTTGTTCTGATTATTGCCACGCCGATCTTCTGCCCAGGACTCTGTTTGTGATTCTCTAAAAGAGACACAAAACACAGTCATTGATTCGATTCACACAACGTTACAGTTTGACACAGCAAGCAGTCTTAAAGACATCTGTGGTTTCAATCATACAAACTGCTTTAACACACAACTTTCTTCTAATTTGAGCGCGTGAGGCTTATTTATAGGAACATGTAATTGGAGTGCTCGAAGCACGGACACATGGATGACAAAAGGTGTTTGTACCTTGTTGAAAAGTTGTGCATTCAGTCGGTAAGTGTGATACTCTGCTTTCCTTCGTTCCTCCTCTCTCCTCCTCTGCACCTCTGGCAGATTCTCGTATATCCTGACGGAGAGACAGTGTTCAGTAGAAGATAGACTGACACTGATACTGTGTGAGGTACAGTTATGGTTCTGATGTCGTCACATAAAATGAATCATAACAGCAGCTTACTGTTTGGACCGCTGGATCATCTCCTTCCTGGGAACGGCCCTCTGGAGCAGAGCAGTGCCTTCAGAGAGAGAAACAAACCATAATTAAAAACTAACCGAATAACTCTCTAAGCTAAATCAGAGAGACTTTATAGTCCCTCGGGTAACATTTACTGGATATAAGAAGGACGTGTGGACAGATTATCAGCTCAGTAAACTAAAAGTTCTTTGAGCAGCATCCATCCCCTCCGCTGTTTGGTACCTGCAGGCCTTGGCAGCCTCCCAGCTCCTCCTGGGTGGTTAAATAGATCCCCCCTCTCTTGGATTAAAGCAGCTTGTAGCTTCCTCTCCTCCACCTGCAGAAACAGACGATTCACCCTCTGCATGGACCGGGAAATAAACTCTGGACGATGCATCTCCAAGGCCTCCTGCAAAGTAACAGGAAACCGACAGTGTTACCTTTTTAAATTAGTATTATGATGGTAAAGTTTATCTTGCTGACACCCATGATAGAAGCCTTTAAGTAGGTAAGTTACACGTCTGAAATTCAAATCTTTTCATACAATTCCTACGACTATAATCCTCTAAAGAGGAATATAAGCTAACCTGAAGTGACATGTATGCTGGACCAGAAGACATCATCTGTTTAGGATCAGGCTCCGGCTCCAGTTCAGGCTCAGAGTGATGTTTGTTTGTGTCCTCATGCACTTGTCTCTGTCTGAGTGGCTGTCTCCATGGGTTGATTCTGCTGTACGGTTCAAACCAGGCGATGTTTGGTCTCTCTTCCTCCGGCTGGTTCTCCTTCCTTGCCTCTGACAGCAAGCCGTCAGCAGAGATGAACCATGAAACGGCTGAAAAAGCCCACAGAAAAAATTTAACCAAGAATAAAACAGGGATTTAATTTATAAAATGAAAAGTTACAGTTAGCTACAAATAGGGATGGGAACCGGTAATGGCACCGGTTCTAACATAAACGGTAGTAACCAGACCGAAAAGCAGCGCACATTTCCTGAGATTTTTTTCCCTGAGATGTCATACACTTTGGATTCTAGCCAATCATTTTACCTTTCCGAGGATAGTAGGCGGGCCCAGGTACGTACGTTCTTTTAGAGCAGAGCTACAGATTAAAAATGCCCAAGGCGAAGCGGTCAAAAGTCTGGCTGTACTTCACAGCAAAAGATGCAAACTCAGCAGCCTGAAACAAGTGCTTTAAGCTGATACTGTGCAAAGGAGGTCACACCTCGAATCTGATGAAACACCTGGCGACGGATAGCGTTTTTTTAAAAGCAGAGAAATGCACCGTATTTGATAGCTTGCTGCAAGACCTCACACCAAGTGCGGGTGTGGTGCCTGTTATCGACCCGGAGTTAGCAAAATCCCCCAAAAAGAGGAGAGTCCTGGCCCGTAGCCCTGCCAGTGTAGCAGAAATGATGATGGATGATGATGGCAGCAGCAGCCGTTCTTCTCTGGGTGAGTCACTTAATGTTGTTCGTGTGTAATTTACGTTGAGTAGGCTAACCACGTTATTACATTAATGTACGTAAGGTAAACTAGCAAACACCGTCGTAGTTACATGCGGCTGTCTTCTTGTTTGATGGCAGATAGTCTCTTCACCCTGGCAAAAAAGGCTAAAATGACCAAAGAAAAAGTAGAAAACAGCTAAACATGAGAGGTTTTTGGACAAAGTTTGTGTTTTTTCCATTGGTTAAGCACTGCTTCCAGCCAAGAGTGATACCATATATGCCCTATAGCTGCAGAAAAGGCTAACATTGTTCTTTTTACAAAAAAACAGCTAAACACAACAGGTTTTTGGACAAAGTTTGTTCTCCATTTTTTAAGCACCGGTTTGAGCACCATTTAAGCACCGGCACCGTTTCAAAAGTACCGGTTTGGCACCGGTATCGGATAAAACCTAAACGATACCCATCCCTAGCTACAAATCGTTTCTAGTTTACAAACCTTTAGGGTAAGGCTTTGGTGGGGTTCTCTTGCTCCTCCTCCGCCCTCCTCTCTCCTCTTTCACTAAGCTGGACGAAGACAACGAGATCTGTTTGAAAGCTCTAGCTCCTCCCGGGGAAGGGAACGTGGTTCCAACATCTCTGGTGTGTCGTCGAGTCCCGTTATGAACAATCTCCAGGTCACCTGTGTGAATTTGGACTGAATGTATATTAACTCCATCACATGTGCTTCACTCGTGTTAAAACACACTCCTGCCTTATTTTCAGGAGAAAGCCCAAAAGCGTGACAAACAAATGAATACATTTTATGCCAAGGAATTTTAACAGAAATGTAATCTTAGCACAGACGATTTCACAAAGATTTTACAGCACCAGCAGCTGGTGCCAATAAACCTTTACAAAAAGGACCAGAATGTTCTTGTATATCACAATTTTAACTAAATCTGATGAATCAGTGGGACATGAGTCTTCTCTGACCTGCCTGGATTCTTTTGTTCACCAGTTTAACAGCCTTCCTACCCGGCAGACTCCGGGAAGGCCCGTGGTGTGAAGGGATGGTGTAAGTGCTGGTCGACGATACAGAGTCAGCAGCAACCTGAAGACGAATACATTAACATCAAATGTTATAAAAAGTTATCATTTTTCACTCACCTGCCACTTTGTTAGGTAATGTTCAACTACTCATTATTGTAAATATCTAATTAGTCAATTATATGGCAACAACTTTGTGCTTTTAGGCATGTGAAGATGGTCAAAATGACTCGCTGAAATTCAAACTTAATATTAGAATGGGGAAGAAAGGTTATTTGCATGACTTTGAACATGGCATGGTTGTTGGTACCAGACGGGCTAGTCAAAGTATTTCAGAACTTGCTGATCTACTGAAACACAACCATCTCTAGTGTTTACTTTTGCTTTACAGATTAGTGAACATTCCTTAAGATCGGTTTAATAATCTCTTACTCAGCAGCACGCAGATATACATACCGACTGATCAGTGCTGGTTGTCACTGACAGTGCAGAGGCGTGAGGAGGCTTTCTGTTTCTTCCTCCACTGTCCTTCCTCTCTTCTTTTTGCTTGTTGATGGTGTTGTACAGTTTACTGAGGCTTGGGGCGCTTTTCAGGTGCTGTACTTTGTGGGGGCCAAAGACTCGGATCAGTCGGGCTGTGTCCACAGTGGACATGGAGCCAGACGTGGTAGACAGGGTCTCCGACACATGTCTGTCTCTGGGAGAGGCGTACTGGCTCGGGGAGGAGCTGTGGGAGAAGCTGGAGGTGAGGGAGGCGTGGCTGCCATCCTCTGTAGACCGGCAGGTTTCATCAACACGAAAGCTCAGTTGAATGGGAGATTCAGTTTTTCTCTGTCTTCTTAATTTACTCCCATCTTCTCTGACTTCACCTCCTACACTCCTCTTAATCTCCCCCAAAGTCTGCTTTATTTCTTTCCTCCTCTTTGACACATCCTCTCTCCTCCTCTCCTGTTCTGGATGATAACCAGTCACCTTCTGTGCATCACACACATTAAATCCCCTTGCACTTTGAATAAGGCGAGAAAGGCGCTCTAAACGCTCCAGAAGTGATGCTTCTCTGTCACTGCTGGGATGCAACTCCTCCGTGGTCCACTGATCGCAGAACTTTTGCCACAACTGGTCCAGAGGGTGCTCAGAACCCCTCTGC
Source organism: Perissodus microlepis (assembly GCF_051167445.1). Classification (NCBI taxonomy): domain Eukaryota; kingdom Metazoa; phylum Chordata; class Actinopteri; order Cichliformes; family Cichlidae; genus Perissodus; species Perissodus microlepis. Next base: position 14,931,889 of record NC_140479.1, on the reverse strand, counting down.
TGCTCGCTTCCTGTCTGAGGCTCAGAGGTTTGGACCCGGTGAGTGTTTCCTTTACCGTAGTCCATTTCAGAAATAAACGGCTGAAACCTCTCAGGGTGAGACTCGCTTTGATGGTGTTGGGTGAACTGGATTGGGCTGGTCCTCTGGTCTCTCTTGAAGGTTTCTTGATTCCTCAGTAAAGATTCCTCGATAAAAGCGACAGAAACCTGAGAAGAAGGCTTTAGTCTTTGGCTCACAGTCTGCAAGCTTTTATTCGATGTTGTAGAGGCATCTGTCAGGCGACACACACATAGAAAAATTACACACAGTAACAGGACACCAAGAACCAGCTAGTTTTCAGACACAAAACTGTCCAACTTAACATTTACAGCAACTTCATAAAATTAATGAACTCACATGATTACCTTTTTTCCACATACTAGTAACATAATGTTTCAGAATCAAACCAAAGAAATAAAGGAGGTATCTAGTGTGAATATGCATGCGTCGTGTTCAGGTTACCTCTCTTCCTATTTTCTTGCATGGTCAAGTTGGCAGCTTTCAGCCTCTTGCTGTAGATGCCCTCTGTGTGTCTGATGGTCACTCCGCGGTCCAACCCTGGGTCCTTGTTCCCGAGGACGTCACTGCTAAAGTGAGGAGGCACGGCGTCGTCTGAGCCTAGTTAGAATTCAATACTCTGTTATCTCATGAGGAGTGGCATTCAGAGCAAAACACGACTATTCTTCTTGTAAAAGCAAAACAACAACAACAAAAAAACAGTTTAAAAAAAAGTAAGCGAAATATTTTGGGTAAATATTTTGAAAAGAAATGAAGATGTTCAGGGACAGCCTGCGCTTGTCGTCTCAGGGTCTCAGCCCTGCCTTTGTTTCACCCAGCCCCTGAACATGAATAATTAATGTGCTGCTTGGTGTACGTTACAAAGAACCAGCTGCTACCCATTCAAGCACAGGAGAAATGAGAGCTCACAATTCAATTCCCAGCATGCCTCTGAATTCTTATTTCTAATCCTTTGAACATGTATTCCAGCTTGCAGTGTGATTTACGAAAGCATTAAAGATGCAAAAATGGCCCCAAAAATTCACGTTATAGACATAAATAATATATTTTGTTCAAAGAAAAGAAAAAACCACCCTAAACTCACCAGGTATGAAACTGTTGTTTAAGATCTAACAGTGTGAACAGACTACAAGCTGCGAGCTGAACTGCAGATGTTAAAGTCTCATCTTGTGACACTTCAGCACAGCAATATGGGAACAAGGCTGAAAAAGAAAAAAAATCTGTGATAAATGTACCTGTGTGGGTGCTCTCCATGGTGGTGTCAGATGCCTCTGTGGAGGAGAGATCAGCCTCTGTGTGAGGGACATAGAAGACCTCCTCACTGCCATGAGGTTTATAAGGCAGCAGGACAGGCACTGAAGTAGGAGGGAGATGCAGTTGGAATCAATTGGTATTATGACTGATGTATTGCTGAAATTACAGACAATTAAAAAAGGGAAAAAAAACTACCTGGGGTTTCGTTGTTAAAGGGTCTTGTTGAAATTTCAGATCTTTCACGTGGTGTAAAGGGCTGTGCGGACGTGGTGGTCATCCTCTCCTGAGGCACAACAGTTTTAAAAACAGTAGAGCTGTTGGATCTTTCAGGCAGCCGCTGTCGTGATGGCTCTCTGGTGTCGCACCACTCAGGTGGACTGGACAAACCGACACCTTCATCCGGACTGCTGGCGGCTGATAATGAATGTCTCAGGGGGACAAATTCTTTAGGTGGCAGCCCTGAGATTACATCAGCCTGACTGGAGTAGACTATAGAGGTGAAGCTGGGATCTGTAGCTTTGGGGGGCAGAGTGAGATCGACATGTGAGATGTGACCTGTATGGGCGGAGGTTTCAACTACAGATGAGCCTGTGGCCTGATCTAAAACATGACTAACACCCATACCAGAAGCAGATAACTTACTATCTGGCCTGAATGACTGTGTGCTGTTGTATCTGACAGTCACATCTACTTTATCTAAATCCTGTGATGGAGGAAGCGGCTCTTCAAACTGGCCTCCCTCAGTGTCTTGCCTCTTCTGATTGGCTGGTGCAGACTGAGTCACATTTTGATTCGTGCTGTGCAAACTGTTACTAGGTCCATGCACTGATGATTGTTCCCTGGTTGTTGTTTGTAGTAAATCAACCCCATGCTCTTCAGTCAGTTCTAAAGAAAGCTGCCTGTCTGTTGTTGTGGTTCTGACGGCTCCTGATGAGAGCTCGGTCAGGCGGAGGGGCTCTGGGGCTGGGCTGATGGGAGGTGGGGAAGTGGAATTTGAGGGGGAGGTGGAGCTTCTGTGGGTGGCGATAGTGATGGATGTGAAGACCTGAGGTTTTTTAGTAGGAAGCGTCACTCCTTCTCTGGCAGCAATTTCACACACTCGAGCTTCTAGGTCTGACTGAAGAGCAGTTTGTAGCAGTGTCCTGGAGTCGCGGGTGGTCCTACTCAGGCTGTGCAGCAGCTGGGTTGGCTCATTTATAGCATCCCTAGGAACAGCAAACGTCTCCGCAGATTGAGATGGATCAAGCTCCCTCGAGATTTTAACACTGGATGCTACACTGCTCTCTGTATCTGTGCTGAACTGGCTCTGAAAGAGGCAAAAAACAAGTCTGTGTCAAATAGGGAGACCAGGTAAGGACATTGTTGGTGTTATACGTGCTCTTCATTCACCACACACCAAATATTTTTACACTGCAAACCTGCATGTGAACCATAACTGGTGTCAGTTTTATTATTATTATTATAATTTGTTTGAAAGGTCTAACATACATTTGGCCACAGCAGTCCTGCAACACACCAGTTACCTTGAGTATGAGAGCTGTCCAGACACGTGTAGCAGATGATAAATAAACGTTTACACAAATTTAGTTTAAAATGCATACAAACGTTAGTATTTACATTTTATAATTCACTATATTTAAGTACATTGCTACAAATTACATACGGCGGTTGCCTACTTTGTAAAGTGTAGTAATTAAGAGTCGTTCTTATAATAATTACCTTTATGGGATTTTTTAACAGCAGTTCTCGCTTGATCTCTTCTATCCGCCTTCTATCTTCTTCGTCCAGCTGCAGAGGCTCACACTGCTGTCCTGATAGCTTCAGCTTAATCCATTCTGCAACATTAAGACAAGCTTTTTCATCTGACAAAGACGTCTTTGATGTCCTAAGCTACAATTTAAACAGGATCACAATTTAAACTAGATCTAATTTAAACAAATTTGAAGGGTCAAGTTGTGCAGTTAGTGGTCAGAAACTCATTCATGAGTGCATGTTAATTGTTTTACCTCTAGCTTTGCTCTCCTCTTGGTCTGAAATGCTCGGTGTACTGGAGACCATGGTGGATGGAGATTCACTCTGCAGCAACTTGGCCACTCTGGCTGTCAGTGAGCTTTCGCAGCTCCCATCACTCATCACTCCTTGATCAGCATCCTTGAGGATGGGTGAGGAGGACCTGCTCTGTGAAGCACCTTCAGAGGGAGTGTTTTCCTCCTCCTCCTCTGGGACATCAACTGAATCTGTAGGCGTAGAAGTGAGCTCTTGTGTACTCACAGCTGGTGGAGGCTTGATGGCCACCGGCTGTGTGGGGGCTTTGTCAGGAGGTGCAGCACTGCAGCCCTCAGGCTCTGTCCGGAAGGCTGATTTGGAGAGGACAAGTGACATCCCTGCACCATTAACATTGCTATCTTGTGGTGTTTTGTATGCCACTTTGGTTGGTGCAGTAAAAACAGCTTGTGTGGATAAATAATCAGATTGCAACGATCGATTTACACCTTTCTGACCAAAAGAGCTTTTCCGCATCTTCTCTGAGGTCAGCATGGAGTCAGAGGAGGATCTGGTCCAAAGCAGTGAGGAACATGTTCTTTGGTCTCCAGTTGTAGAGGACGAGGAGAAATCCTCAAGTCTGCTGGTTTTCTTCTTCAGTAATGGGGATATGTCCTGATCGGGGAGAAGACGGGGGCTAATGGGGGAGGTTGAGGAAGCCGCAGAAGACCCAGTGGACATCATGGTCTCTGCATGAGAGACCAGTTTACGGATTTCCAACAAGGCCTTGGAGCTAACGAAAGAATCTTCTGCACTTTGATCTGCACTACGACTCGTTTGTAAAAGCAACTCCAAGCTTCTTTCTCTGTGCCTCTCCTTGACAGCTGGTGGCATGTCAGGGTTAAATTTGTCTTCTACCTGGCTGATTCCCCCACTGCTGCTTAAACTGCTGTCCTTCTGCTGTTGGCAAGGCTGCAGTATGGAAGAACGAGTGTTTTCATTGGGTGAGGTGTAAGGTGCCAGTTTGTGTTTACTCTGTCTAGCTTCTGTATGTGATGTAGGAGAAGTCCACCTGGCCTGCTCTGGGATAGTTGCCGCTGGACAGAGACTGTCCAGGCTGAACGGTATGGATATGCTGGAGTCTACTGACAGAATGCTGGACTGGGAAAACTCCTCTTTGTGGGGACTGCCACCTGAAAACACAATACCATATTTCAAACTGTAAAACCCCTCAAATTTGGGTACTTAAATAGGTGTGTAAACAGGATATATGACCACATTTTCATGGCCTGAGAAATTTTGTACTTTTAAAATCTCAACAGCTTTTCATAAAAGTAAACCTGTAATAGTAATTGTTGAGGTTAGATACCCTCGGAGGGTTGAGTGCTTTTAGTTGGGGTTCCAGTAGATCCTTTAATTGTGCAGAACTCAGTGGGAGAGAATTCAGGCTCTCTGATTGGTCCCCTGGGCACAAACGGAGTCAGGATTGTAGATGGAGACTGGTCTATACCCAGGTTACGAAGATACAACTGAAAAAAACAACAACAAAAAAACAGAGAGAAGACCAGATAATAAAGTGTAAGTCTAAACATATAGAGTATTTTTCCCAGGGTAATAAATTCAATTGCATAAACTAGACCTCTAATAGTAATTTCATTATATTATAGAGAGACCCACTGCTATTTCTGTAAGATTTTCTGTTTTTTTTTATTTTTTTTATTTACCGGAATTCGTTCATCAATGTTGAGCTCTCGAGGCTTGGGGAGAGGTGGTGGTGTTGACAGTTTTGAAGTCCACAAGGGTACGTAGTTATCAATTTCTAGGCTGACAACAGATGACGTCCCAATGGAAGTTCCTAACTTTACTCCACTGTAACTATCTTGGGAACTCGAAAGTGTCAAGTCTCGATCAAGTGACACATCACTGAAGTGACCGAGGCTTGTGAGATGTGAGGTTTGAATTCTATTGGTTTGATCATGATGATGAGCATCATCATCCTGGCTTTGACTCTTGTCTCTTTCTGAAGGGCTGTCAATCTGCTGATCTTTTTGAACTGACATCACAACTGTGCTAAGAGAAGAGTGAGACTGTGACCTGCCTAGGGGTGAGGCAGAGGGTGGTACTGCAGACCCCGTGTTCTCCTCATCAGCAAGAGCACTGCCCACTGCCTCCGTTCTTCTTGGAGAAGAATAGCCAGAAGGTGCTGTTGAGGAGGTCTGTGTGGCAGCACCTGAAACAAGAGGCTGCTGTAAACTCCTAATCTTCTGACTAACCAGTTCATTCAGGCTCCCAGATACTGCGTCATAACCTTTCTGTTTAGAGGGGATGCTAGAAAATCCCTGCAGTGACAGTCTATCAAACAAAGACACCTTGCCTGAACTCTGATTTGCCCTCCACGCATCTACTTTCTGCATATAGTTTAGACTTGGGAGGGACTGGACTTTTGCAGAGGCAGCGTCCTCTTGGCATTGAGTGGCTGTGTGTGTGTTATGGGTGCAAACTACAGGAAAAGCTGGTGGTTGAGAAATTTTTGTGACTGACTGATAAGAGTTCTCTTTACTAGATTCAATGGAGGAAAGGTGCCCCAATTTATCCTTAACACTGGATTTGGTTGGGGCATTAAAAAACCCTGGAGTGGACTGAGACTGTGGAAGAAAACCCAGGTAGGAGCCATCCAACCCTGTATGGTTTCCTGAGGACCAGAGGTCTTGCTCTCTGCAAACCCGTTCAACACCTGTTGAAAATGGCCCTGTCCATTGCATACCAACCACATTTGTTCTACTCGCACTTGGCTTCCCCTCAGACATCTGTTTGAGATTAGGTGTGAGAGATGGACCAGGTGGCGTAGGACGTTTTTGCTGTTTGTTTTTGGATTCAGCTTCAATCCTGCTGCGTTTCTCTACTTCAGAGAGCAGCTCTCTATGTAACATTTCACTACTCTCATCAGGCTGAGTACTGCGGGAACCCACAGTGATGTTAGACACTTCAGATAACACTGTTTGTGGTTGGTCAGGATCTGAAACTTTGTCCTGCTGTTGTGTCTGCTGCTGGGGAAAAGAGACTTCACCTGGAGGGTGTTCTCTTACATCAGTAGTTTGCTGAGTGGTCAGTTCACAAACTTCAGTACTTTTAGACTCTTCTGTAGAAGCCTCTGTTCTCTTCACAGAAGTTTCAGAGGCAGAGGAAGTAGCACTGCTATTGCTGCTAAGCATCCCAACATCTTTCTGCAGGAGCTTCAGAAGATGCTGAGCAGGTATATTCTTACTCAGAAAGAAAGTCTCATCTTCAACAGGTTCTCCTTCTAGCTTTGCTCCAGGTTTAATCAAGGTCTCTAGGTCCTTCTCGCTGCTACTCATATCAATGACAATCACTGGGGGATGAACCCTTTCCTCTCGTTTACTTTGCTCCCCTGGTGATAGACTGTGCTGAGAGAGGGAGCAGCAGCTGCTTTCTCCTTCTTCAGAAAGGATGCTTGCCTGGGCCAATGGGTGCTGGGATAATGAGCCACGCTCAGAGGTACGAGTGGTGTGATCCTGGGATAAAAACTGAAACCGCTCTAAAGCCATGGAAACATCAGGGTATGCCCTTAAAAAGTAAATAATAATTATCCATCTACATGTTATACATTCACACAATATGTAGAAAACTATGCACACAGAGCAAGCGATTAAGATGACTTTTTTTTCTTACCTAAGAGGGGCAAATTCTGTCTCACTTTGTTGTAATAAAGAAAACTCAGTGAGGTTGTGATCAACTCCAGGTAATAGGGAAAGGGCTGGAGACATGTTACTGTCCTGAAAATCTAACAGAAAGTGCAGAATGAACACACACAAATAAAAAAAGCAGCAATCTAACATAAAACTATGGTAAGACCCATCAGTGCTGGCAGCCTCCTGTTGTCATGAATAAATCTGTTTGATGACAAAGTCAGAGTTAAGTGGGCTGAGACACTTGCAAAAGATGAAGAGATTAAAGCTCTGCTGACACTCCAGTAGTATACAATCTGCAAACTCTACTTTGTCTATACCAAATCTACCAAATGTATCATGCAGAGGAAATAGGGGTTTAATATACTGATAGTATTCCAATCTACAATCATTACTGTGTTAATATCCATACCTAACTGTAGAGCGGGTGTTCTTGGCTGCTGAAGTTCAGAATGTCTTTGTGTTCCTAGTTGGCTTATGTGTGTTTGTCCAGCAGAATGGCTCACATCTTCATCTGCTGGCAACTGAGGAGATGCTGCCCTCCTCTGTGAACAGAATCACACTTTAATTCTGGCAGCATTTCATTTACAGGAGGTCCCGTATTACTACATGGTGGTTTGAGGGCATCAAATGAAACTGAGCAATCAATAACTCTGCTTGAGACAAGCCAATGTCTGTTGTGAAAAATGTCTGTTACTTGATGAGCAAAGTAGAAAGCAGAAAGTTCATACATTCATCCCATACAGCTCTGATTCCAGTTTGATTACACCAGTATTACACTGTTGTCAGTCAGAAGTCAGAGGAAAATTCCCAGACTGATTTGAGCTGATAGGAAGGCAACAGCAACTCAAACAAGTGTTTGTTACAAGTATGCAGAAAATGTACAATACATGAAACCTTTAACAAATAAGCTACGGTAGGACCAGCAAGACGTGCCTTTGGTATCACAGGAAAGCAAGAAACTGAAACTAAAGTCTGCAACGGGCTCACCCAAACTGGACAAAATGAGACGAGAAAAACGTTGTTTGGTTTGATGCAGTTGAATGGTAGGGTCAGGCCTAAACAGGATAAAAGTACGGATATATCCAGCCTTGTGTCAACTGTTCAGGTGGGTCCTTTCTTACCAAATGAGCATCATTTAAACACATCTCAGTACATAATACAATTATCGACACTCTTCTATTTTGGATAGAGAACACGCTCTTCTCCTCGTTTCTTCATTCGTAAAGTTTTTGGAGTTCTTCCTTTTAGAAATGATGGTGGATAAGCTACAGACGGTAATGATCCTCATAGCAAGTCTGTGTTTTTTAACTGTATAAACAAAGCATTATTGTAATCTAACATCTCTATCTCAGTTAATTTTATTAACAAATCTGCGGTCTTTCGAGTCGGCACATTAGCAGCATTTAGTCATCAAAGTGATTTATTTATAACTAACAGACTAAATGGACTGACAAACTAGAAGCAACAGGTTACATTTAACCTGGTGTAACTCAGGAGACTAACCATTGACTAATGTGCATATTCTTTACGTTTGTTGCAACTGGACATGGAACAAGGAACATTATACTGGAGAGAGACTTAGCTAACGTAACCTGAGGGTAACGCTAAATGCTAGTTAGCAAAGCGGTTAGCATTTAGCTAGCTAGCCAGCTAGCTACTAATATCGCCAACACTGTGATTATATTCACATTTCCCGCCTTGAGAATTACTTTAAAGGCTCCCGAACTACGAGTTCCAATATAATCACACCAGAAGACAAGCTGCAATCGTGCAAATTACCTCTGGAGGTTCCATGCTGTCGTTTTTGTTTTTGTTGTTGTTGTTGTTGTTACTGCTGACAGTCCGCCACAACGAGCGCGCCTCCACTTTTTCCTAGCAACAAGGGGCGTTGCTAGGAAATACAAGCTCCTCAGCAGGGGACGTTCTTCTTCTGTGGTGTTGGCACTTGGCACTTTACGTCCCCTTATGTTATCTTACTGCCTCCTCTTGATTCTTTCAGTCGTAATTTATATTCGTGAAAAAGTCCCATTCCCATTCTCTCCACTGATCCACAGACACACGAGCTCACTTTTAGATTGATGTCCAGTATCTCCGAACTTTGTATAGTTGGGTCTTGTTTTACAGCACTCAGCAATGAAGACATGCTCCTGATACAGGTTATAATAGTCATCAATTCTTTTTTATTATTTTTTTTTGTGCATACTTGTCCCACTTACATTATTCAGATAATCAAATAAATGTTTAATATTAGACAAAGATCTATCTCTCTATCTGGTAGTTTATTAGTTTGAGCAGCAGGTGGCGGTGCTGCATAAAATAAATGAATTCACCTAAGACTCAAACATATTTCAGCTCCTATCCTTAATAACTGGTCCCAAATCAATTACAAGTCATGAATTAGCCCGCTTAAATGATGAGACCAGCTAATTTATCAACACTAACACAGCATTGTAAATATGAATATTTCTATTTTAAAATCTACAACATTATGAGTAACTAAAACTTTAATAAGTTTACTCAGAAACTTTTTCTTTTGGCTTGTCAGAGTAAAAGTTTGATGTACCAGATGTAACAGCTGCTACATCTTTTTCCAAAACAGCAGCCAAGGGCTGTGAGTGAGCTAAGGGGTAAATTGAGTTAGCGGTTCACCTTATCCCACCATAAGCCACTGAAATTGAATTAAATCTCGGAAATATAAACTGGTATTTTAATGTAATATCACATAATTGACTTGGTTTTCGTAATTTATTTTAGTTTACTGGGTTTATTTGATTGGGACAGAGCACACATACACCAAACTTCTCCTGTTATGAGAAGCAGAAGATGCTTTGAACCAGATTATAATCATAAATACATTTCCTCCTGTAGTCCTTAATAGCCTGAAGTTAGATATGACAGAAAAGCTATTGTGTTAAGAAACTAAACAATAAAAGACTAGGGTTCATTGTCCCTTTATACAGTCATTGGTTTGAATCTTTGTCTACTAAAGCTGTGTGACTAAGAATCAGCTGATTTTTTTTTGCAGGTTGCAGGCCCTTGTCTGTATTTTTTCCAGCCCTTGTAAGTTTATAAATCTAAGTGATAGACACACTAAAGTCTCAGGGTAATACAGTGCAATGCACCGGTGATCAGCTATAATCCTTAACTTTACTAAAGGATTTATGCAGCACATTAGGTTCTTTCAACGTGTTTCCTTTTCTGCTTTTTTAACTTTACTGAAGACATGGAGCATAATTTCAGTGAGGATCTTGTCAGGTCAAAGGTCAAAGCTGCCACTTCCCTTCCTGGAAACTTGTGGTCAACATAAGCAGCTGTTCCCATCCCTTTCTTTAAAAAGCACTGGGCAACGTGCCAGTGTACTTTTTGCGTCTTCATTTGCACTCTCTCACATCCACAGCACGCTCGCACACTAACGCCCGGTGGAGTGCATGAACACATGAGCACACACATGCAAAGCAAGTCCCTGAGGGGTGCCCAAAAGTTTCCGGTCCGGAAGGCCGGACACAGAAACTCAGGAAACAATTGGGTGTCAGAGAGGTCCATGGAGTATTCGCTCCCTCCTGAAGTGTCGTTGCTGTTTTCCAGGCAGCAGAAACAACTCTCCATCTGGTTCCCCGTCTTCCTTTGTTGACAGGAGAGCGTGCTGGCATCATTCTGTCTCAGGATGAATGTGCTGCTGATACACAATGGAAGATGGCATTTATTTATTTATTTATACACGCTATTACAGGGAGTGCAGAATTATTAGGCAAATGAGTATTTTGTCCACATCATCCTCTTCATGCATGTTGTCTTACTCCAAGCTGTATAGGCTCGAAAGCCTACTACCAATTAAGCATATTAGGTGATGTGCATCTCTGTAATGAGAAGGGGTGTGGTCTAATGACATCAACACCCTATATCAGGTGTGCATAATTATTAGGCAACGTCCTTTCCTTTGGCAAAATGGGTCAAAAGAAGGACTTGACAGGCTCAGAAAAGTCAAAAATAGTGAGATATCTTGCAGAGGGATGCAGCAGTCTCAAAATTGCAAAGCTTCTGAAGCGTGATCATCGAACAATCAAGCGTTTCATTCAAAATAGTCAACAGGGTCGCAAGAAGCGTGTGGAAAAACCAAGGCGCAAAATAACTGCCCATGAACTGAGAAAAGTCAAGCGTGCAGCTGCCAAGATGCCACTTGCCACCAGTTTGGCCATATTTCAGAGCTGCAACATCACTGGAGTGCCCAAAAGCACAAGGTGTGCAATACTCAGACACATGGCCAAGGTAAGAAAGGCTGAAAGACGACCACCACTGAACAAGACACACAAGCTGAAACGTCAAGACTGGGCCAAGAAATATCTCAAGACTGGTTTTTCTAAGGTTTTATGGACTGATGAAATGAGAGTGAGTCTTGATGGGCCAGATGGATGGGCCCGTGGCTGGATTGGTAAAGGGCAGAGAGCTCCAGTCTGACTCAGACGCCAGCAAGGTGGAGGTGGAGTACTGGTTTGGGCTGGTATCATCAAAGATGAGCTTGTGGGGCCTTTTCGGGTTGAGGATGGAGTCAAGCTCAACTCCCAGTCCTACTGCCAGTTTCTGGAAGACACCTTCTTCAAGCAGTGGTACAGGAAGAAGTCTGCATCCTTCAAGAAAAACATGATTTCCATGCAGGACAATGCTCCATCACACGCGTCCAAGTACTCCACAGCGTGGCTGGCAAGAAAGGGTATAAAAGAAGAAAAACTAATGACATGGCCTCCTTGTTCACCTGATCTGAACCCTATTGAGAACCTGTGGTCCATCATCAAATGTGAGATTTACAAGGAGGGACAACAGTACACCTCTCTGAACAGTGTCTGGGAGGCTGTGGTTGCTGCTGCACGCAATGTTGATGGTGAACAGATCAAAACACTGACAGAATCCATGGATGGCAGGCTTTTGAGTGTCCTTGCAAAGAAAGGTGGCTATATTGGTCGCTGATTTGTTTTTGTTTTGTTTTTGAATGTCAGAAATGTATATTTGTGAATGTGGAGATGTTATATTGGTTTCACTGGTAAAAATAAATCATTGAAATGGGTATATATTTGTTTTTTGTTGAGTTGCCTAATAATTATGCACAGTAATAGTCACCTGCACACACAGATATCCCCCTAAAATAGCTAAAACTAAAAACAAACTAAAAACTACTTCCAAAAACATTCAGCTTTGATATTAATGAGTTTTTTGGGTTCATTGAGAACATGGTTGTTGTTCAATAATAAAATTATTCCTCAAAAATACAACTTGCCTAATAATTCTGCACTCCCTGTAGTCACCGCTTTGAGCTTTTGGCTTTTGGCTTTTGTTCTAGACAAACATGTGTAACGTCATAGGTGCTATTCAGACTTTTGTTGTGTTATTAAAATAAAACAAATTAACAAATTTTTTTAATAGCATGTTAAGTTGTTCTCTACCACATTTTGGGTTGGAACAATGTGTAAAAAGTAAATAGAGGTTAAAAAACAAACAAACAAACAAAGATTTTTATCACTTTGTCATTAAAATTCCACATTTGATTTAAAACAGTAAAAAGAGAATGTGTAAAAATCTGAAAATGACAGAGCTATAGTTTTATTAAATAATGTACACTCTTTGTTCTAGGTTTACTTGCTCATATGCTCATTATTCTAAATACAGTATGTAATTGCATGGCAGCAGCTCAGTGCATTTAGGCATTTAGACATGATTAGTCACATCTTCCTTCCTCATCTGCTTGACCTCCAGTTTCCTTCATGTTAGTTTTGTTGTGCCTTTTGGTGTAATTACTTTTGGTCTTTTTTGTATTTGGCATCCTAGTCTGCCACATGATGGCCCAATTTAAACTACATCTTAACAGGAAGACGTCTGAAAACCATTGTCAGCGAGCATAGTCCAAAATTTAGATTCAAAATTTAGCGTGCAAAGGGAAAACAAAGACTAAAAAGAACATGAAATGCTATCAGCCACCTTCTCTGTAAACACGTCCCATGGATGCTGCAGAAAAGGGACCAGCTAGCTTGTTATCAGTATTGGTGAAGGTGTGACGGGTGGTCATTAGTACACTTTTCATAGATAACTTGTACATCTGCGAAGGCACCATTAATGCTAACTGATGTGTACAGGTTTGTGGGGAGCATATGCTACAGATGTGTTTCAGCAAGACAATAATAAACTTAATAATAAAGTTTTTCATGCATTCTGCACAGTAAAAGACTCCAGGCCTATAAGAAACATTATAAAAAGTAAGAAAGGACAAGGGAGGCACCAAACGGTCAAGAACTTGATATATCAAACAAGGTAAAAGTACAATACCAAGCCCCCACTTAAACAACCTTTGATATGTTTTTTTCTATTTACACCCCCCCCCCCCCCACACACACACACACACACACTATTCTGCTTAAATCCAAACCCATTTTGTAACAAGGTTACCAAAGGTTTAAATTTCATTCTGACAGAAAGTGCTTGCTAAGCAGTCTTTGACATTTCACAATCATTTCACATGAAATCTGCAATGTTAAACAAAAACCTTTTAAGGAAACGCTGCAGGGTGCGGGTCCTTGCATAACCATATCACAACCATATAATTATATAAAGTAAAAAAGCTGTGCAGCTTTTAGGTGTTCTTGAGTCTCTTCATTTGAGTATTTAACCTGATCTTTTCTTTGTTTTCTGGTCTTTTGAAACAGCTTCAAATAACTGTCGCAGCAGTGCAAGGAAGGAAGCGCTTTTGAAATGAATAATAACGTTTCAGCTTCAGTCTATGATATGCTGTCATTATATCTTAAATCACTCTATCTCGCTTGAATCTGCATTTTACAAAGCGGGTAAACTTTGTAAAAGGTGAAAGGCTTCAGTGTGATTCTAAATGTTTTCCCAGAAGTCTTGCAGCTGCTGTCTTACTGTAATCTATTACACAAGCTAATAAGGAAGCTGTGCCAGAAGGTGCTTTGCTGATGGGATAGACAGAGGAGGCTTTGAAGCCTGGTTTAGGTCATTCTTGCATTATCTTACTCCCTAAACGAACAGCACAGAGCACACCCATGAAGAATGGAAAACATGCAGGTCATTTGATGTGCTAAACAAGGATAAAGTTAAAGTTTTACTGTAATATAGATATAATTATTTGAGTATTAGCAGTTAAACTTTATCTCATCATTGCTACTTTGTGGCTATCCATGGAGGACTGATACAGGTTTGATTTTCCACCACGCCCTCTACACCTAGAGAAAGGTGTTTGTGTTTTTAAATTCTCTTATAGTCTTGATTTGTTCCACTGTTTCATGTAGAAAGTAATTTTATGACATTATATAGAGATATTAACTTCAAATTGATACACATGATTTCTTTTTTCCATGATGTGATCAGAATATCTAAAATACCCGCTGAATATTTGATCCTGTTTCGTGCGTCTTTGTTCTATATGAGCTTATAAAAAGCTGCAGGAATGTAGATTCAAAGGTCAGACTCTTTTATGACAGGTGAACTCTGAACTTTACAAGTTGAGATTCTAGGTGTCAAGTGCCAATGTGCAACCCTTTTGCTTTATATTACTTCTAATTATAACATAAACTTTATAAACTTTGGACCATAAACCTTAGGGTATTTAGTGTGGCTCAGATTCAAGTTTCCAGATAGAGCCAGCACACTTGATGGAGGCATGTTCTATCTAAAGTGCAAACAAACCTCTCACCCTGATCTAATCTGACTCCAAAAATCCCCTAACCATATAAAATCTTCATGGCTGACATTGTGATAAAATGTGTGAAGCGTAAGCACCATGAAACCAAAGACACGAGACCCTCTGATCCTCCTTCACCTGTGGTTATCGCCCCATGAGCATGACGGCATACACAGCCACCAAACAAGCTGCTCCCTTTTGAGCCGAGTGCCAGACAACACTGACTCTTTGAGTCCGATCACAGAGACCAACTGAGACTTGTCTCAGACCAAATGCCAAGTATCCCGAAGGCATCTTGCACATTGCAGTTACTCTTATGATGAAGAGAAAAGCCTTGAATACACTCTTTGCACACATTTTTACTGTGATGTTCAACACGTGCTGCCTCTCCACAACTGCCTGGTATTCCTGGCTTTAATAATAAAACCATGAAATAATTGCTCACGTACATGCAGTACGATTGAGGCTCTTTTAGTTGCACATTCAGATGGTAAATACAGTATTTCAGACTTGACTTCTTTAAGTTACCTGAAGACGTTTCACCTCTCATCCGAGAAGCTTCTTCAGTTCTAAGGTCAAATGGTGGAGAGTCCCAGATATAAACCTAGTGGGAGTATCCCCCCACAGAGGGACAAAAGGACCCCCTGATGATCCTCTAATCGCCTGAGCCAAGGTGTGAAACTGGGTGTGGGTCCCAATCAGCCAGAGTTTTGGGTGTGTTCATTGTGAAACCTGGCCCCACCTTATCATGCGAATTCCTGAGGTCAGATGGCCCAGGATGTGAGTGGGCGTTAAGGCGTCTGGGAAGGGATCTCAAAACTGGATTATAGATGGCAGAGAGTTGGTGTCGTAAACCCCCGCCTCTGTTCAAAGATGGTCGCTCACAGTGGACATAGATGGCTTCTTTCACTCCTCTTTCAAACCATCTGTCCTCTCTGTCCAAAATGTGAACATTGGCATCCTCGAAAGAGTGTCCTTTATCCTTAAGATGCAGATGGACTGCTGAGTCTTGTCCTGTGGAGGTGGCTCTTCTGTGTTGTGCCATGCGCTTGTGAAGTGGCTGTTTGGTCTCTCCAATGTAGAGGTCTGGGCATTCCTCGCTGCACTGTACAGCATACACCACATTGTTAAGTCTGTGTTTTGGCGTTTTGTCTTTCAGAAAAGAAGACCAGACACCAGCGAGGGAGGATAAGAAGGACAGACGCAACAACATTGTCATCCCCTATGTAGCCGGTGTATCAGAAAAACTTAGGAGAGTTTTCTCCAAGCATGACATCCCGGTGCATTTCAGACCCAGCAACACACTCAGACAAAAACTGGTTCACCCGAAAGACAAAACGCCAAAACACTTCTTCAAGTAACTTAAAGAAGTCCAGACGCTTTGCTTTGCAAGCTCCTTTGACTACAATGACCTGGATGACTGAGAACCTTCACAGACAGTATTTCAGACTATTTTTTTCAGACTTGCAGACAAAGTGATGTTTTTCTGATCGTAGCTTTTAAAAAACCTTCCAATTCAATTTTGTTTTTGTAGCAATAATTCATAAGAGTTGCTTTCAGGTAAGAGGATCAAATCAGTCAATCAATCCACTTTGAACAGCAGTTGGTGACAGTGGGATGGAAGAACTCCCATTTAACAGAAAGAGATCTCCAGCAGAGGCAGACTTGTGAAGGGCCAGCCATCTATAACAACTGATTGGAGGGTGAGGGCAAAGAAAAGAGAACAAATGGATCATTGAATAAATTAATTGATTTTCTTAATGAATATGTCTAAACACAGGGGGAATGATGATGTTTCTCCATTTCACAGCTTTATTTGCAAGTGTTAAAGGATGCCTATTTTAGAATGGAATCACAACTGGAGGATGGCCGGGTAACAAACTGTAGGTAAAAATGAGACCTTTCATATGATAGGCTGCTGGTTAAAACAGGTTCTATCTCATATGGTGATGTGACCCTTGAATGTTTACACAAAATGCACTTTTTGAAGCTTCCTCCAGTGAATATCAGAAATTGGATCGAACATCCAGAGCACCAAAGCTTGTTTCTGTTACTCTATCTCACAGCCATTAGACATCATTGTTGTTTAACGTTTATGTTATAGCCCATTATTTTGATGCTTCAATTTATGGAGTAAGTGTAAGACTTTTTTCTCCCTGATTTTTAAAGCGATTGAAAGCTTTTTTTTCTGTCCTGACCTTTTTCATATGGATAAATCCTGTACTTATTAACTTATAAAGGACTAGATCTCTAGAAGTGGTTTAGATTTGAGATATTTAATATCGTTTGTTACATATGGCACAGGGAGTGTAAGCATTTACACAAATGGTACTTATATTCCCCTTTGTTTTCATTTGACTTTGAATTTGTTTTCTTGATATCAAAGTATCCACAGAATAAACTAAGATAAAATAAGAATCTAAGGCTCAAAAATAGTCAAACTTTGAATGAAAAAGTGGAACATTTCAACCCACCCCAGTGCACTTCTGTAAGTTAAATTAGATATGCAAGAGTTATTGTATAGAAAATGAGCTTATTTAGAGGTGGGAACATTTGTTTTAAGATTTTGTTGATTTTAATTGAACTGACCACTTAAGAAATTGATTCAAAAAACTCAGACTGAGTCGTTTTGACGAAATTGCAGAGTGATGGTTTACGTTTTTCTTCAACCCCACAGTAACAGGAGACGTTTGTGTTTCTGCCACGCTCAGCACGTTTTCATGCTGAGCTCTCCTTTTAGTTCGGTTCAGTGAGAATCATCAGTGCTCAGCATCGGCTCATATTCAAAGTGTGAGCACTTTCGGATCTTTAAATTGTGTTTCGGCTCCGCTACCCAAACGACAGATACGGGAAATCTGTCACAGCTCATGCAGTAACTCTACAGTGTAGCAGATATGTATGAATAATAATCTGTTTTCACGTTAATAGTTTATCTAAGTGTTTGAATGATGAGTATCATTGCAGTGATTTCATTAACTATATAATTACACTTGGTGCCACTTGCAACATTTTCTCCCATCAGGTGAGAAAGACAGGTGTTACGACCCCTCCCTTGTCTGTGAAGTATAGGGGGCACGAAGGGTGTGACATACGAGGGCAGCAGCGCAACTCATACTACTTACATCTATTTACATTTACCTTACTCTAACTTAAGTAGGAGGGGAAAAGGAAACAAATGAATCTTCAGAGTCTCCAAGGCCAAAAGAACAAAGCCCCCCACTCTTCCTGGAAAGAAAAGAAGGCAAAACTCTAGAGTGAAATCAAAAAAAGGGACAAAGCCTAAGATCACTGGCTGGCCACAAAACAGGAGAAACAAACTACGTCCCACAAAGTTGCCACCTTAATCTTCAATAACAACTGAAGCTAGACAGGACTAACGCAACACTTCCCAGCACTTAATGGTTAAAAGAGAGGGCGAAGGACTTGTTGCTAGAGCTATATATACTTTTCCACAAATGATCTTGATGCTGCTCTGCTGTGACAAACAGGTGTGATAACCTGGAACAGAGAGGGAGGGAGGGAGGGAGGGAGAGCAGCTCTCTTCTAAGAAGAGGCTAAAAGGTCAGTGGACATAACAGTTAAGAAACTCATTATTCTCACTTCTGAGTAAAACCCCCTGTTATAACCTCTGAGATGGTGGATTTGAACCCATGACCTTGTTAATATGATGCAACAGTTCTAACCACTGCTCCACTATTGCTCAGTGTCACTGTGCTGTTTTATTAATTTCCCCCAACTACATGATGTTCATCTTACACCATTTTCACACACCTTTAAACGGAGAAGCAACAAAACAAAAAGAAAAAAGTTTTAAATAGAGATTAAAAATATCAGCTGCTGTCCGTTTTAAGCCTTTTCTACAACTTTTTGGAGGCTCTCTGAGCAGATTTCTTGTAAGTGGAAGACGATCATAGTTTCTGTGGGCGACTGTGCCAACAAAAACTGGTTGTCAAGCAAACATTAACCTTATGTTCTTTTAGCAGATCAGGAGATGTCAGCAGCCTGGCCCCACCCTTATGAATAAACTGAGTGTCATTATTATAGCTGCTTTTATTATAGCTGCTTTTATTGCTTTTATTATAGCTGCTTTGTCTGTGTTTACTTGTTGTCTGCCAGCATGACCATGACCCTGTACAGACTGAATTAGTGTTTCAAAAAAAAAAGGGGGAAATAACACAATTACAGTATTTTTAATACTGTAAATGTAACTTGAAGCGTTACTTTCTTATAATAAAGGACAGACTGTACAAGACGATATGAAAGTATCATTAAACCTTTGAAGGATACTTAAGATGCATTCCAATATGGATTCAGTTTAAAAGGAAGTCATTCTGCTCATTTCCAGAGTAGCTTTGCAAGATTCACAACTCAAAGTAAATTATCAATTTGGTATCATCTCATAATTTTATTGAATCCTTAGTTTAGTATTTTAAGCCAACTTTCTTCTGATCGACTGGCTCTCACTATCATAAGATAGAACAGAAAATGGTTGGAACTAGTGAGTGTCCTTAACTCACTCCGTAAATTAGGTGAGAAGGAAAAAAGAAATTATGCCCACTTTAATGGATAGTCTATGTGTGCTACACAACTTCTGGGGCTGCATAGCAGAGATGGTGTTAAAAACATGTTTGCAATATTTTTTTTTTCTCCCAGCATAGATAAATAACAGAAGAAGAAAGCTATAATGGGTGCACAATGGCAAAAGCTGGACTTTTCCCTCTAATGGCCACTTGAGGCTGGCTCCAAAAGTGAGTCAATGCCCAGACTTGCGTGTTTAAATGTCCAAATTTTGCAGCATGCAACACCAAATGCTTTAGATCTCTGACCCGTTTATATTTAGGCTTGAGCTACAACTGGTATGAAATTGTTACAAAATGGAAAATGGCAGATTACACGGTCACTCATCATTGAAATGATGCCATCCCTGGAATTTATTGTCTGCAAACATGGAAGCATTCAATTCATTGAGGATTCACCATCCAGTTTAATTTTGTCATTCATGGAAGTGGGAATACTGTGGAACTCATCTGGCAATCAGCATGGCTTGCTGAAGTATAAAAGAACATTAATCAAAATTTCAACTTCTCTCAAATACATAGGGGTAATTATTTTTTAAATAACTTGCCCTCTGAAGTACATTTAGTCGAGCACGTGTCACCAAGAACAAAGTGCTTTATTTTATTTTTAGCTATACAACCATAACCTGCATGTTATGGTTGCCAAAAGTTTACAACAGCACTGTTTTTAAAACACTGTTCGTCTATTGTGGCATGACTCAAAAGAGCTGAGACATGAAGACGTGAGGAAACCATCTGAGACCAAGCCAGGTAATCATTTCATGGTATGAGCAGGAAAAAAAACCCAAAAAACAAACAAACACAGTGGGGTGACCAGGATAGATTTGTGGTCATTTTTGGGCGGCATACACTAAAAATACAGGACTATTTAATCCCCTAAACCACCCACGACTACAACATTTGGAATGCAGCTAGTGATGGAAAGGATATTTGGTGTATCCAACTGTTTTTCCTTATTTGTGAAAATAGGGTTTACAAATGTAGCACAATTTACAGACAATTGAATTGTGTATTACTACCTGCGCAGAGGAAATGCCCTTCAAGTAAAACAAAGGGCAGTGCAAAGTTACATTCAAAAACTTAAAATATCTGCACCAAAATGCCCCCCCCCCCTCCCTCTTTCAGTTATATGATGCATGGCCACAGCCAACCATGAACCAAGAGCTACCTCATACCTCCACCACTGGAAAAGACATCAATGCATTACCAGTCCAATAAATGGAGGGGAGAAAAAAAAAAACAAAAAAACCCACACACAAAAAAACCCCAAACAAACCTCAAAAGATTTCATTCAGTGTTTATTTTTAACGAAATATACAGTTTTGTTCAGAACTCATATACAAAATTTACACAAAAATATGAATAACTTAATCATAACAAAAAGAAACTTACAGACGAGTATAATGGAGTTTTATTACACCACAGAGCAACATTAGGAAGGAAACAATGAACAATGGCCCTAAATCTACCTAACCTGTTCTTAAGTAATCATTTTTTGCTAGAAATTCAGTCCACACACACACCAATGCTGCACTAACATATCTTGGAAAACGTGAAAAGAAAGAAAAATAAAAAGTGGCTCTGATGAAACACAAGAGAGGAAGCAGAACTTATTTCCTCATCTTCTTTCACCCAGTGTGAAAGAACTTTTCAGTGAGTCACATTCAACAGATGTTACAGTGATGTTCATCCTCTGCTTCACAGTGGATTTAAAGCCATTTCAGGTGATGGCGGTCACCTGCAAGGCAGTTTTCATGTTTACATGAGGAAAACAAAACAAAAAACGTTTTAATGTGTATTTTATGCGTTTTTAATGAACTTTACTAAATTTAGTTGGCTTTAGATTTAAAGTAGCCCTTTGTGGCACTGGATCTCTGCCATTTTACCATTCAGAGTAATACTGTTTCAAGTTTGTGTGCCAGTTCACATGCAAAAAAGGCAGAAATAATTAAGGCTGAGACGCATCAGACATCAACAAGTTACAGGCCTGTGCAGGGACGACTGAAACATGCGTTAAAGAGGATCGATCTGCTCCGAGTTAACCTTGGCTCCCTTTCACAAGCGGCACTTCAATCATTGACGGCAGTGCGAGCCCCCTGAAGGCAAACATGAGTAGCAAGGCCACGTCCCGAGCCCGAGCCATGTTTGAGGCTACTGACGGGCCTTCAGCCAATATTTACATGGAAAATAAAAATTGAGTAAGAGTGGTAAGGAGGAATGTTTTTACTGTTAAAGGCTTGTTCCAGTCAGGCAACGCCATCCCAAGTCAAAATATCAACTTTAGGAAGCAAATGCCTAAGGAGGCATCGAACAGATGTGCAGAAAACCACAACACTGCCCCACAACTTCACAAGTTTGGAGTCTGTTCACAAAGACGTTTGTTCTAGGACGCGTGTGTAGCAGAGTACAGTCACATCTCTGTTTCTTACAGTCAAAATAAATTGAAATCTCAGACACAGCAATAAGATTTGGCCCTTCATTTTTTTAAGACATGCTTGGCTCAGATTATATAAAGAACAATGTGCACTGGGATGAACTTTGGTCTATCCTCACTTGGTGGAATTGTGCAACGGGAAACATAAACCCACGTAGCCACTGAATAAAAGCTACCCTTTCCTTCATTTGAATAAATATATTAAAAAACAAAACACCAATATGGTGATTATAAATACATGAAAATACAGGAAATCAGAAGAAATCCCATGTGAAAGTAGAAAAAAACAAAACAAAGAAATACTTGCTTCTTTGGACATGACAATAAAATGTTGCTTATAGTTTTTCAAACCGTATAAAACAAAGAAACAGATCAGTCGTTAAATACTCCTGGGGTTATGTGTCACGTACTTTGCAGTTCAGATTCGGCAAGACAAAGAACACGTGCTCAAGAGTTTGATTTGAAATTTGATCTTGACTTCTCATGATCAGACCCCTTCAAAGTGCAATGCAACTTTCCTCTCAAACGCTTCACATTACAATGCTTCACGTGTGTTGCCTTCACGTGTGTTGCCTTCACGTGTGTTGCCTTCACGTGTGTTGCCTTCACGTGTCAGGAGTCTGTGTTTTCCTCCTTTGCATATTCCTCTACCAGTTTCTCGTACGAGTGGCTGTGTTCTGAACCGTCACTCGTGAAGACAGATCCTTCGGACTCTGAGCTTTGCTCCTCCTTGGAGTTCGTCTCAATGTTTTCGTCGCACGTGGTGATGGAGAGTTTTGCTTTAGAATCGTCGTCCTCCTCCTCGAGCTCCTCAGAGTTATTGCTGAGGAAGTTCTCCTCGTCGATGAAGGTGATGTTGGCATTTTGGAACATTAGAGAATGGTACTCCTTGGAGTCCCACGCCCTGTGACCGACTGATACACATTCTCTCTCTCCTCCATTCTCCAGATTCACATCCTTGTCAAGCTGGTTCTCAAACATTTGATCATGGTTTAGTTCTAGGTCACCCTCCACCTGATCTTCCTTTAGCAGTAAACCATTGTCTGAGCCCAGGAGGTAGTTCTTAGACTTAGAAAACGCAACAGTGACGCGGTCACTAAAGCTATAGCGCCTCTTTTGACGCGGCGAGCGGTCCAGGCTGAGGATGGTATGGCCGTTAAACATAGGAGCATCGTTGCAACTCTTCGAGCGACCGATCTCTTTAGAGTTACAGACTGTTTTGCTGCCATCTTTTTTGTTGCCAATCTGTTTAATCAGGTCATTGTAGCCTTCCTTCTTCTTGGACAAGAAGCTGAAAATGTTGACATCATTCAGAGTGGGAGGCGAAGTAGGGGAAACTTTGTTAGACTCTTTGTAGTGGCGGAGCTCTTCGAGAGATAGCTTGCGCAGCTTGCGGCGTTTCTTCAGGGCTTTGTGGGCTTCAATCACCATCCGAACTTTCCAGTTAAAGAACAAAGAAAGCCAGGCCAAGCCTAGATAAATCCAAACCTCCACAAAGTAACGATACAGAGGTGGATATTGTTTGTTTGGATCCACACCTGCATGGACAAAGAACAGTGTGAGTGATTTGCATTGAAGTTCAAGGACATCAAGAGGAACCTTTTACTAACTTAACTGTCTAAATTTTAGAAGCCAGCTTACCTGCCACCATGTCTCCAAATCCAATTGTGGTCAAGGTAACAAATGAGAAGTACAAGCCATCAATGTAACTCCAACCCTCCTGAGACATGAAGACTAAAGGCGGGAGGACTAAATGGATCAGGACACCCCAAAGAAGAAAGATAGCCGTGCAGGTAAACTGAGATTTCCTCTGGAGGGAAGAAAAAAAAAAAAAAAAAAAAAGTTACTTCAGCTGAACAATAGATTAAAGTACTTTTCAAAGAAATTAAAGAAGGGAGTGAGGGAAAAAAAAAAAAAAAAGGAGTATCAGCTTACCAGTGATAGGCCTTTTTTGGTTAAAAATAGGCCCAGGTGCTTGGCTCTACCGCCAAAAAACTTCCCCAGTTCACTGATCCAGGTAAGACACAAAGGCACACCAAACAGGCCATAGAAGATGCAAAACACACGTCCTGCTGATGTTTTCGGAGAAATGTTCCCATAGCCTTAAGAGAAAGAGAGAGAGAGGGGGGGGGGGGGGGTAAAAAAAACAAAAACAAAAAAAAACTCCATTGTATTATACAAATAAGTGGCTCATGATCAAATCTGCAAAACTATGCGGACTGACTACCGTCAGAGTTACGACATCTGATACTCCTGATGGCTAATTTGTAAATAATTTGTTTTTCTGATTTATCTTTGAATTTACTTTTCTTATCATTCCTAACAGCATGCTTACATTTGGACAACCTATTGGTTCCTGACTACTCCCTGAAATGTCCTGCGTTGTATAATCAGAAAACAAGAGGCCATTTAATGCAACATGCATAGATAATTTAAGAGGATTTGAGATTCCTACATTAGAGGTAAGCAAGTTATAAAAGACTCCAAGACGCCACTTGAGCATCTCTTACAATTTGAAGATAAGCACACTGTTGAAACGTATAAAAATGCATGATGTAATGTTACTTTCAAGCAATAAATAATTTTACTGTTCACATCTGAATAGATTGTAAGTTGCTCCGTTGCCTCCAAGAGCTTTTGGACTAAATTCTGTGTAATGGAATCCAAAGGATGTGAAGCTTTTAGGTTTGTTCCCAAGTGTCTCTTCCACTTCCAGCTTCAACAGTGAGCAACACTTCACTAATCACAAATGCGAACAAACATTCAGCTCCCGGGACAACACGAAGTCCTTAAAAGGACAAAACTAAAAACATAGATTTTGCTAAAATGTTAGCTAGCATCTGCCCTACCAACTCAGCTGCCCATTTTCCAGTCACCAAAAGCTTGCTGGCTCACGATATCATCAGCAAAAAAAAAAAAAAAAAAAAAAAAAAAGCATATCTGAGTGGAAACACTAGTTGACTAGTTTGCCAAATTACTTCAATATTTAACTCTACAGTACTGACTTTGGAAATCACGTAATGGCACAAAACAAAGAAATGCAACTAAAACTGGCTTTCTACAGCAAACTGTTACCCATTAATCTGTTACTTAGCTACATAATCACAAAACTATCTGAGATCAGTAGCTTCACAATGTCCAAGTAAACTCTGCCATCAATATGCTGATACTCGGCTCGGTCTCTAAGTGGTTGCATGACATACACTACAAACAGGACAGACTGTATATCTCATCGCTTTGACTGATACAAACGAGCACGATCTGGTGTCATTAATAACTGTCCTCTGAGTTTACACGGCGCTCCTTTAAGATTAAATTTGAGTGTAAATATAAAAACATTTAAAGTATAAAAACAACCAAGAGCCCAGCTCTAAAGTGATCCTGCATCCGTTTCATAAATCCAGCTGTCAAACATCCAGAAGAACTTACCGATGGTGGTAATAACTGTAGCGGCAAAGATAACGGCATTTGGCCAGTTCCAGTTATTGAAAGTCTTATTGCCTGTTATTGTGACCCCTTGGCCTGCAGCATCTGACACCACCTGGGGACAAAAAACAAAGACTGTGCATGAGAAAAGGCTGGACTTTGTCTTAGAGAGAATTAAAGATAGAACAACAGATGGGTGCCATCAACTAGCATTTAGAAAACAGTCCACCGAGCTCAGTACAAGAACACAGGAAGTGCCTCCTGTGCAACCTGCGTTTCTTCTAGCACATCCTTCCTGTGATATGCTGACAGTATCTAGAGTACTACTGATGAGCTGAAACGTCACTCTGGCACCCTTGAGACTCATCTTTAACCTGAGGGCTTTGTAGTCTAAGCCTTTGCTTACTTTGGTAGAGAAACAGGAAGGCAAGCACTGCAAACCTAAACACCCATTTCATAATCGCATGATTATGCAGCATTAAAAAGATCAGGTAGTTTGAAAGCAGTTCTTTTGTTGGACTGGACCCAAAAACCCGGTTTAACCAAGTTATGTGTGGAATATGTCAGCCAACTCTTTCAATGACATTTTGAAATCCAGATGATGAGGCAAAAGGCGCTTAATCAATCATCCCCAACCATACGTGTCCATCCGCAACCACAACAAAAACTGAATTTTTCCTCCTGGGAATTAGCAAACACCCGACCATGTGTGCCGGGACAATGCACTACCCCACGCTCTCTCTCCCCGAGGGCTGAAAAGGGGGGGAAATGTGCAGGCGTTGGCAAAATTCACATAAGCCCTCAAGTCCTGAAAGATGCTTGGTTCTCTAATAATAACAGGCCTGTTACAGTTCTCCTCTGTAATTACCAGAACAAGGGGAAGCCAGTCTTTTGTCTTCTGAAACAACACAGTTGGACTGTTGGGCTTTAGGATGACAGTGGTGATGACCAAGTTTGTTTTCAATCCATGACTAGAAATTAAAGAGGAAAAACCTCAGTCGCTTGCTGTTCGCTTACGCACTTTTGCCAATCCTCCCAGCAACCCAGCACATCTAATGACTGCTTACATTTATATGCATGAGGTAAACTACTTATTGGCCATGTTGAGGCTTAAATTTTTCTTGCATAAAACTGATTACAGGAACTGCAACTGCATGTACCAGATGATCAGAGCAAGCATCTAACTTAGAGAATAATCTACCTGCATAAAAGAAAGAAAATGTAGCATTGTATCAGACTCCTCTTGGTTAGAGGTAGGAAAAAGAGTTTAGGATATGTGTCACAGATAAACAGGCTAATTGGCTGGATATAAACAATGTTTGGTCAAGTCTACAGTCAGCCTTTTTTTGGGCACGTATAAAAATATGCTAATTCCATCGTCCTTCCTTTTTATTTTGCTGACCTTGAGTGGAGAGCTGTACACCTACACTCGTGTGCGACTACAGTGTGATCCATTTTTCTTTCACTTTTGTCCACTTTTCCCCCCACAATCAAAGGATCCCTAAAAGTTTGAGGATTTTGAATTCTTGCATGCATTGCACATCCACGCTTGTGCAAACATATCACCAATCGCTGCACTGTCGGCAAAAAAACTACAACGTTTTAACACATGTTAAAAAGCTATTACGCAAGCTGCCAGGGTGGAGAGATCTATGTACAGATCTCCTCTCTCGATGAACAAAACAGGTGGCACCGAAACCAGCAAGCTGAGGAACCTGAATAAGATGAAGGATGCTTTGCAGCCTCTAAATGAACAGATGGGAAAAAACACATGGTATTAGCTAGCTTACCAGGCATGTGAATCATGTTAGAAAGTTTAACAGAGACTCCCACATAGGTTCTTTGTTCCACAGTACTACTCACTAATCTTTTCAAAGGCTGTGTCATAGAGAGTGTATTAAAAAAAATGCACCTATTCAGCTGATCAACAAAGGTCTCTTTAACCTTATAAATTCTAGATACAGATATAACGTGTCATCTTCTAGATGATAATGACTCTGTTGTTCTGTGTCAGACTTTGATAGCTTGGGCTGCTTTAATGCAGAGTGATGGCATTTCTAATAACACAGCTAACTTTCTGGAAATCATGGTGGATATTTAATCTCAAGATGAAGCAATAAATAATAAGCGATTCGTTCATTACTCTGAAACTGATGTGAACTCTTCACCTCATTCTTGCATTATACAGAAGATCTGAGGATGTTCATAGTCTGTCTGGCAGATATACATGGCTCAAGTTTAGCACATATAAAGCTACTGATTCACAAGAATAGAATGAGCACAGCAAAGGCTGACGCATGGAAGGAAGTACCACATACCTCTGGTGTATGTCAGTCAAATAGAAAATGTGATGACATCTAAAATTAAAGCAGACTGAAAATGCAAGTCTTCAAATTTCTTGTGTTTCCACAACTAAACTTTCTCTCGAACAAGCTCTGCAGAGCTAAAAGTCCATGAAAGGTTAAAAGGTCAGCCAGAGGCCACCTCAGGTCACTAATGAGCATGAGGAATGAGCAAAAAGCACAAAAGTGTGTTTGTGTCAAAACAGGACCAAACAAGCTCAGGAGGAAGCTGTTAAACTGGCTTCATCACATGTCTGCCACTGTCCAAATAGTAGCTAAACCACCCAGATTAAACTTCCGCGGGGCAGCTTATTTTGCAAATAAAGTGATCACAGAATGTAAAGTTTATTTATAAAACGTTTATCTCTAAATGCACAAATTAAAAAAAAAAAAAAAAAAAAAAAAGTAAAATGAAAAGAAATTTGGCAAATCTTGTTAAGCAAACTGCATTTCCCCCAATTTGCACAGAGCACATGACAAATTAAATGAGGGAAAATGAATAAAATGCTGCTTTCAATAAAATGAACCACACAAAGACTTCACTGCATTACTAGACTATAACATTAATGACAGCAAGATGCTTGTAACTTTAAGCAGGTTTAACATGCTTTAACGCCTCTCTAACATGATAAAGTTTTATGTGAGGACTTCTGAATGGCACACTTTTAGTTAGGTCAGAATCAAAGACTGCTTATTAATTAGAGAAAGAACAAACAAATTTAACTACTGTGGAGTTGGGCAATATCTTCAAATCTTCCAAATGGAGATCTGTGTGCCACCGCTCTCCCCACTGCCTCATTCACAAAATGAGAGAGAGAGGAAAATAAATAAATAAATAAAAAAAATCCACCCCTTGCCAGAACCGTTTTCACATAAAAACAAACAAACAAACAAACAAACAAACAAACAAACAAAAACCCATGGCAGACACACATGGCCCAGAATCAGCCCATGGACCATCCTAATCCAGCCCCCGAACACCCAAAAGAAGGAGTGAAACAACTCCACCTCAAAAAAAAAAAAAAAAAAAAAAAAAAAAAAAAAAATGCAGCTTTATGTTAATGCATCTTGAGCTGATGTAATAAGTCTGTATTCAACTCCATTTCAATTGAAAGTAGCCCAGTTATATGCAAACAAGCGCTTTCTGTAATGAGCAACCACACCTTGACTTTAATGACAGAACTATTGAAAGCATTAGAGTGCATCGTTTTACGTCACAATATACAAATAACTAACATTACCATTTGTACCATTTGTGTCTCTCACGTAAAGTTCCCGGACCAATTATCTGTTCCACCAAAATTAGAGAAGAGCATAATTCTGTGTCTCACGTTTTCAGTGTGCCATTTTTTTGTTTGTAATTCAGAGCTACAATCTTGTCCACTGAAAAGACAGAGATGAAATCTTTAAATATTTCAAATTACACCACTGTGTCACAAAAAAGTAAAAACAAACAACCCAGCCCAACACTAACACTCATCACACACACATCGCATGACAGAACACAGTTCACTCCTCTACTAAAAGCTCCTTTCATTTCTGTATAACTAACTGAAGGTTTACCACTCTGCTGCAGGACACTGATAAGAAAAATAACAGTTAAGAAAAAAAGAAAAAACCCTCCACAATGACAAACTGTTATCAGGACAGCGGCAGCTCAACATACCACTCCAGCTCTTCTGTATTTTTCCACTTTCAGTACAACAGAACCAAACAGCAGTATACAAAAGCCCTTTCTGAGCTGCAATTAATGAAGAAACTGAAGCTCTTCTGTCTCATTATGTATTGATTCCTGAGGAAGAGGCAGATAAGCTGCAAACAATGCATCTGAGTAACAGTACTGACATCTGACTGCATGTACAGTACTGCAACCAAAGATCCAAGCATGAGGAAAAACAACAACAACAACGTCTTCAAACTTTTTTAGGATAAATGAAGTAACAGTAAAGGAAAAAAAGGACTATCCATCTTTTTCATGGATTTAATGAATGTATAAAAAGGGGAATAAAATTGTAAGCCAGTAAAAGTGAAAAGATTTTTATATCCAAGATGGTGAAATCAAGATTTGTGAGTGGTTGCTTTGAATTAGGTTGTTACCATCACATGAAGCAGGCTTGCTTTACTGACACCACAGCGTGTTCTTTATTATCCAATTTATTGAGTTTATTAGTATTTAAGTAAATTAAACCAGGCTCATTGAAGGTTCAGAGGAAACAGGCCTTATCTGGAGAGAGGCTGCACTGACCTAAATGCTGAATCAGCATGTACAGACACTGTATAGTATGTGCCGTTATCTGGATAAACGCTACAGATTATTTAATCCTTGCTTCAGCAGGGTTTCCCCATGCTATTACTGCACAACACAACCCTTAAACCTTAATGTACAAATTTCTGTTGAACTACTCTGCTGCCCACATTTTCTATCAGATATCCTGGTGAAATGGCAGGTTTTCATATTAAACATGGCCAAAGTTTAAAAAAAACAAAACAAAAAAAAGGTCAGTGTATATTCAAGTAATCCTTGTGAGCCCTGTGTATTTGACTGCAATTAGAAAGATACCAGACTGTTGAAGACTTTGCTGAGAATCTGCAACAATTGGTGCTGCGACCATCATGATCTTTGTGACATTCACTCGCATCTGGAGAGATGGATCTGATGCTGAGGCGTTGGGATTCACAAGGAGTCAGCTGCAGCAGCATTGTAGTGCAACAACAGTGATGCTTCATAGAGTGGTGCTCAGAAGTGTACATACACGCATGTGCATGAATATCATCGGTTCTTTTTCCAGGTTGGCTATACTGTAAATGGACAGATATCCATGCAGAATTAGGCCAAAAGCTCATTGATGGCTACCAGAAGCATCTGAGGTGCAACTATATGGACATTTATCCAAATATTAGCATGTCTGTAATTACATATCTGGCCTGTATGAGTGGATTAGAGAAAATCCAAAATGAATTCAAACCACCTAATTTCATTTTTTAGAATTATTAACAAAATATCAGCAGCTAAAAGAAATCGTTAAACTGATTTAATTGCTTTGATGATGATGGCTGCCAGCTGGGGAAATCCTCCTCTGTTGTACTGGTTAGGCTGATCTGAGTTTTATGATTGTGTATTGGTCAAGTTAGTGGAACTTTGTAGAAAGTAAAAGGCATGAACCATACTCTATTTGTGCATACTAAAAAAAATTAGGTCCCACCGGCACCTCTGCCCATGTACACAAACAAACAGATCCCATTTCCACGAGATGTCATGATGCTGTGCTTCATTAGAGAATGAATACTGTATTTGTTAGAGCCCTAGATAATCACATGTTTTGATTTTGTTTTTGAATGAGTCCAGACTCCATATTTTTGGCCCTAATGTTAGTCAGCGCAAACAACTACCAACTTTATGTCACACTTGAAAATGTACAAATATTTAAGACTCAAGGCTCCTTTAGATCAGTGTCTACAACTAATCATGTGCTCACCCATGAGGGAGAACAATCCTGGCTTTAATTGGGACTCAGCTCAGTTTAACCTCCTGGAGACTAATGAATGAGTTTTGAAGAGCACCTTAAGGGAGTCACCTACACCCTACAGAAACTTACAGGGCCACACCCTGTGATTTCTTCACTTTCCAAAATGAGGAACAAAGTCTTGGTTATCACAAGTCAGTGACCGGTGGACAACATTTCGAGGCACATGACAAAATAAGCTGTCCCCAAAAACAGAGAGCCACTTCTCTTTTCTGCTTCTTTTGAATTTCTTGCCAAATGCGTGAATGTAGGACTGGGCAATATATCGAGTTTTTAAATATATCTATATATTTTTATTTGAGATATAACAATATCGTTTATATCGATAGTCTATGTTACGTCATAATTATACTTGTGGAGACGCAAGTTTGCTTCTCTTTCGTCTACTTTTGTCTCTCCCACACACGGGGGCTGCAAGGCCTAAAATCCTTTCATTTTCTCAAAAATCGACAGCGCGCCTTATGTATGAATTCTGGTTGTGCTTACTGACCTCGAACCGATTTTATGTGGTGCTCAGCAATCTGTCAAAAAATGTTTAGTACGATTTTGGTAAGCTGCGAAGTCGCACCACTTGATGGATTGTCGGCGCATTACGGCTACCGTAGTCAGGAGCCTCGCGGAGTGATACGTACTGTGCTTCAACGTAATATTACTGTATTGTGTGCGTATACGGACCACAAATGGCACCTGTAAGAGACACGGTTGCAAAGAGGATTTCAAACTCAAGGCTGTCAGTCACGCAGTAGAACTTGGGAACAGAGCAGCTGCAAAATCTGTCTTTGTTATTATGGTCAGCGTCTTTTAGTTTACATTTAACTGCACAGTTCTGAGTTTTTTGTTATGCACAAAAACATTGTTTTATTTTACTTATGGAGCATTATTATTTAATAAATGCTGATAATTTTTTTCTGAGTAATTTTTTCACGTACATCTACGCTGTATGTTAATAAAAGTGCCTGTGTGACATCTGGGACACAGCTTTGACTAAGAACTTTTTGTTCTTAATTTATGGCTTTAAAATAAAAAAATATCGAGACATATCATATATCGCCATCCAGCTAAAGAATATCGAGAAATGAATTTTGGGTCATATCGCCCAGTCCTACGTGAAAGTGCTAAAAACGTCTTGTTCAGACTCAAATTTCTTTCTTTAAAAGTTCAAAAAAGACAAAAAAAAAAAAAAAAAAAAAAAAAGGACCCCCCCCCCCCCAACTAAAAATATCAATTTTCTTAGCAAGAAAAAAAAGCCCAGGAGAAAAAAAAAAACAAAACAAAAAAAAAAAAACCCCAAAAACTTTCCATCAGAGACTCAAAAATACTTAAATCCTAAAATATATTAGTGAATCTGCTAGTGTGGATGGCTGTGTGCCTGCCAGTTTCTTTTAGGACTCAGACTCATCTGAGAGACTGCACTTTAAAGCACCAACTACACATGCATTCTTCAAGTGGACTTCAAAGAGTGACCACTGGTCTGGTTATCTGCAGTTTTCCCATGTTTACAACAGAGCATAATCCCACCTTAGACTGACGGTTAACCTGGTAACGCAGCAGATAATCAGAGGATACAAGCACTACAATTTGTATGTTTGTCTGGAGCCAGTCATTTGAAACAAACAAAAATCCTATAATTCACTTGCATTTTCAGGAAGTGGACACCTTTTTCCAAGATCATTTAAAGTCATTTTACTGCAGAATTCTAACCACACAGAGTTTGAGTGGAGTGTTTTTTTCCCCCTTCTTTTTTTTTGGGGGGGGGGGGGGGGGGATTGTGGGGAGTCAGATTTATAGCGTCAGTTTATTTTACTCATGCCAATGGGAGTAACAACTGAGCTGTACCTCTTAGCAAACTATTTAGAGGCTTCTGAGTAATGTCAGACTTCTAAAAACATGACTTAACACCAAAGCCGTTCCAGTCTGGATGATTTCATCTCAAGATAAATTTTCTTCCAAGAGATGTCACATACCTTAAAAATGGCTGACTTCTTGATTTTTTCAAAAGGCTAAAAAGAAAAGGCCTAAAATTGTTACCTGTTGTGCTACATAGTACACTTTGAAGTGATCGAGAAGCCATCTCGGTGTATATGATAGGCAGGATAATGATGACGTAACTGGTAAAAATCTGCAGACTGTACATAAAAGATGGATATAGCCACTGAGATGTAACAGACTGGTTTGAGAGGGCAGGTTTTGAAACATCGAGCTGAGGGTGACAAGTAACGTGTGAACCTGCCTGGCAAACTAAAAGATATTCATATGGTAGCAAACTGTCAGTCTCAAGTTAGCACTGCCATAAATCTTCTTGACGATAATGTGATCTAAATTAATATCACATCGTATTGCATAAGACTTCAAACTTGCAAGCCTGTAGATTCATTTTCATTCATTTAGCTAATTTTTTCAGACTTTTGTACAATATGATTTTTGTTTACACCCAAAAAGTTCCCCCCTGGTGGCCATTAGGAAGAATGCTGATTGACCACATTACGGCACTGGATTCATTTTGCAGACCAAGAATATGCATCACACTTTTGTTTTTTTTGTTTTTTAAACTTTAACACTTATTTAATATTGTGTGCACAGGCCTCAGGACTACACATGGAAACTAGCTACTAGCTAAATGTAGTACATCTTTTCTCTTACGAGATTAGTGTATAGTGGTGATGAAGAATACAACAAAATGTGCTTCTATTTGTGCCATAATTGCTTAAAGATAAAAACCAAACCCAAGTAAATAAAACACCTTTTGCTGCAAATGCAGCTCAGAACACTTTTTTACCTGCATGTGTAAATGTCAGCTCCTCCTCCTCTTGTTTATTCTGGGCTGTAACAGAAAGCACACTGCTTCCACTTTTCTCATAACAGCTACTGCTTTCAGGAAACTTCAATTGTTTTTGCAGGAGAGATAATGTCCCCCCCCCCCGCTGAACTTTTAGCAGCCTCTCAAGAGCCAATGTTGATAGGCCATAAAATCCAATCTGCAAACTGTGACCACTTCAAGGCTCCTGCAGTTAATAGTAAAACTCCTTGTTAATAAAACAGAACTTTTACAATAGTGTTACCGTCTCTCGTTAAACTTGCTTACATTTGATTTAATCGTTAACAAGCTGGGCAGAGTTTCCACAGTGGAAATCTAATAGAATCTGCTTCTTAAAAAAAATTCTTATTATTATTAAACTGACTGTAATGCTTTTGCAGCAGGTGTTTCAGCAAACAGCAACAGAGAAAACATAATACCACAAGAGGAGAACAACTGTCTGCGCAGCTGGGGGAACATGTCAATGTAACCCCCCCCACACACACACACACAACATCATGTTGCCTAAGACTTCAGAGAGAAAACAGAAGCAGGAGTCATTTCTGCTGCAGCTGAGCAGCTACTAACACCAAATAAACTTCTCACTCTCAGCTGATTTATAGCAGCAGCTGCTGCTTAAAGGGAAACTGCCAAAATCTCTCAGCCATATTATTCTCAACTACATTCATATGCAGATTTGGCCGCTTCACGGGTTTTGGCTGTTTGAGACTCTTTCAACTGCCCAAACACAAAGAAGCAGAAGGAGGAGACCGGGGAGGGGGGAGAGACTCCCCCCCAATACTGGGTGCAAAAAAAAAAAAAAAAAAAAAAAAAAGGAAAAGAAAGGGGGGTAGAAACAGGTTGAGACATGTTCCAAGTGCAAAATGTGAGCAACAGGACCCAGATACCGTCTAAATTTTCACCTCTGGCAGATGGTGAGGCTTCTCTCCTTTCTCTGATGCGTCCCAGAAAGCAATGAATGTCTGGCCCAAATATGGGAGTATTCTTTGGCCTTTACTGATGCTCCCAACTCTGAGATAATCTGAGAGATTATATCGGCCACTTGTTGGGTGTGTTGGCACTCGGGATGCGTCAGGCCCTTGCACTTCTTTCCTGCACTGAAACAGAGCTGAAAGTGCCACAAGTAGCCTGAATATGTCCCAAATATGACTGCTATGGATTGTGATAAAGCATGTAATGATTATAAAACAAATACTTTGAGCATTCATTTTCACACAGCACAAATTCATTCACAGTTTAGCTCGTTAAAGTGTCAAGATGACAAAAGGAGAAGCTTTGGTCTTCAAGTTCCTTCTAGAAGAAGTGTGTTTCTGCAGGTGATCCTTTGGAAGGACTTCTAACGCTGGGAGCATTGCATGCCAAGAAAAGGTGTCAGTTGGTGGCTTCAGCTCACCATCAACCCCTGCCCAGCTGCCTTGCTGTTCTCATGAGGAGCACGAGTTAAGTCGTATAACCCATGCTGAGCCAGCATGGGTTATTCCCAGTTTTGGGGGCCCCAAATGCAATTAATGAAAAATCCATTTTAATCGATGAAGTTGGATCTTTGGCTGATTCAAGGAAGCTAGAAAACTGCAAATACGGGCCAAACAGTTTGTTTCAGCACTCTTCTTCTCCAGTGTAGGACTTCCCTCCAAGTTCAGATTCAACAAATGGAAACCAAAAGGTCCTAAAGCTCTGACAGTCAAAGTAAATGAACAAACAGCATTGCGTGGGATAAACAAACAAAAAATTATATGATTGTTGACATATTGTGGTCATTCAGTGCTGACAGGGGAAACCACAGAGGTCAGTGGCCCTGGTTTTTTGGTAAAGAAACTGCCACCGTGACACGAAAGTAAATGGAACAACAAGTACTCCAGATTTTAAGATCTGAGGTCACAGATTAGGACATCCACACCCACATAATCACTGCTTTAGATACACTGTCAAATTTACAAGTAATAAAATAATTATCCTAATCATTAGGCATGGACAGCAGGACGCCAGCAAAGATAATAAGACGGTTTGATGATACTTATCACGAGTTCTGGTCCTGTAAATTTTAAGATTGGGGGAATGTAAACAGTTGATGCAGGGAAAAAGCTTAACAGGAGAGATAACTTAGCTTCAATTTCTCGTGGAAGTTTGTTAATTTATGATTTATAAAGGACTAAAAATAGGCACCGTTTAGTAGTGAATTTATATATTGGTGAAACTGCGCCAAAAGTCGAGCCAGTCTGACAGCAGCTGGTTAATCAGGCCAGGAGGTTTGTGTCGTAAAAGCTTACAAACCAGCTGGGGCTCAATAAACACTCAAGTGTCCAGTGCCTTCCAGTAAAACTAAACAGGAAGTTATCTTCATGCAGCTGTGAAACACAGAATGAAACGTTTGAATGAAGATGTCCATACCTCCAATATTCTGTCCAAATCCCCCCCGGACAAGCACGGATATTTCTCCAGTATTTTGTCCTTCTGGGCATTGTACTGCTTTACAGCCTGGTTCCAGTTGGGCTCCTCTAGCACCTGAAAAATGGCTGCCCCGATGGACAGGTAAAAAATGATGGCAGAGGTCAACAAGGGACCTTTATCTACCATACTTCTGCACAAAGGCTCGGAGAGCGCGCGGGACGGGGGAGAAAGACAGAGGGAGGGGGGCAGATAAGAGCAGGAACCGAAGCTATGCAGAGTTCATACTCTGCAAGTTTACCAAAAGTTTCCCAGAAAGAACAGCTGACAGCATCGGGCTCCGGACAGGGAAAGCTTTTAAAAGCGCTTCAAAA
This sequence comes from Perissodus microlepis, assembly GCF_051167445.1. NCBI lineage: Eukaryota > Metazoa > Chordata > Actinopteri > Cichliformes > Cichlidae > Perissodus > Perissodus microlepis. Next base: position 14,895,327 of record NC_140479.1, on the reverse strand, counting down.
AGCTCGTTGAGCGTGCGCGCGCGTGGAGCTGCAGGAGTAGTAATGTGTCCACGTGCGCAACCAGTGGTAAACTGAGCGCTGAGAGCAGCAGACTGCAAATGAAGAACAACGGGACCGAGCACCGCCCACGAGTGAACCACTCTGAAATCCGCTTCCTTCTTTCCCTGTTTTCTTTTCCTACAGGTGCACTCCTGAACACCGTTTACACACCCAAACCTCTTTAAATCGCAGAAGCTACAGTCAAAAAGAATGAACATTTTTAAGAGATCACCACAGCAGGGGCGTTTCCACGTTTTTTTTCTTCTTTTTTTGTAACAGGGTGGCCAAGAGCAAGGGAGGAAGGGGCCCCACAGGAAATTAGTGTGGAAAATTGATGTAGAAAAAGTCTGGCTACGATTTTCAGGGTCGCCTGCAGGCCCAGGTCCTCACACAGATGGTTTTATTCAGTGTCAGGTTATTATGTATTTTATTTTATGTATTTAATGTCAATTTCATAGGCATTTCTTGTTTTCATTGTCCTACTTGTGGCAATGCCAATAGATACCTCATACATTTTATTGTGGTAAGCACCAAAACACCTAGAAGATTCAAACCCAGGGCCTTTCTGTTCCGGTTGCTTTGGACTCTGAATGTGGTACAATTCACAGTCGTGAAGTCAGCTTGTTCCGACAGTTATTATAGTAAACTAAGTAAAAGTAAATTAATTCAATTCAATTCAAAATTATGCTAAAAAAAACCAATTAACCATTAATTAAAACCACACTGTCCACTTGCAAAACAAACTAAATAAAATAGAAATAAACAGTTAATGTCTTAGTTTTAGAATTTCTGAATGGGATCCGATTCTTCAGGTTTTACTACGTCCATCTACATATGACAGATGCACACACTTTGCCTTCAAAATAAAAGTCCTCAATTGGTTTCAGTGTTAACATTGAAAAAGAGCCAGAATTCTAAATAATAATGTGAATAAGTAATAAGAAGAAGAAGTAAAAGAAAACAGCTCTTTAAACACAGTTAATGTGGCCTTTGTTATAACATTGTTTGGCTTACTATCTATGCTTACATTCCATCCAGTTAAAGATTACTTACTTATTCCATTTATACAGACAGTTTGGTAGGAATTTACATGGATAGAGTGATGTAATTGTCATGACAGGGGCCAGTGATACAATAAAGTTAAAGTTCAAGTTAAATAAGCTTTCTGTCACAATACCATAGACTTAAATATACATCCCAAACCTTTATAAAATACAGAAACTGATGAACGATCTCCCCCACAGGCTATCAATTTTGCAAAAGGGCAGTGTTTGAAATGATTTGTATTCCAGAACATGAATTTCCCATCCTTATTTTTATGCCATCTCCATGTGCACAAAATTTATTTTCCATTTTTTAAGCATTAAAAAAAGTCTGCATTTGGAGGGTGGTTGGGCTAGTGTTGGAGTGAATTATTTAGCAACTGCAGACCCAACTTTTACACTTCATTTGAATTTTTTTAATCTGTCATTCATTAAAATATGTGACTCCGTTGCTTCATTTTTCAGCTCTGGAGATGCATGCTTGGCTCTAAAATCGAAGCCACAACCCCTAATGTGGGGTTTCTTCTTTCTAGTGTTGGTTATTCAATGTTATTTCTTTGCACCAGGGGAAAGAAAAGCATGACATTTGTAGACGTCTTAAATGTGGTGTGCTATGGTTTAAAAGTGAGCTTCTCTCCTGCTTCGCTGTAAAACCAGAAGACTCTGGTTTTGGGAGGGTTTTTTTTACTGCTGCTACAAAACTTTCTTAAATCTGATGCACATTTCTACACCATGACTATGCCTATGTAGGCCTGTTTTGACATGCTTCAAATATGCAGTCAGTTCTGGTTGAAATAAACTTTCTAAACTACTGAAAACAAAATGGGTCTGAATGCATCTTTGGCATACTTGTGGTCTTTATTTGCAATTTTTCCAGGAGGTAACAGGACAGTCACCTCTAGGAAAAAGCGCCAGCACAGCGTAAAGACATAAAACGAGGACTCTGTCTTGCAACATGGAAAATTACTGTTTTGGAGTGAACCTAAATATTTTAAAGAAGGACGCTCTTGTGTATAATTATTTTAAGTGTGTGTTAATGTAAAATGTCAGTGACATTCTTTGACATGATGATGGTGATTTTTTTTCTGCTACTTATTACTATATTTTATTTCTTTGGTATAGAAATCAAACAGGTTAACACTTGCACTGCCAGCCTGCACAAAGCTGTGTAGCCAGCCAGATATTTCCCACACTTTCAAGTGTTATGCAATGAGAAAATGAGCTATGGATAGGTTTGTCAAACATTTGGTGCAGCTCTGAGTACAACTGTTGTGTTAGGAAACTTAATATGTCTCTAAAAATCTTTTTACTTTTTACTGCAAAAAGCAGAGCTCTAAAAACGTGTGTGTGAGTCAAGCAACCTAAAAATAAACTGAGTTTATACCTAACTTGTACTTGCTAGAGCATAAAACCAAACACACTCAAGGGGAAAAAAAGCCTAAGGCTAGCAGTACATGACTGATCCTGATGCAATACCTTAAATTCATTCAAGCTGAACTCAGTAAAAGTTACAAACTTGTAGTGTTTTTACCACAAGCTCGGTAAGATTTGACTATCCCAGAAACAGTGTTGATCTTGATTAAGAATTTGCGAGCTGCAGGTCATCCTAGTACGTTTTGAGCCTTCATTACTTAATCACAGTAAGAAACGAGTGCAGGAACTAACCACGTGAAATGTTCAGGGATCAAGGCGACATTTAGTTAGCCATCTCTTTTCAGTGACTTTGAAAAATGTCTTCAGAACTTGATTGATATGATGCAGTCACGTGAAAAACAAAGGACACCCCATGTTTCAAAAGCTTGTAGAGCCACCTTTCATAGGAATAAACTGAAATAATCAATTTCTGTTTGGCTTTATAAGTCGCTCCCATCAGTTGGGGGGAATTTTGGCCTACTCTTCTTCTTGCATCAGTTTAATGTGGGCATTTGTTTTTTCACAGCTCTCTTAAGGTCACAACACTTCAGTTGGGCTCAGATCTGGACTCTGGGCCATTTCAACACCTTGATTTATTTCTTTGTCAGCCATTCCGTTGTGGATTTGCTGCTGTGCTTGGTGTCATTGGCCCTCTATATACTTTGATATACAGCAGCGTTCGTGGTTGAATCAGTCGACCGAACGTGCTCAGGTCAAACAAGCCCAGATCATCACTCCTCCACCACTGTGCTTGCTGACAGTTGGTATAAGTTGTTTGTGCTGATATGCTGTGTTTGGTTTTTACCAGACATCTCCACTTTGGTCTTGTTTGTCCAAAGGAAATTTTTCCACAAGTGTTGTGGTTTGTTTAGATATAACTTAAGCTATAACTTATGCCATGTTTTTGTGAAGAAAAGAGGCTTGCTCTTGCAAACCTTCCAAACAACTCATACTTGTTCGGTCTGTTTCTAATTGTACTGTCATAAAGTTTAACATTAACACGCTAACTGAGACCTGCAGTCTGAGGTGTATTCTTGGGCTGTTTGCAGTTTCTCTGAGTATTGCATGGCTTGACATTATGAATTTGCACATCCTCTTCTGTGGCATTGTGCTAAGATACACCTGAATACGCCAGACCAGAAAACTGCCAAAATGTCTTCTTTTATAGAGGTGCTCATATCGGCTGATTACTAATTAAGTATATCTGATTGGCAACACCTGGCTCCTGTTCTCTTAGTTCCCCATGCAAGCAGAAAGGGTTTACGTATTTTTTCACAACTTTGTGCAGATATATGAAAATGTTCTTTTTTTTACAGGATTGCATGTCAACCTATTACATAAAAAATGTGAACACCAATTTTGTTTCTCAGATTCACATCTGCAAGCTGCATTTCTGAATGTTATAATGCATAAAATATACTTTTTGGATCAGAAAACAGACAAAACATCCAGGGTACCTTAACACCATTAAACTGGTGCAGGCATGCTACTGCAACTCTGACATATTCCATGATATTGAACTTTGATTAGAAAAAGTCAAAAAAATTTAATGTGACTATCTCCTGTGTTTCTGAGGTTATAAAGGCTCTATACTGTTAAAAAAAAATACTACAAACACCCATATTTCAGTGGCTTTAATATAATGAAGGTAAAAGCTACTTTACCACAACACCCCAGCTAATTCTGAGGATCTCTGGCAGGAGCTTTATTCATATTTTGTTAATTTTACATGAAATAGCCCAGCAGTTATTTTGAAAAGTCTAATTGGTGTAATTTTTTCATCTTTCAACCTTTAAAACAAACTTCAGACTCACATATAATGATAATAAACCCTCCTATCTCTCTAACAGAACAGACAGGATAAGGGTTCCTTTGTTTGATCTTTGCTCCTCTCAGTATCAACAAAGAAAACAGAGAGCATCGCTTGAGCAAACATTTAAGAAGTTCATTTCTGGACACTGACACACGTTACCTTTAGCCTTCCAGTGACTGAGTGCGGTCATTAAGTCATTTTTTTCAGCAGTTTCTTTTTCACCTTCACTTCTTTATTTGCATGTCTGCCACATATTGCCCTGATTAACAGTATCTTTCCACACACCCCAAGGACATACAGTATACAGGCCACACCGGTCAAACAGGTTCAGGTACTCAGTGGCTATCTTCAGAGACACTTATACTACATAACTGTTTGTATCTCTAGTGGATTTTTTTATTTATTTATTTTTGAAGTGGTAAAATCTAAAAACCCAAATAAATGAAATGTCTTTATACCTTTGAAGGACATGATGGGAAACCTGCATGTTCTCTATAGAGAGGCAGAGGCAGCACGTTTTCTCATGTACAGTGGGATGCAAAACTTTGGGCAACCTTGTTAATAGCCATTATTTTTGTGCATAAATCGTTGGTTGTTACAATAAAAAATGTCAGTTAAATATATCATATAGGAGACACACACAGTGATATTTGAGAAGTGAAATGAAGTTTATTGGATTTACAGAAAGCGTGCAATAATTGTTTAAACAAAATCAGACAAATGCATAAATTTGGGCACTGTTGTCATTTTATTGATTCCAAAACCTTTAGAACTAATTATTGGAACTCAAATTGGCTTGGTAAGCTCAGCGACCCCTGACCTACATACACAAGTGAATCCAATAATGAGAAAGAGTATTTAAGGGGGTCAGTTGTAAGTTTCCCTCCTCTTTTCATTTTCTCTGAAGAGTAGTAACATGGGGGTCTCAAAACAACTCTCAAATGACCTGAAGACAAAGATTGTTCACCATCATGGTTCAGGGGAAGGATACAGAAAGCTGTCTCAGAGATTTAAGCTGTCTGTTTCCACAGTTAGGAACATATTGAGAAAATGAAAGACCACAGGCTCAGTTCAAGTTAAGGCTCGAAGTGGCAGACCAAGAAAAATCTCGGGTAGACAGAAGCGACGAATGGTGAGAACAGTCAGAGTCGACCCACAGACCAGCACCAAAGACCTACAACATCATCTTGCAGCAGATGGAGTCACTGTGCATCGTTCAACCATTCGGCGCACTTTACACAAGGAGATGCTGTATGCGAGAGTGATGCGGAGGAAGCCTTTTCTCCGCCCACAGCACAAACAGAGCCGCTTGAGGTTTGCTAAAGCACATTTGGACAAGCCAGCTTCATTCTGGAATAAGGTGCTGTGGACTGATGAAACTAAAATTGAGTTATTTGGGCATAACAAGGGGCGTTATGCATGGAGGAAAAAGAACACAGCATTCCAAGAAAAACAGCTGCTACCTACAGTAAAATATGGTGGTGGTTCCATCACGCTGTGGGGCTGTGTGGCCAGTGCAGGGACTGGGAATCTTGTCAAAGTTGAGGGACACATGGATTCCACTCAGTATCAGCAGATTCTGGAGACCAATGTCCAGGAATCAGTGACAAAGCTGAAGCTGCACCAGGGCTGGATCTTTCAACAAGACAACGACCAGAAACACTGCTCAAAATCCACTAAGGCATTCATGCAGAGGAACAAGTACAACGTTCTGGAACGGCCATCTCAGTCCCCAGACCTGAATATTATTGAAAACCTGTGGTGTGAGTTAAAGAGAGCTGTCCATGCTCGGAAGCCATCAAACCTGAATGAACTAAAGATGTTTTGTAAAGAGGAATTGTCCAAAATACAGGAAGGGTTTCAAGGCTGTAATTTCTGCAAAAGGCAGATCTACTAAATATTGGTTTCATTTCTTTTTTTTGTGGTGCCCAAATTTATGCACCTGCCTGATTTTATTTAAACAATTATTGCACACTTTCTGTAAATCCAATAAACTTCATTTCACTTCTCAAATATCACTGTGTGTGTCTCCTATATGATATATTTAACTGACATTTTTTTATTGTAACAACCAACGATTTATACAGGAAAATAATGACTATTAACAAGGTTGCCCAAACTTTTGCATCCCACTGTATTTGTTTACCCACTCCCAGTTAATATTGCAACCTTATAATGGTAGTAATGTTTGTGTATTCCAGTGATCCCAGAAGCTATGCTGTCAAATTGCTATGCTGGCAATTTTCATTTGGGTAGGGTCTCCCATGGCAAATAAATCCTGGGTGAGGGACCAGACCTGTGATGACCAGAAGACCAAGAGACCAGTTCACCTCTCCTGAGACGGGGTTACTGGAGTCCTACCCTGGCAACAGGCCTGGAGTAGGGACTTATCATTTGATCGCTGGGACTTAGCCCATGGCCCCCAGCTAGGCTTAGCCGGAAGGAGCTACACAGTGTGGGTGCTCCATCTACAGGAACTCTAGTGTCAGCAAATCATCACCTGGTGGTGAGTTGGATCAGGTAGCAGGGGTGCAGGTGATTCTGATTCCCCGAGAAAAGCTAGGGACATTGAGTCTGAATGGACCATATTCCACACCTCCCATGCTAAGCCTGCTGCACAAAACTGCGGTTACAAAGTTACTGGTGCTTGTTCTGGTGCTAAACCCAGGAGGTGGAATTGATGCTCTCGTGACACAGCAGGAATAGAGTGCTGCTGCTGCTGCTGAGAATATAGTCATATAGTAGTCAACATATATAATAAAGTCTCACTGAGAGGAGTCGGTTGAGGTGGCTGGGAATCACCAGTAAACCTAAGCCTAGTAATTGCTTGTTTGGAAGCTGGAGTACCTGGAGACAACCCACACAGACACAGGGAGAACATGAAAACTTAATACAGAATGGATAGATGGAGGATTCAAACCCAGGATCTCCGTGCTGTGAGGCAACCGTGCTAACCAACATGCTACTCTGACTCATTAACTCACCTGTTTAAATTGTTTTAAGGCTTAAATTTTAAATCTTTGATGGAAACAGGCGTCGTAGCTGCTAGCTGTTTGCCAGTCACTGGCAGTTAATTGGAAAAATGAAACTGGACCTGTGCACTGTAATTATTATTATTATTTTTTACTATTGGTGTCTTATTTTACATTCCTGTGCTTTTCACATGGTTGGATTTTCCAGTTTTCCAGTTACTGAGATAAGCTAGCTTTCCAAGCTAGAGCCCAGCTGTCACAGGATGAAAGACAAGTTAAACCCTGGACAGGTCGCACGAGGTCACAGGAGAACTTCATTTAACATGCTGAACTGTGTCATCTGATCTGTGCGCCTGACAGAGCATCTGCAGATTCAGCATTTTTTTTTTTAAACGTAATGCTTTTGCACAACTTTCCTGCATACATGGTTGAAACAGTTTCAGTTCAATTCAGTGCAGTTTTATTTATATAGCACCAAATCGCAAAAACACTCAGCTCAAGGTGCTTCAAAGTAGAGAACCTACAACTGATTGCTGCAAAAAACAAACCAAAAATTGGAAAAGAGGTTAATGTTGTTTGCACAAATAAAGAAGGTCCAGTCAGGCTGCATTTAATAATTATATAACAGTCATTTCTTTTATTTTTTAAAAATATACACACTTATGTTATTTGTGTATATCTGGAATAAATTAAGTCTCATTGTGTGTTTCACTGCCTGACTAATGTTTTCATCAGCAAGTGGCAAGTTTGAGTCTTCCTTGGGTGATTTAGCTTTTGCAAGTTTCTGTCATTGTCCCAGGTTGTTTGTCTTTTTGATGAGTGCATTGAATTTTTGTTCTGGCTTTGTAATGAATTAGATTGGACATACAAACAGAAATGAGCTTCCTCTTTAGGGTGTCTTGACTCTCCCTTAGAAATGTGTTGAGGAGCTTAATCATTCAGGAGAGGCTCAGCGAAGAGCCACGACTCCTCCACACTGAAAGTAGACAGCTGAGAAAATTTAGGCAACTGACCAGGATATCTCCTGAATGTCTCCTAGATGAGGTGTTACAGGATAAGGCCCACAGGAAGATACTTACATCCTGAAAGAGAGATTGTGTTTTTTGGGCTACTGTGTGTCACGGTTCTGGGTCATTTTGACCCAGCATTTTGAGTTTCTTATGTTTTGGTTTATTTTTGAATGATGGATTGTTTTCTGTTTCTCTGGTGCTTTGTTGAGTATTATGATAAATCTATGTTTCAGTTATTCTGGTAAATTTCTGTATTATGATTAATGTTCTGGTTGTATTTTGTTATTATTGCAGGTTTAGTTCAGTGTCTAGTCTGTCTCACCCTGTCTAGTCCGTGTCTTAGTTGAGTGTGTCTTGTTTCCTGTTTTACTTTGAAGGTTCCTGTTCATGTCTGATGTCAGTGTTTCTAGCTTTGTTCCCCCTGTCTCGTTAGGTCTCATTCCTTTCAGCTGTGTTCCCCTCCTGTCTCTAATTCCTTGATGACTTCCTCAGTGTATTTAAGCCCAGTGTTTCTTTGTGTTAGTGTCATGTTTTTCCCCTCAGAATTGTGTGCGTGTTCCAGTTTGTGTTTTTGCTTCATGCCAGCAATAAAACTGAGGTTTTCAGTTACAATTCCGTCTCAGAGTCCTGCATTTGGATCCTCATCTCTGCCTGCCCGCACAAAGAGCCCTGACACTGTGACCCTTTTGGAAGAACTTTCCAAAGCAGTATTTGTAAAAAAAACAAAAATTAAAAAAACAAAAACAAAGCACCAACAACATTTAATCATGATTAGAAACAAAAATATAATCTTATCAGTCTTATCACCCAAATTGTGTTTTGGAATTTTGGCCATGTGAATGAAACACATCACATATCCATTTGTTAAGGAGTACACACTGAGTATTTTCACATGCCGCGAGAAAAATAGGGAGAAACAAAGTCCTCTGATATTGACGTCAATACTTATCTCATAAATTAAATCTGATAAATCTTTTGTAAATGTTGCCCGATTGGTCCCTTTTGGCTGCAGTTGTATGAAAGCCAAACATGAACAGATGTTCCGAGATACTGCAGAGATGCTCACGGCCATCTTGTTGGTTTGTGGTGAAAAGAGCTTTGGGATATGGGGGACTTCCAGATTTTCCGTCAACCCAGATAAGACAACCAGAAGCGCCACATCAGATAAAACAACATCCACGGTGGGTGAATTAAAATAATGTTTCATTTGGAGGAGACAATCTTTGTAGAGATCTGTTTTGACATTTAAAAAAAATAAATGGTTGCACAATAAAAGCTAAAGTGCACAATAACAGCTAAAGTACGCCATTCAGCTGTTATTTCTTTTCTCTGATCTCTCATGCTATCACACAAATAGTCTGTCAGATTTGCAACTAGAAAGTGAAAGAACCTTCTTTGTGGAAGCAAAAATGAAACTTTGAGTTCAAAGTTGGATTAGCTGGCATTGTGTGTACTTCTTCCTCATTGCAAAAATATCCTTTAGGCACAAAGCTCACCCTCCTGTGTAATCAATTCACAGTCAACGGTGATTTCCTTTAAATAGAAGAAAATGAAATACTTTATTCCTAAAGTTGGGATCTTATAGAAGAAGCGATTAAAAAAAAAACTCAAGTTACTCAATAAGGATCCTAAAAATCATCGTAGGTAAGATGAGAAAATGTTAGAGAGAATATTCAGCTGCACAGTAAGCAGTACAGAGGGTGGTTAGCGTCTCTTGATTATCCACAGCAGTTACAGTTATTTAGAAGTGCTTTTTGTCACCTGATGGAGGAATCCAAACAGCGTAGATTCAAACAGCAACACCGGTGAATGATGTGGATGCATACCCAAATTTATGTCTGCTTGGAGTTTTCTCCAAGCATGACATCCCGGTGCATTTCAGACCCAGCAACACGCTCAGACAAAAACTGGTTCACCTGAAAGACAAAACGCCAAAACACAGACTTAACAATGTGGTGTATGCTGTACAGTGCAGCGAGGAATGCCCAGACCTCTACATTGGAGAGACCAAACAGCCACTTCACAAGCGCATGGCACAACACAGAAGAGCCACCTCCACAGGACAAGACTCAGCAGTCCATCTGCATCTTAAGGATAAAGGACACTCTTTCGAGGATGCCAATGTTCACATTTTGGACAGAGAGGACAGATGGTTTGAAAGAGGAGTGAAAGAAGCCATCTATGTCCACTGTGAGCGACCATCTTTGAACAGAGGCGGGGGTTTACGACACCAACTCTCTGCCATCTATAATCCAGTTTTGAGATCCCTTCCCAGACGCCTTAACGCCCACTCACATCCTGGGCCATCTGACCTCAGGAATTCGCATGATAAGGTGGGGCCAGGTTTCACAATGAACACACCCGAAACTCTGGCTGATTGGGACCCACACCCAGTTTCACACCTTGGCTCAGGCGATTAGAAGATCATCAGGGGGTCCTTTTGTCCCTCTGTGGGGGGATACTCCCACTAGGTTTATATCTGGGACTCTCCACCATTTGACCTTAGAACTAAAGAAGCTTCTCGGATGAGAGGTGAAACGTCTTCAAGTAAACTTAAAGAAGTCCAGACGCTTTTCTTTGCAAGCTCCTTTGAATACCCAAATTTAGTGGCTCAATATTCAGAACATAGAACCTACCTCTTGACAGAATGTCATCTGGGGTCACATCAGTTTTCCACATTTCTTCCTATTGTCCAGGTTAACATCTCTGTCAATGTTCTAAAGCCAGGTATGGTCAGAGGATTGGGAAGTGTGACTGTGTCGCATTGCAACGTTACATCGAGGGCATCAAGCGCCACTCATCCTAATCAGCTCACCGAGTTTGTTGATATTATTTTTGAAACATCCGCCACGATGATTGCTTGAACAGCTCCAGTGCAATGAAACCCTGTCATTTCCTCTTTAGGTCCTCCAGGATTACAGCCCTCGCTCAGGAGGCAAAACAGCGAGCACGATCAGCTGGTGTTGCCAACAATGTAATATGACGAAAAAGCACCGGTAGACTTGTAAAAATAAACAAAATCACAACAAGCAAGAAAAATCAGCCTTTTCTGGCAATAAAGTCAAAATTTTAAACTAAATAAATAACTACAAAAAGAGCTGCTTTAACAAACTGCCACTCAGCATGGCACCAAAAAAATGGACTGTGATATTGTTTTATGCTTTTATAAACAGTAGTGACTGAAGGAATGAAATCACAGATACAAGGGAGGTTATTTGAGGTGGTTCAGGGATCTGACTAGAATGGAGGAGGCCCTGTAGCAAACCCAAGACATGCTGGAGAGATTATATCGCTCAGCTGACCTATGAAGACCTTGGTGTCCCTCGGGATGAGCTGGAGGAAGTATCCGGAGGAGGAAGGTTCTGGACTTTTCTGCTTAAACTGCTGCCCCCATGAAACCGGGCCTCCGGATAAGCTCCCAGGGTAACTATAGGTGCATGCGTGGATGGATGGAAAATGTCCAGTCCTCCATTCCTTTGGCGTAGTCGCAGTGAGATTCTAGATTTATAAGCTAGTAGTTTAGTGCCAAAACCCCACAGAATAGTTTCTAGTTGTAATAGTTTACTGTGTAAACCTTTAGTCATTTTACTTAAAGTAAGTAAAAGATGTTGCTTCATTATATTGGCAGCATTTTTGAGCAGTGTAATATCATCTTTTACAAACTGTAACAAATGTAAGAAGATGCAGGAGACACATGTCATTGTTCTTCAGGTGCCATAAATGGCATGTCATTAAAAGTAGTAGTATTCTACTGGTGAGCAAACTACACTAAAGACCAACTAAAATATCACACTAAATAAGCAAGAAAACAAATTATATCATCAAAAAAAGTGAGCAAACTACCAGTATGGTGTCGGTACCCATGACTGGGGACAACCACCACACACAGGAGGAGAGGACAGGGTCAAAATAAAAGCCCACAGTGAGCACAACTACTAACATGACTCAAAACAATCCAACTACACTGACCATCCTAAAATTAACAGCAGTCATTGCTTTCCCTGTAAACAAACAGAGAATTAGTAAGTAAATATAACGTACCAATACAGAAATAAAACATTACAATAAATAAAACATGAACTTATTAAAGTATCTTTGGGTCCAAACCATACAGGGAGTGCAGAATTATTAGGCAAATGAGTATTTTGTCCACATCATCCTCTTCATGCATGTTGTCTTACTCCAAGCTGTATAGGCTCGAAAGCCTACTACCAATTAAGCATATTAGGTGATGTGCATCTCTGTAATGAGAAGGGGTGTGGTCTAATGACATCAACACCCTATATCAGGTGTGCATAATTATTAGGCAACGTCCTTTCCTTTGGCAAAATGGGTCAAAAGAAGGACTTGACAGGCTCAGAAAAGTCAAAAATAGTGAGATATCTTGCAGAGGGATGCAGCAGTCTCAAAATTGCAAAGCTTCTGAAGCGTGATCATCGAACAATCAAGCGTTTCATTCAAAATAGTCAACAGGGTCGCAAGAAGCGTGTGGAAAAACCAAGGCGCAAAATAACTGCCCATGAACTGAGAAAAGTCAAGCGTGCAGCTGCCAAGATGCCACTTGCCACCAGTTTGGCCATATTTCAGAGCTGCAACATCACTGGAGTGCCCAAAAGCACAAGGTGTGCAATACTCAGAGACATGGCCAAGGTAAGAAAGGCTGAAAGACGACCACCACTGAACAAGACACACAAGCTGAAACGTCAAGACTGGGCCAAGAAATATCTCAAGACTGATTTTTCTAAGGTTTTATGGACTGATGAAATGAGAGTGAGTCTTGATGGGCCAGATGGATGGGCCCGTGGCTGGATTGGTAAAGGGCAGAGAGCTCCAGTCCGACTCAGACGCCAGCAAGGTGGAGGTGGAGTACTGGTTTGGGCTGGTATCATCAAAGATGAGCTTGTGGGGCCTTTTCGGGTTGAGGATGGAGTCAAGCTCAACTCCCAGTCCTACTGCCAGTTTCTGGAAGACACCTTCTTCAAGCAGTGGTACAGGAAGAAGTCTGCATCCTTCAAGAAAAACATGATTTTCATGCAGGACAATGCTCCATCACACGCGTCCAAGTACTCCACAGCGTGGCTGGCAAGAAAGGGTATAAAAGAAGAAAAACTAATGACATGGCCTCCTTGTTCACCTGATCTGAACCCCATTGAGAACCTGTGGTCCATCATCAAATGTGAGATTTACAAGGAGGGAAAACAGTACACCTCTCTGAACAGTGTCTGGGAGGCTGTGGTTGCTGCTGCACGCAATGTTGATGGTGAACAGATCAAAACACTGACAGAATCCATGGATGGCAGGCTTTTGAGTGTCCTTGCAAAGAAAGGTGGCTATATCGGTCGCTGATTTGTTTTTGTTTTGTTTTTGAATGTCAGAAATGTATATTTGTGAATGTGGAGATGTTATATTGGTTTCACTGGTAAAAATAAATCATTGAAATGGGTATATATTTGTTTTTTGTTAAGTTGCCTAATAATTATGCACAGTAATAGTCACCTGCACACACAGATATCCCCCTAAAATAGCTAAAACTAAAAACAAACTAAAAACTACTTCCAAAAACATTCAGCTTTGATATTAATGAGTTTTTTGGGTTCATTGAAAACATGGTTGTTGTTCAATAATAAAATTATTCCTCAAAAATACAACTTGCCTAATAATTCTGCACTCCCTGTATGGCGAACCCAGCACAGTCGAGGAACATAGCTGAGAGCACAACTGCCAACAATCACCTATTTAACACTTTGTGCCTCACCTCTGATTGGCTAGTCTCCCACTTAGCATCCCTGTGCAACAACACTATAACTCATATTCAACAAGCTGACAAGCATCTGCCCTGCTAAACAGTCATTATGCAAGAAGAGCACACTGCTCTGTATCTGTCAGTGACCTGCGATTTTAGAACAGGGAGCAGGAGCAGTTTCTCAGTACCATTAACCTTATTACAACAAATAATTAAATTCGCAGCTGAAGTATTTTTGTGAGGACATTAAAACAAAATTTAGTTTCCTCTGAATCACTGAAATGTCTGTTTATGGAAGGTTCTTCCTGTTTGTCAATTAATATTGTACGCCAGCCCTTTGTAAAGTGATATTTTTAGCACGTCCGGGTGTATAGAGTGATTTTACCATGTGTAAAGAGTGAGAAACTGCTTCCTACTTTCCCATTGTTTGATGTTTGTCTTGTGTGTTTTCCAAGCTTCTCGATAGGAAGGAAAGCGGCACAATCAGCAAGCTAATTTACCTGGGGTTTGTATGAGTTTCTGTGAATGCACATTGTTACTGTATGTGTTTCCAAACATGAAATAGAGGACAAATGGAGAGAAGCTCACAGGTTTTTCACATAATAATTCTTTAGTTAAGTCTTAAACTTTGGGGCTACTAATTTGGCTTATGCTATCACACTTTCTATATTCATCTGTAAAACAAATGAGTAAAAACCCATTTTACCAGCTGATTAGACAGATTTAAAAAAAAAAAAAAAAGTAAGTACTTTAACACTATTATAAACTACAGCCTTGACTCAGGGCAAGTTGTTACACTTTGTTTACTCCTGCGGTTTCTCTGACTTGTTGCATAACAAGTTAGTTCATCATGCAATTCTGAAGATTCCTCTTCTCGAAGATTCTGGTCCTTTGTAGTGATCATAGCAGGAGTAGTGCAGTCTAAGTATTACTATTGCTCCTGCAGATTTTTCTGCAACGTGTTTGCTTGGAAGAAACTCTAATTTGATTTTATTTAAAAGCTATCATAGTTAAATGCGCTCTGTACAAGTTAGCTTTTCATACTAAACATTTTCCAAGCATATGCACTAAATGCACAGAAGCTAAAAGAACGCTTTTTACTGTGTTTGTCTGAGAGATTCAAACATTTTGGAAAAAGACCTGAAGCTACGTCTGCTTGGTTTGATTCTATAGAAAAAAATAATACTCACAAATATATTAAATGCCCAAAACACTAAAAGCGTTGTTATAAAACAACAATGTTGCACACTGTGCATGACATACAGCATTATGAAATAACAGTGCAGAGCAGTCTGTGCATGTCTCATCCCTGTTTGGGCTGATGGTAGTGTGGAGAGGGCATTCACATACGTAAGAGAACGCGAACTGCAGTTCACTGCGGGTGTCATTAATAGCAACGGTATGTTGAAGTTACACAAAGCTGATTTAAAAATGTGGCAAGAGTATTTAAATGTTCTCAGTGTGAAGGGATATTCATGGGACAAACAGACTGCTTCAGTCAGACTGAAAAATGTGAAGTCCTGCTCATCTAGTTTAACATGGGGTGTTTGTTTCTGGACCACACAGTGGGAACAAAAGAGCTGGTAATGAAGTATGCAGTTTCATAGAGAGAGTTAATGGGAACTTGAGGCCCTCAGACACACATTCATTGTTCCTTATGAAAATGTAAAGTGTTGCATAACTGTAATTATCACCCCTATGGCATATGAGAACGCACCGAGCAACAGGTTGGCACAGGCTACTAAATGTCTATAAATAACACACTGAGACTCTCAGCACTTTAGTGGCCTTCATTGCAAAGTGTCACATACAAAAAGGTTAGTTTATATCGAGATGTTTGGTGTCAGTAGGACGGGCGTTAGCTTCCTGTTTATCACTGAGAGGCTTCAGACTGAGATAAAATTAAAGAACAAGCTGTCTCAGTGACGCAAACAACTTCTGAGAGCACCTAGCTGCTGTTTGTACCAAGCAATATCCTGGATCAAAGTGAACCTTATTCTGCCATTTCTTTACTTTTGGTCGTGTATATACACTGTAGCAGCAGTGGGTGAGCATCTTGCACAAAGTCAAAGTTTCAGATATTTAGCTCATCACTGGCTAAACCCACAGAACACGTAATATTCATGTAAATATTGTGACTTCCAGTGGCACACAGATGTCAGAGTGATTTGAATCATTTTAAAAGGCTGTAATGTAATTTAAAAAGGAAGGCAGTAAACAAAAGTAAATGATTTAAAGAAATGTTTTAACACTGCCACTGCACAAATGAAAAGGTTCATTAACAGGGACCTATTCAGCATTTCGTGTCTTTGAAGTTCAAAGGTTGGATTTTCATATTAGACATAAACAAAAACTAAAATGTGTGTGTATATATAATCTCTATGTGTACATATAATATTCATACAGAGAAAGAGAGAGAGAGCGACACCTTAAGAGGGGCTGCCAATCAGACAATAGTTGTCTTTAAGTGAGCCTGACCTTATAGGGGGAGGAGCTAATAGCTTGTTTTGACAGAGGGGCTAAAGACATTAGAATGAAGTCATTCTGTCTGTTCCTCCATTTACACCTTTGTGATTGTCTCGTTTTGATAAAGCCCATTGTTTTATTGTTTCATTCTCTATAAGTAGAAGTGATGCAGAGGTGCAAAAGGAGATAGGCTTGACTTTTATTTATTATTATTTGTTTGTCACAGGTCTCTAAATTTATTCCCTTTGTCCTTAATTTCCTGTCAAATGAAGGACAAGAGTTGTGATTACGTATCAGACCACTGAAGGTCAGTGTAGTAAGTATTTACCAGGCTACACTGCAACGAGAAAAGTATATCAAATCACAAATACACTCCATGTGAAAATCAGATATAGATAAGGTTCCTGAGAATGCTTTTCAAACACTAGTACTGGGAAAATGTATTTACTGCCCAAAGTTGTAAGCAATCTCCCAAGAGGCTTTAAAAAAGCCAAGCAGAGGTGCTGACTAAACACCACAGGTTGTTTATGTTGCTGTTCTCCTCTCATGCACAGGCTTGTCCACGCTGAAGAGAGGAAATGCTCTGGGATGAGTGAAGGCATGCCATTGGCTGGAAGTATAATCTCTAAATTCACCTTTATGAGATTCCTGAAAAAAGGCATGACAGAGATTATGGTTTCCCGTGTATCAGAAGTTCTTAATTCCTGGAAACCAAAACTCAGCTTCCTTTATCGGAGTTCAAAGTTTACTTATATTATCACACAGCTTCATTATGTGTGTTATTTAATAGCCAGATTACATTAGGGTCACCTCTCACCTGCCCCTCCGTGAATCACAACATTATCATTGTGGAGGGGTTTGTGTAGTCTAGTGATCCCAGGAGTTGTGTTGTTGAGGGCAGTCTGTCCCTGATAAGGTTTCACAAAGGAAATGGTCGCAAGTGGGGTCAAAAGTTTATCATGCACCTTCTGTGCTCTGTGCCCACCACCTGCAGGAACCACCATAGGGATTTCATGTAATTAAATGGCATCACCTCTCACGGGGAATGAGTCTAAACTAATGCATCGGGTTTAGAGGTGATTAGATATAGTCTGAGCCCAAGAGACGGCCACACTCAATGTTTAAACTCTGTCAAAAACTTTGACCAAATCCATTTTACATCCACTGCACCCAAGTGTCTTTTCTTTTTGAATTAATATCATATCAGAAATAGTTCATTTAAATTATTTTGACCCATAAGGAATCACAGCTACAAGAGTAGGCAGCCATTGAAATGTAGGCAATCCAGAGACCCCTCATGTGGGCTTCATTTTGACTAGTTGCCTGTCAAAGATTTTGATATAAGTCTTCAAATTTTTCTGGAAAGCATTTTTAAAAACATATCATCCAATGAGTTACCAGAACAGATGACACATCCGGGAGGTCTATGGCTGCTTTTGTTTCTCTACTCCATAGACGTCAAATTGGTGCAGTTTTGCTATTGCAACTATAAAATACTATGTTAATACAAAAATATCATTATAGAAATTTTTACAAAGCTTCAGTTAATATGCCTAAGACCATTTAACATTTTAGACCCCCTGGACTTTAAATATTAAAACATTATGAAAAAAAAAGAAAAATACAGTTTTAAGAATTAAGAGTTGCTTTTTAAAGGTCGCTGGTACAAAGCTTTCATTCAGCTGTAACAGCAAGTAATAAAGACAGCAAGAGTTTTATTACAGGCTCATATGACAGCAGTCACAAAACAGTTAGTGTAAGTCAGTAGAGGCACCTTTATAAATCTCTGCCCTTTACTGTGAACATGTGAGCAGCAGCCGGAGGAACGCACCCTGTAAGGATGCATTAGATGTCTTAAAAATATTTTATTCACACAGGTCTTATTGAGAGTTATGTGGCATGAGTTCAGTAAGCGACAAGGAGGAATGTGCAGTGGTTTGAGTTAGTAAGCTCATCGGAAAACTTGTGTAAACTTGTGGATGATTCAGTTTGTTTTACCAGAAGCCTTTGCAATGCAGCTTGCAAGTGCTATTTAACAATAAACCTACACTATTACAGGTTTTTAGGCGATGCTTTCGGGCGGTGGGAGTGGGCTTTGATTGTTTCTGGTAACCAGGATGGGGATGAGACCTCATGCATATAACACGGATCATCGCCCAGTCTCGTTATAAATTTAAAATAGCCACAAAAATGAATTTGTCTGCGCTCCTTTAGAACACAAATTGTGACATTTTGTGTTAGAAAGGAAGCGGACTCTGTGTCTGCAGACTGGGTGTTCCTTTGAAAGATGTTGCACTGTTGCATTTTAGCATTGTGTCTGAACAAGTTAAAGCTCCAGCAAAATTCATAATATGATACCCAGTTTTAGCATGTTTCATCACATGGGCTTCATCAGGGTCTAGGACAGGTTATCCAATGGGTTTTCTAGGCACTTGCTCAGGGTCCAATCCAGAAAGAAGAAGGAAAAAAACTAAAACTAAACTAAACACACTTTTATTCTCTTAAACTTTAGTTCTTGTAGCCAGATTATTTATTTATTTATTTATTTATTGTTAAAAACATGTTTGTACTTCACCTGCCCCTCTATCCCCACCCCTACTGAGACTAATACTCTCTCCAAACTCAGCTATCTATTACACAATGTTGACAAAATGAATGACACTAACAGAAGAGTGCTTACATGACAGAAGAAAATATACAAAACAATGGGGATGCATAACCTTTATGAAAATTGCCATTTTTTGTTTAGCCAATTCAAAATGAAAACACAGCAGTTGATGTTATAATTGTTGAAACATTATTCGGCAAAATGACACTCAAACTCAGACAGGGAGGAGACAACAACAGGTGTGTGCATGTTATTGGACATCTTGTTCATGACCTTGAAGTACATGGGCATAAATCAGTTCGCACGAGGCTGGATTTAAAAATGAATGTCAATAAACATGAACAAATAGATTACTCCTTTGTAATTATCTTTTGATAGGAGAGTGGACTGTACACTTCTAAATGTTAGCATTCTTTTTTTAATGTAAAACAACTGTAGGAGACCAGAGGACATTACTACTATATCACCCCAGCTAAATCCTGCTGGTAGGACTGTTGCAGGAATGCTTTTGAAAGCCAACATCAGTGACCACAGTTGATTGCTGCATCCACAAATGAAGTTGAAACTCTATCATGCAAAGAAAATACAAGAAAAAGGATCCAGAAACACCGATGCTTTCACATTGACCTCATTTAAGATGGACTGAGACCTCGTGGAAAAAGTTCCTGTGGTCTCACCAATCAGAAAAATCATGGACGCTGCATCCTATGGGCTAAAGAGAAGAGGGATTATCAGCTTGTTATCAGCACACGACTCATAGCCAGCATCTGTGATGGTATGCAGGGCATTAAAGCACATGACAGGGATAGCTTTCACATATGTAAGGGCCCATTAATAGTGAACAATATATAAAGACTTTGGAGTGACGTATGCTGCCAACCAGAGGATTTCTTTATCAGTGAATAACGTGTATTTAATGAAAACTGTGTCATTGTAATTATCTGATGTTTTATGTTAGAAATGAGAGGCTCTGAAGACAGTAGAAGAGGAAAAAAGAAATTCATCCAGTGGTTGAAGTTTTGTGGTAAAACAGTTGTTTCTTAGGCTGAGAAATGTTGGGGTCTTTAAAAAAAAAAACCACACACACAGGGGCCTAATAGTATGTTTTTAAAATGACTCTTGAGATACAAACACACATATTGTCACTTTTGAGAGATTGCTGTGGTTATCTTCTCCGCTATTACTATGGATTGCACATCCGGATTTCTCTGATACGCAATCTCTTCCGCAGTCTGTGGTGAGTCAATTACGCACACATAAACATGTCTCTGCTGACAAACACAGTCTCAGAAAAAAGTCGTGTTTTTGTGCGCACGCTGTGTAGTAAGTATGTTGTGTGGGTTATCAGCGAGTGTGTAAACAGATCGCTGTTTCAGCTCAGTTAACCCAGAAAAATGTTGACATTTAGGATTGAAGGTCAGCACGAGGTCAGCTTTTAAGGAAGACTTTTGGTGCATGCCAAAGACATTTTTCTGTTTAGTGGTGATACTGGTGTTTAAGGTGACATAAAATGAGCAGACCCAGAAAATAGACACATCTTTCTTTCTGGTGCAAACCCAAGATAACAGACTAAAAAAATGTCACTTTTTTCTTTTCTTTTTTTTCAGACATATTAACTTTATGATCTCATGACTTTTCCTATTTTTGGCATCATCAAATTACAGTTTTAATTGGCAGATTCTATATTGGGCACAGTGACCTTATATAACTGCTATTAGTGTCATTATTTGTTATTTTCTGGCAAGTTACTTCATTTATTCCAAAGTGCTACATAAATACGCTCAGTTCTAAGTCAAATATGTTCTAGTTTTGGAAATAGAAAGGCTGTGTGTAGAGTGCCTTATCTTGTTATATTAAAGAAAGTTATCTTCACCAAGTTTCAAACCAAGTTTACGCTCCAATGTTTGTGAAAAGCATTGTCAGATAGGCAATAAAGCACATTATGGCTTTAAGCCATCATCATGTTAAGCCTGCCTTGACAATTAATAATAATGGATTGGATTTATATAGCGCTTTTCAAGGCACCCAAAGTGCTTTACAATGCCACTATTCATTCACTCTCACATTCACACACTGGTGGAGGCAGCTACAGTTGTAGCCACAGCTGCCCTGGGGCAGGCTGACAGAAGCGAGGCTGCCATATCACGCCATCGGCCCCTCTGGCCAACACCAGTAGGCGGTAGGGTAAAGTGTCTTGCCCAAGGACACAACGACCAGGACAGAGAGCCCGGGGATCGAACCGGCAACCTTCCGGTTACAAATATGCTTCCCAACCCCCTGAGCCATGGTCACCCCGGTGAGTGACCATGAATTAAGCTGAGTGACTAGCTTTGCAAGCATATACAGTGTTGTAAATAATTATTCTATCCCATGCTGTATTTGTAAGTTGGCTCATGTACAAACAAACAGTGTAGTTTCATTTTAATGGAGAGAGAGAGAAAACGTTATCCATGAATCCAGAAAAAAAAGATCTCCAAGTAATGCCCCATCCCTTTTTTCACACCTTGGGTCATGTGATGATGCACATGATTATTAATAGTGGGTCAACAACCACCTTTAGAAGGTCTTCAAAAAAACAAATACAAGTCCAATCACCTTCTTTTAAGCTCTTAACAATAAAAGGAAGTTCAAAATAATCTCCTTTAACAAAAGGAATAAATCAATAAGATTTGGACCAGTTTGTAGCTTAGCCAGGCGTTATAAATTATACAAATGTTCACCCTCAGTCTCATTCAGTTGGATGAATTTTGTGGCTTGTTTAACTAGGTTTGCTCTGTTTTCATGTTGTCTTTTTGGAGCCCGAAGGGTTTATACTAAGACAAGAGACCAGAGTGCAAAGGAAAAGTTAATTATTATGAAATATCTTAAAGGGGGGGGGGGGGGGGGGGGGGGGGGTGTGAAAAGGAAAAGTTGATATCCCAAGAAAGGTAATTGTGGATGAAGACTCACACAGGAAGAATACAAATGATCCTACAAAGACTCAGAAAAAGAAATACAAAGATGTACAAGCATTATAAAGTGTATATACAAAGAATATAGAGAAGACACAGGTGGCAGTAAAGCATAGATGGAAACAATCGACCAAAACACATGACATATAAACTATCAAATTAAAACACGGAATAATTCGGATTTTCACTTGTGCATGTATATGTTGTATGTTTACCTTAGTCAGGATGGCTCATTTTAAAGTAGACTACTGATTTTCAATCCAGTTCTTGTGTAATATAAGCCTTTGATCTCTGTTTTCCTTCCTTAAGAATGGCTTCTTGACAGCCACCCTCCCACTGAGACCATTTCTGATGAGAACAGTAGATGGATCAACTCAAGGGCCAGATGCATCTCTCAGTTCCTGTGTCAGATCTTTGCTGGATTTTTTTCCTATTTCTTAAGGTCATGACCTTCAGATACTACTCATCTGGACACACTGAACACGATACCAAGATATGCCAAGTTGGTGTAAAAGTACAAACTGGAATTGTGTTGCCATTCACTGTAGATTAAACTAAGGAAATGTGAATGAATATGTGTTTTTGCAACAAGCTGGTATTAACAAAAAGCCTAAGCAAAGAAATTTAAAATGAGTTCTTTGATAAGTTTTCTGTTATGTGTACAGCACAGCACTGGTTCTGTCTTGAGTTAGGTACCGTTTTCTTGAGTCAGTGAGTAATGGTTAAGTGGCTTACCAAACAAACAAAATGAAAAAAACATGCCTCAGAAAATGGCCAGGTACAATGACTGGAGTGGAAACCTGGAGAACAATTGATCAAGACCACAAAACTACAAGAATGTCTGGCTCCTTGGAAGTAAAACATAAAGAATTAAATAGTAAAGGCTTTTACATAGCACAGTGGTGCCAAAAGGTTCACATACAGTAAACTACAGTACAGTAAACACATTTCCTGCTGAAGTAAACAGTTGGAAGTGGACAGACGTGTAGCTTTGGCTCAGTGTGTATGCAGACAGACATGTTTTGACACACGTGCTGTGAACAGGGGAGAAACGGAATACATGTACCAGCGTTACGTATTTAAAATACGTAAGATGAGGTGAACTCGCATGTTTTGGGCAGGTCAACTTGTCCTGGGAACTTTATCTGTCGACTCTGCTCAGATATTTTCTGTGTGACCTTGCTCAGAGCTCTGTGTTTGTTGGGCAGTCAAAACGCCCGTTTTACTGGCAAACATCCTGCTTTCACATGTTCTCTTTCGCACGTTTTGTGTATAGCAGGCATATCAGGGTAAAAGCAAAAACACAGATGTGTAGAGGGTTGGCATACACCCAATACAAAACCCACACTGCAAAATTCAGCCATCAACATGGAAAAAATTATAAAGATGGGAAATATTTCTTAAAATAAAGGAACTCCTTGGAAAACAGAACAGAAAATCTTTTAAATTAAAACCATGTCTCAAAGAAACCTCAGATTAAAAGTATCATGGGGATACAGAAAACAAGATCAATTGATTGGGTCTAGAAAATTGTTATAAATTATTAGAATTATTTACAGTTGTCTTAAAAATTAGTTCAAAGGTATATCATTGAATATATTTTTGGTAACACCCTTTACCTTTTACAATAGCAAAGCACCAACACGGCAATCCAAGTATCAACCTCTGGAGTCTGCAGTTCCTCTAATGGCCATTTGAGGCTGGCTACAAAAATGATTAAATCCTTATAAACTTTCATGTTAACATTTTAGACGTTTGCAGTCAGATTTGGTAGCTTTTCCCCTTTAGATCTATAGATTTTCCACTTATAACAGTTGTTTTTAATACATTGTATTAAACCTTAAAAGTTAGCATTAGTGGTGTGGTGTTTTCAAGTGACGGATGGATGCAAGCACAAGTGGATATAGCACCTACCTATCTGCTTTGCTGCTACTGAAGTAGTCTGAGTCCTTAAACCGGACCAGTTGATGCCTCTTGGAGTAAATTGAATGCAGTTATCTGATACAAAAATAAGGTTTACTGTACAGTTAACTATACTAACATACCACAAACGAGTCAGTGCTCCAGTTGTGGCAAATTAAATCCTAGCATTTTATTACAATTATAAAAAGACTGAACAAGTATGGCTTGTTTGGAGGGGCTACCAGAAGACAACATCTCCTCGCTAGAAAGAACGTAGCAGCATAGCTTAGGTTTGAAAATTTGCAACTGAACAAACTACAAGACTTGTCGAACAGTGTCCTTTGGACAGACCAGACCAAAGTGGAGATGTTAAGTCATCATGGCACAGCACTACATTTTGGCAAAACTCAAACACAAAACACCACAAAAACAACTCAAACCAATTATCAAACACGGTGGAGGAGGGGTGATGATTTAGGCTTGTTTTGCATCCACAGGATTTTTCACCTTGGAGTCACTCAATTGACCAAAGTATTCTAGACTTAAATGTCCAATATCTAAAGCTTGGCCTAAACTGGGTCATGGAGAGAGCACTGATCCTAAGCTAACCACAACCTCTACAACAGAGTGGCTGAAAAAAAACCCCCAAGAGGTTGCAATGGTCCAGCCAAAGTCCAGACCTCAAGCTGATTAAAGATGTTAGAACCTCAATAAAAGGAGACAGGGCCAAATTATTTAAAAAAACAAAACAAAACAAAAAACCCCCCAACAACTATTCGGTCATAGAGTGTAAATTCAGAGTTAATTTCTCTGACTTGTTCAGTTTACCAGAGGCTATCCTGTTTTGGCTTTATCTTTGCACTGCAGTTTTTTAGCAGCAGTGCACACTGTTGTTAGCTCAGCTAGAGTCTACCTGTCCGTTCACCTGATTACAGTAATTGTTAGGATTTGTGTGAAGTGCAGCTTGAGCCGCGTAAGTAAACAAGTAGGCCGGTCGATCAGACAGGTTCAGAAATGCACACAAACAGAGGTTAGGTATTACGTCAGAGGTGAGAGGTTAAAGGAGGGTAAGTGTGCCACAGCAAGGCAGATCTGGCAGAGGAGGAGGAGGAGGGGAAGGTACGGGAAAATAATGCACTTTAGAGGTCGAATATGCGTTTTGTTTTCTCATTGGCTCAAAACAGTAAGCTGAGGTCCAATGAGTAGGATGGAGAGAGGGATACGCATAAGGCAAACATGTCAGTTGACTAATACGAGAGCCAGCTTAGGTAGATAAATACTGATCATTGAATGGGGCATACCTTCAATAAATATCCTCAAACACTTCTGAGTTTATCTTTTATCTGTCACAGTGTTGGAGTTTTACTGCAGCGTTTGCCCTTTGCAGCAGTAAAAGATTTAGCTTTATTACCCAGAGTTATCTGCATCGAGTTCTTTCTCTTTTATCACCATGATTAGAGCAAATGTTCTGGTGGTCAATGACTCATAACCACAGAAAAGTTTTGGCTGGCTGTGGAAGTAGAGCAGGTTGTCTACTAATCAGAAAGTTGGTGGTTTGATCCCTGACTGCTCCAGTGTGTGTGCCAAAGTATTCTTGGGCATTACATGGAAGTGTAATGGCGAATTACATGAGGATAGCCTTGTCCAGCTCTTCTCATGTAATTCGCCATTACATGAGGAGAGCTGGATAGGACCATAGAAGAACATCAATTCACCAGCAGGACAAGCATCTTTTCCTGTGTGTTAAGAGGAACTGGACAGGCACTACCTACAAAATGACCCACAGATTACTCACATGTATATTTCAGACCAAACTGTTAGAAACAGACTCTATGAATATAGCATGAGGGTTTAGCAAGCTTTGGTGTAGTCTTTCTTCACAGCCCAGCCACTGTGCAACCTGATTTGCATGTACCTGAGAACACCAGAACCTGTAGGTCTGCTGTTGATGCCCTGTTCTTTTATCCATATACATTTTTTTCTTTGGTTTAGGTTAAGCTACCAAAACTGCTCTGTTAAGTTCAGGAAAAGGTCATGATTAAGGGTTAAATTAGATGTTTTCACAATGATCATTTGCCAACATGGCCAGTCTGCATGTTAACGTTTCCTTGGGCAAGGTACTGAATACCGAGTTGGCACACTGAGCGTGTGTGAAAGTGCTTAGAAATAGATAAAAGTGTTGCATGAATGTGTGTGGGAGACTGGGTGAAAGAGACTTGTAGTAAGAAAGCACTTTGAGTGCTCAAATGAGTAGCAAGGTGTTGTATGGGTACCAATCCAATTCTGCTGAAAAGTTCGATATGTTAACATGGGAGTCTATGGAAACTGACTCACTTTTGGAGCCAGCCTTAAGTGGATATTAAAACATCTGCAGGTTTGTGACATTCCTCTGCACGTTTAATAAAGAAGTCAAACGTTAGCAGCAGTGTATCCCATTGAGAAATATTCAGGTTCACATTGCTGTCGGTTATAATAACAGTGTCACCTGGTTTTTGCAGCCTGCAGCCTTGTTTGTGCTGTAGGAAACAATATAAGCAAATGATTTATAAGCTTTAATCACTTACTGTATTATGTGCTTCAGTGTATTTACATAACAGTAAACCCTAAGTTTGCTGTCACATTTACTGTGACAGCAAACTGTAAACAAAGCAGAGGGTCTGAGTGGGGAAAAATGTCTCATGTTTTATATCTGTTCTTTTTTAAATTGGGTTTGGGGTTTTTCAAAACAACATTTCTCAATGAGGTGCTGCAAAAGGTCAAAGAGAACATCAAGCAGGTCACACAAAGGAGCACCGAGAGCAAATCTGCATGATGAATCATCCCGGTCTCATGGAAAATCACAAAATAGTCCCGAAATGTGATCTGTTTGTTCATGCACACAAATTTTCCCTTTCTTTGACCAAACCACAACTAACCTCCAATGACCTACCACCTAAAGAGAAGTACTGGGCAGCAGACAGTACTGTGAAAAAATACCTGGTCTGTTATGGAAGGCTGAAAGTGTCGAAATCAAAACTAATAAAGAAATGAAAACAATTAACTCCACTGCAAATTATGCTAAAATAATTGTGGGCATTCGTTAAGTTTACTGAATGGCCATCTTTGAATGACATTCCTCTTATTTACATAGTTAATCAAGAATAAAATGTAAAAAGATATAAAGAAATAAACAGGTTAACTGCATGTATATGTATAAATAAATAAATAAATAAATAAATAAATAAATAAGAGAAATAAACTGGAAGAGAATTTTAAAAAAAAGCAAATAAGAAGCATTTAAGTAATTTTGATCAAGATGACCAAATTATGTCATATTTCAGAAATGATTAAATATCTAAAAAAAAAAGTCAATTTATTTTTTATGTACATTTATTTGGCATATTTATTTGTGTCAGGGAAATTTTTATCCGTTATATGATTTTGGCTGTTTTGGTCCTCTATACATATATAATGATGTCAACGGGAACCTGAAAACTAACATGGCATTAAGCAAGCTGAAGTAGCACTCCTGCATAAAAATAAAAGTAGCACGTAGGGTCTGGGTGACACAGATGGGCTGTTAAAAATGAAAAATAAAAGGTGAAATGTTGTTTTTTTCTTCTCCGGGCTTTTATCACTTCATTTAGCCTAATTATAACCATAAATTCCTGTTTTTCTGTTGTAAGTGTAACAACATAGACAGCTATGTCACAAAAAGCTGTTTAGTAAAGTTGTCTTTAGCATCTGTTTAGAGGGTTTTTGCTACAGGGAGAAAGAATAACTGATAACATCAGGAGATAGGTCAATAATCCAGTCATCTTTAGTCACATGCAGACATGTGGTCCACACAACACAACAAAGGTAAAAGATACTGCAGCCAGCTACTATAACTAACACTAAGTATCAGCTATTAACAATTACCACACTTTTAGTGTTCTACAAAAGATTTAGGGCACAGAATCTTTTATCTGTGAATGACTCAACAAAATATGACTACCCATAGTCATATAGACAACAAGCCCTAAAGTGATTCTCATTGCAGTTATATTCACCTTAATTTCTCAGGTTTTCTCCCACTGCTAGCTGGATTATTTGATAGAAAATCAGGAAGTGCTTCCCATCTGAGCCAATCAGAGTAAGCAGACTGTCTTTTTGGAATTTCACTGTATGAACTGTATTTCGTTACCCTGTATTCATACATGTGTAATGACAATAAAGTTGAATCCTAATCCTAGTCAATGAGGCCATGGCTATTAGGAAAATGGGGGGTAAAATTTGACACTTTTTATTGCCGTATTTCTCCAGCTGCTATGTAGATGTTGCCTGAAATTTTTAGGGCCAAAAACTACATTTAAGCTTTGTTAAAAAATTCCACCAAAAGCGCCACTCGCATAGCTCATTGCAATCTAAATCCAAAATCATGTCTTGTCATTGATATAATGAGATTACAATAATTTCAAAAGCAAAACTGAATCAGTTTAATGTTTATGATGTACAGTAATAAAAACAAGTACTGGATGTTTTGACTGTTTTCTGATAATTCACTTGGTGAAAGCTTCAAAAAGTACATTTTGGGTTATAGCACTTAAACATTAAATATTTTAAATGTTCATATGCTAATATTTTAAATAACATTTTTACCTACACTTTGATCCAAGGCTGGCGTTACAGCCACGATTCCTTGTTAAAATAATTTCATAAAAGTCATTTTTAAACATTTTCTAAATGTTAAACTAGAAATTGTTTTTGATTTTCTATTTTATTTGACCTATGATGACATATGAATGAGCTCACTACATGAATGCAGGATGGTAATGGACTGCTACTTGTTATAATTAAAACTACATGTGCTTTCATTTATGCATAAGCAATTTTAACTCGCGGTTCAGCATCTTGTCCAAAGATACTTTGATAAGCAGCTTTAAGGGTGCAGGGATTGGCCCACTGACCTTCAGGCTGTTAGACGTGGATACCTCCTGAGCTACAGCTGCCCATGTATGCATCCGCCCCTCAGCCTGCTTTTGTGTAAAAAAATTATTTATTCTATTCAAAAGAAATTTAACATAAAAAATAAAACTAAGACTTAAACTAATAAACAAAACTGAAATTGGATAGTTTCAAACAATAAAAGGTAAATGGAAACTAAATAGAGCCAACTTTAACTTCCACTAGTGGGATTGATTGTTTTTCAGGATCATAGCCTGAGCGTGTGTGAAAGTGCTTAGAAATAGATAAAAGTGTTGCATGAATGTGTGTGGGAGACTGGGTGAAAGAGACTTGTAGTAAGAAAGCACTTTGAGTGCTCAAATGAGTAGCAAGATGTTGTATGGGTAGTTGGATATGTTAACATGGGAGTCTATGGAAACTGACTCACTTTTGGAGCCAGCCTTAAGTGGATATTAAAACATCTGCAGGTTTGTGACATTCCTCTGCACGTTTAATAAAGAAGTCAAACGTTAGCAGCAGTGTATCCCATTGAGAAATATTCAGGTTCACATTGCTGTCGGTTATAATAACAGTGTCACCTGGTTTTTGCAGCCTGCAGCCTTGTTTGTGCTGTAGGAAACAATATAAGCAAATGATTTATAAGCTTTAATCACTTACTGTATTATGTGCTTCAGTGTATTTACATAACAGTAAACCCTAAGTTTGCTGTCACATTTACTGTGACAACAAACTGTAAACAAAGCAGAGGGTCTGAGTGGGGAAAAATGTCTCATGTTTTATATCTGTTCTTTTTTAAATTGGGTTTGGGGGTTTTCAAAACAACATTTCTCAATGAGGTGCTGCAAAAGGTAATACGATTTAATCACTTACACTGAAGCACATAATACAGTATTTACATAACAGTAAAATCTCAGTCATATATAAAATCTGCTGTTTGCTGTCACATTTACTGTTTAACCAAAGCAGAGAGTCTGAGTGGGGAAAAATAGGTCTCATATTTTGTTTGTTTGTCTCATATGTTGGCTACATATTAGCCAACATTCTGGCCAGTGTTAGCTGACCCTAGCTGACAGATGAATTGCAAGCTGTTAGTCTGTAAATCAAGTAGTTTGTGGGCATCTGATTTTGTTCTTATTCTGCTAGTAACATTACTGAGATGTGTATAATTCCTAAAAAAAAATAATCCCAAAAACACTGTTTTAAATTTTCACTACAGTGACCAGGTGACACACGAACGTGAACCGCACCAAGATAACAGGAAGAAGAGTAGATCGTGTCTTCATCTGTGTAACTAGGCAACACAGAACCCCTGAGACTTTTCTCCATTATATCTGAGCTCCTGCTGGATTTTGTGTTTTTCCTTACATGAATAAATGCAATCACAACATAAACCTGATACCATCTGATAATAACATTACATAACAACTGGTTCTCAGATGCGAACATATGTGGGCTGAATTTCAAAAGGCACCAGGACCAGCAATGGGAAGAAAGAAGTAAGTTAGGACTGGGGACAAAAACTCACTCTGGAAATGAACTTAAACTAATCTCAACTGTATGACACTAAAAATAAAAACTGATGATCTAACATGAAGCTGTCATAACTCTGGCTCCAAGTTTGGGGCCCAACTATTTTTGATTTTTCCTTGCAGAAAAAAAAATCACTGCCTCCTCATCTGGGGGTTTTCTCACTTTCCCTCAGATATTTTTCCTTTTTCCATCACCTCCATCCTTCACCTTTAATGCCAACACTTTTCCACGCATTCAGTTTTCCTCTCCACCATCTGTCTTTCTCATTTTCTCCTCCTCAGTGCTGACTTTGTATGTGAACATTAGGATACTGACCGATACTGTATGCTGTGCTATGGCAGCATAGAAAGCATGAAAGGAAGTGAGGAAACCAATGTGTTTTGGTTTGTTTGCCTTTAATTTGGCAGTAATTTCTCTCCGCACTTTGTATTTGTTGCTTTGTTTCTGTTTTTAACAGCCAGTTTGTACACTATTGGTACAGCGGCGCCACCTAGTGGACATAGACATAGATGTGACTTGCACCCATACTCATGTTTCGTCTTTCTAATCACTTTTATTTCCATTTAAAATTTAATGAAGTAAAGACAAGATGTGAAGGAGAATTTATGAAGAACGCAGTTCAGAGAATCTGACAGAACTTTCACAAATTTCCTAAATTATACAGACATATGTCCGCTGTGGTGAAACTACAATACCCTGAAGATGGACTACAAAACCTTACCGTGCTGTTTCATGCAGGTCTTACAAACATTTCATAATTAAGGTTGCAACTTTACAGAAAAAGGAATAATTTTTCTGAATAGCTGCTCATGTTGTCCATTCATGTTGCCCTTCCTAATGGAAAGGTTATCCAAAGCAACTCCTGCTTTCATAAAGGCCTCCTGTTAGTAAAGTCTAAAGTTACTGAATGTCTGTAACTAAATCATGGTGACCCTTAATTTTACTCTGATTAGCAATCTTAATTTACAGAATTGAAATAAAATAAATTAGTTTTCTTCACCTATGTAATGGATGAATCTGTCCAGCTTTTATTATCCCTACTGATATTTCAGGGTAAATCAAACTCAGTGAGGAAACTTCCTAAGCTAGACTGACTATTTGAACCTTGCCCAGATCCCAAGAGGTAGACTGAAATGTGACATATCTAAGACTAAATTCATGCAATGAACCATGCCCGTTGCAGGTTTTGCATTTAACAGTAAGGAAGATTATATTTTATTTAAATGCAACTTTCCCATCTCTCTCCCTCAGTAAATAAACACATTAAGGATCTAAAGAAGCTAAAGCTTTTTGTTACGATCTGTTTGTATTTTTATATTCCCTTTGACCATCCAGGCAGCTGTTAAAACTGATGGTAACTCTTACTTCCTCTTAATTCCACAGTATAGAAATTGACTGCAGCTGCAAAAAACAAACAAACAAACAAAAAGGATTTTATTGTAATTAACAGCATCGATCACTTGTCTGAATGCACTATGAGGCGGTTGTTGGAGGGACTTCTGTTCTAAGAGTAGAATAACTGTGAACCTCAGCAGTTAGAGCAGTCTGACAGACAATAAGGAAAAGCAGAGCAGGTCCCTTTTAATAAATATTTTTAATTTGGTTTGGAAGTGTTAAAACAATACTTAAGACAAAAACTTTTTACACCTTGACAAATGAAATAAAATTTCCTTCTCTTGCTCTTCTGTAAGGCCAGTTAATTTACTTTACTGTATTTTATAACCTAGGAAATTCCACCACCTCTTAAAATATGCTGAATAATAATAATCCCCAGGCCTCTGTGGGCCATGGAGTCCCTATACCATGCAAAGTAGATCATTTTAAAAGACTGTGGCTTTGACTACAGCCAAGCTGGTGCCACTGAGTCGGTAAATGACTTGTGGTCAGCTGATTAAGTATAGGAAACAGGCTGACTGTCCTGTCTACTAGACCACAGTGCGTGAATGCTGCTGTTACATAAACCTGACTCAACAAAAATGAGCCAATAGTTTAGTGGCAGTTACGGAGAAAATGTCTAAAACTGACAAACAATAACTCAGGCACGTATCAAATCACCACAGACAGATGTAGGCAACTCTATAACTAGGTGGACTCAGTAACTGGAGGCTGGGTGATCTCGTCTTCCTCCTCCATCTGTGTCTCTGGGTTTTTATCAGCTGTACCGCCTGCCTCATCCCCCTGCTGATTATCATTCTTTTTGAACTGCTTTTTAAAGTAGTTGTTGAGCCGCTCCAGGATTTCGATTGAGTGGTTGATAACCAGCGCCAGCCAGGCCATGCCAAAGAAGATCCACGAGGCTATGAGGACGCTGTACCAATTTGGGTAATATTTGTCTGGATTGCTATCTGGAAAGAAGAAAGGATTTGGGGATTTTACAAGATAAAATTCAGTTTGAGTCGAGTATACAAAACAGATGTGATCAGAATGCGATCATTTCTAAAACGTGGCTTATACTTTTATACACCACTGAACCCCTTTTCCTAAATCACTTCTTAGAAGTCCTCTTCTAACTTCCTCCTAAACAATCTCCCTGGATTCCAGAGAAAAGAATCAACTTGCATAGATGCAAATTTGATAAGCAGGGTGAAAGGTGAGCAAAGCGTGCTAAAGTTTCTAAACGTAAAATGGGACCCAGAGCTTTCACCTATCAGAATCTTCTCCTGTGTATTAAGTATCCAGAAACTCTATTCAGTTTTAATATTAAACTCAGATTTTTTTTCAATAAACCTTACAGTTAGAGCCCGAAACCATCCGTCAACTATTCTTTTATAGGCTCAGACTGATGCATGACTTAATGTGATTCACAGAGTTCTTCTTCTCTCACTTGTTTTCATTTCCAATGTGTTTATACACTACTAGGACATGCCAGTACATTTTTGTTGTTTGTCTTCCCGTTAAAAGGGAAAATTTAGAGTACTCAAGTTGGCTTTATAGTGATAGTTTTTAAAAGCATTAGCTAACTCCTTAGCAAATGATAGTTGAAGTGGTCAGTTGCAATATTGATCCTGGACCATAATTATTATGTTGATGTCTGAACAACACCATGTTGGTGTGTCTCATATCCCCGTGTTGATGTTGTCCCACATCATCCTAATAGTATTTGGGTTACGGTTCACTATTAACACATATACTATATGTATTATCTGTCATCCACTTTGTATTGGTAATTTCTTAGAGTGACTGGTTTAGCCAATGAATGAGTTCGAGACTTCCTGTTCTGGACAGCGAATGCAGATGACATTTTTTTAGAACTGGAAAGTATAAAGACATTTTACTGGTTATCCGAGGCATTTAGGCAAATACCATTCCATTTTTATCTGTGCACAAACAAAACCTGCTCAAACAGGCTCAAACTGATTAGTCAGTAAAACATGGACTGCAAACAGGAACCCAGAAGCTCCAAGTACCAAAGATCTGGTTCCTTGCCAACAAGAATTCTGAATATACATGTACAGAATTAATGAAATGATATCTGTGAATGTTGATAAAAATTATAGAGTAACAGCTTTGTTAAAATTATAGGCGGGAGTTAGAGACCCAGTGTTAATCAGCAGTGCTGAATGATTTTAAAGTCAGGCCACTCTGACTCTAAAGTTAATATTTACTCTCTGCACAAGTTTGCCTATGATTTTACCATCAATGTCAATGTGTTAAAAGCTGTTTTAGTACTCATCTACACCACAGCACTTCTTTTTTCATGCTGTTTCTTGACTCGATTGGTATCACGTTTGTTCTAAACAAAAAACACAATTCTGCTTTACCTGCAACAAAATCTCCAAAGCCAATGGTGCTGAGGCTGATGAAGCAGTAGTAGATGGCCTCTGCATGTGTCCAGCCCTCTTGCTCCTTGAACACAATCATGGGCATGATGAAGAAAAGAGCCACTCCGCAGATGTAACATACAAAGTGGATGAAAAAGCGGGTACATGTCTGCAGCAAGACATGGGAAAGTGAAGCAGTGTTAGTCATCCTCTAAAGAATAATCGCTCCTTTTGAAAAGGTTTATCTAAAATCAGGACATCCTTACTTTTCGACTAGTCTTTTTCTCGAAGAAGTCTGAGATGTTCCTCTCTATGGCTAGGATGTACTTGCCCACTCTGTTGAGAACCACAATGTTGAGTGGTATACCGAAGAGCGCAAAGAACACGCAGAA
This sequence comes from Perissodus microlepis, assembly GCF_051167445.1. Lineage (NCBI taxonomy): Eukaryota > Metazoa > Chordata > Actinopteri > Cichliformes > Cichlidae > Perissodus > Perissodus microlepis. Next base: position 14,860,758 of record NC_140479.1, on the reverse strand, counting down.
GATCTGGCCACCTGTAGTGCTGGGACACATGTTCCCATAACCTGAAAAACTTTAAACTGTTACTGTGGTCGAAGGAGAATGGTACTATGGAGGAGTGTACTGCATTGTTTAAAGAAAACCTTTAAAGTTATAGTGTTCAAAATATCACAATTAGATGTCTGTAGATCGCAGTCAACTGAATTCCTTTTTCTCCCTCTACCTGCAAGTGCATATCCGTAGCTACGGGGGCTACTGTACCTCATAAAGGCATGTTTCTACTGCTATCTTTGTTAAAAAAAAAAAAAAACAACATTTTTTGTGCACACTATATTTTAACATATTTAAATAACACTTACACAAACTAATACAGTCAAATATTTTAAATATTTTTTTGGTATTTTAGGTTTCATTGGTAGTGAGTGCACTCAGATAACAAAGTGACTCTAGACCAGATCTGCCCGGGAGTTTTCTCTAAGTTGTCGGGCCACTTTTTACCTCAGCTGTCAATGCCGGGTGAGATGCTCAACTATTTACACGATAAGAGGCTATAAAACTTTGCGAAAGGAGTCCAAAATGAGTCAGTAAAGTTAACGTCTGCCCAATGAAAGCGATACTAAAATGGTAAGTAAATGGCCTGTATTTGTATAGTGCTTTACTAATCCCTAAGGACCCCAAAGCGCTTTACACATTCAGTCATCCACCCATTCACACACTGGTGATGGCAAGCTACATTGTAGCCACAGCCACCCTGGGGCGCACTGACAGAGGCGAGGCTGCCGGACACTGGCGCCACCGGGCCCTCTGACCACCACCAGTAGGCAACGGGTGAAGTGTCTTGCCCAAGGACACAAAAACCAAGACTGTCCGAGCCGGGGCTCGAACTGGCAACCTTCCGATTACAAGATGAGCTGCCAACTCTTGAGCCACGATCGACAACTTTTCTGTTGTTAAGCTGTTAGCTGCAGTGAAGCCGTCTTTGACATAGATCTTACATTGTTGTACTCTGACACTTCATGAATAAACTCTCATACAATGTGACAATGTAATCGATCTGTTTCTCAGAGAGAAAGTGCCTATAATATTAGCAGGAATAACATTAGCTTGCAACCAGTTGTTGTTATTGTTTAGTGGGCTTCTTGTCAGCTGTCTGGAAATCAGACAGTCACATGCTAAATCTGCTGACAATAAGTAACAGCGAGAATTTCAAGAATGAATGCGCACATGTAAGCAGGCTGTCATGTATTGGAGCCCTGGATGAGGATGACATTTTACCAAGATATTGGTAGCACTGTCTCTTTCCTTCACATTTTTACTTCTTTGGTGAAGAGGACCCCTTCACTTTTCTTTATTTTTACTAATTTCTACACTGTAGATACATACTGAAGACATCAACTATATGAAGCAAGATGGAATTATGTATTATGACAGAAGTGATAAAAACGGATAGATAGATTATATTAAAAACTCATATGGCAAGAACCAATAAGCTAAGTAAAGAGGAACCACTGTCCATTATTAAGAACTGCAGTTGCAAAAACCATAAGCGCTACGATGAAACTGGCTCACATGAGGTTAGCCCCAGGAAAGGAAGACCAAGAGCCACCTCTGCTACTGAGGATAAATTCATCTGAGTCACCAGCCTCAGAAATCACAAGTTAACAGCCCAGATAAATGCCACATAGAGTTCCAGTAGCAGACACATCTCTACATCAACTGTTCAGAGAAGACTGTGCAAAACAGGCCTGTATGGTCAAATAGCTGCAAACAAACCACTACTAAGGAAAAGTAAAGAGCAGAAGAGATTTGTCTGGGCCAAGAAACACAAGGAACGGATATTAGACTCGATCGTGGCTCAAGAGTTGGGAGTTCGCCTTGTAATCGGAAGGTTGCTGGTTCGAGCCCCGGCTTGGACAGTCTCGGTTGTTATGTCCTTGGGCAAGACACTTCACCCGTTGCCTACTGGTGGTGGTCAGAGGTGGCACCAGTGTTCGGCAGCCTCGCCTCTGTCAGTGCGCCCCAGGGTGGCTGTGGCTACAATGTAGCTTGCCATCACCAGTGTGAATGTGGGTGTGACTGGGTGTGTAAAGCGCTTTGGGGTCCTTAGGGACTAGTAAAGCGCTGTACAAATACAGGCCATTGGACCAGTGGACATCTGTGCTTTGGTCTGATGAGTCCAAATTTGAGATACTTGGTTCCACCCGCCGTGTCTTTGTGCGACACAGAAAAGGTGAAGCATGGAGGAGGAGGGGTGATGGTGCTTTGCTGGTAACACTGTTGGGGATTTATTCAAAATTAAGGGCACACTGAACCAGCATGGCTACCACAGCATCCTGGAGCAACATGCCATCCGATATGGTTTGCGTTTAGTTGGACCATCACTCATGTTTAAACAGGACAATGACCCCAAAACATCTCTGGGCTGTTTAAGGGCTATTTGACTAAGAAGGAGAGAGATGGAGTGCTGCACCAGATGGCCTGGCTTCCACAGTCACCTGACCTAAACCCAATTGAGATGGTTTGGGATGAGATTAACTGCAGAGTGAAGGCAAAAGGGCCAAGACGTTCTCAGCATCTCTGGAAACTCTTTCAAGGCTGTTGGAAAAGCATTTCAGGTGACTACCTCATGAAACTCATTGAGAGAATGCCAAGAGTGAGCAAAGCAGTAACCAAAGTAAAGGGCAACCATTTTGAAGAATCTAAAATATCAAACATGTTTTGAATCTTTTCATACTTTTTTGTTTACTACATAAGTTTTTAGCCTTCAGTGAGAATCTACAATGGAGATAGTCATGAAAATAAAGGAAAAACATTTAACATTTAAATGAGAATGGGAAAAAATATATATATGGTTGTTCCCTTCCCTCATAGCTGACCTATAGTTGTGACCACAGTGGCAGCAAACACAGCTGAGCTGGTGAATTTCCAGAAGCCGTCTGCCGTGTAGTTGCTTTTCAAACTCAGGCCCACCTTTGATGTGTCTTTAACAACCTGAAAAACAAATTAACAATAATAGAAGTAACAACTATAATAAAAATAATAATGCCCACATTTTTATCTTGGTTTTCACTAGTTCTTGACCTGACAGGAACATTTCCCATAAGACCTTATGAGTCACAATTACATAACTGCTTTGCATACTGGTCCGCCTTGTTAAAGAGGTATTGAAACACAATGACCTTGCTATCAGACAGAAAGCAGCAGAAGGTAAATCAATAAGAAAAAAAGTTAAAATTAAGATAAAGTTAAAAAAAAAGATATGAAATGCAATATATATATATATTTATGGCAAGAAAGGAATAAAAACATTAGCAACTAAAAACAATCAACAAACCAACTTTACAAGCTGTCCGCATTTGCTTTGACACAATGCAAATCAAAGCAGCTTACATCAACAGGCAGAAAATTTCAGCCATTTATTACATTGTGATTACCATTTCTACTCTTACATGCAGTATAATATTCATTTTTGAGGACGACTTTCTACCTTTAAATTAAGTTTATGAGTTTCATGGGAAATTGAGTATAAAATCTGGTCACATGTCACAGGCAAAGCAAGTGCAGCTGGGAATGTCTGAAGGAGCTGCTATTTGCATGTAAGCTTGTTTTCCTTGTCACATGAAAACAAGTTTATAACTCAGGCTCATTTTCACCTGTTTTGACCCATTACTGTTGCCAGTCACTTAAATAATTTACTGAAGGTATAAAAGACTGAGCACATAAACATCCTGCACATCTATTTTGAATGTACTTTTTCTAATTACCCTCTTCAAAATGTAGGTAATTAAACTTTCACCACCAGGGGGCAGCGTTTTACCAATGTGTGCTCAGTTTGATGGTACAAACGTTTTAATAGCTCTAATAATATTTTATCATACCTATACAATTTTCCTTACCCATGACAGCAATTGTAAAACATTGCAATTAACTATAGATAACAATGACTTTTATCCATACAGGAGTAAAATAAAAATCAAACAAACAAAAAAACATGAACAAAATATAATTATTACATATAGTTACAGTGTATTGATTAGTGTAAAATTACCACAAATTACCGTCAAATTATTGTAACAAAAAACATAAAAATTTGTTGAAGTAAATTAACAAATTTATGGTAGGAAACATTTTCAAAGTTCATAAACAACACATATCAATATATAGTAAGCCACCTTAAGCATATATTTATATCTAATCACTGGATATTAAATTGGTTAGTAAGTCATTTATTAAATAATAAGTTCCAAAAAGCAAACTGTAATAAATTAGTTCCTTCTGTCAATGTATAAATATATAAATGCATGTAGTAACACTTATTTCTCGACCCAATAAGCTCAACAGTGCCAGACTCCAGAATGCCCTTCCTGTAAATTCATAGTGATCCAGACAGATTAAAAAACATTCATAACTTTAACATATGCTTTCAATGTTCCACAATGGTGGACTGTCTCCATAAAGGAATATAAAAATGCAAAATCATTATGGTTGTGGTTAAGATGTAAATACAGTGGTAGAGACAGCTGCAGAAAAGGTCTATCAAAACGCGCAATCATAAATTGCAGATATGTATAGAAACAGTTTGTTTCATTTCCACATTTTTGTTTCTCACCTGAGCTACGGCCTCCAGGCCAGCTTGGTTGAGACATGGGTATGTGCTAAGGAGCCTTTCTTTTTTTTCAAGCAAGTAGCTGACGTCCTTCTTTCCGAGGTCCCCCTCCAACTTCCAGAAAACCACCCCACCGATCAGCACATATGCCACATAAACAAAGCCGAGCAGAAGAATGGAGGGGATCTGCATCAGACTTAACTTTTCCTTTACTCCCATCTTGGCAAATGTCTCAACCTATGCAGCCGGGGACAGACACTGCTCAGGCTTTACCTGCTTTTGGCTTCTCGTGCTGCATTGCAGGCAAATGAACCTCCACCTGTGCTACTGTTTCAATCACACCAGGCCTGCCATGCAAATCCAGAAGGACAAAATAAGAAAAGGCACATGACAAAATCTTAATCTTAGCATTTCAGACCAAGTATGTAGAATTTGCTGATTCATTCTTTTTACCTTAATATTACAGAGAATGGCACAAATATGATAGTTCAAGGTTGTGTGCTTGTATGGCTGTATTTCAACATGTATTTAATAAAACTACGGTAATTTTACGATGGGGGGGGTTTCAACACCATGCTTTTATTAGAATACATCAAATTTAGCAAAGATACAATAATGGATTTATTTAAATCTACTTAAGCTCTCACAGTGCATTAAAAATAGTTTAAAAATTGGACATTAAATTCTGCAGTCATCTAAAGCCTTTCCACCTGAAAAGTGAAGACGTCATAAAACTGACAAAAACTGCAGTTCCTTTAATGGCCTCTTGAAGCTGTCTTCAATCCCCATAGACTCCCATGCTAAATTCTCAGTTCACTTCAATTCAGTTTTATTTATACAGTGCCACATCACAACAACAAACACCTCAAGGCACTTCAGATTGTAAGGTAGACCCTACAATACAGAGAAAACACCAACAATCATTTGGCCCCCTATGAGCAAGCACATTGGCAAATGTGGGGAGGAAAATCTCCCTTTTTAACAGGAAGAAACCTCAGTCAGAACCAGACTCAGGGAGGGGTGGCCATCGGCCGCGACTGGTTGGCGTGAGAGTAGGAAGACTGGATAAAAGACATGCTGTGGAAGAGAGCCAGAGATTAATAACAAGTATAATTCAAGGCAGGCAGGTCTGTTAACACATAGTGAGAAAGGTGGCTAAAGAAGAAATACTCAATGCATCATAGAAACCCCCCAGCAGCCTACGCCTATTGCAGCATAACCAAGGGAGGATTCAGGGTCAGCACCTAACTATATGCTTTAGCAAAAAGGAAAGTTTAAACTTAATCTTAAAAGTAGAGATAGTGTCTGTCTCCTGAATCCAAACTGGAAGCTGGTTCCATAAAAGAGGGGCCTGAAAACTGAAGGCTCTGCCTCCCATTCTACTTTTTATTACTCTAGGAACAACAGGTAAGCCTGCAGTACAAGAGCTAAGTGCTCTAGTGGGGTGATATACTATAAGGTAATTAAGTTAAGATGGGGCCTCTATGTTTAAGACCTTTATGTGAGGAGCAGGACTTTGGATTCAGTCCTACTTATTTCTTTAATATGTGCATTGAAGGACATATCCTGGTCAAAAATGACTCAAAGGTTCCTCACAGTGATACTGGAGGCCAAGGTAATGCCATCCAGTGTAAGAATCTGGTTAGATACCATATTTCTAAGATTTTCAGGGCCAAGTACAATAACATCAGTTTTTTCTGAATTTAGAAGTAGAAAATTAGAGGTCATCCAGGTCTTTATGTCTTTAAGACATTCCTGCAGTTTAACTAATTGGTGTGTGTTCTCTGGCTTCATGGATAGATAAAGTTGGGTGTCATCTGCAAAGCAGTGAAAACATATGCTATGCCTTCTTCCCACTTTGGAAGAAAATTTACCACGGTTGCTGGTATCTCTAGCTTCACGTCTCAGAACAGAATCACCAATTACGAGAGTTTGATCCCCGGCACGTGTGGTGCTGAGTGAAAAACGCGGTTAGACACATAGACACCAACAGGTTGGTGGTGTACCAGGGGTTTCTGTTTAAGACTACGCTTCCTCCTTGCCGTCAGTCAGCCATCCTGCTTCCCCGGCTGCTCGGGACAGTCTGTCGGGGGTCAGCTAGCGGGGCCTACGCTACCTTCTGCCTTAACGGCTACAGGGGCCTGGCTAGCTACGAGTTTTTCAACGGTGCGAAGTCGAGTCTCCAATTCAGTGAACCTGGCCTCCAGAGCTGCAGATAGGCTACATTTATTACAAGTATCGAGGCCGATGATTAACTAAACATCTGACACAATGAGCAGAAGAAGAGAAAGGTGAAGAGGCCATGTTGTTAACGAGTCGGCTATGAGCTAAGGTAAGCTAGCGAAACCCTAAAGACCAGTGAGTGAATATTGTCAACATTATTTTGCGAGTGAATACACAGAGTGTGCTGCTAATTAAGCACGTGGAAATTACACCATGAAATAAGAAGTTATCTGTAAGTTTTTTAATTAAATTGCTACACAAAAATACAACTATGTGCTGAAACAGGAAGTGATACTCTACCGCAGAGAGTGACCAAGTGCTGACAGTGCCACCATGCGTGGGGGGGGTGATCATAGCTTATTTCTACGATCGATTCGATTCAGATTCACAAGGTCCCGGTTCAATTCCATTTGAATCGGGGAAATTTTGCCCCAGACAGTCAGAAATATTATAATTCTGATCATTTATCAGGACATATCCATATTTTTATATCTATAAAAAGAAAGCTGACGCTTGTGAGACTTTATCAAAGGTGTATGCATCACATCAGATGTCTTTGTGTCAAAGTAACTGAGCATAAAACACAGAAAAACATGGAGATTTTCCTGGCCTGGCTTTTTATAGCAGATAACCACCTTAAAATTTTCTGCAGTAACATTACCTGATGCTGCTGAAGTAAAGCAGAGCAAAGTTACAGAGGTTTAATTAGAGACACAACTAATCATTTTGCAATTTCATATAATTTTAAAAAGTTTGCATTTCTTCAGTATTAAACAGCAGAAATTAGACTTTTTTTTTGTCGGAAGTGAGTTTAAAAAAAAAAAGCGTCCGACAGCGCTGTACATAACGGTAGACTGGTGGGTAATAAGCAAGCGAATAATGCAGAAAACAGAGATTTGACATGGGAAACTGTTCTTTTAGTACGCTGAGAGGGAGAGAGAGAGAGCTGTGCATGAAGTGTGATTTTTTTTTTTTTTTTTTTTTATCGTGGTGGAAGCAAAACATCAAAAGTAAGAGGGAATTCACGACGATGTTTACAGTGGGATGCAAAAGTTCGGGCAACCTTGTTAATAGTCATTATTTTTCCTGTATAAATAGTTGATTGTTACAATAAAAAATGTCAGTTAAATATGTCATATAGGAGACACACACAGTGATATTTGAGAAGTGAAATGAAGTTGATTGGATTTACAGAAAGTGTGCAATAATTGTTTAAACAAAATCAGGCAGGTGCATAAATTTGGAAAATAATGACTATTAACAAGGTTGCCCAAACTTATGCATCCCACTGTATGTGAAGCAAAATGTGAAGAGTAGTTTAGATCTTCTTTTGCTGCTGGTTCAATCAATTTTGGTTGGAGAGAGACAACCCTACAGCTTCAGAATCTAGCACAAAAAAAGACGTAAACACAAATGCGGACCCGCCGCCGCATCAGAATCAGTGAGCTGTTGGCTTTCACCCGTCTGCGTGTCTGATGCGTCGTCGGGTCTGCGCTTTGTGTTTACTCTTTGTGCAGATTCCAGGTACATGCTCTCATTTACTGTCTTAGCTGTTTGGTGGTTGTCGAAATTTTGTGAGGTTTAACCTGAGATTCTGTTTCAGGCAAAATAAATTTGATTCAGGATTTTAATGAATCGATATCGCGTCATTCAAGCTAGAATCGATTTTAATTGGAAAATCAATAATTAAAACCCACCCCTAATGAGGATGGCTCTCCAAACTTAAATTTAAATTAAACATTATCTTTAGGTGCACTGCGGGTGACTATAGCCGCTATCTGTCTACAAGGCTTCCGCTCAGCTAACTGGAGTCTCTGAACTGGATCTCCAATCACTGTTTGTGCTGTTGGAGCCTTTTTTAAAACTAATTATCTCACAACCACTTACCGCTTAACCATAAGCGCTTATCCAAAAAGTCTATGCTCCAGTTGTGTTGAACGAAATTCCAGGATTTTGTCAGTCCATTACCTGATACTTACTAATACTAATACTAAGCATGTTTGTACAGCATGGAAAAAACACCTTATGTTTGTACTTTCAGATCCATGGCCGCAGGTACATAAAATCAAGCACCTAGCCATCTGCCTTTAATTTCTTTGCTCTTTTCTTTTACAATCAACTGTAAATGGCATTATTGCAAATTGGAAATTTAGAGAAAATCAACAAAACAAAAAACAAAATAGAAACTCAGTCACATAGTTACAGACCAGACGTTAATTTACAGAGCAGATCAATACATAAATTGGGCACTGGGAGCATCATCTCATAGTTCTTCATTGCCAAGCAGCTCCTGTAGCTGTAATGTGTAGGTGGCCAGGTAATTTTGTTCATATATGTGATTGTTGGGGTTTTCTCTGTATTATTGTAGGGGTTTACCTTACAATATAAAGCGCCTTGAGGCTACTGTTGTTGTGATTTGGCGCTATATGAATTGAATTGAATTCAGTTGGGTTGAATAGTGTGTATGTGTTTGTACCCAGTCTATGGATGCAGCTTGCCAGCCAAGCTATTGGCAGATAAGTTAGCACCACCCGATCGTGTGATCGTGGCTCAAGAGTTGGGAGTTGCCTTGTAATCGGAAGGTTGCTGGTTCGAGCCCCGGCTGGGACAGTTTCGGTCGTTGTGTCCTTGGGCGAGACCCTTCACCCGTTGCCTACTGGTGGTGGTCAGAGGGCCCGGTGGCGCCAGTGTCCGGCAGCCTCACCTCTGTCAGTGCGCCCCAGGGTGACTGTGGCTACAATGTAGCTTGCCATCACCAGTGTGTGAATGTGTGCGTGAATGGGTGGATGACTGGATGTGTAAAGCGCTTTGGGGTCCTTAGGGACTAGTAAAGTGCTATATAAATACAGGCCATTTACCAGGCCATTTTACCCTCTCATTTAGATAATCACACACCAGGGGTGTTGTGTGCTTCCGCTATTTATATGAAGTCTATGGTAGGGACATGTCTTTGATAATATCTCATTTTCAGTAAAGGCTCAGCAGACTCTGTGCTGATAAGCTGTCATTTATTTCCATGTACCAAACCTAAAACTTACAGTTTCTCTGTGTTTGATAAGCTCTGAAAACAAGCTTGTTTATGTAAACATTTAACATTGAAGTAGTTAAATAGTCATCCATTTTCTTATTTATTGCCCCCCCCCCCCAAAAAAAAAAAAACCATGCTAAAATATAGTTTTAATTCCACAAATTCATGACAAATCTCACACAGCATCATGTTAAGACTGTGCTCATGACATTTAGAACTTCATGGATGTGTTCAACCAGGATAAGAACTTACACAGTTGCTCATCAGTATGAATCATTAATACTAATTAAACATTTAGAAAAAAGTGAGCTTGAAAACACTGAAAAACTGTTAAATAAAACACAGGTAGTGTAGTCATACGCTTCACATACTCAGATATATATATATATATATATATATATATATATATATATATATATATATATATATATATATGGATTTAAAACGAACTAAAAAGTGGGACCGGTGAAAGCCATCCTCCTTTTTTTTTTTTTTTACAGCTCACTTCACCATTTTGATTATTGTGTTTGTCTAAGATAGCCCTCTGCATTCAATTCACCTGAATTTTCCATCACTACACAAATGCAGACGTGCTCTCAGAGAAACACACACACACAAGAGTTAATAAAAAACACAAACGTGTAGCAGAAAACATGATTTCCGCCTGAGTAAACACATTCTCTACTAGATCATCTAAGAAAATGTTGAAATAATGTTTACAAAACAAGAAAGGCTCTAATGCTGAGAGGCAGCTCATTATGGCAGCACCTTTAATTGTTTTATGACTAACACTGAAAAAGTTGATCTTCTTAACTTGTGTTTCTGAAGAATGGCTACATTTTATTTTGCAAGTCACATACTTACATTTGTTTTATTTTTTAATGGCAGTCAGTTCTTGGAGAACCATTACCAACCAATCACACTGGTGGTACTCCTGAAGATTTCAGAGCTGAAGCTAAGTAGAGCGCTAATAGGAGGGATGTTAACCTATACTGATACCAACACGGGGAACAACATGGGCAAAAATGTGAGCTGACCCAGTAGGGACTTGGGAGCTACCATGAGTGCAGTATGAAATATCATGGCATTGTTACCACATTCACACTGCCACTAGTGTTTTACAGCATGAATGTTCCCCTCAGGTTGGACCCATCAGTGCAGAGTTCTGGAAGAACATCCCAAGTATTGTGAGGGAGGAAATGTGACAAAAACAACCTGAACTGTGTGCAAGAACACCTGCACAATCTTAAGATACCAACTGACTCACTTGTCAGATTTTCCATTAAGTTAAATGATTTTGACAAACTGGAGGAGATCACGAAATAAAGGGGAAAAGGGAAATGAGAAGATCTAAAATCTGTCAAGAGGTGCATGAGAAAATAGTGCTGAATGGGAGATTGGCCACATTTAAATGAAGTGAGGCTTTTGATTTTTTTCCCCCCTTCTGTCAACCTGTTCTCATAACTTTCTGAGCACACTTTGTATATAATATGTAAAACATTTTGCTCTCAGTGAGAATAATTAGAATTAATTAGAACAGTGTTATTTGTGTGAACTGTTTGCATTTTATAACAGTTCAACGCAAATATTTAAAGCACCGATTGTGTGGCCTGAATGAGGTAGAAGTCATCCTGCTTCGTCTATTTTAGCACAGTCTCGCTAAATATATTTTGCGCACTGTATATGGTGCTATCTGCAGTTCATTTTCAGATCTTTGATGTGGCTTCTATTTCACTGGATGGCATGTTCTCTGCCTCCCTTTGTTTCCTGAGGCTTGGGTAAGTCTGGTCCAGCACATGCTCCATTATACTAGCTGCCATGTTGAAGATGAGAGCGAGCCAAGCGAGGCCAAAGATGATCCAAATGCCTGCAACACTGCGGTACAGATAGATGTAGGTCTTTCCAGGGTTGGTACCTGCAAAGACAAACCCGAAAACAAAAACAAAAATACTGTTATGAACGTTGAGCTGAGCATTTTGGGATGTTGCCATCTTAGCTCAGACAAAACTGAGGCCGTCAGGAAGCATTCAGGTTTGAGGCACATTCACAATGGCTTCACTTTTCACATCTGAAAGCTGTGCCCATGTTTTAGATTCCATCCATGTTCAGCCTCTGCACGTACATTAAATCGTATTGCAGATTACATCCAAATGCCTTTTACAGTCCACTGGATAGAATCACAAAGGTTAGGTTGACTTCTGTGGTGTTTGTTTGCTCTCTCTACTCACCCACCACATAATCTCCAAAGCCAATGGTGCTGAGGGTAATGAAGGCGAAGTAGAAGCCCTCGCCATATGTCCAGCCTTCCACGTAACTGAACAGCAGAGGGGGGATGACCAGAAACAGGAAAGTGCCAGCGATAAAGAACAAACTCGCTGCAACAGCCTCAAATGCTTGCTGCAAAGGACAAAAGGTTTGATATTATACACAGAGATAAAGGCTATCAGCATGCTGTGGCCTACAGATCCAATCAATGCAACAAACGTTGATGTCTTTTTGGCAGCACTATAGTATTTGATAAACAAATGAACAGAGTAGTTAGAGTATTTCTGTAATCTTTTGTTTAAGCCAGTATTTGCTTTCAGTATCTGAAGCAGGTCCTGAAATGTGATGCTTGGCTTGTAATATCTGCCAATTCACATGGGAGCTGTGTAAGATTAGGTTTTGTCAAAGCTGTTAAAAAAGGTATAGTTTCAGAAACTAAAAGAAACATTTTGGTGTTAGAGGTTTTAGCCAGGGGTTTGTTTGTTTTTTTAAAGTTTTTCCACTTCGGTGTTCCAAAAGGCGCAAAATCTATAAAAAGATGTGATTGTTTACCAAACTTTAACCCTGTCCCTAGATTGGCCAGCAGTTACCTGGTGAAGGTTAGGAAAATAAGTGGTATGTGAAAGTGTGAGGGCACTTATCACCTGTGTTGCTTGTTTACATGGGCTCCCAGCTAGTTTACCAAAGAAACAAAAATGCTGGAAAGTTGGTGAAGTTTCTTTCTATACATGTCATTTTTATGTCTTGGTGACCACTGATGGTGCTGATAAGGTCATTCACATCAGAATCTCATCAACACTGGACATTTTAACACCTCATTTTTATTCTTTGGCTTTTTCACTAGACTGTACTAGATAATAGGCCAACCTATGTTAGCTTTAAATGTGCTTATAAACAATTTTGATTTGATGTGATCCCTAAAAAATATCACTCCATGCTGTAGCTAATGGACATGAAGCGGTACCTTGTGAGGAACAACTGAGACCAGTCCCTTCTCCAGCCTCCCCAGGTGGATAGTGAAACACTTCCCCAGCTGTTTGAAGAAGGCCAGGTTCAAGGGAATCCCACAGAAAGCATAAAACACACAAAACACCTGTCCAGACACAGTGCTTGGGGAGAGGTTTCCATAGCCTGTGAACCAGATAAGGAGCCGTTATTAAGCGGGGCAGGCATTTCCCACAAATGGGAAAACTGAAATGTGAAAGTGCTCACCGATAGTTGTGATGACTGTGCTTGCAAAGAAGAAGGAGCTGCTGAAGTCCCAGTTACTGGGGTTTGTGGAGTTTCCTGAAGGATTTACTCCATTTTTCTTGGCATATAAAATGACCTGTGTGCACGCACACACACACAAATGCAAGCACAGAGATAGTAAAATCAGGATTAAATGTGCCTGAACATTTAATGACTCATGACACTAAAGGGAGCCAGTAATCACACTGGCAAATATTTTAGATCAGAACACACTAAATGACTCATTAGGTCAGGTTACAGTCAGCTATTACCATGTATTTAACATAATGGTGGGGCCAGCAGCCATAATCCTATATTCACCGTGTCCTGTATCTGACAACAGCAGAATCTATTTTTACATAATTTAACTGATTAATGTCCATTGAGATGCATTTAAGGCTGCATCTTCTAAAAGCGTTATTGTCATGATGTAAAAAAAAGCTTGTAGTGTAATAATTGATTCTCATGTAAAATCACTAGATATGTAGTTCATTGCATTATTAACATTTATGGTGTTGATAGACATTTATCATGGCACTAGATCTGATGCTGAACACATTTTGGTAGAGTCTGATAATGTAAAGATGCAGCACAAACTTAAAATTGGTAGAAAAACTACTCACATATATTAATTAGCCAGGCAAGGAGGCCTGAATTTTTTAAAAACTGCTGACCTGCTGGGATTTTCCTCCCACTCTCCAATTCAGGATCACTGATTGGAGAGTGGTGAGAAAGCATTTGTTATAACCAAGGTTCACTCTCCTCAAATGACCTCACCAGATCTCAATCCAATAAAACGTCTTTGGGATATAGTGGGCTGGAATCTGCATCAACTGTGTGATGCTATCATGTCAACATGCGCCAAAATCTCTCGTGACTGTTTCCAGCAACTTGTTGAGTCTATATCACAAAGAAAAAGGGCAAAAGTGGGTCCAACCAGGTGTATGTAATCTAATCTAAAGTCTCCTGCATGTATGTGTACGGCTCAAGAGCTTGGTCTTATTAGCTACATTGTGGATGTGAGGGGTATGGGTGTAGCAAGAAACTGCGTCCATAATCATACAATTGTTCATTCACTTTCTGTTTTTGGAAGCCCTACTGACCTCCCAGTACATTCTTAACCATCCAGACCCATCAGGTTGTCTGTGACAGTCTCCTAGGATAAGTAGCCAGGCAAGTAAATTACAGTTTTCTAATCTAAATGAGCACTCAAAGCTACTTACTGTCAAGCCTTCAACACACATACAAACACTTTATTCTGTGTTGGTAAAGTTGGGACTATCAAACACATGCTGACAGTATAATAAATGCCAGACCTTAACAAAGTACTCCAAGGCGTCTCCATCCAAGCAGGTGTAATTTGCTAAGAAATTCAACTTCTCCATCAGAAAATGGTTTCGATTGTAGTTTTCGGCCTCTCGCTCCAGTATTCGGAAGATGGTGGCTCCAGCCAGCAGGTAGATGAAATGGGCCAGAGCCAAAAGAGCCGTCCAGCTCATTCTGACCCGCACCACGTGAAAGCTCGCCATTGACCTCCCGCCACCAACAGAAAGGATACGATACCAACCAACAAACTTGTTGGAGGAGTTGGTTGTTTTTTTTCTTAGTTCAGAAAGAATTGAAAGACAAACCCTCGTTCAGTGTGAGATATTCTTTTTGAAAACAGGCAACGAAAGCGGTTTGCTTAAGGAGAAAGCATTTCTATATCACAGCAGGATGAGGGCAGGCTAATGTTTGGTGAAGCTCTGAGTCGATAGGTTATCAGGTCTCATTCTGGTTGGTCAGAGTCCTGTAAATTTATGGGTTATCTGGGTAATGGCCAAACTTACTTCACCTCCATTAGTGACATCTGGGCACACACATACACTTCCAACTGTTTCCACTAATAAGGAAGCAACATCTTGTCAGCATAACAGAAGTTAATGTTTGACCAGCAGCAGCACAGGCCATCTGATCCCAGCCTGTACACAAGCCCAGACTCACCTACCTCTATAACTTTGGGTTTCCCCACATGCCTATTCCAAGTTTCGGCTCTGACTGTGCTCATTATGATTATTAAGGAGAAACTTAAACAGGATTTAGTTTTTCAGTCACGTAGGTTACAATAATTTAAAAAAATGTCAACACATCAAGAAAACAGCATCAACCATTAGGCATATATGGCTTACACAGCCAAAAGTTATCAATTATTTAGAGGCATCTGGAAAAAAATTAATCAAACAGATGTCAAATATTTACTCTGTTTTGGTTTCTGTCATATAAAAAACGGACTGGATGTTACCCAGTGTTTTGTGATTTCCTGTTTTAAAGCCAAGAGTTCAACATTTTTGTCATCTTGAATTTTGAACTGATATTACATGGTTATGAAGGAGCACCACCCTTTTATCCTCTTTATACTTTACATAACAGTACCATCATTTACAAACTGAACATCATGTTGTATTTTATTGGAATAACACTAGTGACTAAGACCATAATCTCACTAGGAAAGTATACTGATCTTACTCCAAAAATCAAAGCAGGAAAAAATGATGCTTCAGACCATTTTTCTGAGATTTCACTCCAGCAAGTTAAAGGGACTCAGTGGTTTTTACAGTCCTCATGTTCTTATATGCATGCTTGACAACATCAGGGCATGCTCATAATTAGATAGTATTCTGGGGGATCTCCTCCAAGCTCTAGACCAAGGCATCTTTGAGCTCCTGGACAGTCTGTGGAGCAACTGGGCTCCACAGTGCAGGGAGCACAGGGCCCTTTAAAGGATATTGTGTCATCAGGCCACCTCATGAAGTCTGTTTTTGATTGTCTGGCCTGCTGGAGTTTATTTTGTAGGGTTCTGGCCTGTTCTTCCTTGCACAAAGGAGCAGATACCAGTCCTGCTGATAGGTTCAGGACCTTCTATACCCCCATCCAGCTCTCCAAGACTAACCTCCCACCTACTGGAATCTCCTCCTTGTTTTGTGGGTTGTCTCATATAGTGCACCTGTTCTTAATTTAATTAAAACCAGATACTGAACAGATCAGTATCCCAAAGTTTTAACTGACTTGATGCTATACTAAAATTTAAAAGTGGTCCTTTTTTATGAGCAGTGTACGCAAAGTAAAACAGCTTCTAAGGAACTAGTGCATTCTGGGAAGTGCAGCAATCCTAGCACATCCCTTAAAGTGTTCGGTGGGGGGGGGGGGGGGGGGGGGTGTACAAGAAGTAGAAAAAATGCATGTCATTGTTGGTCAGAAGATTTTTTTCCATGACCAACTATTGTATTCTCTGCAGATTTACACAGTTTTCAAATTTTATTTTTATTAAAAAAAACATGCTTCAGCTCTAATTAGACAGTTCCCTTTCAGTCGATTCACTCGGTACAACACATAAGTATGGGATATCACGCCCTCGCGTGTCCTGGCTGAAGAAACCTTTAATCACGCCTTTAAGGCAGATGACGTGTGATGACACGTGCACGGCCCCGCCTGCACATATAGCCGCTGTCATCACAGTCATCCCTCAGTTCTTACGCTCTTCACCTCGCTGAGAACACCTCTGCTGAGTTGGGCTAGCTAGCTGCTGCTAGTTAGCTCCGTTGTCTGCCGACTTGAACTTAGCTTAACTGCCCCTGTTGGTGTTAGCCTCCACCGCGCAGTTGGTGTGTAGGCTGCCCGCGGAGCGCTAATTTCAAGTTTTCCCGTGCAGCGTTTTGCTTTGTGTTTTGGAATGGACTCCAAACCGAAGCGAGCAAAGCAGAAATCTTCTGTTCGCCCCTGTCCTCAGGGATGCGGTTTCTCTTTGCACGACAGCGACCAGCACGATGCCTGCCCTGTCTGCCTGGGGATCGTCCATGCTAGGAGAACGTTGACGGAGCCCGAAGCCTGTGCGTTTTGTCGCCAGCTCCGGCGCTCGACCCTGGAAAGACGGGTGACGTTTGTGGAAAAAGTGCTGGGACGCTCGGCTGTCGCACGGCATGACCCTCTCCTTTCCGAGTCTGGAGCCCCGGCTTCGTCCGAGTCCGAAGACGAGGATTTTCCGGTCGATGTCCCCGCAATTAGCTGGGCTGACCACATGGAATATGTTGACAGGTTAGCCGATGACGAGCCGGAACCATGCAGGAGCGCTGACGGGCTTCAGCCTGGGTTGAAGCCCGCCAGCACTCCCCAGGACGATGATGACGTGCTGGACATCGGCCTGGACATCCATGGTTTGGCGGAGGATGAGCAGGAGAGCTCATTGTCGGCCCAATGTACCGCCGCTGCTGCGCCGGTCGGCCACGATGACACCTCTCTTTTCTCCCTGTTTCGCCGTGCTGCTGAGAAGCTGCAGGTGGACTGGCCCTCTCCTCCACCAGCTCAGAAGCCGTCGCGGTTCACGGGGTTTTTCCTCCCACCGGAGCCCGCAATGGCCAAAAACTGCCTTCCCATGTTCCCAGACTTTCTCTGCGAGCTAACAGCATCATGGGACAAACCTCTGTCTACCCGCGTCACGGTGCCCGGCTATGGACAGTACATGGAATTGGACGGCGCCGAGGGGGCTGGCTTAGCTAACCCACCCCCTATGGAGCCGTCTCTGGCTGCTTATCTGGCCCCGTCCCATAACCATGGTGTCGGCGGCCCCGCAACTCTGCCGTCCAAGCACTGCAGATTCTCTGCTTCGCAGCTGGAGAAGATTTATAGAGCTCAGGCCGGCACTGCTCGTGCCATGAGCTCTGTCACCATGCTCCAGACGTACCAGGCACTGTGCCTGACGGAGCTCGGATCGCTGGTTCCTGATGACAGCCCGCTGGCACCTCTTCTTAACGAGGTCAGAGTCGCCACAGATTACATCCTCCGTGCGTCTTGCTGTGCAGCGCTCTCCCTGGGCAGAGGGATGGCTTCGACAGTAGTGGCGCAGAGGCACCTGTGGCTGACCCTCTCTGATGTCCTGGATAGGGACAGAGCTGTATATCTGGACGCACCAGTGTCTGCGGCTGGGTTATTCGGACATTCACTTGAAGCCATTCAGGCTAGATTCGATCTGAGGAAGAAGCAGACGGAAGCTCTGCGCGACATCATCCCCAGACGTCAGCCCAAACCCGCAGCTAGCTCTCACAGGCCCGCCGCTCCTCTGCCGACTGGCAAGAGCTCCACGCCAGTCGGCCTGGGGCAAAGGCCCACCCTCGGGCCCCCGGCGGGACCCGACGCCCAGGAGGAAGAAGCCTCAGCCCTCCTAGCTGTGGTTTTGAGTGGAGAGGGGGTCCAGCAGCAGGGAGACGCTGTTTTTACCCCTCTGTTGCCGCACAAGAGGTGCCGCTTAAGTTCTGTTCAGGTTGTCAGCCCCAGAAGGCGCTGCACTTTCCTAACACTGTCTCCCAAGCACAAAACCCCTGCACACAAAATGCCTCAGGTAACTCCCTGTTCAGGTGTGTTAAATGTTCAGGTGACCACATCGAGTGTTCCCGCTGTTTTTCATTGTTGTGCCCCAGAAAAGGTGCCTCCAACAAAATGTATAAATGTACATGTTTCCATGTTACAATCAATAAAGAGTGTTGTTTATTCTCAAACAATCACAAATGCTCAGCCTGCAGGCAGAATGAGCCAGGTCAGGCAGGTGATGCAGTCCCCTGCAGACACACTGGGGGTCGACAACGCCCCGCCGACGGTGCTGCAGGTCAGCCGGCTGGCCGCTCACTTCCCTCAGTGGCGCGCTTGCGCCCCCTCTCCGTGGGTGCTGCGAACCGTTGCCATGGGTTACCGGTTGCAGTTCCGGGTCAAGCCGCCCCGTTTCCAAAGAGTGTAAACACGACTGTCAACACCGAGGCGGCCATGATACTCAGAGAGGAAATAAAGGCGCTATTGCAGAAAAGGGCAATACGAGTGGTCCCCGCTTCGGAGACAGACAAAGGTTGGTACAGCCATTATTTTGTTGTTCCGAAAAAAGGGGGAGGGCTTCGTCCCATCCTCGACCTGCGAGTCTTGAACACGTACCTACGAACGTACAGGTTCAAGATGCTAACACTCAGACAGCTCTTGAATGCGGTCGGCCCGGGAGATTGGTTTGCAACAATCGATCTAACAGATGCTTATTTTCATGTGGTTATACACCCGAAACACAGGCAATTTCTGAGGTTTGCATTCGAGGGCGTAGCCTACGAATACCTAGTGCTGCCGTTCAGGCTGTCGCTCGCTCCTCGCACCTTTACGAAATGTGCCGAGGCAGCGCTAGCGCCCCTCAGAGAGAGAGGAATCCGCATCTTAGCCTACCTAGACGACTGGGCTCTCGTAGCTTGCTCCAGAGAGCAGGTGGAGACACAGCTGTCGCTGGTTCTGTCACACATTCAGACACTGGGATTCTCTGTGAACTTTCAAAAGAGCTCGCTAATCCCGAGTCAGCAGATTACTTTTCTAGGTTTGGAAATATGCTCGCTTTCCAGCCGCGCACGTTTGTCGGAGCACAGAGTGGCCGCGTTTCATCGCTGCCTTGCTCAGTTTCAGCTGGGACGCAGACTGCGTTTCCAGACGATATTAAGCTTGTTGGGCATGATGGCATCTATGATCGCCGTAGTGCCACTTGGACTGTTAAAAATGAGAGCGTTTCAACGCTGGACTCTCTCTCACCGTTTGTGTGCATCGCTTCACCTCCGGAGGAGGCTGACGGTAACCCCGTCTTGCATGCTAGCTCTCCGTCCTTGGAGGGAGCCCGGGCTGCTGCATCAGGGCTCTCGGATTGGGAGGGTGTTGTTTCGCAAGGTGGTGTCCACAGATGCTTCCCTAAGAGGGTGGGGAGCGCTGTGCGAGGGTGCATCAGTGAGAGGGATCTGGTCCGCAGCCCAGCGCCAGCTGCACATCAACCACTTAGAGCTGTTAGCAGTGTTCTTAGCTCTAAAGCATTTTCGTCCAGTCCTGGAGGGCCAGCATGTCTTAGTCAGGACGGACAATTCAACAGTGGTGTCTTACATAAACAGGCAGGGAGGAACACGCTCTCTTCCCCTGTTGAACCTGTCTCGCTCTCTGCTGTTATGGTGCAGTGTTCATTTTCTGTCTCTAAGAGCCACCCATGTCCCGGGCCACCTGAACCTGGGGCCGGACCTTCTCTCCAGGGGGGGTCCTCTGGTGAGAGAATGGAGGTTACACCCTTTAATAGTGGCTCAGATTTGGGACCTATTTGGCAAGGTGCAAATAGATCTTTTTGCTTCCAGGGTAAATACTCACTGCCCCCTGTTCTTCTCCATAATCGACCACGATGCACCCTTGGGCTTGGACGCACTAGCGCACCGATGGCCAGACGTGCTCCTGTATGCATTTCCCCCAGTGGAAATGATATCTCCAGTTCTAGAGAGAGTGCGTCGGCATTCCCTCTCTCTGATTCCAGTGGCCCCTTGGTGGCCCACAAGGTCGTGGTATGCAGAGATAATCAGCCTGCTAGCAGCGAGTCCTTGGCAGCTTCCTCTCCGCAGGGATCTCCTCTCTTAGGCGGGAGGAGAAGTGTTTTATCCGCGCCCAGATCTGTGGCGCCTTCATGCTTACCTGCTGAGAGGTTAAACTTGATTGCTAAGGGTTTGCCACCTAGTGTGATAGCGACAATTCAGAGCGCTAGGGCCTCATCTACTAGAGGCTTGTACGCTTACAAATGGCGAGCCTTCGAGCAATGGTGCCAGGACCGCCACACTCTCCCATTTCAGTGCTCTATTGTGGATGTTTTGACATTCCTGCAGGAGCTGCTGGATAAGGGCCTTTCATTTTCGACAATTAAGGTTTATTTGGCAGCTATATCTGCTTGTCATATTGGCTTTGACGGGGTGACACTAGGTGCGCATCCCCTCGCCATACGTTTTCTGAAAGGAGTTCGCCGGCTGAGGCCCGTGCTTAAGTCCAGTGTCCCTGCTTGGGACTTGTCTTTGGTGCTGGAGGCCCTTTGTAGCCCCCCATTTGAACCCATTGAGTCTGTGGATATGAAATTTCTTTCATATAAGACTGCATTACTTCTCGCTTTGGCTTCGGCAAAGCGAGTGGGTGACCTTCATGCGCTCTCTGTGCATCCCTCCTGCACACAGTTCTCTTCTGATGGCCACAAGGTCGTATTGCGTCCAAATGCTGCCTATTTTCCCAAGATCATGCCTGCATCTTCTAGCTCAATGGAGTTTGAGTTGCTGAGTTTTTGCTCCCCTCCTTTTGCATCTGAGGAGCAGAGGAGGATGCATTCTCTTTGTCCAGTGCGTGTGCTACGCACCTACATTGAGTGCACTCAGAATGTGCGTTTATGTGACCAGCTGTTTGTCTGCTTCGCTAATCCAAATAGAGGTAGAGCTCTGTCGAAACAGAGGCTGTCCCACTGGATTATAGAAGCTATCTCACTGGCATACGGCACCAGTGGTCTTGCTTTGCCCCACGGGGTGAGAGCTCATTCCACCAGGGGGATGGCAACCTCATGGGCTCTTTTTAAAGGGGTGCCTGTAGCTGATATTTGTGCGGCAGCTAGTTGGGCATCACCGCACACTTTTGTGCGGTTTTATCGGTTGGACGTTACAGCCCCTTCGGTGGCTCATGCTGTCCTTTCTGCTGGGTCTACCACTCACTAAGGATGTGGTGGTCCGATTCCGGTTCGGTTGCTGCTCTGTGGGGCGTGTATATATGTCCCATACTTATGTGTTGTACCGAGTGAATCGACTGAAAGGGAACGAATAGTTATGTCTATAACTTCTGTTCCCTGAAGGAGAGGAACGAGGTACAACACAAGGTGGCCCCACTGAGCAGTTTGGCTCGGTGAAGAGCGGCTATCGAACTGAGGGATGACTGTGATGACAGCGGCTATATGTGCAGGCGGGGCCGTGCGCGTGTCATCACACGTCATCTGCCTTAAAGGCGTGATTAAAGGTTTCTTCAGCCAGGACACGCGAGGGCGTGATATCCCATACTTATGTGTTGTACCTCGTTCCTCTCCTTCAGGGAACAGAAATTATAGACATAACTATTCGTTTTTCTTCCTGGGAACACCCTCTCTATTACAATTATTAGTGAACCCAGTGATGGGAAGTGATGTTCCCGAGGGAAATAACAGATGTAATGACGTGACCGAAAAAGGACCTTTCTCCAAAGCCACTCAGCCTCGATGCAAAGCGTGCATGTGTCAAACAAATTGATGCAAAGCCATGTAAACCTGTTGACAGGTTGTCTCTGTTTGGACAGATGGCTTTGAGGTAGCTAGGTAGGCAGACACAGCTTATTAGCTGATGCTGATGGAGACATTGATTTTTTTTTTTTCAAACCTGACAATCTCCCTGAGATAGCTGTAAACAAGCCTCAAGTTAAAACTTATATTATCGTTGCTTACTGTGGAAATAGGTGCAGTGATTTACTAACATGTAGAAACATGCATGTAATGATAGTATATAAGACAAAAACTGTCTAATGAGTCAGTATTTAGTAAGAAAACCTTAATTATTGAACACAGCCTGAACTCTCTATTTCAAACTTCCTTGTCATTTTTTTATGGAGTCTTCAGAAATAGTTCTACGGGTTACTTGAAAGACATCCAACGCTCTTTTTTTGGATGGTGGTTGCTTTTTTTGTTCTCTGTCAGATGTAGATGATCCCACACTGCTTCAATAATGATGAGGTCTGGGTCACAGCAGGCTAATACATGACTGACTGTGTTTCACTCTATATTTTTACATACATACTTTCACATTAGCGTTTGAAATTTGGGATCAGTGTCATGTTGAAAGAGGAAGCTGCTACCAATCAGCTCTGGATTTTTTTTTCCAAAGGACACGACTTTCAGATAGTGTTCACCTGCTATAGGTTTTAGGCCTGGTACTACTTCTTTTGTCCTTCGCTTGTCTAGTTTCCTCAAAATCTTTAAGGACACACTGCACACCATGCAAAGACATGGCAAACTTTTACCTAACTAGGAATTACTTGAGTGAAAAAGTAGCCAATGGCCACAGGGGAACTTCAGAAAGAACTTCAGAAAGACTGGACAACAATTTCTCATTTTCTTATTTATTTCACACTTGGTACAACAGATCAAACAAACCAACCACACTTTCTATCAATAAAGCACTACAACCATGTGTGAAAAGGAGCAGGAAGAAGAAAATATTCTTATTAAACCCTGCCCCCTATCTACAATCCAACTTATATTACAAGTGGGCACCAAAAATCAGGAAACAAACTAATATTAACATTTCTCTCCGGTCCTAACCCAAACCAAACAACAAATTTACAATCAGAATATACCACTCCACATAGTAACAAGGAGAAAAATAAAATTAAAATAAATAAAACAAAAAATTATAATGGATCCTTTTTCAATGAACTCCAATTTCATTCGCATTCTTCATATTGAGTTATCGTTTTAAGCATGTAACACTTTTTAAAACAATGTAAACTTATACAATTCTTTAAATTATAATGAAGAGAGTTCCACAGTCGTATACCCCTAACCGTTGGACTCATTAATCTTTGTGTGGTCCTAGCTAACTGATGCTTAAAATAAAATTTCCTTCTGCTATCTTCTCCCCCTGAACACATTAAAAATACTCTTTGTAACTTAAAGGGCAAAATATTATTTT
Organism: Perissodus microlepis; assembly: GCF_051167445.1. NCBI lineage: Eukaryota > Metazoa > Chordata > Actinopteri > Cichliformes > Cichlidae > Perissodus > Perissodus microlepis. The sequence continues at coordinate 14,836,892 of NC_140479.1, read as the reverse complement.
TAGCCTTAAACATAATTAATAGTGTCCGTAATTTCACTAAATCTCCTAATTTTAATAATTTTGATTTTATAAATAATTTATTTGTATGTTCTCTATATTTAACATTATGAATCATTCGTATCACTTTCTTCTGTAATAAGTTTAGAGGTTTTATAGTATTCTCATATGTATTCCCCCAAACTTCAACACAGTAACTAAAATATGAGAAAAACAATGAAAAATATAAAATGCGCATTGTTTTATAATCTAATAAATCTCTTACATTTCCCAAAATATAAATGTTTTTAACCATCTTCTTTCTAATATACTCAATATGAGATTTCCACGTCAAATTTTCATCTACTATTACACCCAAAAAACGAAATTCAGTAACTCTTTCAATCAATTCCTCCTTGAAAGTATAATATAAAGAAATGAAGGGTGTGTCAAGAGCTTTCACTGTTCTGTGTTCTGTGTCTAATAATAACTATTTAGTTCAGAATCCAACAAGAAGAGTTTGTAACACAATCTGAATAGAGCTTTTTACCGACTGGACACTTCTCCATGGGTGTTTCTTTACCTTTGGCACAGTGCATGCTGGGATCATTTCCCTGAACAGCAGCTCAGATCAGCTGCAGTTCCTGTAGCGTCCACTTGGTGCTGGCTCCAAAAGTAACTCCTATGTTAATGTCAAACTTCATAGCAGAAATAGATATGTTTACAGCCTGCAAACATATTAAGGCTTAAAGTTTACATTAATTAGAGGTGTGGCTTCTTTAGTGACAGGTGAATACAGACACAGGTGGCTTTAGGTGCAAAGGGAAGGAGGGGCTCAGGAGTCAACCCATGTAGACAGCAGCCCAGTCCTGCTGTCAGTCTTCCAGCGCTGGACAGATCCGCCTGCCTAATTCGGATGGGAGTAATGGTTCGGAGGCATTGGGAGGGGTGGGGGGGTGGGGGTGTCTGTGTAAATGAGATTTGAGTGTGTGTGTGTGTGTGTGTGTGTGTGTGTGTGTGTGTGTGTGTGTGTGTAACCTGTGTTCAACTTGAAAGAGTGTCCTTTCACCCGGTTAAGCAAAAGTCAACAGTCCTCCAGGTGATGCAGGTGACCTTGAAGTATAGGAGCAGATAGTCAAAATACAGTCCTTTGTTGTTTTGGGCAGTCTTGGCCTTGAGTAGCTGCATGAAGGAGATGGTCATTTGGGTTCAAATTAACAACTGCATTCCAATTTCACATTTGGTCTAAATGTCCATCACTGGTCATCAGGTCTCTCAATTCCCGATGCAGAGCCGTGAGCTTCTCCAAGATCTTATCAATATTGCGTTCAGTAAACACAGTCTGAGTACTCACGGCTTGCCCATGGTCAATCGTGTTGACCAACCGTGTGGGGTTTTGAACAGCTGTAACCGCTTTCTTTGTTCTTCGATAAGCCAGGTCCGCTCCAGCTCCAATCAGCCAGAATTCTGTTATCATGGTCCAGAATAGGTAGATCTCGTTCAATGCTGTCCAACGAGAGTGTCGCCAGGAAGCGACGCAACCGGCCATCGCATATCCAGCAGCAAACATCTCTGCAGGAGAATCGGGCTCTCCTAAGCCCAGGCTTCTCATCAAGAATAGGGTGTCAATTTTGTTAAGGGACCAGTTGATCAAATCCATAAGTCTTTAAGTTTTAGAGAACAAGACTGAGAGACTATCTGAGGGTCAGAGTGAATGCCTGATGTAATTTTAAATCTGCTGCACAAAAACTGTTTTTGCTTATACGATCTCATACAGATCATCTTCAAATTTCAGGGAGACGTAAGAGCTGTTAGAACTGTAGTTGACAGTGGTTTTCCACTTTTTAGGATGGAATTTTCCAGTTAAATTCCAAAGGGAAAAAAAGCCATTGTTACACCTATTACATATTATCAAAGAGAAATAAGGAAGCACTCATGAAAAAAGATTACTAATATAAATGGCAAAAGAAAATGAGCTTTGTGCATCAACAGCTATGATCTGTGGATTTTAAATCACAAGGCAGGCAGAGTGGAGAGTTTAAACCTAATACACAAAACAAGAAACTCAGAAGTAAGAACAGCAGTAGTGTGTGTCGTAGCATCGCACAATTCTGCTTCATTTTTTTGTACATTTTAAATAGGAAAATGTCCAGATATTATACACTTTTACACCTCTTTTGAATAAAGTAAAATTAGATGGAAATATGAAAGTTATTTGTTTCTGCATCATTTACATAGTTATCATTCATTACTTCCACAAACTGGAGCAGCCGGCTTCCGACTGGCCGCTCCTTCTGATATCTTGAGACAACATTTGTCAAACAGTTGGAGCAGGCTGTGATTTCCACTCATGACCATTATATCACGTCATTACCAGGAAGAAGCCAGTAACTGAGTGTGTGCATTTGACAGCAGGCATAATATCTGCGTGTGTGTGTGTGTGTGCGTTGTATTTCTTGGAGAAGCCTTGTACCCATGTACCGGGTCATGAGTAATTATTTCAACTGGTAGACGTGGAGGTCAAACTTGAAACACATCACTGCTGATGTTTGCCTGAAATTCAGAAAACAAAGAAAAAGTTACAATAAGCTATTGTGTGGTGATGTTCATTTGCCTTTGCTAGTGTTACTACACTTCCCAGAACGCACTAGTGTCTTGGAAGGTGTTTTGGGAAGATGTATACACATAAATATAGAAAGAGTAAAAATTGACACTGGTAGTGCCCAAATAAAGTCGAGGAAAGAAAGATAGAAAACAGGTAATGAACAAAGAAAGCAAAGAATAAAAGAGTAAAATGAAAAAGGAAACAAGTTAGTAAACATTTAGTAGAGAAAGCTATAATGATGGAAGAAAAGACGAAGAAAAACAGTTTAATAAACTAATAAAGCAAGAAAACAAGCAAGAAGAAAGTCAGCAGTTATTTTCTTGATAACTCTTGAGATTAAAAATCTTTTTTGCAACAGTGTCGTGACCAAGAGAGATGGCAATACATTCAAGTAACACACATGAATCCATACAGCAAAAATACTGTATTCAATATTAATGTTCAAGCAATTATTGAATTAATTCAACCTCAAATTCGCTCAGTAAGACTAGCTCCCTAAGTTGTAGTGAATGTAAGCTGGTAAGTAAGGTTTGTAATAAACCTCAGGGCTTTGTGAAAGGGAGTGTCCACCATATATGTATGCTGTCTGTGACCATAATGCAACACTGTGACAGAGAAGTGGAAGCAACAAGTCCCTTTATTCCCTCAGTGGACAGAAAACGAGGATAAAGAAAGCTACGAAAAGTCCTGAAAGAAGCTAAACTTTATTGTCAGGCCAGCAGAGGGCGGTGTTGAATGCATAATGCATACTGTGCTTAAGGTGTGTTTTTTGCATGTGTGTATCTGTGTGTGTTACCTGCCCTGCTGACGAGATTCTGCCTAGCCCTGATAAAGGCCAGGATGTCAGCATCAGTTTGCTGGTCTCCAGTCAGCGGAATAGAGGATGAGACGGTGGCAGAGGTGAGGGTCCTGAAATGTATGAATAGTTACTGTGACAGGCAGCCATCATCATTCATTGCTTTAACAACCCAGCAGTCCTGTTATTCTTGACTATTCGTAATCCAGAGGTTTATAAGAAACAGGTAACAATGCAGTCTCTGTGCTGGTGGAACAAAAGCACGAGTGTTTAACTGTGATCGTAAAAAGGTAGCTCAGGCAGCAGTTAGGCCTGTTTGATTTGTTAGCACAGTTTGTAGACATTACTTCACAAAGATATAAAAAATCATAGCCGTGCTCATGACTGAAAAAAAAAACACTGCAAAGCTATAAAATCTACACGTCTATGTACAGATTTAAGTGCTGTCCGCACTTCAAAATGTCGACAATAAATCCAAAGAACTTTCAGTTTGTTTTAAAAATGTAAAAAATAAACAATAGACAATACAAGGACTGTGATATCTCTTATTTCTAAAGAGATATGAGTGAAGTCAAGAGTTTCTCTGAACATGTTAAATGGCAGAACTCTGAGAATATACTGGAAATCAAGCTCTGTCACTTTATTCTTTACAAGTGAAAGAATAGAATACATGCACCCCCATAATTATGTTCATTAATCTGTATTAAATCTCACAGGAACCCCTGTGAGATTTAAGAAATGTAAGCATTTTATTTGTAAGTATTAGTTCAACGATGTCATCAAAACTAAAAACATAATAAAGATTGAAGTTAATAATAAAGATTCAAAGTTAAAGGGCACACGATAATAAGCATAAAAACCCCAACGTAGCTACATGTGACAAAAGAAAATAAAATATTTTTTAGTAACATGTAAAAATAAATAAATTTACACCAACTGGTAATGTTAAAAAACAAAGTTATACTTAACAAGGCTGTGTCACTGACACTGTAGGGCCTAAATATGTTGTTCCAAAAGATTATTTTGGCCAGAAATAGTTTAAAACTCCTCTTTTGATTGTAATATTTGTCAACCTTTGTTGTGATTCACATACTTCCACTCAGAAGAAGGGGTGAAGTCTGTCACCTTCTTGTTCACAGGCTTATTGTGCCATGCTGGCACAGCTGGTCCTGGAGGTTTGCTTTCAAGGGTAAAACTTCTGAAATTCAAAGAAAATATATATATATATATATATATATATATATATATATATATATATATATATATATATATATATATGAGAGGATCAGTGAAGCGTAGCTGACCTGAGCTCCTCAGCAGAGATAGAAGGATCTGGATTCAGGTGTTGGCCTGCTGGCAAGTCTCTCACAGTACTGCTGAGAGCAGGAGCCCTAATTAAAATTAGAAGAGTATTTCATGAAGACTGACAGCAAAATACCACAGAACATTATATCATCTGTAGGAAAGTTAAAGTTTGCATGCATGTACATGAGCCAACCACCAGAGGAAGCTACAACACAAAAATAGTTTGTAGCAACATTTTGTTAATGGAGTTTCTGCAAAGTTCACTGAGCTAAAACTAAAGCTGCCATATTCTCAGCTCCATTTTTCTAGTTCTTGTACTATATTCCTTATAAAAAAAAAAAATGGTGGTTAATAATTTCTTTAATCATTTTCAACATTTGTGATGAAGTTTATGTCTTTTAGTATTGTTTGCATCTTTCACATAAAAACATTGTTTTATTGATTTAACATTGTTCCAGCAATTGTTTGCTATTTATTAAAGTAAAAAAAAAGGTTTTCATAGAAACAAGCTGCAGGTTGCTGGCTAAAAATCAAGTGTACAAGCACGGAAATGAAAAGGAAACTATAATATTATTAATAAATCAGTAAAAAGAGAGTAGTTCTCATTATAACTTTGCTAGTTTTGATACGTGTGTGAGCTGAATGGAAGCTAAAAATGTCTATTTAATACACACATATTAAGAGTGCATACCAGCCGACTGGCCAGACTTTTATTACATCTTTTGCAAGGCTGGGCAAAAAGCAATCTCACCCAAATCCCGGAGCTCGAGGTGTAGATGGCTGTATGGTCCTGTTCAGTGTCCCGGTGTGACTTTGGGCTGCAGCCTCTGGCTCAGACTCCTGGTTACAAATAATGAAAAGTTAATTTACTGAAATATTTCTGTACCACTTCTCTACAAAAAACATCATGCCAGCCTGGTAACAGTTAAATGCAATGTGGCCATAGTTCTCTTTAAAAGGACCAGACAACCTTAGGTATTTTGTGTCTTCTGGCTTTGCCATAACACAAAGTTTAAGCGATCGCATGTGTGCAGAACAAAAACAGAACAATAAACGTGTGAACAAAGCTGATGAATATATACAGGCACGAAAAAGGACATCCTGCTTTGTGGACTCAAACTGCATGTGTAAGGCCCGTCTGTCGGATTTCCTCTGCTTCCCATTCGTCACTCAGTGACACATTTCCAAACTTTTCTCAGATGTGAATGAGATATTCTTCTCCATTCATAAGATCAAAACCAAAGAGCGGCAGCCAGCGACGTCTGCTCATCACATGTTGGTGCCTAACATCTTCTATGCAGTTGGTTTCCGAAACCAACCACATGACAGCCATCAAGGCTGAGGAAAGCGTGCGAGCGGAGAGACAAGTCTAACTTGGTTTTAGACATGAAATTTTATCAGCTTTTCTCTCTTTAAACTTTTGCAAACATATTCTTTCATCATATGGTGAAGACTTATCTCTTATTACCCACAGAGATCACAGACAGATATAGCCATGTAGATACTGGTAAAGTACTTACACATCATACGGTAAAAGCTCAAAAGTTGGTTAAAGGTACATCTGAATGAATTATATTTGAATTTTTTCTAGTATCTATACTTTGGGAAATAATATTAATTCCTCCATCTTTCGCTTTCTTACACTATACTTTACACTGTGAACTTTTTCACTGTGACTTTGACTGGACCATCGCAACACCGCGATGCTTTTCTTTTTCAGCCGTTCTGTTGCAGATTTGCTGCTGTGCTTGGGATCGTTGTCCTGTTCTGTGACCCAGTTTGAACCAAGCTTTAGCTGTGAGACAGATGGTCTCACATTTGACTCTGCCTGAGATGTAGCTCTTGGGTGTTTTTACAGTTTTGCTGAGCGCTGAGTGCTCCGGACCTGGGGTGAATTTCCTGGGATGTCCACTTCTGCGAACATTGCGGCATTGTCCTGACACACATCTGAATGCTCCAGACCGGCAAAATGCCAAGGCTCCTGCTTTTATAAACATGCTCACACATCCTGATAATTAATTAGTGAATTGGATTATCAGCTATTTAGCCTCTGAATTCCTATGGAAGCAGTACATAGCTGTATGGAAACTTTATTCTTCACATGTCTGTTAAAGACTGTTAGCCAACAATTTCAATAGCTAAATCTTTAGCTACTAAAATTTATGCAATATTTATAGCGTTATGGCAACTATTCTCCACTATGTTTAGCTGGCTGCCTCCACTGTGTGACATTTTGTTCCTGTTAATGCTATCTGCTGGGACTGTCCATCATCTGTTGCTGTTCCCCTAAGCTGCTTTCCAGGCTCTTGTTTAGGTCACAAAGAGTTCCATGAAAATGTCTTTGTGTGTATTTGCCTCCTACATATCTTCCCCCCAGGACCCACTGAGCATGATGTTGAACAGAGGCTGCAAGGGTCACACTGGTGCCATAAAGGCCCCACAAGTCAAAGACAGATGCATATCAACTTACACGACCACAGAGCCCTGCATTCAGAAAACAAACGAAGGAAGACCACCATAAACAGAAAGACAAAAACCCAGAGACAAGGCTAATGTCAGACACGTCTTTAACACTCTTCCCTGGACTTTACATCAGGCTCCCAGATGCTTTATGTGGTGTTGTCACATGGATAGGTAGAGGAAGGTAAGCTCAGCCACCTGCAGACTGGAAGCTTCCTGGCTCCACCACTTATGGAAGTCCTTCTGGAGCTTGACCTTTGACCTCTCCAACAACAGCTGCAGATGCTCAATCTCGGTCCTCAGCACTTTTAGACGGCCAACGATGCTCTTGTAACTGACAGGAGAAATTAACGGTACCGCATTCATCTTTTGTCCACGTTACGAAGGATTTGCTGTATCCAATCAATGCAAGCAGGGTCTGCCATAGTAATTCATTAAAAAGCACTACAAACTCACCCTTTTTTTTCTTCCTCAATGTGCTTGCAGAGGTTTTCTTCAGCTGGGTCAAACTCCTCCTCAGACCCTGTGTGACTTTCCATGACACCTGTGGTGTAGAATTGACAGGTTGCAGAGATGACAAAAGAGTTAAAAACAAAAAAGAAACACAGTCATGTTTTCTATAAAATGACAAGTGCAAGATTAGAAGCTGAGAATTTGTGTGTGTCATGAGTCCATTGGCTTCAAAGAAAGCATTTAAACTTTTGGCCTCGGATAATGGAAACCAGGCTGCTGTGAAGAGCTCTCTGATGCGGAACTCCAAATAACAAGAAAAGCCTTCGGGTGGGAGGTGTTTGCATGCTTTGCAACCAGGTTTCCTCATCAAAGGTTTTATGTCACTGATCAAAACAGTCAGAATGGAGCAAATGAAGGCGTCTTAGAGCCTGAGCCGCCCAGTCTTTGGCCAGTAAGCTTTCATTCACTGAGGCTTGCTGCAAAAGCTTTGAAGTGGCCACCAGCAACAGTTGAAAAGGGGCCACAATGTGCTCAGCGTTTATCATCCTGTTTTGAGAAGAGTTCAATATCAAAAAGATGATAATAAAGAGACCTGATACTTCCTCAAGCTGCAATTCCAATGCAAAGGCAAGAAATGTGCAGAAATGTGGTGAATTAGAATTGCTTCACATGTTTGTTGTTTAGATGTTGGTGTGGGCAGAAGTTATAAATAATTTTTACCATAAGCGGCCCTCTGTCTCCTCCGCACATCCAGCTGCTTCTTCAGTTCAGCTGAGAGAAGGAGAACGACAACAACATTTTTTAATTTCCATCAAGAGACTCAAAGCACATCAATCTCCAAGGCCACTGGGCTTCATAACTTAAAAAAAGTGGCCTGGTTCCACATGATTTCATAAAAGTCAAGCGAGTAAAATTTGCATGACATTGTTTATGAAGAAACATTTGGATTGTCATTCACCTACTTAAAACGCCTGCAATGCAAAAGAGTTAAAACCCATGTGCTGCCTAATACAGGGAGTCCTCATTATAACCCAGAAGAAAAAAACATTATTTCAAACATTATTCTTGATGATCGGCATGTTTGATTTGGTAAGATACTCCGAAAGCTCTCTCCCAATTTATCTAGGATTGAGAGTGGCACCAGCTAAACTTCTATCCATAACAGTTCTTTCAAATCTCACACTTCGTTTTTGTAATTCAGCTGTAATCAACAATCTCACGCAAATCCTAAAGCTCCCTCTGGAGTTGGCCTGTCAAACTCTATTCTTCTTAGACATTTGAACCTATGATTTATTTCCAGATGATTAACCTTTTCTGCACATTTCTAACTTCTTATTTTTACTCTTCAACTCTACTAGACTGGCTTTGCATGACTTACAATTCAGAATAATTCATATTTACCTTATTTATCTTATAAAGTGCGTGAGTACAGCCTCTCAGTTCATCCTCTGCCTAAGATCTATATGATCATCATCATCATCATATCGAGCCAAGAATAGGAAAAAACTGTGTGAAACAGTGTTTGGAGGAGTATGAGGCCTCACAGGGATTACTTCTATATACAATGAGTTCATAAGTTGAAAATTTTCTCAAGTTTATTATGATTATCTACTATACAGTACTGCAGGAAATACATCAAAACAGAACAATAGTCAAGATAGGACATGGTGCTGATTTATAAACTTCCATAGTCAGTAAGCAAAGAAGCAACAAGGAGGAGGCATTCGGGTGAATGTTGATTCTTGTGGCTATAGTGCAGCCTTCACATATGGGCAAGTCATTTACTGTTGCTGAACTGAAGTGTTTAATTACATTGTTGGAGAAATTGGTAATAAACCACTTCGGTAGTAGAAGACAGTTGTAAGTAAAGGGACAAAAATGTCCAGGGATGCTTTTGCCATAAGACAAACACAGGATGCAATTTCATGTTTAGATCAGAGCCAGACTACAAGATAAAAGCAGTGTTGAATGGCAGTATCTTCTGTGGTGTTTCCACACAAGTCCCACAGGTGTCATTCACTTATAGACGCTGCTGTGCTGCAGCTCTTTGTATAATACAACCCTATCTCAAGTGGAAATCAGAAAATGGGAAATCCAGATGAAGTATGTGGGGGAAAAAAGGGGGTGTGGGTTTCTGTAACACCTCACATGACGCCACAAAATGGTTGGATTAGAGCTCTTGCTCGGCTTTCTCCTGTGGAATACGTTAAATCTGTTTGCAAAGTGCCCGTGTAACCAGCTCGTCTTCCAGGACCACTTTTCTGAGGGTTTCAGTAGACAGCAGAGACATGAATGGATGATGTGAAACATTACAAATGAGCAGCCCTGACACAGTGTGCCCATGATGACAGTGTTTTTCCAAATGCCTATGGAGTATGAAGCTGGGTTGTGTGTGGGTAGCTGAAAATGTAGATGTACTGAGACGCCCTGTGGCTTCGCGTTGTGGTGAGGTGGGCAGCCTGAAACTTCACTAACAGACAAAGCTCTCTCAAACATGACCCACAACCCCTTTCATAATAACATAAAAGGATTAAAAAATATTTATGCCATGACCACGCTATGATGACAGGGTACAAAAAAGGGGCAGGGAGCACGTGAAGGCAACATAAAAAGCACATTTTTTTTGGTTGGCTTTTGTGTTCACTCTGATCCGTACATGGTCATGGCCAAAGTATTCTTTAACAGATCTGTTATATTCGCCCGAAGCCCCTGCATGGCCCCACCCTTTTATTTAGCCATAAATTTTCCAAATATCTTCTGTGTAAACTCGTCACACATCTCTCTTAAAGGCTCATGGACTGCACCCAAGCAACGATCTCTTTAAAATGGGTTTGAAAAATGAACTACAAAAACTGCAGTTCTTCTAATGTCCACTTGAGGTGGGCTACAAAAGTGAGTACTGTATAGACTCCTATGTTACAAATCAAACTTTAAAGCTGAACTAACCATCTTTGCAGCCTGTATGCAGAACACACTTTTTTTAAAATTCTTTTAAGGAATAAAGTTTGTATTATTAGGAACGTGGATTCTAACGCAGCCAGTGTTTTTGACACCTTTCTGAATACTTTTAATGCAGCTGTCTGACAAAAATGTGGCTCATTTGCAGACAATCCAAGAAATATGTTAAGTATGCTCCAGTTTTAGTTGGTGAAGTTACTGTCTATAGATCCATGTCTTTGTCTCCTGCCTTCCTCCGCTCACCCGGTCACGGCAGATGGCCGTCCCTCCCTGAGCCTGGTTCTGCTGGAGGCGTCTTCCTGTTAAAAGGGAGTTTTTCCTTCCCTTTGTCGCCAAAGCTCTTGCTCATTGGGTATCATATGATTATTTGGGTTTTGTCTGTTTTCTCTGTATTATTATAGGGTCTTCCCTTACTACATAAAACACCTTGAGGTGACTGTTGTTGTGATCTGGCGCTATATAAATAGAATTGAATGGGATTGAATTTTTTTTTAATTTAAACCTTTATTTAACCAGGAAAAGTCCCATTGAGATTAAAAACCTCTTTTTCAAGGGAGTCCTGGCCAAGAGGCGACAACATGTTGAAATTACAAAGTTACATACATATTATAATTTAAACTGAACTGCATGTAGCCATCCAAGCTAACCAGTGTCCCATTCAAACATGGTCACTTCTGGCTCAAACACAAAACAAAAACAATCAAAAAACAAGAAAGCAACAGGTAAAAAGCTCCAAAACAACACAATAGGTGACAACACCACTGCTACATCTAACTTTTATGTACAGTCTGTGCCTGAATCAGACAATCTGATTCAATGATTTTGACCAGGATTAGACTAATAACCTAAACAACTAAATACCATACCACACCTACCATAAATGCAGCCAAAGTTTGAGATAGAAAATGTTCAATAGTGACTGTGTGAACTGTGTTTACAGTAAAAGACTGAATACTGGCCAAGGGACAAATATCTCTTATTTCTTCAGGATCTGCAGGGTATCAGTGGGAGGGAGGAGACACCATATACCCAATATGACTCTGGTTTCAAAAGGGTTAATGTACAACAGATTTACCTTTTTACCTGTCCCAGCAATGATCAGAGAAATAAAAAAAGAATCAAAACTTTTTGGTCACAAAAGCCAGTTCAAGTCCCAAAACAGACCAAAACAACAACAACAAAAATCCAGGATATTTGTCAAGTAAAGGTGGGGTGCAGACTTCAGTGCTTCTATTCTCCATCCAGGACAAGATTGTGAGCTCAACACCAAAAACTCTTCCAAACCACACAGGGTCTCCCCCCCCCCACCGTCAGTAGACGTGCTGTCGACTTTAAAGGCTGGTTTCAAGCTACAAGCCTCAATAAATATTTGGTGATTTTTGTGGCCGGGAGGTTGAATGTGATATGCCACATAAATACCAAAGTGAGGTGAGATTTGAGCACCATACTTGCAGCCCAGCTTTCCAGCATCTGACCTATGTGTAGATGAAGAATAATATTCACAAAGTAATCTGGTAAATGTTTAAAATTCACAAGACAAATAAAGAACCGCAAGAACACAGGAAGCAAGATTTGTTTCTATTAAACAGAGAGCTGCACTAAACATTCTCCATTTTTGTAGGACAGCTGGGTTCATGCTGCTGTTGACTGAGGCTTTGACCTAAACTATGGACTTTTTATAAACCACTTTAATATATATACGGCTAATAGCACAGGAATTAATCACAGAAACAGTCAGCACAGTAAAATGCAGCTCATGTTAACAAAGACTACAATATTTCTCTTCTGGTATTTGTTCTAAAAAGTGTGGCACATCTCTGGCTCCATACTCACTTTTCCTGCATCTGTGAGTCACTTCAGCAAAGGTGAAATCAAAGTGATACCAAAGACGGTGTCACATGCTCAGCCCAAATTCCTCAGCAAAGTAAGAAACAACAGAACTGCCCCACCAAAGGATGTTAAAACTGGTGTAAAAACAGGAGGCGTGTCTTTCTAGGAACATTATATAAGAAATCTGGAATTTAGAAATTTTTCTCAGGAATAAATATATAACCAAACCACTTGAATATTCAGAAAGCGTTAATGATTTTGATTTAGGACAACCTCCTGCCTCCACATACATGCATTTGGAACTGTAGCTGCCTTGTAAAAATACGGCAAAGTATTACTGTGCTGCAGAAAACAGAAACAGAAAACTGAGACATAAAACAAAACACAGGAAAACTGAAAGGCATCACCAGAATAGCTATGAAGTAAAACAAAGAATGAAAAGACTCAAAGATGTCACAGAAAAGCTTGCAATCTGGTAGAATAAAAGAAATCAATACAGTAATCCAAGAAAAATCCAACAAAAACCAAAACCACCACCCCCGGACTATGACAGCTGGGGTTCTTCTACAGTAAATTAAAATAAATAAGAATGTTCAGAATGTATGTTCTTATACAGTGGTTTTACTGATCTAGGTCAAATCTGCACATACAGTATCTATAGCACCGTAGCATTGGCAACAGACTAAACAGGATATTCCAGACATCCATCTCCCTAACAAAATGTTCTGGTTCCTCCAAGGATTTCCCAATCCAGATAACATATATAATTTCTCCCTTTCCAAATTGGGAATGCTCAGAAAACCTCCAAAGAAACAGAAGAGCAATGGCTTTATTCTGAGCTCCATCCTGATGTCCAAACTGTTCACCCTGTGTGTAAACCTGCATTCATGAGCTCACTTTCCTGACTACTGCTCAGATCTCAAGTACCGATGATGACTGAAACATAGATTGACAGGTGTATCAAAAGCTTAGCCTTCTGGAGCCATGAAACCACGGTCTCAGACTTTGAGGTACTGATTCTCATTCTCGCCACTTCACACAAATTGCTTTAGTGGGAGCTCAGAATCACATCAGTCTCATACTCCTGCTACAGAAGATGTGCATCTGTGACTTTCTAAATAGATATCTCTTCTTTCGACCTATGGTTTCAGAATGCGTCTCTGCAGTAGGACTGATCTCTAGAGTCATAGTGCGGCCAAGAAATACAGCATAAACTAGAGACTGATCCTTCCTCTAACCCTCAAGTTGGGTCCTTTAGAAAAAAGCACATTATCCTAAAAGTTTCCATGTTCTCCTTTAACCATGAGACACAGGTGGTGTAAAGTTTCCGAGCAAACCCTCCAAGATGGCATTAAAACACAGCGAGCCACTTTCCAGCCACTAAAAACACCATCTCTCATCCAGGAAGAATGCAGCTCTGTGCACCTAAAAATGTAATAAGCTTTGACAGCATTGAGATGTTTGACTAAGATGAGGAATGTGGATAAATTAGTAAAAATCCAGTTTTTCCTCGCTTCAGCCTCAGTGTGGTCTGCAGAACACATTTAAAGAGTTAATAATCTGCATGCTGTCAGGGTTGATTTCTGCATAACATGTGACATATTCGTCTGTGTCAGCACCTCGTGCAGTGAAGGCTAAAGACAAAAAAAATTAATTCAGAGGGTGATAAGTGTGCACTGGCATGTGTGGTGCTAACGGGCAAATGCTACTAAACCACTGAGCGTGCTCAGAGGCAGCGCTGATGCCAGGCGTTGGTGTAAACCTATCCATTTCAACGGCATGTGAAATGAGCCACAGACAGAGCAGGGAAATTTATAAATGTAGCTTGCAGTAGTAAACGCAAACCAGATAAAAACACATTTTAACTGCTCTGAGTTTACTGGAAAGTTCAACCAAACATTAATATCATTTAAACTCACTGCCAGCGGCGACAGGACTCGGCTTTTAGTGTTTCTGTAAACAGCAGCAGGTTATGACACAATACTGAGCTTCTAACAAGGCATCTTTTATGATTTCTATATTAAAGTGCACCTTCTCTGCTTTTCCTTTTTTTTCTGTATGGAACAGCTGTAGGAGTTTTTAAAATGAAGGTTTTTTTTACCTGCACAAAACTGAAATGAAAAAAAAAAAAAAAAAAAGCAAAAAATAAAGAAACGCAAAAGTAACAAAAGAAAAAAACAAGAGAGATCAGTAATAACTAATAGTAGAAGAAGAAGAAGAAGAAGAAGACTACTCAGTGCATCTAGCCTACATCAAGAAAATTATCACTGGAATGTTTTCAGATGTCTGTTGCTATTTAGCGTAATTTAGCTCAGTTCCTCAAAATGTTCTGCATTCTCAGAGCGTTGTTCTTAATGGAAGCCCCATCTTGTGTCATAGAATGTCGTGTTACATGGAAGTATGACAGACTCCTAGTTCAGCTTGTTTCAGGCAGAGAATGAACTCATAAACCAAGTTTACAATACATAAGAATTATTTTGAATTATGACTCATTTAGAGTCCAGAAATAAAAATATTTACTTGGAAATAAGAAACAAAGTGCAGATGAGACAGAGACGGTCTCATCTGCACTTTGGGTCACTTGTGGGCATTTAGAAGACACACATTGTGTAGTGAATATAGTCCCAGACTAACAACATAAGGCTTAGAACCACTCAGCTTTGGCCTAAGTCAATGCCAAGTTTACCCGTTATGGATATTACACAAGAGCACAAGAGTGACAGCCAAGTAAAAAGCACAGGTTGGAATCTTCAGTAACAGTAACTCTTCAGTAACAGGCTGTTTCAAATGTATTAATATGAAACTTGTTAAAATAACTGACCAAAATAACTAAATTGGGAAATATTCAAAAGTAAAGACACAAGACAACAAATCCAAGAAAAATAAACCTGCATTATTGTCGCCTATTGTCAGACAGAAACAGGTGAAGTAAAATATGAAACTAGTTAAATATTAAATATTAATCGAGCTGAGGACGTTATGTTGCCATAGTAACAACAGAAGCTTCCCAACATCAAATCAACGCCCTTTCAGCTTCTTCCTATACAGTGGTATAAAAAGTCTTTGTCCCCTTCCTTATTTCCTATTTTTTTAATATTTGTCACACTTAAATGTTTCAGATCATGAAACTAATTTTACTATTAGACAAAGATAACTTGAGTAAACACAAAATGCAGTTTGTAAATAAAGGTGTTTCTTATTAAGGGGGAAAAATCCAAACCTACATGTGAGGAGCAGGGGCAAACACTGTTTTTACACCACTGTATCGCCGAACACACAGAAAAAGAAAAAACCTTTTGAAACATATAGCGAAAGGCTGTTGCTATCGCAGCATGAACCTCCAAACTGCTCGCTCTTTGGTCTTAGCTTGCTTCATGCTATGTTAGCTCTTCTGATGCTGATTTGTGGTGAATTAAACACAGAAGAACACACCACTGAACTAAATGGAGCGTCTTATCAACTGTATCTCAGTTTCCATTAGGATGATCAAGTCCTTTTGCACTGCTTCCCAGCAATTTGCTCTCCGATGTGTGCCTTTCTCTTGTTTTGTATATATCCCTCTCTTCTGTTTGCTATTAATTCCTGATGATGTCTTTACTATTTATATCTTTCTTTTGAATAGAGGGCTCTATTCTATTCTATGACAGAAGACTGCACACCTGAACATTACGCAGCTCTTGAGTGTAATGTGTTTTTCAAAAAGAATGAGAAAACTTACTGATTCTGTTTCTGGCTTCATTCAGTTCCTCTCCAAGTTTCCGGGCCTCTGCTGATCTGTTCAAAAGAATCAAAGAATTAAAAGCAAAGTTCACCCCCAAAATCACATTTACATATGCTTCCTCTGGCCTGTTGTGCTGTTTATACATCTGGATTGTGGAAATGTCTGGTGTCTCTTGAGGATAGAAAATCCACTGAAAAACAATACAGCAATAATGTGTCTTTACTAGAGATGTACCGAGCCGATATTACGTATCGGTATTGGTCCGATACGGACGTAAATTACTGGATCGGATATCGGAGAGGAATAAAAAATGTAATCCAATCCATTAAATATCAAAAAAGCACCTCACAAAACTTGCGACACGGCGTAACTCGGCTCATAACCGTAGCACGTTGGAGCAGTGTGCTCACGTGATAGAGCAGCTGTGTGTATTTGTAGCCTCCCTACCAAACTGGCATTTCATCTCCGAGGAAGTGATCCCAGAGAGAAGTAAAGCAAGTGTGTAAGTTCATCTCTGAATGTTTGTAAAGCATTCCCACGTTAAGCTTAACAACCGATATATGGAGCGAGTGGCTCTTCTCTCTCCCTCCCTCTCCTGTTGCTACTTCAGTCATGAAACTGCTTAATGATCAGCTGATTGGCTTTTCTGTCGCGAGTCCCTCTCTCTTCTTTGTTTATCGCCCACTTCGCGCCAGAAAGAGGAAACCAGCGGCTGAACAACAGCAGCACGTTTAACCTTGATAAGCTGTTGTTAGAATTTATTTAATATTACTTTCTGGACCAGGATCCTTTTCTATGCAGCTGACCGCTGGTAACTGTGCAGGGGCGGATCTAGCAAAGTTTAGCCAGGGGGGCTGATAGGGCATTAACAGGGAAAAGGGGGCACAAAGACATACTTTTCTTTCTTATTCTTATTTAAAATGTCTAGCTTTTGATAAATAATTATCTGAATCTTACACCCAAAGTTTTAATCTGATGTAAAATGTATAGAAGTCCATTACTGTATATAGTAACTGTTAAGTCTAATATACCCTAGTAAGCTATAGTACTTTTTCCTTTGGAAAGATACCATCTGTGCAGTCTGCAATTCTGTTGAAGAAAGATGTTGAATCTATTTAATTATTCTTGAAAAATTATTTATTTCTGTGCATTTTTTTTCTATTTCAACAACTATGCAGAAACTGTTGAAAGTGTTTGCACTGTTGAAACACTGAAACACATTTTTAAAACCTTAAATCTCTCTCTAGCACTCGTTTTAATAATCCTAATGAAAATTATCAGTCCTGCTTAGTGGTCAAGTTACAGTGCATTCGTGCTTCACTGAGATAAAGAGGAAAACAGGCTTTCAATCCAATTTCTTCTAAAAATTACTCATTTGACTTTTCAAAAATGTTTTGGTTGTTCAGACCAAATGTAAAGCAAAGCTTTTTCTCTTTACTCACACATATACAGTCACTTAAATGTTTCTGGAATTCCACAAATGTGGAGTATAAAAAAATAGTTGTAATCCAGTTACAATAAAACAGCTTCAGAACTTATCAAGAATTTCTCTGATTTCCTTCACTTTCCTGCAGGTCCTCTTCTTTGTCTTATTCTGTTTCTATATCAAAGTGAAGTAGAGACACATGCTCCTCCATTTCTGATTCTGAGAATTCTGGAAATTGAAAAAAAAAAAAAAAAAGACGTGCCCACCTTGACTGATCCACCCAAAAATCTTTATTTACAAAATGCTAACTTTAAGTTTCTTTAAGTTCCATACATAAGTACAAAGTAAAATGTAAAATTTAATGGAACTCAAACAAAAGAAACTACCTTATTTGGATTACATATTTCCTTAATGATTAATTATCTGACTAAATAAACTTTTGATTTTATATATGTAATTTGAATTTTACTCAAAACTATTGCTCCGTGTTTATGAGGGCAAAGAATCATTTTCCTGAGTGAATGTGACTTTGTTAACCACATTCATGTGACCACTCAGACTGATTCCTGGTGTTAGAGAAAGAGGTGCCCGAGAAGAAAACGATATCCTTGAAATGCTGAACTTTGTGGTACTGCTTATACGTTGAAGTAGTCTGCCTTAATTTGGACATTATCAGGATAATATTTTGTTCTACTAGTCATAAACCTCTGTTTCAGCAGACTTTTGTTGTCTTCAATGGTTAGGTGGTCTTCATGGTCTCTTATGAAGATCTCAAAGGCCTCTTGTTTTCCCATTGACAGCTTGGGGCCTGAAAGAGAGAGAATAAAAATCAGCACTGAGATGCACAGTGTGCTTTATTTTATGAATCATAAACACTGTGTATATCAGCAGCTCCACGGTAAAAAACATCATCTAACTTGCGCACTCATGCCAGGTCCTGCTGTGCAAATAATAATGGATAATAATGGATTGGATTTATATAGCGCTTTTCAAGGCACCCAAAGCGCTTTACAATACCACTATTCATTCACTCTCACATTCACACAAATGTGAACATGTTCCCACATTCACCGGTACTCGACTCCAGTCTGGGAGCCAGATGTGCGCTACAGAGCTCTACTGATATGGCTGATTATCGCGGCATTTGATGATTAGCGAGAACATAAACACAAATATAAACAGCAGTTCTGAACATGTCAAGATTACATAGCGGATATACCCCACCCCTCGCTGCTCAACCTCAGCAGTGCATCGCACATCAGGAAACATGATGTTGAACTTCCTGCTCACTGCTCAAGTTTTTATTAAAGCTGTACACATCTGCTTTAAATACTGCACTTCCACCAAGGGGATAAAACACAACACAGCAGAGAGTGTTGATTTGGTTTCCCTCTGAACATGCGATTGCATTAGAAAGGCTGGATTGTCAATTTTTTTCTCAGGAAGGTTCCTAAAGGAGTGAAATGACCCAGACACATCTGTGTGGTAACCATTATGCACCATCTCTGTGTCCAAATGCTCAGTCACCTGGAGTCTAACTACAAAGCTATGGTTAGACTAATATAAACACATTAGCAAAGGAAGGATGTTTATTTGTAGGTTAAATAGTTCTGAATAAAAGTTCTTGTTGAGATTCCTGATGGGCAGAGGCAATTGTCATCATATGGCAGAAAGAAGACACCAAAATCTGACCAAACTCGACCTAAGAAAATCCTTGAGAAGAGCCCATCCACAAGATAACGTTAATATGTCACTGCATGGTTTGGATTACATTGCTTGAAAAAGTTCACACCCTGACCTTAAATACTGACACTGCAATCTTAGTCAGTCAACTGTGATTTTTTTCTGTTGCCTCCTTAAATAACACAATGAGATCAGTACAGATTATATTGGTATTAGGGAAAAATCTTACAATTAGTGCACTGTTATTTTTCATGCTATTACATGATAATAAATCTGTTGTATAACCTTTATTTCTCTTTGTTTAACACAAAAAGCTAAACTTGTATGTAGACATTAAATGACTGGGAGCTATTTATTATTTATAAGTGCTGCATGTATCATGGTGACTGGAATTCACTCTAATTTTTTTCTGTTTTATTAAGAAGGCAGAAAAACAAGTTGTTGTTTTCCTCTCTGTTACCAACTGTTTTCCAACTGTTCCTTGGAAAATCCAAAATGCCACCATGATTTCCAATAAATCCCCGCACCCCCCGTTAAATCTGTGGACTTATCCGTTCTAACCAAAGACATTCGTACACAGGACACTAACTCATGTGAGATTAATCGTGGGACAGTTAGGAATGCTGTTTCTTTATTTTTGGAAAGTCCTGATTAAAACCAACTTAGACGTGCGCTATAAGAGCCAAACTCTACAAATCAGCATGAGGGGATCTTGAGGGGAAATGCACTCCGGTCGACTCTTGTAAAATAGCAGCATTCCAGGAATATCTAAGGGTGATATAACATCATATTATGTTGTGCTCACAGAATTTGTGGGGTAATGAGATCACACGGTCCTCAGGCCAACTTTCCTCATTTTTCTTTTCCGTGCTCCAAGTGCAGACAAACCACAGAGGTTTGAATGTGTTGTGACTGTTGTTGCTGCTTCAACAAATTTTAGAGGTGAAATGCCAGCAAAGAGAAGAAGCTAGGAGCTTTCACAATTATTTTTGGGTGAATTTTATGTTCCTACTGCACTTTCTCACTCACCGAGGTGTCTCCATTTGGTCCAGATCACAGAAACTGCTCGGTCTGCTAGAATCATCAGCGTCTCATTACAAGCTAGCTGGATTTACGTTAAGATCTAACTCTCGCTTAAGACTCGTCTCATTTCTGGTTAATTCAATTCTTTAACAGTCTGAGCCACAACAGGAACACTTTGTCTTTCTATCAGCGCTCTATGAAAAGAACAGGAAGGAGACACTGTACATCTGTACCTTCATAAGACTCTAAACACTCCTATTAGTCCTGTTTTCATTGTACAGCAAACGCAGCAGAAATCCAGCTCTATGACGTAATGTGCGCAGAGTGCTTCTACAGAGACAGTGGTAATCAGAAAACCCTTCCTAATGTCCAGGTTCTATTATGTGTTGGCTGAGCTAGGAGGCCAAGAAGAGAAGGAAAGAACAGAGTCTGACAGTATGGCTTTCAATAATCACAAATGGTTTCCATGGAAAGTTCATCATCATTATATTTACAGTGCATCTTCAGGGGACAGTGATTTTCATCCAGCGACTGCAGCAGCAGGACCCAAAGATTAGACCTAATTGAAATGTACATAAACAGTCAGCGACCCTCTGAGCATGCGGACATGATAAGTGTAGCGCATTTGTTTTAAATTAAGACAGAATAAAGAACAATGATCTAATGTGCATATAGTTTGAGTCTCCAAGTGGGTCATGGAAACCAGCCACTTCAGATGAGAAACATATGATATCTGCTCTATTGTTAAAGAACTGCGTCAACTGTGTGTCCCTCTGGTATTCTGCTCATTCTGTGTATTTCATAAAAAATGTATTTAGAGCACACATAAGCAGACGCACAAGGACAGCTGTATTTTTCTTATCCTTTTTTCTCAATGTGTTACTATATGGGTCTAAAAATTCAATAGTTAGGTACTGATTTACTACTGTGGCATATTAAATAAAGGTAACAACAGAAATAGTAAGGTTTTTGGAAAGAGTGCTAAAGTGCTTTGCAAAGAATAAGAACATATAATAAATAAATACAAAGGAAAAGCACGTTTTGAGCAAAACAAACAAAAACCTTAAATAAATAAGGGTGCAAGCTGGCTGAGGGAGGTGGCATTTTCTGAAAAAAAAGTTGATTAAAATTAAAAAAAAACAAGGGATTCTGAGCTAATAATAAAATTCAAAAATCCTAAAATATTCTAAAAATGGAAAATAAAGAAACAAACAAACTGGGAAAACTGGGAGGTTTCTAAAAGATATATATTTAAAGGCATAGGCAAAAGTAGGAATAAATCCGACATTTTCTGATATGAAAATTGTAATATTAGGAAGAAAACCTGTGAAATGAATAATAATAATGATAATAAAAAATACATTGATGAAGGGAGGCAACATTCTGAAAAACAAAAGGATGAGATATGTAAGATTAGACTTCAATTTACATGAAAAAATTGGACATTTAGAAAAATGAAAGCCAAAATAAATAAAGATAAAAAGCTGAAATTCTAATCCACCAGCCTCTGTAAAACTGCTACATAAAACTGCAGAAACAACAGATGTTGCACAAAGCTCGTCTAATTCAGTGTGTTATTATGTTCTGAATCCACCCATTTTATGACAGCGTCTCTTTAAAGCTTGAAATTAGAGTTAGAGCTACAGTTATTATTATTATTCCCTTAGTGAATTTGACTGCAAAGTGTAATCTTTTTTTGTATATTTTTTCTAGATAATCTACAAAATATTGATTTTTTTCCTCTTCTAAAATTTGTGCATTTTTCCTCAAAAATCGAATCTCAGAGTTTGAGAGTTTTTCTCAGAAATGGTCTCTTTTTAAACAGAGAATAAAGAATGGACCTCATAAATCTTTGTAGAAATGCAGCATGAACACCAAAGTCTAAAAAAAAAACAAATAAATAAATATTGACCCCACCTGTGCCCGACATAAAAAGCATTACAACTGTAGGAAAGCAGAGTTGTTCCTAAGAGCCTGCGCCTTGGATCCACTGTCAGGGGATACAGAGCAGACTTGATTCTACAGAGAGCACAAAATCACCTTTTAAGTGAAAGGATAAGACAGGTCCATTTCACCATAGATGCCCTCCAGATCAAGATCAGCCAGACCCTGCAGGAACTGGAAATCCTTCTACCCTCTCCAATCTTAGAAGAGGTTTACAAGTTTGTGGACAAGGCTCAGCGGGCCCAACACTCTAAAGGAAAAGAAAGACAACGCAGGAAATTTCACACCTTGCTTTCAAAAACACACACTCCTCATCCTGAACCTACACAACCCAGAGAAGAAAACACACCTGAAGTCAGTCAGGAGAAATGGGTTAAGAACTTTTCAGACAGGATTCTCACTGAACCTGAAAAGAGAGTATTAGCTAAAGGACTCAATTTTGCCATTTCTCCACAACAGTTGCCCATAGTGGACCTCATCACAGCCACAGAATCTGCCATACGGATTAATAAATTATCACAGACAGAAGCAGAGCAAATCAGGATGAAAGTCTCAGCCACGCTCTCCAGTGCCAAAGTCCCTCCATCCAACCTCACAATACAGGAAAAGAAGGCCGTCGCTTCCCTGAGCAAAGACCACAACATCACTGTTTTACCAGCTGATAAGGGAAGATGCACCGTGGTCCTAAACACTACAGATTACCATACAAAGATCACTACTCTCCTCAGTGACAACAATACCTACGAAGCCTTAAAGCGAGACCCCACAAGCAGCTACAAAAAGAAAGTTATAGCTTGCCTTCAAGACTTTGAAAAGGACAAAATTATTGACCGCCTTACATATCACCGCCTTTACCCAGGGGATGCCATACCCTGCATCTACGGACTTCCTAAAATCCACAAGGAAGCTGTCCCACTCAGACCCATAGTCAGTAGCATAAACTCAGCCACTTATAACATTGCTAAACACCTTGCTACCATCCTTGCTCCTCTTGTGGGGAACACCCCACACCACATCAAGAACTCCACCGACTTCACTGACAAGGTCCAGAAACTTACCCTGGATCCAGATGAAACCATGGTGTCCTTTGATGTAGTCTCTCTCTTCACTTGCATACCCACCACGGAGGCCGTGGAGACTGTCAGAAAACGACTACAAGAAGACAGCTCCTTGGAGGACAGGACCAACTTCACACCCGATCAGATTTGCACACTGTTAGACCTCTGCCTCACCACTACATATTTCAAATACAACGAAGGCTTTTACAGACAAAAACATGGCTGTGCCATGGGCTCCCCCGTGTCACCTATTGTAGCCAACCTTTACATGGAGGAAGTGGAAAGGAAGGCTCTTGGCTCTTTCAAAGGAAGAGTACCCAGCCACTGGTACAGATATGTGGACGACACCTGGGTCAAAATCAAGACACAAGAAGTGGAATCCTTCACTGCGCACATTAACGCTGTGGATAAAAACATCAAGTTCACCAGGGAAGACACAAAGGACAACTGTTTGCCTTTCCTGGACTGCGCTGTGCACATTGAAGAGAACGGCAAACTCAACATCGAAGTTTACCGGAAGCCCACACACACGGACCAGTACCTCCTCTTTGACTCCCATCACCCTTTGGAACACAAACTTGGAGTAATTAGGACCCTACACCACCGGGCAGAACATGTTCCCTCTAAGCCTGAAGGAAAAAAGAAGGAACACACACACACACATGTAAAGGAAGCACTCAAAACGTGCGGCTATCCTAAATGGGCGTTCTTAAAGTCAGCAAAGAGGCACAGAAAAGAAGACCAGACACCAGCGAGGGAGGATAAGAAGGACAGACGCAACAACATTGTCATCCCCTATGTAGCTGGTGTATCAGAAAAACTTAGGAGAGTTTTCTCCAAGCATGACATCCCGGTGCATTTCAGACCCAGCAACACGCTCAGACAAAAACTGGTTCACCCGAAAGACAAAACGCCAAAACACAGACTTAACAATGTGGTGTATGCTGTACAGTGCAGCGAGGAATGCCCAGACCTCTACATTGGAGAGACCAAACAGCCACTTCACAAGCGCATGGCACAACACAGAAGAGCCACCTCCACAGGACAAGACTCAGCTGTCCATCTGCATCTTAAGGATAAAGGACACTCTTTCGAGGATGCCAATGTTCACATTTTGGACAGAGAGGACAGATGGTTTGAAAGAGGAGTGAAAGAAGCCATCTATGTCCACTGTGAGCGACCATCTTTGAACAGAGGCGGGGGTTTACGACACCAACTCTCTGCCATCTATAATCCAGTTTTGAGATCCCTTCCCAGACGCCTTAACGCCCACTCACATCCTGGGCTATCTGACCTCAGGAATTCGCATGATAAGGTGGGGCCAGGTTTCACAATGAACACACCCGAAACTCTGGCTGATTGGGACCCACACCCAGTTTCACACCTTGGCTCAGGCAATTAGAGGATCATCAGGGGGTCCTTTTGTCCCTCTGTGGGGGGATACTCCCACTAGGTTTATATCTGGGACTCTCCACCATTTGACCTTAGAACTGAAGAAGCTTCTCGGATGAGAGGTGAAACGTCTTCAAGTAACTTAAAGAAGTCCAGACGCTTTTCTTTGCAAGCTCCTTTGACTACGATGACCTGGATGACTGAGAACCTTCACAGACAACTGTAGGAAATGTCTTCTCTGATTCTCCTGTAAGTACTCAGTGTGGTCTTAAAACCTGCTTCCCAAAGTTACAGAGTCTCCCTGGACAGCATCAGGCTGAAAGAGTCAGGAATTTCTCATGAAGTGTGAGAAAATTGGTTGAACATTCCTGAGTGGACGTGTAACTACTGCAGGATCTGGAGATTTCTGGGGGTGTGCAACTTTCCCCACAACAGAGTGGACAGTACTAATACTGTTGGCAAAATTAAAAAATGTAGTCATTATATAGTCTGGTTTAAGAATGAAGTCATCTACAAACACCATCTCAGTCTGTGACTCCACAGCAATGCTAAATCAGTCTTGGTCAGCATGCCGTCCACCACTGTTATAATCCTCCAGCCTGGAAAAGGGCACACATTTTCTTGAGGCAAGAATGCTGCAGTCTCCTTATTTCTGATGTAAACCAGAAGTGCCTCTTTCTTCTACAAAGAGTACAAAATGCTACAAAGTTGCTTAGGTCGACACCGATGATGTAGCGCCATACCTCTGAGTCTTTATGTAGCACCAAATCACAACAACAGTTGCCTCAAGGCACTTTATATAGTAATGTAAAGACCCTACAATAATACAAAGAAAACAGAGAAAACCCCAACAATCACATGCCCCCCTATGAGCAGGCGCATTGGCGACAGTGGGAAGGAAAAACCTTCCTTTAAACAGGAAGAAACCTCCAGCAAAACCAAGCTCAGGCAGGGATGGCCATGGGCTGCGACCGATTGGGGATGAGTGGATGAAGACAAGACAAAAACATGCTGTGGCAAAGAGCCAGAGATTATTAAAAAATGCAACAACATAACTGCAAAAGGGACAAAAGAAAAAACAAGAGAGATTAATAATAACTAATAATTAAATGAAGAGTGGTGTATAAACACATAGTGACTGAAAAAGGTGACTGTAGAAAAAATACTCCATGCATTTACAAGGGGTCAACCACAGTGGTTAAATTTTCATATTTAACTTGCCACAGATTTTTACACCAGATGCCCTTACTGGCACAAGCATCCCTCCAACGTTGCTCTGTGGAGAAAAGAAGATACTTCGAGAAGGAAAGCCATTTCTGCAGCACTCCACCAATCAGGCTTGGATGGTAGAGTGACCAGATGGAAGCCACCCCCCACTAACTTTGTCAAACTGTGACAACCCACATGAAGTTTGCCAAAAGGCACCTGAAAGACTCTCAGACCATAAGAAACCACATTGTCTGGCCTTATGAAACAAAGACTGAACTCTTGGGGCCGAATACCAAGCGTCATCTGGCGAATACTATCCCTACACTGAACATGGTGGTGGCACCATCAAGCTGTGGGGATGTTTTTGTTTTTTTTCGAGGGAAAGATGAATACAGAGTACAGAGACATCCCTAGCACACAGTCAAGATAGCAAAGGAGTGGCTTTGGGACCCGTCTGTGAATGTTCTTGAGTGGCTCAGCCAGAGACCAGACTGAACAGCTCTGGAGAGATCTGAAAATATATGTGCACCGATGGAGCCTGAGAGTTCCCAAAAACAGGTGTGCCAAGCTTGTAGCATCATACTCAAAAAGACTTGAGGTTGTAATTGCTGCCAAAACTGCTTGAACAAAGTGTTGAGCAAAGGCTGTGAATACTTATGCACAATAAGTATGCGAACCTCAAGAAAACACTTTGTCACTGTGGGTATTGTTTGCAGAATTCTGATGTGAAAATTTGAATAAAACTGATTTTGAAGGCTTTAACATGACAGCTGTGGATCAGCTGTAGTTGCAATGATCTATGATCATCAAATATATTTTCACAGCTGTTAATATACCTGGATGGACTGCCCAAGTAAAACTAAGAGGAACCGTAATCCATGGAAGTTCATGTCTCACAAGAGAGAAAGAAAGAAATAAAATGGCCTTTTGAGGCCGAATGAAAACAAATCTTCTGCTGTGACAGCCCATATAATAATGTTAACTGCATATCAGATGATCTAATACATATGGAACATCATTTATCAGTGATTTTAAAAACCCCTGTTCATGGTCTTTGTTCCTTCTATAGTCCTTTATGGACAGACTTGAAGTGTTTATTTTGTTTTCAAACAGGCTCTTCTGGTCTTATTACTGCACCGGGCACCATGACACAAAAATGTCAGAGAGGATGAGAGAGCTGTGGTTAGCAGAGACAAGAGCGCAGGCTTGGTTTGATGAGTTTCTGGCTCATACCGAGCCTGATGGCTATGACCAAGCTTGTTACAAGCGCTCAAGTTCATCATCACACTCGAGGCTCCACTTAACCAAAATTAAGCAGGAAAAAGCCAAATAAATGCCGCCTTTGGCTGGAGAGCTCATCCAAAAGCTTAACTTGCTTAACCTCAGCATTCCCCTTACATTTAAACCAAGTTTATGTCTAAAGAAGTTATAAGTGAACAGACTATCAAAGAGAAGCTGCAGATGAAGTTTCTACTTCTGAAGCTGCCACCTTTGGGTCATTGTTATCATGTATCTTTAAAGTTTTAGTTCATAAAGGCTGTCAACCACACTTAGGCTGCCAGTTAAGTAAAACAGTATGGTTCTTTATTATGTACACATTTGCCAAAACGAAAGAGTAAATATCCTCTGGCATATTTACTTATGTATTTATGCATACATTTTTGGATTTGAATTGAGAACTACAAACAAATTACGTATTTGGCATTCATAGACAGGATCTCAGGGCACACTCAGAGTAAGGAGGGTGTTGGTTTTAAGAATCTAATGCAGTCCTTTTGCCTTTCTGAATATGACTGTTAGAACGTACAGTTAAAGCTGACAATGAGGTTACAGAACATAGTTAGCACCATCAATGGGAGACCATGATTCTCATCCAAAAACAGGAATGGACAGCTGCCTCTGCACTATAGGAGAGTTGTTGCCAAAGAACTTGAGTATCTTGAGATAGTTACTGGTACATACAGGTTCATCTTATCAGGATATCTCCTAGTCGTCTAACTTTGGATGGTCAGTTGGGAGGAGACCCAGACTAAAGAGATTATACAAGATGTGATCAAAAAATTCTGGGATAGATCTATTTAAAAAAATCTAGATTTCAAGATCATCTCTTTGTGCAATTCTGGATAGTATGGCTGCTCACTCTGCAAATGTTCACTCATACTTGTGCCTGTGCAGTGTGTGCTGGATCTCTTCTGGATCTACACAGAAGTATAGAAAGTTGTAGGGAGGCATATTTGGCAAGTGGTTCAGGGGCGCCTGTGAAGATTGTGTTAGTGTGTAGTAAAAAAAAGCCTTTCTCAATGTGTTTTCTTCAAGCATTTGATGGCAAGCACCACTCTTCGATGTCGGTTGACAACCTCACCCTGAAAGACAGTTTTATAGTGCACAACACGTATGCTTCTTTTCTCGCTGCTCAGCTGAGTCACTGGTTTCAGGATTGGAAACTGCTTGTTTGTAGCAAGAGCTCCTATCGCCGTCCTCCGTGGGTGTTATTTGTTAATGTGCGTACCATGCTTGACTTTGAGAACCGTGGGCGCAGAATACAAATATTCAAATCGGGACTTCCTGGATGAGATCTGGGCAAGCAAGAGACAGCGATCTTGAAAAGGAGATTAAACATATTTTAATCAGGTAATCATGAAGCTCATCTGGCTTGGCAGCTTCTCGTGATACTGAGGATGAACTGGATGTAGAAAACTGCGAGCAGGACTTCTGGAATAACCTTTTTGGCCTGCTTCACAATGGACAGTATTTAGCAGTTCGTTTTCTAATAGCACAGACATTCTGTCTCTAAATTAAGTGGATGCTTTCTCAAAAACTGTCAGTCCAGGTTTAGTGTCCTGGTCACATCTGCATAGCGTCTCTTGTATTTACATTGCAGAAGTCTTGGCTCACGGCCTCGGCTTCACGTTCCAGTCAGTATTACAGGTTTTAAACCCATCAGCTTTTCATCAGCAACAAATTACAGGTTTAAAATACCGTACTGTCCTTTTAATACATATAATCCTACTCATGGCATTGTGTAGAAATAAAGAAAAGGGTTCTGGTATGTCAGACCCTTACCATGCAGTAAAATCCACAAATCAGGAATTTGTTATGGCCCAGAGACACACACAAAAGGCACAGTGAAAATCTAAAAGACCACAAAAAACAGCCTACATTCCAACCGAGAGAGATCACCTGTCTGTAGGCTTAGCACCTAATTTTTCAAAGCTTAAAAAGAGCGAGTGTGACGCTTAATGGAGTCAACATCTGTGAAAATTTGATTTAATTCATACAGTGCTTTATTAGTCCATGTGGGACAGGACTTGTTCTGAATATTTTGGTAAGCGTGAACAGCATTAGTACTAGGTCAGCTCTATTTCTGAGGAATATTACCCAGCCAGTTTTCATTTCTTACTTTTAGTCTTGAGCACTGATAGCTCACATATATCAAATACCACACCAAATGCAAAAATGACATTGGTTTCACTCTCAACATGTGGACAAGTGGACACTTGTCTTTAGAAACACTGAAATGTTTTGGAAATGCATAATACTTTAACATACAGGATTAAACTCTTTTCATGTATTAAATGCTTTTGAAAGAGATTGTAACATAATTTAAAACAATGAAACCTTCTCTAACAGGCCTCTAACAGCCTGGACTAAAAACATTCCATTCTACAAACAGTTACATTACTAGTTTGTTGATGGATGTTTTTCCTTTTAATTTTGTTTTTTTTTTTATAGTAGAAATACTATTAAAAAAGACATTTTCTATTGAAAGTAGAAAAATCTAGAGAACATTAGACAAGAAAGGAATTACATCAGAGAATGTTTGCCTATGTTATTTTTTTCCTTGAAAGTACAGACAGCTTTTATTGAGATAAGTCCCTCTTATAAGTTCCTCTTAAATACCACTAGTTGTACTACCTGTTCTTTTTTTTTTCTTCAATAATTTGGCTCAATGAACTCCTTTTGAGTTGGTTGAACCAAGTTATATGGCCTCATTTTAAGGCCAGAAATTGCTATGTTTAGGAAAAAACATCTGAAAGAAGCTGGACCTGATTCACACTTTGACTCTATATCACAACATATCAGCAGTCTTTCAAACATTATTTTGCATGTGTAACATGTGTAACATGATATTTTGCATATGTAACGTGTAACATGCCAAATTTTTCAATATTGCATTTTAAGACAAGGGGAAAACCTTGAGGTTGACGTACCTCTTTTCATGTACTGTATAGCTCGTCCTCTGTGATCTGCTGAGATGGTCTCCATACTTCCTTCTTGTGACAGCTCCACCGTGGACACACTCGATGTACTCTGACTCTGGCTGTTGGTGATGTTTGCAAGCTGAGCAGCAGCATCCTGGGCTCTTTTTTTCTCCTTCTTCAACATCTTAACTAGGATGCCTGTCGCAAGCAATTAAAGAATGCACTTGTCTTTGTTTTGGAGGTAAGATACTGCAAGAAAATCTCCCTCAATTCAACTAGACAGATCACAAATCAAAGAACTTATGTCAAGCATCTACAGGGAGTGCAGAATTATTAGGCAAATGAGTATTTTGTCCACTTCATCCTCTTCATGCATGTTGTCTTACTCCAAGCTGTATAGGCTAGAAAGCCTACTACCAGTTAAGCATATTAGGTGATGTGCATCGCTGTAATGAGAAGGGGTGTGGTCTAATGACATCAACACCCTATATCAGGTGTGCATAATTATTAGGCAACGTCCTTTCCTTTGGCAAAATGGGTCAAAAGAAGGACTTGACAGGCTCAGAAAAGTCAAAAATAGTGAGATATCTTGCAGAGGGATGCAGCAATCTCAAAATTGCAAAGCTTCTGAAGCGTGATCATCGAACAATCAAGCGTTTCATTCAAAATAGTCAACAGGGTCGCAAGAAGCGTGTGGAAAAACCAAGGCGCAAAATAACTGCCCATGAACTGAGAAAAGTCAAGCGTGCAGCTGCCAAGATGCCACTTGCCACCAGTTTGGCCATATTTCAGAGCTGCAACATCACTGGAGTGCCCAAAAGCACAAGGTGTGCAATACTCAGAGACATGGCCAAGGTAAGAAAGGCTGAAAGACGACCACCACTGAACAAGACACACAAGCTGAAACGTCAAGACTGGGCCAAGAAATATCTCAAGACTGATTTTTCTAAGGTTTTATGGACTGATGAAATGAGAGTGAGTCTTGATGGGCCAGATGGATGGGCCCGTGGCTGGATTGGTAAAGGGCAGAGAGCTCCAGTCCGACTCAGACGCCAGCAAGGTGGAGGTGGAGTACTGGTTTGGGCTGGTATCATCAAAGATGAGCTTGTGGGGCCTTTTCGGGTTGAGGATGGAGTCAAGCTCAACTCCCAGTCCTACTGCCAGTTTCTGGAAGACACCTTCTTCAAGCAGTGGTACAGGAAGAAGTCTGCATCCTTCAAGAAAAACATGATTTTCATGCAGGACAATGCTCCATCACACGCGTCCAAGTACTCCACAGCGTGGCTGGCAAGAAAGGGTATAAAAGAAGAAAAACTAATGACATGGCCACCTTGTTCACCTGATCTGAACCCCATTGAGAACCTGTGGTCCATCATCAAATGTGAGATTTACAAGGAGGGAAAACAGTACACCTCTCTGAACAGTGTCTGGGAGGCTGTGGTTGCTGCTGCACGCAATGTTGATGGTGAACAGATCAAAACACTGACAGAATCCATGGATGGCAGGCTTTTGAGTGTCCTTGCAAAGAAAGGTGGCTATATTGGTCGCTGATTTGTTTTTGTTTTGTTTTTGAATGTCAGAAATGTATATTTGTGAATGTGGAGATGTTATATTGGTTTCACTGGTAAAAATAAATCATTGAAATGGGTATATATTTGTTTTTTGTTAAGTTGCCTAATAATTATGCACAGTAATAGTCACCTGCACACACAGATATCCCCCTAAAATAGCTAAAACTAAAAACAAACTAAAAACTACTTCCAAAAACATTCAGCTTTGATATTAATGAGTTTTTTGGGTTCATTGAGAACATGGTTGTTGTTCAATAATAAAATTATTCCTCAAAAATACAACTTGCCTAATAATTCTGCACTCCCTGTATGAGGGCAGTTAGGTAGCTGCTCTAGAGTTTTTTTGACAAAATTGTTATAAAAGTATTCCCAAATGTTTCAATATTTGATAAAGGCTGTGCATCTGTAGAGATTTCCTAAATGACATCCGACCTTAGAGATAGGGGAAGGTGCAATGTCTGGGATGAGTCAGTGGAGAGGAGCCAAAAGCCTGCAGAGATGACACTGCCAAGAATTTCTTGGGAGTCTTTTTCCACTGATGTGGTTGTCTGCTTAAGAGTATAACTGAGAATAACTGAGTGACTGTACTGACTCTTCTTAGATCTTGTCCCAGGGCTAGTTCGAGCTGACTACTCTTAGGTCCAAAAGTATTTGGACAAGGCCTCTGGCCCATAATTTAGGAATTATAGCAGTTTTTATAATGCATCCCTTTTAATGGGCTCAAAACTAACTGGACACATAAGTTTCATGGCCTGCTTTATTTTTGGCAATGCGAAGGTTAACAAAAAGAAAAACTTATGTTAAACTAGGAATTAACTCTGAGGGGGAAAACAGCACAACACAGAGCTAAGAAACACACTACCATGTGAGGTGAGGACATGACAAGGGACAAGGGAAGGCTGAGACAATAAATACACAGCAGGTAATTAGGAAGACTGAAAACACCAGGGAAGACGGCTGCAGCATATCAGGGGAAGTAAAATTCAATATGAAGCCCACAAGATATAAGACACACACATACAGACTGAGACCCAGACTAAGACGTGAATCTGACAAAAGATAAAAACAGAGATAAGATGGGAACACAATGAGAATACCAAAGGGGAAACGGGAATGGAAAGACCTGAGAAGAGGAAGGCCAGTTTAGAGTTTAGCAGAAAACAAAGAAAAGAGTCTGCACAGTTTTACAAAAAAGGACATATAAAACCAAGATTTACTCGTATAATGGGAAGAAAACAAGACAGAAAGAGCTCGCGATCTTAGGCATACCACATTATCAATCAAACATGGTGGAAGCAACATTACAGTATGGGCATGTATGACTGCCAGTGGAAATGGGCCACTGTTTATTGATGATGTGACTGCTGATTCAAGCAGCAACACGGACTCTTAAGCGCACAGGCCTATAGCCTTTGCTCAGATTCAGCCAAATGCTGCAAAACTGACTAGACAACGCTTTACAGTGCAAATAAATAATGACCCAAAGCATACTGCAAAAGCAACCAGAGTTTTCAATGCAAAGAAATTAGATATTATACACTGGCCAAGTCAGTCATCTGATTTCAACCATAAAGAGCATTTTTTTTAAAGTTATTAAATGCAAACTTGAATACTCAAAGACTCACAAGAAGGAAACAATCAAAGGTTGCTACAGTGAAGGCCTGGCAGAACATTTCAAGGGGGAAAACAGCATTAGTTGATGTGCATGGGTTCTGGACTTCCTGCAGTCACTGACTACAAAAGAAAAGTGTAGAAAGTTATCCTTATAGTTAAAATTGTTTTAAAGGGATTTTATTTTATATTAGTAATATTTTCATTTCAATGTGTAACCATATTTTGATTTATTTATCCTGTGAATGGCCCTTCCCCTAATTTATTAGTCAGCATGAAATAAGAGTTGCCTACGCCTAATTTGGAGTCACACAACTAACAATGAGATCTGCAGACATCTCACTATAGTCAGACTATAACCGCGGGGGGATTTTTAAAGACAAAAACGGCATAACTTAACTTTTATTCCCTTCAGCCATGACAAAAGGGGATGTCAGTGGAAACAATAATATGAAGAAGTAGTCTCTAATTACAATTTCCATTGAAATAAAACATACAGTGTTCTCAAAACTGCCAAAATCTAAACCTAACACACTTCCAAATGACCTACTGTAGCCAACATTTACAGAAAAAGAGCCTGTTTCTGTGGGTCCTGTGTCATTGATTCAAACAAGTCATTACTTCAAACCGCTGTTCATCAGGTTTTTCCATTATTGGCATCTGATATCTTCATTTATGCACAAAACTACCACAGAAGTCTAGTGGAGATAAAAACTTCTATAGGAGTAAGAACGTGAGATCTGTGGGCTGTTTCGCATGCCATGTGGTGTAAAATGCTGCGGTTAGATTCAGCTCATGATGTTCTTCTCCTCCTTGGCTTTTTAGTCATTCTCTAATATACTTTCCAACAAGCCAGACATTACAGGAAATACACAAAATGCCTTTAAAATTGCCACACATGGCAGATGTTTGATTTCATTCTCAATGGTGCCACAAACTACTCCAGTTTCAATGTACCACGCAATGTATCCAATAAAAATTATAAGGAACAATTTGTTTCCCTACTCTTTACGTTTACGAATACAATGACAGTATTCAAGGAAAGGAAATTAGTGCAAGCAAGTTGAACTCATATCTTTTGGCCAGCTTTGCCCCTAAACGGGTCAAATATTTCTGTTTCTTGCCAAAATGAAGTGTTCGTTTCTTTAAAGCACGGTCATGACCATTCTCTAAAATATTTGGAGCCAGGATATTTTCCTGACCAAGCAACCGAGTCCTCTCTGGGCTCAAAACCAACCAAGCTTTAATGGCCCTAGCCCAAAGATATTTTTCACATTTTCACCTAAGTAAAAGGAGACCCAAACAGCTCCAATGGAAACATCTTGGATGAATTGAACAGTGTAAAACTAATCCAAGTACAATAAATGATCAGAAGCTGATGTTCTCCACTGAATGTGTAATAAGTGACAACCTATGGTACTGCTTTAACAAAGACAGGGCATCAGCACAGGCCTGTCAATTTTAAGTTGTTATCACAGATACACAGTGAGAGACTATAGTTACTATCAGGATTTGTTGTTTCCACGTAGTAATACATGATGCTTTGTGGGCTTAGTATTTACACCAGTGATGCCTTGAGTGATAGCCATGTTGCTTCTGGATAGATAAGTCATGAGATCTCAACACGATACACCACCCAGGTCTAACTAATCTATGTTCAGTGGTGGCTGAGTATAGTGTTACACAAGTTTTGAGCACCTTTGATCTATATCACCACCCACCATAGTATTTGAGTCACAAATGAGACTGTCAGTGATGTTGTCGCTCATACAGCTCACAATTCATCACAGTTCACAGGTTATTTTTTACACTGCAGCCAGGAAGTGCACAAAATTACAGGTGGGTCTAAGTATTTTTGAGCTGGATGCTGCAATTTGGGAGGTCAAGGACACAAAATTTCTTATTACCAAAGAAAAGGTGAGAGTTAATTGGCTAAAGCCACCCAGTTGTCACTTTGATTATTGTAGAACATGTATTGGATAGGTCATGTGACTTAAATCCAGACTTTCTGATGTCAGTTTAGATGACCGACCACCGAGAAGCTGCTGTAGAGATGGAAAAACTGGCACAATGCATGACAGAGACGTGTGTCAGCATGCATTGATATAAACTACAATATATACACTTTGAGTTTAACTAGCATAAACTTTGCTTTAAAAAAAAAGTGTATATATAAATAAATAAATAAATAAATAAATAAATAAATAAAAATAACCTGAAAACATGAGTTGCTCTGGAGTGACAGTCACAAACAAAAACACTTACCTGTTAGGAAAACTCGGGATATTCAAGCTCCACAGAAATCAGGTCAATATTTTCTCTCATTTCATTAGCATGAAATTTGGATTCTATTGTTTTATATCTCATAAATTCAGATTTCTCTGAAATTTGCCGATCCTTTTTAGTCATCGTTTTTAAGGTGCAATGTGACCACATGAGCTGTCCTCAGAAAACCTTGTCATTTTGACATCGGCTTGTTTTATTTGTCACCCTAACCACTGTGCTTTCTTCGTTTGTTTAAAATCTGCTATGTTTGTTGCTTCTCTGTCATCATGTTACTGGTGGATATCTATTCACTCTTGCAGAGTCAACTAAGCAAAACCAGGTGCCCTAACTCCCATGCAGATGGGATGCCCCCCCCCCTTTGTTTTACTGGGAACTTTCCCATAATGAACCCTGTAAGGACTCCTCAGTGTCGCTGTAGAGCCAAGGGTGTAGGACATTCATACAGACATGGGCAGCACAGTAATTAGCTAGCGGATACAGGTTTGAAATCTAGATAGTTATTAGTGATCTGTTTGGAAATAATGTCACTCTTACAGACTATAATGTTACAAAGTGCAGACAGACCACCCTGACTGAAGGATTGACAGTTTAGGCTACTGCAACCTTATATACAAACTTCACAATGAAAGAAGGCAACATGGTCAGGAGAGCATGTACATTAGTGCCTGTAATATGCGCCTTTAGACACGTACAGGGGCACTTTTGGCAATTACACGTGCATCATGTGAAAACCAGTATGTGACAATTTGAGGGGAAAAAAATCAAAGAAGAAAGGAATTTACATTCCAAAAAACAGGTCCTAGAAATACTACGGTAAAAAATATCTGTATGATAATATTCGATTTGTTTAGGAGACCTGCGGATTTTCTGGCTAAATAATCAAGCAGACGTCTCAATTTTCCAGCTAATGTGCAGTGATCTAACGGCAAGCCACAGCAAAAGGGGCTGAGGGTGGAATAATCCCATAAAGCCATTAGAAATATCGTATTCACACACCAATACCATTATTATGATTAATAGTAATTATGATTAACAGCAGTCATTAGAATCTGTGTTTTTGTGGTGTGCTAGTGATGAATGTTAACCTACTTATATTTCACAGAAGTGCAGTAACCCAACCGTGCAATAACACAGACACATTTCGTATAAAGACCTTTCTCCTAATGAAGGCTTTACTATCAGCAGTAAGTGTGATTAAATGCTGAGGTGGGATGCAGAAAGACCAATTTAAATTGAAATCCACTCTGCTCAATTTATTTTCCACCCATTATCACCCAATTTAAAAAAGCCATTTCCTTAAACACTGTAACTCTTGTTTCAGCTAAGCGTGAACAGTGGAAGCCGTATATTAGAGGAATGAGATGCTGTACATCTGGATCTGAATCTCTGTGGTTTGAAATTGCACCAAATGTGCACGCAGTCCTATCAGGTCAATACAGCTCACCAGTCAAGGTGATTTTTGCCTCATTTCCCTACTGATGCATTAAATAAATATCATTACATGTAGCATCTTGACATATAACTGTCACTTCCAAAACAGATGAGTCTGGGTATGTGTGGGTGTGCTAACATGAGTTATCTCCTGAATGAGTTAGTAAAACTGTAAGGTAAAGAAGTAAGAAGCCAGCAAATGTTATGACTTAATATTGTTTTAGATGTTCAGCATCTTCTACCAGTTAGAAGGTTGACAGTTTGCTCCCTGGCTCCTCAAGTTTGCATGCCAAAGTATCCTTGGGCAAAATACTGAACCCACAGTTAATGCCAATGCATCGGAGTGAGTGTGTGCCTGACGGTTAGACAAAGTATAGCAAAAAAGAGCTTGTATGAATCTGTGTTTGATTGGATGAATGAGGCTTATAGTTTTTAAGTTGTTTCAATGGTACTTTTTCCTGCATTTTTGATTCTCATAATAGATGAAAGAGCTCAATTAAAAACTGAAACCAAATCAATTTTAGACACGCTCCAAGTGTCACAACCTAAAGCCAAACTCTTGATTTTATTCAGCTTTATTCAGCTAACAACTTGGAGCTTCAGTATCATGGGATACATCATAGCTTCAACATCAAAACTGCACCAATTTAATGTCTAAGAGGTAGAGTAGCAGAAACAAGCAATGGTACCCTGGATGATTGTTCTCTTTCCTGATAATTCACAGAAGAGATCTTTGAAAAGTACATTTTGGGTAAAAATTCAACAGTCATTTCACCATATGGGATAGGTAGTTAGTCAAAATAAGTTAAAACACATAAGAGGTTTGATGTTTCATACCAAGGTCCCTAATTATTTTTCCCTTTGTTTGTAAAACAATTTTTTAGTACAATCAGATTTTTATTGCTTCTTATTGACGCTCAGTCCAGGAACCTGGCAACTATTCTAATGACTAAGCTTGTGGATGCAAAAGCCAATTTTGCCAAGTTTTCTTGTGGAGCCAGAATATCAAAATAACGGAGAACAGAAATGTAGGCCAAGACGTTGTGTTCTGTGTGCCTTGCTGATTGTTAAAAAAAAAAAAAGTCAGATGGTAGCTGATGGTTTTGAAATTGCACTTCAGAACATTCAATCCCTTATTGCCTCTCCACACAGGCTTTGATCTATGTGCAACCAATGCTCAAACATGATGGATCAATAAAACACAGACTAGAAACAGAAAGAAAAAAGTCTTCCAGTATGAAATATCAGATATTTCTTTATAGAAATTAACTGGAGCTGAAGTAAGCTAGCTGCAGCAAGCCAAAGGATACTAATCTCGTTATCACGTTGCCCGAGCATCTCTTTTAATTTGGCCACCTCTCCTGCACTTTGGTGGCTGTGTTGAATTTCTTCTTCCCTCCCTGTTGCTGCTGGTGTTGCTTTGTCATCACTGGATCTGTTTTCTCCTCCCTTTTTGTCCCAAATAATTACCTGTACACACACACGCACGCACACACAGACACGCACACAAAGACAGTTACAAGAAAGATTTCGTGATTTTTTTTTTACATTTTTTTTTAACACAGGTGCTCAGACAGGGTCTTTAAATTTGAAACATATCAGGGGAAATGTAATTTTTCCAAATGCAGAAGGCACAGATGAGGAGTGAAGCTTGACCCTGAACATTTTGTGTTAGGATGATGCTCCCCAGGCTTGTAAAATAACTTTTCAGTTTCATATCATCACTGTGGCACAGAAACACAAAAGATAAACTGTTGAACAAAAGCCTGAAATGGTGACAATCAGCGCTGGGAACAAAGAGAAATGAAATGAAATTCAAACCGGACGAACTCTTACAGGTTCACTGGAGTGCGACTCGGGTGATGCTCGGAGGAATGTAAACTGAACGGGAGATAGAGTTTGCGGATCATAACAAACTGAAGGAGAGATAAACAGACGTTCAAGTGGGGTCTGGAACAGCTTCTGGTGGCTGCTCAAACTTCAACCAAACCAAAGCCCAGGGACGGCGTGAGTACTGCAGCATTTTCCCATTGCTCAGCAGCAGCACGTCATTGCCTAAGACTTTCTCCATAAATGAGAACTTTTCTACAAACATTTTATGCACAACATGCAAGGGCAAACCGAGTAGATAGCCAAAGCAAAAAGAACTGTAAAAACACAAATTTTCTAACAACAACTCACCCAAGTGTTTAGTTCAGTCTGAGCACCAGCTGCCAGATATTAAATACAACAATACTTCTCTGCACAAGTCCAAACCATCTCCGCCTTGCCTCTCTAACTTTGTCTCCAAGTAACTCAACCTGTGCTGTCCCTTTGATATACTTATTTCAACAAACGTCTCAGGAACCCCTCCCTTTAAAGATACTTTCTGGGATTGAAGGATCAATCTTAAATCTTCACCACCTGGCAGCACCAACCACCTTCACTATTGTGTATGTTTTTGGTATTTCTTTTTAGCTACCGGCATTTCAGCAAAAGGCTTTTTTTGCCTGTTTTCACTGAAAATCAATGTTTCTAACGGTTGAATAAGGGTTGTATTAACACAGTGTAGCATCTTGTGATACAAATTGGTATTGCACTTAAGTACAACCCAACCCTATTTAAACTTCAGTTGATATCGCTTCAACACCATATATAGATGTTTTGGACATAAGGTCATGACAGATGTTCCTTCAAAAGTTTTAAATCATTTTTAAACACATGAATTTATACTTTTTAGAACATTTAAGTCAACTTTTTTAAAAGGTTTGAAAATCAATTGGAGTTCACAGCTAGAGATATGTGACTCTGTAGGGTACAACATAACCAGTGCCAGGCTGATAGCCACCTTACTGACACAGCAGGAAGCCAACACTGAGTGTAGATGAATGCCGACTATCAAGTATATTTAGCACATGTATGATTAAAAAGGCTTAAAGGATGCAGCCCAGTAAGCATCTACAGGGAAAACCACCAGCAGTTAAAATTACATTGTCATAGTTGGAGCTGCAGGTTCTCCTCTATGAAATACCACAAGCATCAAACAGGTGGCGCTGCTACAGCAACGGCGAAAGAGGATATTTTTTTCAAGAGTTGACAGCAACAGTGTCATTACTATAATCGCAATCAAAACCTCCACAGGTAAAGAGCCCTTTATCAGATCACTTCAACTAACATGGCACTCTTCAAGCTTCATGTTCAACAAGCTTGAACATGAATAGATGCAATCTTTTCAGCTACTCCCACTATTTTAAAATAATGACAGACGATCTGAATTAAGAACAAGTTAAAACCAGAAGCTTTCTCTATGGAAACTACTTGTTTATTTGACACAATCTCTGAACAACAAGATTGCCTCTCTCTCTTTCTATCTGAGATACCTGTAGCATGCAGGATGTCCAGTATTTACCACATTTATTTTAAAGCTTACGTTAACAATGATTTTTCAGGCTATGGCTCCCCACACTCCCTAGCAGATCGTTACATGGAGAAACCTTTGGAATACAAGCATGCTGATCCACACAGGTGTGCACACAGGTGTGCACACGGGTGTTCACAGACACGGACTACACCTTTCTTGGCTGCTGCCTCAAAGCACATTGTGCGTTGTCTATCTTGCGTGCTGCACAATATCGTTTAATATTTATTATCTACTGTTATCTACTGCTAGCTAGTTTATTGTGATGGTGCTGTTTTTTTTTATTATGTTGCTCTTTGTTGTTTGCTTTCTCTTCTGTTTTTTCTCTCCATATGGCTAAAGATCCAAACGGGACACAAAAAAAAAACCAAACAAAAAAAACAAAAAAACAATGATTTTGCAGATTTAGGTAAATATAAAGGGCTACCGAAAACTCATTTTTACAGGTTAGTTCTTCCTTAATCATTAACCCCTTGTTTCACACCAAATGTTTGTGTGAAACTGTCAGATTGGTGTGTAGATAACAACCTGGACCTCAATACCACCAAGACAAAAGAACTGGTAGTTGACTTCAGAAGGAGGAAGTCCGAGCTGCAGCCTGTCAGCATCAACGGGGAGTGCGTGGAAAGGGTCTCCAGTTTCAAGTTTCTGGGTGTGCACATAGACACAGACCTCCAATGGAGCTCTAACACCTCTGCGGTCTTAAAGAAGGCCCAACAGCGTCTCCACTTTCTGAGAATCCTCAGAAAAATGGACCTGAAAAAGGAGCTGCTGACCGTCTTCTACCGCTGCTCCATTGAAAGTGTGCTGACATATTGCATCGGTGTGTGGTTCTCCAGCTGCACCACAGCACACAGAAAGGCACTCCAGAGGGTCATCAATATGGCCCAAAAAATCATTGGACATCCTCTTCCCTCCCTGAAGGAACTGTACAGCACTCGCTGTCTCAAGAGGGCACGCAGCATCCTACGGGACGGTACACACCCAGGACACCGGGTGTTTAAGCTGCTGCCGTCTGGCAGGAGGTTCAGGCTGCTGAGGTCCTGAACAAATAGACTCAAGGACAGCTTTTACAACAGGGCAATAGCCCTGATCAATGCAAATAGCTGACCTGACTGGCTACCTACCTGGACTTTTTAGGGGGGAGGTAACAATGTTTAAAACAATAACAATAATATTTATATTTATAACGAGGTGCAATAATAATTAATGTGCAATAATAACAGTGTGCAATACACATACACTTATTCTTCTTTTTTATACTAAGTTAATATACTGTGTTGTGTTGTTTGTTGCGTTGTGATGTGTCATATCGTGTCGTGTTGTGTTATATGCAGTGCCGACGTAGGACAGTTTTCCAATTTCATTGTACTACTGTACTATGTATGACTGTGCAATGACAATAAAGAGTTATCTTATCTTATCTTGTAGGTAAGCGTAAATGCATGTAGGAACACATCCTCGACTGTATGCTTAAATGTACTGTATAGTTGTTATGTACGCTTCTCAAATGTATGGTTTTAATCCAAACTATAAAGCACTCTGTAACTGTGTGTTTTAAACAGTTTTGTTTAAAGTTATAATTATTATCCTTATCCTCATAAATTTCTATTGCAAATCTACTGCTAATATAAATTGAATACATTTTGCAGTATTATTATTGATTAACTTCCATAGAAAACAATGAAGATGACCTTTTTTACAGGACAGTAAATATACAAAAGTAGCCAGGATGTACTCTGCTCTTAATGTTATGTTGGTCACTGCTGTACGGTGGCCCTGAGAGGCCAAACGGACTGCAACTTAAGAAAACACCAGCAATAAGAAAAACGCTGTAAAAGCACACAAAACATAACGGAAATAGGAAAAACCAAAACAAAAATAGAACAAACAAAAACGGAAATAGGAAAAAACAGATTTTTCAAAAGCACAAGGGAAGTGTTTCTGGAG
This sequence comes from Perissodus microlepis, assembly GCF_051167445.1. Taxonomy (NCBI): domain Eukaryota; kingdom Metazoa; phylum Chordata; class Actinopteri; order Cichliformes; family Cichlidae; genus Perissodus; species Perissodus microlepis. The sequence goes on along the minus strand of NC_140479.1, from coordinate 14,794,605 downwards.
AGAAAAACAGCGTTTTTCTTATTGCTGGTGTTTTCTTACGTTGCAGTCCGTTTGGCCTCCCAGGGCCACCGTACTGCTGTGATTTTTCCACTCTGTGACACAATACGCAGCCAAGAATTTAAAAAAACAAAACAAAACAAAAAAATAACTGTGTAAAACTGAGCATTTAGAGCAGTTATTATGTGAAACTTTGACCATGTTGGAAAAGAGCATCTACTATTGGAACAGGATTATCAAGGGAAATAAAGAAACTATTTCATGTAAATATGTTTGATCTTAGTTAACTGTTTCCTTAACTGCTTATCTAATTCACTGTTGAAAGGGCCATCACTTTCATGTAGCTAGAAAATTTCATTAAACTGTGAAAAATACACAACACATCTTCAAATGGCAGTGCCGCTGCCTTCTAGTGACTCGGGTTAGGTGAGTGGGAAAGAAAATGGCATGGATGAGTTTTCAGATGGGTTGTTTGCTACGATCAGGTGGAAATTCTTGGAAAGTTTTAACTTAAAGACGTGCATTAAGGGCGGCGTGTCAACATTACACCTAGGATCTAATTAAATGGCAAATAACTGCAAAACTCTGTCTTCAGACTTTAGCCAGGCTGTGGGAAAATCAGCCTTCAGCCATCAAAATCAACAACTCTGAGTAAAATCTGACATCACTAAGAAGTAAAACATCTTCAGAGTGAGATTTAGCAGCCACACACAATACCAAAAAGATGTTTCCCGTGACTGCGTACGCATACAATACATTTCTAGTTAATGATTTTAATGTTGGCTATTTCAGTGAAATTACAGTGATAAAATTCTGATTAGTCAGTAACCTTCCACAGAGCCTTTAATTGCTTGAAAGCAGGAAATTCATTTAAATAAGTTTCAACCATAACTCAGGGGGTGACAGCTGGGCGAGCAGTGGTCAAAGCTGAGGTGATGAATGGTGGGAAATAAAAAATTTTGGTGGTTTCATTAATTCAGTAACTGAACTGTAAAATAGACATTAAAAAGATTTAGAGTTCATTAATAAATGTGTGATCAAATTAGTAAAATAATTGCATATTTTAACAGACATGACAAAAAATAAATGATTAAATTTATGATGAATTCACTGAAAATCTGTTGCTCAAATCAAAAGAACCTAATTTTAAAAAAAGACATTAACACCAGATTATAGGGCTGTTCGATATAACGATATATATCGGATGACGATATAAAAACGTCTATCGTTTCATTTTACGCTAACATTTGTTTCGCGGTGTCGCAAAATAAACCGTTTACGGCAATATTTTTTCAGCGTTTTGATGGTCACTGTAGTGGCTATATTAATTTATTAAAGTTCTCTCTTTCTCTTATATTTAATATAACCACACTACAGACGAACAAGCGCCTGTTTTTATGCGTTGTCGTTAGCAACAACAACGGTAAAACCATTGCATGTCAGCTTGTTTATATTCCACATAAACCTTTCACAATAAAGCTCAAGATCCTGTTGAGACTTTTCAAAATAAACTGAATCAGGTGACAGAGTATGCAGAGTATTTATGGATGAGAAGGAAAATAAACTTTAGACTCAAACGTTAGAACAGGCTTTTCCCTGCAGCACACTGTGTAATAAATCCTCACAAAGAAAACGGCGGCCGTTACAACTTATGTCTAAAAATGTATAGTTTCATGCATCGGTTAAAACACTCGACTCCAGGTACACGACACCCAGATGGAAACACACAAATCGAGCTGCCCAAGATTCACAGAATTTACAGAAAATATAAAATTTTTGTGATTTATATCGTTATCGGGACAATAGATGTCTTAAATTGAGATATGAGATTTCGGTGATATTGCACAGCCCTACCCGATTAATGAAAATTGAAAAAAACTGTGTCTAACTGTCCCATTCACCAGCTGAGGCAACTTAGCAGGTCTGTGTAGATTCTCAGTCATCCAAGTAATGGTAGTCTCACAGTGATTTTACCGAATAATACGGGTAATGACCGATGCCTTGTTTCACACCTTGGGTCATGTGATGAGGCACATGATCAGTAATGGGTCAACAACACTCTTAAGGGACAATCCCCACCAGAGTTTAAATATCTGGAACTCTCCACCATTTGGTTTTAAAACTGAAGAAGCCTCTTGGATGAGAGGTGAGTGTCTTCACAAAACTTAAGTCCAGTCACTTTCTTTCCAAGCTCCTTAGACTGTACACAGAGGTTACTGTGAATACATTACCTTTAGCAGGGAGACGCAGTACTGGATCTTTCTCATGTCTGGTCCCAGTGATAGTGTCACATCTGGATCGGGATCATTCAGATAAGCCTTGACGAGCTCCTCCAATCTAAACACGTGCACATAAACACACAGAGACCATCTAAGCAGTGCCACACTCCCTCTTATATTCTTCCTCACTCAGCACTTAAACAGTTAAGATGTACATTTGAGTAGTTTAAAATGTGGGTCTGGTCAAAGAAAACTATTTACTTAAACTTGTGTTTCAGCTCCACTGGGCTGGACTGTTGATAAACTATCATTAAACGATAGTCCAAACATTAGTTCTTCAAGATCTGGAAGCGGCCACAGGAAAAGAGCAGGAGGCAAGTGTCCAAACCCATCCAATGTAGACACGACAATGTGTGGTTTTTATTTTTTGTTCAACATAAGAACATGCAAGGTTTACATGATGAAGGACTTAAAACAAATGCAGCGGTCCTGTTTCAGGGTCCTGCAAGACATCAGTGGTTTCATGAACCTTAAGAATGCCCTTGGATGCAATGTTCAATACTTTGCAAGAGGAAAAAAAAAAACACTGGAATCGGAAACTTTCCAAGAAGTGGCTCAACTGTGTGTGATGTGAGCCGTTATCAAGCAAGTGTAGCAAACTAACACTGCTTGTTAAAACATTTACTTTGACTTTAGCTTGTATAGAAGTGGACTGACACAGAAGTGTCTTTTGGAAACATAAAAGCCCAGCAGTCCCGAGGATGTGTGTGCGTTTGGAACTGTGACAGTAAATAACCCAGGATATGCGCAATCGATCAGCGCAGGAGATGAGTGGGGACATCAAATAGAGAGGAAACGACAACAAAAAAACTCCAGCAAATGTGGTCATAATAGATACTATTAAAGATTCCCAGTGTGAGTTTGGCACAAACAGAGGCAAATCAAGGATAATCACCTGGGTAGAGAGGAAATAATAAAACGGGTGAACTGTGGGGGCGAAGGCATGGGAAATGCATCAGCATTTGAGGAGTAATCTGCCAAATCCTCCATGAAACCTCTGGTCTGAACCCTGGCCCTGCCCGACTGCCTGGGTCAGTCTGCCACTTGAGTACAGCAGCAGAAATAAAGCAATCCTGGGAAACGCCATGAGATCTGGTTAAGCCGCACTGAGCAAGACTTCAACTCAGCACCAATGTGAAGCCAGCACCATAAGTTATATACGCACATTAGCAGTCCCCAAATACTTATAAATCACCAGACATTTTTCCTTAAGAATCTGTGGGTTTGAGCTTTGCAAATACAAATTACAGTTCATAAAGTATACTCTGCACTTTTCTGTGGGTCTGAGGAGCACCAAAGGATCAACACAGCACTCTCTAGGCCTGAAAATGAAGGAAACGCTTCAGTGATGTGCAAAACGACTATCCCAACAGACTTCAATGTTAAAGATTCAGCTTTACATCAGAAATAGACATGTTCACAGTTAGCTACAGAAAATAGTTTGGTCTAATAATTTGATTATAATATTAGGGGCTGATGCTAGCTGTCCGTTAGGCTTCATCTGAAACAGGCCGTGTTTGTGGTGTTGGTGCCTTTTGGAGATTTTCTAAGGCAATTACATGAAAATGAATGTCTTTCTGTGTGGTTCACTGTACTAAGATTTAAGAAGTCTGTGCTCCAGTTTTGGTGAGTGCAATTCTAGGAAATTGTTTGTTACTTAGCATTAATTAGCAGGTACCTGTACATCTGTGTAGCACCTATACATACATGCCAACCCTCCCGATTTTTCCGTGAGAATCCCGAATTTCAGTGCCCCTCCCAAAAATCTCACAGCACCACGATTCTCCCAAATTTCTCCCGATTTTCTCCCGATTTTCCACTCGGACAACAAAATTGAAAAACTATATCCCAGATTGGCCCAGCCAATTCCAGTTTCCAACAATGGCTACTACTACTGCAGCTACTTAGCTCAATATTACTCTTTACTCTTTCTGGTTCGCAAAATAAACTTTTAGCGTATTTTCAGGCGAGAATGTAGCTGTGTAAACTTCAAATATCTGAGCCGACGAGAACAGCAAACTCCCAGCACATTGTTTTCAAATTCGGTCTTTCGCTACTCAAGTTAAACATGATATATAAGTCACTTAAATAACTTAAACATGTTATTGTTTGGCCTTTTTCAGTGTTTTATTTGTTCATGAGTAAATCGGCTTGGCTGAGATTAAAGTTATTAGATTAGATTAGATAAAATAAAACTTTATTAATCCCTCGGGTGGGTTCCTCCAGGGTTTTCACACAGCTGAATAAACGTCAAACAGAAAACTGATTAAACAGAAGTGTGAGATGGTCGAAAATTTACGCCAGTGTCTGGTTATATTTTAGATAGCAAGGAGCAGACAGCAGAGTTTCACTTCACCGAGAGATCTCGTGACGTAATTCTGAAGGCTAGACCGTCCAATTTCACTGTCACTCATTTACAGTCTACCCAGCTTTCGGAGGACCTGGCCCACTTAGACCGCGAAGGCCGGGTCCGGTCAGGTGGACACAGCCTCTGAATTTGGACACCCCCGCTGTTTCCGGCCGGACAATAATAACGGTGTCATTTAACTTATTTTATCCAATAAATAAACATTGTAAAATTCAAGTGTTTTGTATATATATATATATATGTATATGTATACCACCCCCCCAACAGCCCTTTTGAATGTCTCCCTAATTCTGAGGTCTCAAGATTGGCAAGAATGCAGCTATACAGTTTGTTGATGCAGCTTGCAAACAAACCCGCTTAGTGTTTGCACTTAACCTTCCACCCTCTAATCCAAATATGGTCATATCTGACTCAGTGAAACTAAATGGCACGGAAATTTTAACTAAGCACTAATTAGCAATATCTGTGTCTGCGTGATCTTCATCTGATCATCTTCTGGCACAGAAAACAACATGATGATGGTGATAACACTAATGCAGAACCCACATATCATTATGTGACATCACACCGGCTACTTCCATCTTTTACATACAATCTGTGGAGCTTGGATACACGTTTGAGCTGCTCTACATTCTTAGTTAACTCGAGAACAACATCTGACGATGCAACGATTAAAAAGATGAGGACTTTAAAAAGTAGAGGTGACATACTTCTGGATCTCCTCTGGAGTTAGTCGGTCGTCTCTCTGCTCTCCAGTCACCATGGCCAGCTCCTCCTTAAGTGACAGGATCTCTCTTTTCAAACTTGCTATCAGCTGAAATACACACCATATACAACGAAAGTGGGGATTAATGCACACATTTGCAAGTACAGTACTCCACACAGACAGACGCTCATACACAAGCACGTGCAGACAGAAACTATCCAGCTGCTGCCAACTGATGAGACAATCCTGCTGAAAATAATCTTGCGGCTTATGTTGCTGATGCTTTCTGAGGTCAAACTTAAGTGATTCCAGACAAGTGGATACTCGAAGAAGAAAAATGCAGAAAGCAAAACACAAAATAGCATTAAACCTCAGCGGTGGCTGTCTCTCCACACGTGTTTGGTAAGGACTCAGCAAGCCAACAGGCTGCTGGCTGTCCGGGTCTGGTTACTCTATATATACGTATAAAAAGCAAAGTATGACACCAAGCCCAGACACGGATTCTTAAATAAGTACTTAGACAGCCAGGCTTTGGAAAAAAAAGTTACAAGAAGAATTTATATTAATGTTTAAAAAATCATAAGCCTGAGAAACACTACTGATCAAGAAAACTGTTTTTATTTACAGCAAGAAGCCTTGTTCGAGTGATTTACACTGACAGCAGTATGCTTGTTTATCACTGAGAACCAAGGCTCCTAGAGAGATTTTTTGATTAAAGAGGCTCAATAACAAAAGATAAAAGTGAATTCACCACCACAACCTTTACTCTCTGGAGATAAGAATGTGTCTGCCTCTTTTGAAAGGCTCTATGCCTAAAGAGGTCAGTCTAAGCAGCCTCATGTCAGTCTAGCAGAGGATTAACTGCCATCTGGCTACCTAACACGTAAAGGATTAGTCAGTCAGTGATCACAGATTTGGACACTGCTCGTCTCATGGGACAGTGTAAGTTCAGCTTGGTTTCATGAATGTGTTAATGCTCTATTAACTCTGCTTAATTCACTAAAACGCGAGATACCGGTGACTACTGTGATACTGGGGATAATGGTATGATGAGACATGATTTGGTTAATCGTTTAAGGTCCTCTGAACTAACACTGCCAATCACCCACAAAAACATTTTAAACAGGAAATGTGCTTCTTATCCTTAAAGTGTCAGACTGATCAGGGAATTGGCTCCACATGAGGAAAAGATTTGTGTGCAGAAAGAGAACAAATTATTACAACTTACAAAAGATTTTACTGCATGCTTGCATCATCTTAACACCAAAAGATAGATAAACATTTGACTCTGTGATACTTTGATCAGCAGCAAATTCACTTTTTATCCATTATGACCATGTTTCTCTATAAAAGTTAAAAAAAAAAAAAGAACCTCTACTTTGCAGATGTGTAATATTGCAATGATGTGGGACCAATTCACCACAACAGTTACATTGTGCATAGGCAGTACAATATTAAACAGAGAGAAGAACACTAATCAGGTGTTTTCCTATGAGCAGCACTTGGGGACAGTGGGAAGGAAAAACTCCTTTTAACAGGAAGAGCTCTCCAAAATAACCAGGTTGAAGGATGATGAGCAAGAGGTCAGAGGTGAGTCCAATTCTCATGTGCCACGACCTAATGTAAAGTGCTATGGTAAAATGAAAATGTAGATCCGGACAGCAAAAACATTGTGAATGACTGGCTCAATAACTTGGTATTTACACACTGGAAATCTGTTCAAAAAGAGGAAACAGTCCCAAAAGAGAAAAACAGAGACATGCAATTACATGTTAATGGTGGGGAAAATAGTCAAAATCAATGGATCATGAAATTACTGAAATGAAGCCAAACCCACTGTAATAAAAATTTTACATAAATCCCCAAATGAAACAACACACTAAACCCTCTAAAAACACAAGTGGCCATTGTTCTTTTTGCTAAAACTCCCTTACTTAAGGGTAAATCCTACTTAAATATCTCAACAGCAAAGAGCAAAGGGAATAGAAATTAGCAACTGTGTGCAAGTGTTAGTCAGTGCCACTCCTGACACAGAACTGCTAAAGAGTTAAAGGTCAGTGAGAATTAAATCAAGGACAAAGGTCAGACTGAGTGTCAACCTCAAACTGAAAAGCCAAAGCAGCCAGACACTCGAACACAACTTGAGACGCTTCCGAAAAGAAACAGATCTGTTGTGTGTTTTTGGAAAGGCGTGACTTTGCTGTTTCAACCTCGATCACCCCACATCATCCCGTCCCTGTATTTATTGTATGCTTTAACACCAAACACCACATCTGACCACTCTTCACCAGAGCCGCTCCCTGTATCTCCTTTTTGGAGCTCGTGGTCTGATGTAATTCTTCCAGCTGCATCCCCAAAAGCTGCCCACCAGTTGTTGGTCAGCAGAATTGTGCAGTCTATTTCAGAGCGCCAAGCCCACACTGGCACCACAGTTTCAGGGCAGGCTCTGAATAAAAACGGACTCAAACCATGTGACTGATGATGTCAGCAAACCCTATGGAAACCCAACAACACAAATCTGATGATAGAAGAAACATCCAGATGTTCATTTTCCCTCTCTCTCTCTCTACCTTTATGTCTGTCACAGTCTATGTACTGACAAACACAATTAACTTTGAAACATTAAACAGGCCTAACTTTAAATTATACCTCCTCTTCTTGAAAACATACCCTCCATCCTGTGCACATAACCACCCACACTAAAGTGTAAGCACTGCAGTATAACCCGCAATATAACCACAGGTTACACCTTAAAAATGTATATGTGCAGCGTTACGCAGTATGCCACTCACAAACATGCTGCTATTATGGGGCCTCTTTTATAAAGGAAGATTAGGCAAAATGTCCCATTACAACTAACTGTGTGCTAGGTTTTTATCCTCCACAACAAAATGCGAACACATGGGCTGAATTTCTTGTGTCATATGGCACTACTTTGGTATTACATTGTATTTGGTAATACATTGTATTGGGGCCATTTTAAGAGACATTAATTCTAGTTTTAATCATCTTATTTTTTATCCAAAATAACAGCATGAAAACTAGTGAAACAGCTTGAAAAAACTATGAATGAGCAGTTACAATTGATAATGTCTCATTACACTACATTCTAAAGATGCTCTATTGGATCTTAAGACGTTAGAGGCCTTTTCAGTACAGTGAACTTAATGCAAAATTCCCAAAAATGGTCAGCTGACCATATCCGGGGATGTGCATGGTCTCCAACCAATAGTCTTTAAATGCCATGACATTTAAAGAAAGGATTAAGAGGCCCAAGGTGTCCCAGTAAAATATCCCACACACCATTGCATCACCACCTGTCTCAACGGTTGATAAAAGGACAGATTAATGACCCAGGATTAAAAACCCCATGCAAGGATTTTCACACTAGCTTCCTGAACATGTCTCTCTGGATGGTGATAAGCAGGCGTCTGTTGGAGTCACAGGTATGCGCTAATCAGAGCTGTCTTTTAAAGCTGGATGTTGTTTGCGTTTTTGTGAATACTGGCTTTAAGTTTAAGAGGGCCCCTAAGTTAACCTCTGCACAAATGCATAACCTCAAGCCAACATTTTTAACCCTTTTAAGAATTAAAGAAATATAAATAATGGGAGTATAAACACATAAATGCATCAGTGAGATGTGACTGTTACAATAGCTGCTGACAATCTCCACTGATGAATGCAGATTGGGATCAGCTGGGTCTAAATGAAGGATTAACGCCAACATCAGTGCTCTTAGAGGAACTAACCGATGCAGCCTTATATGGTGCGGCCACTGTGGCTGACTTAATCATCATCACAGGTCACTTTCAACACCTCATTCTTTGCCTGTCAGTGAGAGATGTGTTCAGTGTTTTGTCTGGTCTGGCTGGTTTCCTGCTCCTCGGGATTTGAAGCCTGCAGGCTACAGTATAGGACCAGGACCAGACAAATCATTGTGAAAAGCAAACTTCAGGTTTTAAATCACCAAAGCCAGCGACTCCAAGACACAGTGCGCCTTCAGACGGGGCAGGCCAAAAATTGGAGTCAGTGTGTCCCCCCCAAACCACAATAAATGACATCACTCTATTCTGCATGCTGCGCTGCTGCTTGCTTTGCATTTTCCTCAGTAAACTGGGCCGAGAGATAGATGAGACAGAAGCAATGAACATAAAATGAGAAATACACTAAAAATCCATAAACAGAGACAAGAGGTTTGCCCACGGAGGTTGGGTTTGCCTGGAGCTGTAACTGTGCCGGACCCGACTGGGAGCAGCCAGACACTGTCACAATTACTGAGCCAGCCGCAGACTCTCTTAAAAATACCTCTGTGGGGTTTGCAAGTGGCCAGCCAAGTCTTAGCAGCAGCAGTAATACAGTAGCTGTCGATAGGTTGGGAACAGAGGAAGTATATACAGCAGTGATGACTCGCTACCATATATCTGCCCATTAGGCCTTTTTAACAACTACCAGGTCTGCAAACTGCAACAGTGGAAGGTGTGACAGGTATTCCAAAGTATCTAGTATAACTAGAATTACTATTTTGTTACTGTTTTTGAGAATTTAAATTAATTATTTCTGTGAGGCAAATAGTAGCTTTGTTAAGAACAGTGTTATATAGTTTACCACAAATAGTGAAGGAGGGGCATCGTGTCAGAGGTTAACCTGGCTGTGATTATGTGATTTCCTATTATTAGTGAATGAAATAATATGTAACAAAAAAGCCCCCAAGAGCTCAAAGCAGTCTCTAGGCTGCATCGACCTTTTAAGCTAATAGTTGTTATGATCCTGGGTCGGGGATCCAGCATTTTGGTTTTTTGTGTTATCATTGAGCTTTGTTTACTTCTAGGTTTTGACTGATAGGTTGATGGTTTGTTTTGTATTTCTAGTTCTCAGGTCCCTGTTTTCTGTCCCCTCTGTGTAGTTTCAAGTCTGTGCCCTTGAGCCAGGTGTATTTCCTGTTTTATTGTGAAGGTCCGTGTCTTATGTCAGTGTGTTGAGTTTGCGTTTCCTCGTGTCTCGTTAGGTCTAATTTCTTCCGGCTGTGTTCCCACCTGTTACTCGTACCCTGATGTTCTTGCCTGTGTATTTATAGCAGGGGTCCCCAATCCCAGTCCACGAGGGCCGGTGTCCCTGCAGGTTTTACATTTCACCCTGGGTCAACACACCTGAATCATATGATTAGTTCATTACCAGGCCTCTGGAGAATTACAAGACATGTTGAGAAGGTAATTTATCCATTTAAATCAGCTGTGATGGATCAAGGACACATCTAAAACCTGCAGGGACACCGGCCCTCGTGGACTGGGATTGGGGACCCCTGATTTATAGTGTGTCTCCTCATGTGTTCGTTGCTGATTTGCCTGTGTTTTTTCCTGCATCATTCTGTGTCATCTCCCCGCGTCTCCCTGCATTTCCGTTCAGGTTTCAGTTCTGCGTTTTGTTAGTTTTTTCCAGTTTAGGTTTTGCTTAGTTTCCGTCCACACCTTCGCTGTTTCTGTTTGTATCACCACCTTATGAATAAACTCACTTGCATCTCAGCTGCCTGCATCTTGGGTCCTAATTCTCCACCCCCACATGTCTGACACGGCGGACGTGACAGTAGTATTGTATTTTCTATATATTCATGTTGTTTTCATTGCTTTTTTAAAACACACTTTAAGACGTTTGTACTGATAATGACATGACTGTTAACCGCACTGTTAACTGCAAGCTTTTTATACAATATTATGCGGCAATGCATTTCTAACTAAGTAGGCAGCTCAATCGTTTTCATTTGACTTCTTTCTTCAAAGATATTTTGGGATCAATTTAAAAGAAAGGCACATGTGAAATGTGAGTGAGGTCAAACGCGACATGATAGTTTGATGCAAATTATAGCGTGATATATAGAATCCCCATCTACCAGCACCATCTCCTACAAAAACAAAGGCAGTAGAATTTTAAGCAAAGCTTTAAAGATAAAAGACATTTTAAGAAAGTTTGACCTTATTTGACCTTGAAGAGGTCAGTGATCCAAAGTAATGTGATATTTTGAATTGTCATATATCTTTGTCTTTACCTTTCCATATGTTGTCAATACAAAAAATGACAGTAAGAAAATAGCTCTATACAGCATTGTCATCATTTTGACCTTGGGATCATCTAGTGACCTTGAGGTCAGGGGTCAAATATGAAATGACTATGAATATTACTTGTAAGAATCATAGTTTCTAACTTATTATGCTTTTTGTCAGTTTTAAACCAATAAATCATTAAGTTGACCTTGAAGACCTCAGTGGATGAAAGGCAAATTTCAATGGATTGTTAACATGACCCCACTCTCAACACGTTCTCACTCCCAAAGCGTAACATTTTACGCTAGGTGACAAATCGTCAATATATTACGCTTCCGGGCACCCAACACGTCCCTACATTACGAGACTGGAAAAATGAGGAAACATGAGAACCGTTTGGAATGAATCTACGCATGTACGTTCATTTTACTTAAATCGCTTTGGAAAACACTATCTAACGTCATTAAAGCGCTGGTTAAGAAGTGAACTCTGAGCCTGTCTCTAGCCGGAGACAGGAAGGGCACTGTCCATGCCCACGGAAAAAGTTCTGGGAATTGCTCTTCCCTCGGCGGAGCATGGTCCACTGTAAGGCACTCATCTCCTCCTGACAAGCCCTGTTTTTTCGTTAGTTTTTGTCCTGTGTTGCTACTTATTTGTGTAGAGTTTATATCCCCTGTAGGCTTTGTTATTATAAGTAAATAAAATGAATTATTATCAGGTATGTTATTAATGAGTGTATTTTAGGGATAAGGTTAGGGTTAGGGCTGAAATACATGGCTGGATTGTGTATTACCGCGGGACTGTCATTCTACTGGATTTCATCCATAAACCGGCACGTAGCATAGGACCGCAGGCGGTCGGTCACCTTTCGCGTTCCTCAGGAACGCCGCGGGACTTGACAAATCGTCAGTATATAATGCCTCGGAAGTGAGAACGGGCTGCCACTCTACACCCCTACAAGTTTTAACCAGAATTTATTCAAAACTTCCCGAGGTATTGGTTATTCCTTGCTAAAATAATAATTAGTATTATTAGTTAATCCCAAATATATAGATACCAAATAAAAATAATGATGTTCAGCCCACTACCCACTCTTGGTTTTAAGAAAAATGTCTCCTCATAACTACATCTGGGGAAACACTACTCAGTGAGGAGTGCAATATGTAATTTCTGCTTCCTTGCATGACTGCGTGCAAGGACATATGTATACACCAGCTGAATATGTTCTCAAGAGGCTGGGAATTATTGGGAGAGAATATGCCATAACAGAATTGGAGGCATGTAAACAAGACAGAGAGAGATTGCAAACAGGACGTGTGAGCAGTCTAAATATCACAAGATGGACGGGCGTCCACGTGTTGAGGGTGGAAAACGGCTTCTTTCAGACTGACTGTGTCACAATGGAAAAACTAACTTGGTGCTGGAAACCCAAAGAGGACACTTAAGCACATGGTGGGTTACACTTAGTTTAGAAACTGGATTCTCACTGCCGTTCATTTGCCGATCAATTTAAGGTCTGGAAGCTTAAGGGAGGGTCTAGCCAAAATAAAACGGCACATTAAGTCATGGATCTGTGGTGTGATTGTGGAGCTCAGCGTCAGAATTCCGAGGGCCTGGCGAAGCAGCGCGAGCGTCTGATTGTCTCACCAGCGCAGGATCCAGTTCTTCGTTCAGTATCGCCTCGTTCTTGATGACAGCCACACGCTGTGCGAAGCGACACGTCGAGATGGACTCCTGAGGAAAATAGTTTGAAAAATCTGTCAGTGATCCGATCTGTCAATAGGAGGGAAAGAAAATTAATACCCCTGATTACACCATAATTTAGTAATCATGTGATACTGTACATTTCCTCAAAGGAATGCATGCAGAGACTCAACAAAGGTAACAACACTTTCTCTACAAAGCCCACCGACAAAAGTAGTGTCCTAAAACTACAACAAAGTATTGTTTTTTTGAGGGAATCAAAGAGACTTGTGTCTGAACATGTCCTCATTGTAACCATGCTTACCTCGAGGTTCCTTCTCTCAACTGCCATAGTGGCAATCATGGTGGTCATGCAGTTGCCCCCAAGACTGTCCCTCAGAACAGACGTTAACATGGAGTTTCTGTAGGGAATATGGGAACGATTCTTCTCTGACAGTGCTATGATGACCTGAGGAAGAGAAAAGTGCTGACATGACTGAGAAATACCACGAAAACCAGGGAAAAGTCGGCACACGGCTCATGATTCAAAAGGCTGCCATTATTTTTGCATTATTTCTACAGTGTTAATCACATCTTCACTACATAAGACCTTTCTATCTGTACGCTGCTAACAGAATTCTACTGGCCAATCAGATATACAGGGAGTGCAGAATTATTAGGCAAGTTGTATTTTTGAGGAATAATTTTATTATTGAACAACAACCATGTTCTCAATGAACCCAAAAAACTCATTAATATCAAAGCTGAATGTTTTTGGAAGTAGTTTTTAGTTTGTTTTTAGTTTTAGCTATTTTAGGGGGATATCTGTGTGTGCAGGTGACTATTACTGTGCATAATTATTAGGCAACTCAACAAAAAACAAATATATACCCATTTCAATGATTTATTTTTACCAGTGAAACCAATATAACATCTCCACATTCACAAATATACATTTCTGACATTCAAAAACAAAACAAAAACAAATCAGCGACCAATATAGCCACCTTTCTTTGCAAGGACACTCAAAAGCCTGCCATCCATGGATTCTGTCAGTGTTTTGATCTGTTCACCATCAACATTGCGTGCAGCAGCAACCACAGCCTCCCAGACACTGTTCAGAGAGGTGCACTGTTTTCCCTCCTTGTAAATCTCACATTTGATGATGGACCACAGGTTCTCAATGGGGTTCAGATCAGGTGAACAAGGAGGCCATGTCATTAGTTTTTCTTCTTTTATACCCTTTCTTGCCAGCCACGCTGTGGAGTACTTGGACGCGTGTGATGGAGCATTGTCCTGCATGAAAATCATGTTTTTCTTGAAGGATGCAGACTTCTTCCTGTACCACTGCTTGAAGAAGGTGTCTTCCAGAAACTGGCAGTAGGACTGGGAGTTGAGCTTGACTCCATCCTCAACCCGAAAAGGCCCCACAAGCTCATCTTTGATGATACCAGCCCAAACCAGTACTCCACCTCCACCTTGCTGGCGTCTGAGTCGGACTGGAGCTCTCTGCCCTTTACCAATCCAGCCACGGGCCCATCCATCTGGCCCATCAAGACTCACTCTCATTTCATCAGTCCATAAAACCTTAGAAAAACCAGTCTTGAGATATTTCTTGGCCCAGTCTTGACGTTTCAGCTTGTGTGTCTTGTTCAGTGGTGGTCGTCTTTCAGCCTTTCTTACCTTGGCCATGTCTCTGAGTATTGCACACCTTGTGCTTTTGGGCACTCCAGTGATGTTGCAGCTCTGAAATATGGCCAAACTGGTGGCAAGTGGCATCTTGGCAGCTGCACGCTTGACTTTTCTCAGTTCATGGGCAGTTATTTGGCGCCTTGGTTTTTCCACATGCTTCTTGCGACCCTGTTGACTATTTTGAATGAAACGCTTGATTGTTCGATGATCACGCTTCAGAAGCTTTGCAATTTTGAGACTGCTGCATCCCTCTGCAAGATATCTCACTATTTTTGACTTTTCTGAGCCTGTCAAGTCCTTCTTTTGACCCATTTTGCCAAAGGAAAGGACATTGCCTAATAATTATGCACACCTGATATAGGGTGTTGATGTCATTAGACCACACCCCTTCTCATTACAGAGATGCACATCACCTAATATGCTTGATTGGTAGTAGGCTTTCGAGCCTATACAGCTTGGAGTAAGACAACATGCATGAAGAGGATGATGTGGACAAAATACTCATTTGCCTAATAATTCTGCACTCCCTGTACCTCTGTATGAAGAGACGACGAGGGACTAAACTGCAAATCAAAAATCTTGAAAACAAAAATCGGGCATCCTCAGCCAACAGTTTAGCTTTTTAATATGTAGACTGGAAATGTCCACGCCCAAATCCTACAAATAAACTACATCTTTTCACAGTGTGTGTGTGTGTGTGTGTGTGTGTGTGTGTGCAGTTGATGCCATTTGGAGCATTTTCAATGGCTTATCTGTGGTATAGAGCATCCAAGCAGTCTATGCTTCAGTTTAGTGAGTAAAATTCAACCATTTTATTAGTCCTTTATTTGTTACCTGTTACTCAATATGTGTGTCTGTGCATTGCATCTGTTCAGTTTATGAATGCAGTTTGCTAACCAAACTGCCTCCATTCTCAACAATGTAATGAATTGTACATCAATTGTTACTCTTTAAAAGTCAATGTTATTAACTCACAGGGAGTAGTACAAATGAAGCAACTGAAGTCCTTGGGGAAAGAGCTAAATTTCTGTTTGGTATCAGTAACAAGAAAACAAACATTAAACCAACTGGTAGATTATATCTTTACACTAAACATGTTTTTTCTTTAAATTCTAATCTGTATTACTATACAACAAAGAAAAAAAAAAGCCTACCTGTTCCAGGTAATGGAGAGAGAGGTTGATATACTTTGCATCGGTGAGCAGCTGCCCATTTAAACCAGTCTTGCTAACTCGGTCCGATCCTGCCAGATCCACCAGGTGGAGCTTGGATCGCTGCAGGGTGGCTGAACCAGGTTCACGCCTGCATAGGTGCACAGTGAATATACAGTGGGAACGAGTGGACGCCTGGTTCATGGGAGTCTGAGGATGACAAAAGTGGTCAAGTGACAAGAACCGATTTTAAAATAATGTTGCAGTTGCAGGTTTGTGTGAGAGTAATAATCCTGAATCCTGATAAACTGGCACACATGGTGAAACCAAAAAAACAAAGGGGGGAATTAATTCTTCATTTCTGGTATTTTCCAATTCAAACAACAACAAAGAAACACGTTCCCTTTGATTCTTATTTTTTTCTTGTTCCCACTCATTTATAGATCAAAGTCACAGCATGTGTAACCAATGCGCGGTGAACACATGGTAGCAGCTTGACAAAAGCTGAGGCTGATTTTCAGAAGGCCACTGGAACAGCAGAAAGCAGGTTGAGTCCAGAAGGAGACGGAAATAGAGCATGAGTCACTCTGCACAAACAAGTTTTATTAACTAGAGGAGGATGAGGACATCGCTGACAGAATAAACAGAGGAAATGGACATTCACTGACATAGCGCTGAGCATGCACTTCTTGCAGTTTGAACATATGATGCAGGTTCTATTAAGCAGCTTTTAATTAGAAAGGAGGTGTCATCTCATCTTGTAACTCTCAGTCATCTAAGATATTGACATGAGCCACTTTTTCTCTCTGCTAAAAAAGATCACCATAGACAGTCTAAAAAAGCTGCTCTGACTCTGACTTACTCTCGGCATAAAAGTGCCAACACCTGACTGTTAGGGTCATGACAGCTAGTGACAGATCTTTCACTATCTTAACCCTCTGCTGTCATCCCTTTCCTCAGTGCAAATTCCCTTCACTCTGCACATGTCTATCTTTTCTCCATATTGTATCCCCAAAGTAACGTGAGGCAGCTCTTATATGTTGAGCTGGGATCACATTTCTAATAGTTTTGCATAATGGGTCAAGGTTGGGGATAGTGTGTCCATGCTAAATTAGAGAATTTACTTCAGGAACCCTTTTCCATTATTTCCATCTGTAGTCTTGTGGATATGGATATATGTTGTGGGACCTACCATGTAGACAGATGGAAAACTTGAGGTGGAAAACAGAGTAGTGATGTAAATGATAAGTAAGGATGATTATTAAATCAGAAAAAGCAAGACAGGGAGAAGCTGGCGCAAGGGAGGCTTGCAGATGCACAGCAAGCTAAAGATGTTTAAATATAGAAAGTCTTTTGCCCTGTGGCATCTGGAATGGGCTTCAGCCCCCCTTCCCGACAGGAGGAAAATGGATTGATGATAGGATGGATGGATGAACAGATGGATCATAGTTCCAGAAGTCATAGAGTAACTTAGCATATAAGCATGCAGGCACACTGGGGACACAATGGATATTAATAGTTCTAAACAATGTGTCCACAGGGGAAATTATCCCAATTCAAAACATATAAACTATGGAGTAACATCAGTAAAGTACAAGTTGTCCTCAATGGAGTCATGTCCTTTATTCTCCTGTGTTCTACATTGACCACATGCAGACCTTATGATAACCTCACACTAACCACACACAGTATCGCAGGGGATCAACAGAAAGTGGTGCTACAAACTGCTAAATATATAGAGATTGCTGATCCAAAATACTGAGAGGGAAGCTGAAATTTGGCTATTTGTGTACAAACTTGTAAATAATTTTGATTCTGATTGGATTCTATTCTGGTTCTATGCACCCAGCTCACCCCCATAAGATGGAGGGGAAATCTGAGAGAAGAGGAGAGGTCTAAGTCTGACATCGATGTGAAGCCGAAACAGAAAAGAGCAAATGAGAGGAAACCTTTCCTTGTGAAGCTAAGGTGCGTTTTTTTTTTAAGTCCTGTTCAATAAAGTTGTGGAGGGGATTGTAAAGTCTCAAACCGAGTGAGCTCACTGCCTGCGGAGTGCGATGTGATCCGATGTGTCATCTATTAGCCACATGGCTGGGAGTAACAGAAGAAAGAAAGCATTGCTTTTAACTTTATTGGAGGGTCTGCATGGAGCAAGGACTTGAGTGCTGATTCTGGCAGAGACCATTTGACCATGTGGAGGGTTCTTTGTTTGCTTCAGGCTCAAGAGAAACCTTCCTGTGATGAAGTCCCAAAGAGGACGAGTCAACAAAAGTCTGAATGTGGGTGGACAGCGGTGGGGTCTCCCTTGCTGCACATCGCAACCCTTTAAAAGTTTTATAATGAGACTTCTGAGAATGTGTTTGCGCTGAAATATCCCTGAAGGTTTCACAGCAATCGACATAGGAAGCGTGTCAACCAAACAGATGCAAAACAAATGTAATATTGTTCAGGGTCCGGGCTCTGACACTGAGGGGGTCACGGAAAGATATCATCACATACAGAGTTATTTTCCACTCTTTGTGATTGTCCCACCGCCATTAATATAACCTCTGCTGAATTAGTCTCACCTGTGATCAAGTATTCTGTCCATCTCATTACTAGACTCTTATGTTTAACCACGTCTGTCGCCAAACGGACTTGTTCTTGTCATAGTCGAGCAGGTGCTGTATTGAATTGTATTTTTATTGTTTCTAGTTTTTTTTCTTCCCTCATATTTTTAATTCCGCTGAATCCTTAATGTCCTTATTGCAGAACCTTTTGCTTGTTTCGTGGTTTTTAAATGCCTTTGGTGCTGCTCTTTCTGTCTCACATGTTTGTGTTACAATTCCTGTCTAGATGAGGCTCAGTGGAATAACTGCATTATTTGATGTTCATATTTTCCCTCATTTTGTGATACTTGTATGAAACACTACCTACTAAACATATTAAAAAGCTCCAGAAACTCAATCTTAGATCCTGAAACAGCTACTATATTTTTTTTTACTTTGGTTTTGTTTCATGATAGCATCACAGCCGCACACAAAAAAAGACTTCAACATTCTCATTAAGACTAAAGAGCCTGCCTGTTTGAAACCTGATTATCCTGTTCACTTTTACTGTCTGCTATTTACTTACAAACTACCGACACGAGCAAACGAGGTGAGATCAGCCTTTTGCTCCAAAGCTCAGGTTGCAAAGCAAAAGCTGACCCACCGCATATCTCATCAGCGTGGGGAGTCTGGGCGTCTGAGTGTGGAAAAAAACAACACCACAACATAAACATAAATTACAGAGAGAATGCTTGGTTTTACTGGGGAAAAACACGGTAAAAAGGACCACATGGGACCAAAATAATATTTTAGATGGGTCTTAAGGTACCTTTTAGAAGGCATATTGCATTTGTGGACAAAAAATGCCTTTTATGCTGCTTACCCCGGTAGTGGTTAGCGATATTTTTGTATGCTGCCTACAATCCTAATTCTTAACACTGCTTTCATAGCATGTAAATTAAAAAGCAGAAGCCTTTATTTCCCTTTTTGCTCTTACTTCAGCGATCATACGATTGGTGTCACCAAGGAAGAGTAGATTTAGAGCCTCCTCCTCATTCACTGACTGCTGCAGGGACAGGTTCCTCAGATGGATGTTTTGGTCTTGATCCTCCATAATCATTACTTTTCTGAAAAAACAGAAAAAGAATCTTTATTGGGGGGAATTATCAAAGACAAATGACCAGAAATCAGACAAAACCCCCAATCATTCCAAGCAAAGCAATTACAAAAAAGAATTATCTGAGTTATGTCATCCATTTCTCTCTCTTTACCAGGCGTCGCTCAGCTCTGAATCCAAACAAACCACACATGCATGTCAGTGTGGGCTGCGACCCACTTTGTGCTTTATCTATCTGGGAGTTCATGATTTGATAACAGACAGGGCTTGCTTTTAAAAACAAACAGGTGATTCGTTCTTGCCCACATCAGGCACCCTTTGAAATACGGTGCACTTAAGGAGCCCCTGTGATCTCACCACATTATTTCCATCCCGCCACAGGGGCTGTGACAGTATGGCTACTAGACTGACATGTCAAAGAGGGTGGAATGATACGCGAACACATGCAGACAATTATACTAACATGTGTAGGCAATTGAGGTGGTTTGATAAAACAGAATTAATCTTAATGTGATTAAAAGCTGTGGTCTGGCAGGGTTGTTTTCCTAAACAGCCACGCCAACCCGAAATATAAATGTTTATTGTATTTTTACAAAAACCGAGAATGGATTAAGGTAATTTGCAGACTTCTGGCATCGAGAGGGTGGAAAACTGAGTATGTGATGGAAATAATAAATAAAGAAGAGAATGGGGTACTGTAGG
The DNA here is from genome assembly GCF_051167445.1 of Perissodus microlepis. Classification (NCBI taxonomy): domain Eukaryota; kingdom Metazoa; phylum Chordata; class Actinopteri; order Cichliformes; family Cichlidae; genus Perissodus; species Perissodus microlepis. Next base: position 14,774,347 of record NC_140479.1, on the reverse strand, counting down.
CAGTGAAAGAGAGACATCAGTCAGTGCCACAGCTTCTCCTTGAATCAGCAAGTGTGGCCAGAGCACAGTTAACGACGGGCACTGTCTATTTCCAGAAGACTGTGATTTGTGGGTATCTAAACCTTGAGCTGGATTCTCTGTGAATGGAGAGGAGAAACCTAAATCGAGCAAGTACATGAAAATACTGGATAACACTCTCAGAAACAGAGGTGACAGTAAAAGTCTATTTTTGCCTCTACAGGTATACTTTACATGGGTATAACCTAATTACTTAACTTTTCTGAGAAAAAAGGAACATGTAGGATTTGCCTTGATTCTTCTAGATTTTAAGTTGCAAAAGCACAAGACCGACTGTTTTCAGTACAAGGTAGCAAAAAATAATAGTTTTGCCATAAGTTGCATGTGTCATGGTCTCCGTGCCTGCCCGGCCGGCCCCACAAGGCTACATTTGCTGTTTCGGTTCTCTCCCTCTCTGCCTGGGCGGAGCTCATTGTGGGCTCCCGCCCTTGGCCCACACACCTGACAACAATCACCTGTCATCACTGGGAGCACTATTTGAGGCTGGAACACAGATCCTCTCGTCGCTGGATGATTGTACTACTGACATTAGTGTTCTCACAGCTCCTGTGAACTTGTGCTTCGTGATTTGTGATTAGTTTGTGACTTCCCTTCTCTTCTGCTTCAGACCTTCCCCCCCCCGGACCTGCGACCTCCCTGCCGTGTGAACGTGTGTGAGTGTGGGCAAGAAGACGTGAGCGAGTGTGAGAGAGCCCTTGTGATTTCCTGGAGTTTTGGATTCCCCTTCACTGTATATATATTGTGCACTGGAGCCGGAAATAAAAACTGTTTTTAGGAGACATCTAACCTCTCTGCGCTTGAGTCCCTACAACCAGATCGTGACAGCATGAAATGTAATTTAAAGTAAAATGTAAGTTACATACATAAACCCTGTGAAATCAGTTGCTCTGCCGAATCTTTACTGCAGCCATCCTCAGTTACCTGTTGTATGTGCATCTTTCTGCATTCGGTTTTTAAACGAATAACTGAACAGCATTGTCTTGGCCTTTGAATAGCATCACATTTCTTTGCCTTGAGAAATTCTTGGGTAGCTTCTCTACTTTGCTTTGGACCATTTTCACTGTCCAATCAGATTGCAGCATTTGGCTAAATCTGAGAAGAGCATAGACCTGTACACTTCAGAATCCATCCTGCTACTTCTATCAGCAGTCACATCATCAATAAACACTCCGCTGCATTGGCATGCCAGTGCCATAATATTGCCTCCACCATGTGTGATAGATGAGATGGATCATGAGTTGTTTCTTTCCGTCTCCGTACTTTTATTGTACCGTCATTCCCATTTAAATTCCCATTTTAGTTTCTTCAGTAAAACCATAGAAAGCACCCAAGGTACCAATGCCCGCTTTTGTAACTGTCATGGACACTTAATTGGTACAATTTTCTACTGAATCTAGGATATATCTCATCATACCAAATGTCATAGAAAGACTGTTATAAACAGCTATGACAACGAGAACATGAAACTGAACAGGAACATGTGAAACATGGACGTGAAGTAAACTAAACCTGACGTGAACATGAACATGAACAGTAGAAAGCAAGACTCTGTAAACTGACAAGAATTGACATGAAGTAAACAGACGACCCAACAATGAACAGAGGAAGACAGAGGACTTAGATACACAGAAGGATAATGAGGGAAGTGGACACACCTGGGGAGACAACTCTGACACAAATGAACAAGATGCCAGAGGGGAAGCAAAACTAAACACACTGAACATGGAAACAGAAGACTTTCAAAATAAAAGAGGAAACATGGAGAGACATGAACTGGGACATGCAAGCTTGACACAAGAGACAGAGAGAGGGAGCGAGAGGGACACAGAGGAGAGAAAATACAAACAATAGAGAGAATACTGGGTTGCAGACCTAGTCCCCTGACTATGTGCTTCAATTTACATGGAATGAGCCAGGTACAATATTGTCACAACTACTGATAAGTCCTATCATGGGTTCAATGGCAATACCTCAGAAGGTCCCACTAAAGGTAAAATAAAGTGAATGAATATAAATATTGTGTGTGACACAAACACAATAGGCAAAAAATTAAATGCACAGACCAGCATCTAGACAGATGGAAATTATGATTGCAAAGAAAGATGGAGGCAAAGTAAAAAAGAGGATCACGATGGAAAGGAACGAACAAACAAGAAAAAGGTTCTGAGTAAAGCAACAAAAGAGCCCATGAAATACTGCAAACAAATGGCAGATGGACAAAAAAAGACCGGCTGCAATGACCAGCTTTGAAAAACTATTTATCCACATGACTCTTTTGCTCTCCTGCAGTCTGCCACCAGGTTGACCACATCCATTGCGGTCCCACAGCCTCATTATGTCAGCTGGCAGTTCATAGTGGGCTGCTAAACACTAGAGTCTCCATATTTCACCACACAATAACTGTGAGCCAGGCTGAGGTGGCTAAATTAAAGTTAAAATATACACCATATGACCCTAGTTGTTGACATGTGCAACCATGTGCAACCGAAAATGGGCACTGACGGTAGGTCTTCCAGTCGAGATGCTTCATGTCGGGAATCCAGAAGGTCGTATCCCATCTCATTGTAGATCTCCAGATAAGAGATATGTGTGGTATAAACCATGCTGCTGTCCTGTGGAGCACCAATAAATCACATAAAAGATTTACATATTTTTGACATTTTTCTGAAGCTAATAATAATAACGGGTAAAAAGATGATTGTTATGTTCTGTACATAATCAACTGAAAAACAGGCAAATGAACAACAGTTTGCTGACCTGGCTGAACCGTTCATATAGGTAGGAAAGGGTGCGAGGAATAATCCCACGATCACTGTACCGTTCAGCCCCTCCTGTGATGGTAAAGGTCTTCCCGCTTCCCGTCTGGCCGTATGCAAATATGGTGCCATTATAGCCAGCCAACACACTGCAAAGACACCCACATTATTAGCACAGTTTTCACGAATAATTCAAGCTAAAGTCACAAAATAAAAGTACTACCATGTAAATGAGCCATTAAATATCTATTACTAATGCCATGTTTATACTTTTCAAGTTGTGCTTGACTCCTTTCTCTAAAAGTTGAAGGCACACAAATACATAAACACAGGTGACAAATCAAAGTAAAAGAAAGCTCCTTGGCATTGAATATATTCTTTCAAAACACATGATAGTGGTGGACAGTGCACACTAATATCTCCCAATAGTTTCTTCATCTGATCAATATGAAGGCCATCATTCACATAAAGCTAAAACAGCTTTATCGAGTGAACTGAAGGTGTCATATAAGATAAATGACAGCTGTATCTTGAACTGTAAATCATGCAAAGTTGCTCTAGTAGAGTCTAGCCATAAAAATATATTTCTGAATGACCAGAATAGGTCCACTTTGAAGTCTGGAAACAAGTGGCACAAACCTGTAAACAATACTTTTTCATTTTTTAAGAAATCTGTTACTTAGCCCAGTCTGTCCTGTCCCACTGACGTGCTCTCACTTTTCCTTTATAAGGAACTCTGGAAGGAACAAGATCACACTTCTATCTGCACTTGGGGCTTGGTACCAGTGCAGAACAGCAAAGTGAACTGGACTCAAATTTCTTGTCTGTGTGCACAACTTGGCCAAATGTGGATGTTTCTAATTCTGATGGCCTTAAATTTTTTTAAATTTTAGTAAACTGAGGTTATTGTGTTCACTTCCAGATGTGGTTGTGTTGCGCCTCTTTTGGACCTGGGCCCTTTGCAGCTGTATATAATATCAGCAGTAACGAACCTCAGTAATGCTCACAGTTATGCTCATCTTTTAACGGGTACACACAAACATGAGCACATTTACTCCATCGTGGCTTCCTGCCACTGGTTTCCCATTAATTTTAGGGCCCATTTTAAGTTTTATTATTTGTTTTTATAACTTTTAATAGATCAGCACCAACATATGTAAGCTGCTGACTGCAAGAGTCCCATTGAGGTCGGTGAGGTCAGTGGACCAGCTGCTCCTTGCAGTCCCTGAAGCTTGACTCAAAACAAAAGGTAACTGGGTTTTTTCAGCCACAGATGATCCCCTCATTTTTTGCTCCTTGCCTTTTAACTCAGAATGAGAGTGGTGTCTTCTTGCCTTTTGTTTCTTGTCATCTTCATTGCTTTGCTGTGCTGTTTTGGTCCTATAAATAAAACTGGATTTGGTTGGACTTCCCTAAATGTCACCAGTTCTTGCTCATACGCCTCCAATGACATCAGCATTTTAAATCTGAAAAAGACCATCTTCAGCAGACACCAGAGGCCTTTGTTAATTGAATGTGACACTTCAAATCCACAGGAACGGATGGCGACGGCAAGCAGAGAACTGCGATGGCGACAGATATCTGCCGGTGAAGGAGGAATGTGTTGGAGTGACAGAAAGAGCCCAAAACCACTCAGCTGTAGCAAGTCCGGTAAATTTTGGTTTGGCACAGAAATGTCCTTCTGCACGTGCTCAGGGCCATGGAAACCAATGGTATTCAGATCTGTCTGAATAAAATGAACATCTAAAAATGATAGAGCTCACATGAGTCAAAATTTATAGGCAAAACAAATTTTGTGTCTTCTTGGAAATAAACCAGCTAGTAATGGTAAAATGACAGAGGGGCCTCTGACACGCGAGCTTGGATCAAAGGTGTGGGTATCCTGTGTGCTCCTGACTCTGCCAATAGCAAGGAAAAAGGATATCTTTACACTATATTTTTCGAGATGAATTATAAACGAACTTAAGCCTCGCACTTATTCTAATGGTGTAGGCGAGCCAAGGTTTGAGCAACGTGTGGGTTTCCTTCCCTGTGTTCCACACCCTGTACGAAAAGGGCGAGGGAAAAAACTGCATCTCAGTTAAAATAAAACACTGGGTCCACTTATGAGAACGGCGGTTGGTTGGTCAGCCAACGGGCGTCCATTTAATCTACTGTGAGTCATGGAAGTGATTGGCAGGCGTGGGGAAAAGACACTGGCTCAGTGTTTAGCTTAATGTCAGTACTAATGATGCGGCCTGGGCCCTGCCACTGAGGCTTGGGTGTTTCCCAATGCTTGTTCCTGTTTACACCTCAACTTTCCTGGAGATTGGAGAGTGATCGCTCAAAAGATCCTTGTTCTTTCTGTTGTTTAAATGCGAAGCTGTGTGTCCAACCTCTTCAGGTGCAAAGATAAAACTGAACAGACCCTAACTGAACTTCAGCAGCAGGTTTCACAGCCTTGTGAAATAGATTACTGTCCTGATAGAGGGTTTGACGTGCCAGCCCGACATCATTTCACTGGCTCGTCCCCTTGTGGAGCTATTAATGCTGGTTTGTTTTTAAACTACTGTGCTGGAGTTGAAATAACTGGTTCCAGTTACACCACAGCACAGACACAGACTTTAGTGCAAGTAAACGAGTTAGAGCTTTTGGCTAAACTTGAAGTGTGCCAAGTATGACAGAGCACCAACCAAAACAGCAACCTGACAGTTACTGCTAGCCGAGATGATAGGCAGCCGAGTTTTAGTGCAACAACAGCGAAACTGCTGCAAATTCCTGAATGAAACAGAATAAGTTCAGTAGACATGTAGTGCTTTTGCAGATCTAACTTATGTTCGTCACCACAACAGGTCACAAAGAGGGTCAGATCCCAACTCAATTCAGTCCAACTCCTTTTAAACAAATGATCACCATTTCTTAAATACCATTCATCGTTTTAACCATGACTGTCAGCTTAATACCCTCATGTACGTTAACTTCCTTTTCACTAGCGTTTCGCCTGTTTATCTCTTATATTTAGCTAAATATTTTGTTTGTGTCAAGGTCTGTGCTCTGTCAAGACCATGTGAAGGTTGAAGTATGGACCCAAAAGCAGACACGCGGAAACAAAACTTGATTTCCACAAAGAGTGAGCTGTTTATTAGAAACTGGGAAGAAAAAAACAAACAAAAACAAAAAACGGAGGAAACGCAGGAGAAAACAAACACAAAACTAACATGGGGGGACCTGAGCTTGACACATGACAAACAGACGACCAAACAAAGGGAAAGTAACACAATATATACACAGAAGGTAATGAAGGAATGTGCAACAGGAAGGAAACACAGCTGGAACTAATCTGACATAACGAGACAGGGAGGAAGCAAAACGAAATACCCTAAACACAGAACATGGGACTATCAAAATAAAACATCAACCACAACAAATATGGAGACGAGGACTTAACACTTAGGCCGGGGGAGAAACAGCCATAGGGACACGACTGACTGGGGACACAGAGAGGGAACAGTTTCTACTACTACAGTCACTAAAGCAGGGCGATATGACCAAAAATATTTATAACGATATACATTTGAAAATTTGCGATAACGATATAACTGATTATATAATTGACACTAGACAAACTAGTTTACAACTCCACAACTTTATTAGTGCAAAAAAAAAAATCAATGCATTTTCACTTAAACAAGCAGCTGTTTTTTATGTGCATTAAAGTTATATAAAAATGTAACAGTGCAAATGCAAATTCATATTGGCCGTACATATCCTCAGCATAACCATGTATAATATCCAGAAAACTTAAAGAGGTTATACACACACAATACGGTAATATTATGTTGAAGCACAGTACGTGTCACTCCGCGAGGCTCCTGCCTACGATAGCCGTAATGCTCTGACAATCCATCAAGCGGTGCGGCTTCGTAGCTTAGCAAAGTCGTACTAAAACATTTGACAGATTTTCGAGCGCCGTGTACGACATAAAATCGTTTCGAGGTCAGTAAACACAACCAGAATTCATACATAAGGCACACGGGATTATAAGGGGCACTCTTGATTTTCAGAAAAATCAAAGGATTGATTTTAAGTGTATTTTCCAAAAAACACTGTAATAACGACGGCCCGCTAGCATGCTCTACCAAAAATAGTGCTTTGTTGTGTATCTGACGGACGAAAGCTAAACCAGTTCCACACCACTGAAGTTGCAGCATTTTTACAACCAATTCTGGTTCATCCGTTTCATTCAACGATCCGCTTTCACCCTTCTCATTCTCCGCCATGCTTTTTCCGCCATGTGCGTATGAAAACAAAGGCACTGCGCATGCGCTTTTTACCCATACTCTATCGCGATATTTCATTTTCTTATTGTTGCCCAACATTATACCGGTATTACTGTGAACGGTATGATATGGCCCAGTCCTAACAGTCACAGTAAAAAAAAAAAGTACCTTTTTCAATTCTAAGATGTTTTCAGGTCTGTTCAGATGGAACTTTGCGAACCTCAACCTGCCATGTTCTTTTTAGAGAAAAGATGCTTTCTCCCTTCCAAACAACACATGCTTGTTCAGTGTTGTTCAGTGTGCTTCCATGAACAATAACATTCAACGAAATGATACCTGTACAGTGTTGAGTCAGCTTTGTGCGGTTTCTCTAAGCAAAACAAGAAGCTGAGCCTGGGGTTGTCCAGTGTCTTGAATGTTTTCCACTTGTGAATAATCTTTCTCACTGTAGAATGATAGACTTTAGAAATGGCATTATAACCTTTCCGAGACTGATGTGCAGCAGCATTTTTCTGAAGCCTGCATTACTCATTATGTTTACTGGACACCTGTTTTTATTCACATGCAATGTGTTTGTAATGTGCTTGTGCACTAGATGCTCACATGCTGCTCAGACATACTTTTATGAGTCTGAGTTGATGTTAGATGATTTATATTAGCAACCATTGCTCGGCCTTCATGCATTCATTATGCTGCTGTTTATGTTGTGTTTTCAAGAAGTTGAAGTTAGTTGTGTTCCTTTGGAAATCAGACAGAACTTTACAGCACTCGGCCTATGTTGTGTTCTTGATTTCCAATTAACAGACCTTGATGTGTTTTCAGGGACAACCTCATCTCCTGCTGGCTTGCTAGACATTTGACTTTTCTTTTGATGGTCTGTTATCTGTTGTATTAAAAAGCAGCCGCCTGGGTTCAAGTCCGACAGCTAAGCAATAACTAGTTGGAATAAAGCCATGTCTTCACATTAAGTTACTAATGTAAAGATACTGCATTTCCCTGATAGTTTTTAAACAAAGCCCTTACTGTCTTGCTTTTTTAATAAACATCTGCATGTTTACATATATGGAAAGAATACTGACTGATAGACTGAGATGAGTCTTTGTGTTTTTTTGCATACTTGTAAAAGCCAGCAAGTCACATTAGCTGGGAAAAAAGTTTTTAAATCTCTTTTTGATGTTATTGATACAATTGTATGTCTCAGCAATCACTTAAATTGCCAACTGGTTCTCCACCTGGAGGGTCAACTTAACCCAAAATAACTGCCGAGGGGTGTTGCCAACATGAAGACACTTACAAATGGACTTCCTTGATATCAGATTAAAGACTAAACAACTAAAAGATGCTAACTTGAAACTGATAAAGCAACACAATGCCAGGCTGTGACTGCGACTTTTTAACTAGATTTTTACCATATGCAAGAACACAGAGGAAACTGTCGAAAGGTTGCGTGGGGAGAGCAACCTAATAACCTGCATGAGTCAGGTCAAATGCATCCACATCCTTAGTCAACCAAACCAGACATCTGACTGTGCTGTTTATATGTCTGCTAATGGCAAAGATAATTCAAAGCACTTGTGGGAGTCCATAAATAGCTTCTATTGTGATTAAGACCAGTGATGGTAGGAACGAAACTGAGACAGGACAGGGTTCGACAAGGAGAGGAAGAATCTTGTTCACATAACAATAACAACAGCATAACTTGCATTTGATGACAGGAAATTCCAAGTAAATTCCATTTGTGTGCTGTTTTTCTGTGTTGAATGTCAGAGCGGGCAGGGGGTAAAGCTCTGTAAGACACAGTGTGTATTTAGAGGAGTCTTAAAGAAGCAAGAAACTGCAATTTATCACTGAGGTACCATTCTGCACTGTGGGAGATGACAAAATGGTCTATAAAGTCAACAAATAGGGTTTTTTCATGAATGCATGATCATTTTTTAAATTAAAGCCCGATATGAGATAATCTTATTTTTTCCAGTTATATCATTTTCACTGACTTCTATTCTATTTAGCTGTTTTTCTTCTTTCTTTATTGTAGTTACTTTATCTAAGCCTTAATACTTACTACTACTATCCATTAACAAATGGTATCAAAGTACATTTTTAAATGCATGTTTTTTTGTTTTTTGTTTTTACAAAAATACTCAATAACATTCATATAGTGTCTCTTACTGTACTTATTGTATGTGTACCACATAGTCTTACTATGTAGTACTATCTTAGAACTCACAAATAACAACAGATAAAAAATATTCAGTCAAAATCAGACATGGGTTTATGTGGGTGTCTGAAAAAAAAAAAATTCAGCTGATAGTCTTAAAAAGCCTACACTGGCTGGGCTCTACTCTGTTCTGCTACTTCAGCTTTATTTTTAAGAAGCTATTGGAATGTATATTAGCTTACTGGATTAGCATTTGACCTCCACTTAAGGTAACCTTACTCTAGGTTGTTACAGGCTACACGATTTGAGTTACCTTGGCTTCTAAAATACCTGAGCCGGAAAAGGTAATTGCTAATTAATTCAAGGGAACTGAATAGTGCAGGTAAAATAATTAGCTCTGCTGATAAATGCCTTGCTCTATGAATGCTGTCTTCAACATTGGAGTCAAAATAAAAATGAATCAGCTACAGTTTACAGTAAAGCTCTGTACTGTGGCTTGAAAATGCTCTCACATTCATGATGGCACAGTGTGCCATCTTGCCTGCCAGTTCCATCCACTTAGTGGTTTAAGTATGCAAAGCATGCCAAAAATCACAGACACCCTTCATTTACATCTTAAGCCCTACTCACTTCCTGTCAACAAGGCATCTGAAGCATGTGTGGTCTCAGTGTGCAGAGAGGAACACTGCACAGGACAGGTGGACAGCGATGGCTGCGGTTTCAAAGTTAGCTGTATGCTATATACTGCATACTTGTACATCAGCGCAATGGTAAAACGACAACAAAGTTTACCTGGACACGATGAAGTTATGAATACCAGATAGATGCCAAGTTACAACTATCTAACTGCCCCTTTGTTGACCGCCATTGCAATATAAATGCTATGTAGCTTTGCTTTGTACCATTAAGTGATTAACACCTAGTTCATACTCGTTCATACTCATACTTTACCAGCGTTACAATGATTTCTCAGCACAGAGACACAGAAATTCTTGAGTAGAGCGACAGTGGCGCTACAACAGCTTGAAAAGATGACAATTAAAAAACATCAGCAACAGCATTTTCATATGATTTTGTAGCAACAGATAAGCAAGATGTTGTAACGTAGCTACACTACATTAACCTGATGGTTTAGTTATTTCACAATATTAGCAGATAAAATCATTTGAAAATCGTCAATTCAGCCAACTTTATCCATTCAAGGAAGTATTTTGCTTTGTGAGATAACTTGAAATTTGTGTATGTTAGCAGGCAAGCTACTGTTGGTTAAGATTAGGTAAAAGAAAAACACCTGTCTGCAACTGGTTTGGCGATGTTTTCAAATATCTCTTCTTGTTTGGCGACCTGATCGAACACTTTCTGGAACCTGGAAAAAAGTGAGAGGTAAAAAAGGTGTTACCACCATGATACACTTGACAAAACAGATATTTAATCCACTGTTTAACCCCGAGTCTAATATAGGCAGAGTTGTGAAAAAACTATTTGTCTTCCTGAGTTACTAAGTAAAGGGAAGGCAATTATCCAAACCTTTGTTAGATCATAAATTAACTCTGATTAATCACAGTTTTTGGGAAAGTTGAATTCAATTTCATTAACCACTCACAGGCCTGATTACTGCCCGACTTGTTGAATTAAGAAATCACTTAAATAGAAGTTGTCTGACAAAGTGAAGTAGACTATCTATAAGTCGGAAGAAAACTTAAAACAGAGATGAACCTTCCCAGGATTGACCATCCTACCAAAATTACTCAAAATCGATGACTCACCCAGGTGGTCACAGAAGAACCCAGATCATTATTATAAGAACTGCAGGCCTCACTTGCCTGAGTTAAGGTCATGATTCAACAATAAGAAAGAGACTGTGCAAAAATGGCCTCCATGGAAAAGGCGAAAACTACTGCTGACCACAAAGAACACAAAGACTCGTCTCACATTTGCCAAAGCACATCCTGATGATCCCCGAGACTTTTGGAAAAACATTTTGTGGACTGACGAGACAAATGCCAAACCTTTTGTGCTGTTACTTCTGATGTAAAACGAACACACAATTTTATAAAAAGAACTGCTGCTTTGTTGCTTCTCGACGACTTGCCATAATTGGTGAAACCTTGAATTCCGTGCCCTGAAGCAAACAGGCACAGGTACATTCGGAGAGCTTTTTCTCTCTTAATAAATGAAACCAGCATTTTGTATATATACTGTTGACTAATATATATATAAAAAAATCTGTAAAATATGTAAATGTGACAACAGCAAAAAAACAAACACAAGAAAGCAGGAACTTGGGCTGTATATGTTGCTGGTATATCTGGGGTCACGTACCCACAGCAGAACTGAATAAGCACAAAAAGCAGCAAGAATTTAGTTTCCTGAGTGGAAGAGGAGGAGTTTGGTCATTCTGTTTTCTAAAGTAGTCACAGCCCGTCATGTTTTATCCCACAGTAAGATGAGAGAGATGAAGCGAGGAATCCGCCCAGGAAGGTTGTTAAATGTGGAAATTTTATTTCTATAAGGGCACAAGGGAACCTCCACAGGCTATTATAAGACTGTGTGGTTTTCAAGGCTTCTGAGTGTCCAGTGCTGTCTGACTCCCCAACTGTGAATTTAGGGCTTGGAAGCGTGGCATGAGCCCTGCCCAGAGGGTATATAAGGCTGCAGCTTTCACTACCAGCATTAAACAGATGTTCTGGCTCTTCACTGACAGGACTGGGGGATGAATTATTCACGGGAAAGTTCTTGTGCAACATTAAGAGCTTGAATTCTGTGTGTTGTCTTTATTCACACGATCTATTTCAATTTTTTTTTCTTCTTGGACATTTTTAATGTCATGCCCTTATTTCAGACTGTAGCTAATTTGACTTTTATTACAGACACAACCAAGCAGTAACGTCCACGTTTAAAAATGAAGCCACTGTGGAAATGACAAACTCTCCAGGTCTTCTAATATCCCCTTGAGGCTGAACCCCATAGACTCCAATGTTAAATTACCAGCGTTATAGCAGCAATAAACTCTCTATGTCATAGCTTTAATGTTTTTTTTTTTAGAAGTAGATATGTACTTTTGCCTCTACTGATATTTTCCATTGGGCTGCCTCTACCGATGGATCTGCACATTTGATTTGGTACAGATTTTATGGTATTGAAAACGGGGGTCTTTATGGTTAACCACTGTAACATGCAGCCACTAGTTCTTTTAAAAAAAAATTATATAACTCTTAAAGCCCAAATTTGCAGTATTAGGAGCTAAAAGGTCAATATGACCATAGACTGCATATGAAAGAGTCATGTATGACTGACAAGTCGCTATTCTATGAGCACAAAGTGCGCCTATTTTTGGAAAGGGTGAGCAGATTCGCCCCTCCTTTGTCACATCCAGTTTCAAAGCACAAAGATAGGTGATGTCAGGGTGGCTACATTCATTTTTTTTTTTAGCTCGCTAAGCTTCAGTGAACTGACCTCTCAATTTGTGCTATTTGTGCTGATTGTACCTTTTAATGCAATTACATGACAAATAACATGGGTTGCATTTGTTAGCAGTACTTAGAGTCACCCAGGGCACGCTTGGATTTTACTTATCAATTTATAGACACAGCAGGATTCTGTGTCTATAAATGCAGCTTGCTAAACAAGCTATCTAGCTTTTGTTTGATAACTTAGCACTTCACCGATTCTTGTTCAAAGAAAGACCCTACAACAATACCATTTGATCTCTGGCTGTCACATACCTGAAGTTGTAGCACTCTCTCTTGTTGTTAACAAAGCCATCAGCCAGGTCCTTGGGCACAAAAAACTCCAGAGAGGAACCTGTCTGGTTCTCATTGTCCACAGAGTACACCTGAGGGAGCCAAAGACAACAGCAGAGTCAGTTTTATATAGCAGAGGAAGGCCTAAAGACTTCTATATCATACCACAGGACTATGCAGACGGATTATAAGCACAGGCAGCTATGTTCCAGCTCAGTAGCCACACAAGAATTCGTAGTCTTCTATATGTTTCAGTGTGCATGCTGTTACGGTATGTGGAGCCATACATGCGGCCCAAGTTAAACACAAAGACAATATATCATGTTAGGTCTAAAATATACGTTTAGACGTTTTGCGGCTTGGGTACTGCGAGCCCTGAAAATAAAAGGGTGGAGTTTATGGCGCTCATATCCTGTGGAAACAAATAGAACTGAACAAGCAATCACGATCAGCGTATAGTGTTGGCAAGCCCTGCAAAATCACCTCTACTAACCGAAGCTGAAGCCAAAGCCGTGCCTCGGGGGAGGCGAGGAAAAACGGCACAACGTTAAACCAATATAGAGTATTGAAAGTGAGGTCAGTCAGGTCAGCCTAAACACTCCTACCATTCGTTTTTCAGCTTCAAGCTTCAACATATGTTCTGGCATATGTTTCTAATGGACACTGATGCAATTACAAGTCCCTGAGGTTGCAGGAATAAAAGATAAGACCTAAATAACTGGATTGTTTTTCATTGTCACTGCAGTACTGCCTCTTCCATGTGCCAAACCTCAAAAAGCCCCCAGGAGGTAGCTGTTCTCATTTCACTGTGGGTGCCACAGAAAACCTTAAAGAAATAGGCTTATTTGTTTCCACCAGCTGCTGTGCTCACACAATAAAACAAGGAGAAGAAAATGATTTTCCCAGGAGTGCAATGACTATCATTTCCTATTTTTTTAATTAGTTAAACATTTTCTGTTTAGTTTTCTCTATCTCTCTATCTCTCTATCTATCTATATGTGTGGCATTCATCTCACAGCAGGTGTGTACTTCATTGCAAAATAACTCCAAGTGAGTTGGCTGATTATACCTTTTGGCTCATAATTTCATGTTTCATCATGCTGAGTCTGAAGCTCTCTGCAAAAAGATTATAAAGATATTACATCATTACTTAGAATGATTGTAATAATTAGTTTTTATACCCATACCAACTAGTGAGTTTTGTGGACTTGGAGAGGGCTTTCGAGGGTATCGTGCAGAGGGTATCAGTCTCCGTAATCTCAGGATCAACGACCTCCAGTTTGCACTGGGGCAGTTTGTTGTTTCAGTTATTTCTGTGCATTATGTTCACATCCATATTGTTATATAGCGCTGAACTAATCTAAACCACAAACTTTAGACATACTGTTTCATTAGTTCCAAATATTAAACATACAATATTTGGATATTCTGTTTCACAGCTAGAACTCCAGTCACTGAATCATCTTCTATTTGTTGTTTTTATTTAGTTGTTTATGCTGCAAGTCTAGTGTACGTGTTGTAAACTTTTATTGTGAAAGGCAAGACCAGGAAGAAGCCCTCTTGCACATGCATAGAACAAATAGGATTTCCGGTAGGAATAGGGCCCACAACAACAACAACAGGCCCACAAGCTTCAGGTGTTTCTGCAACCTTTGCTATGAGGCCTCATATGCTCAGGGACTTCCATCAGGGCACCACGTGGTACTGTTCACCACCTGGTACAGGGATGCTGAGGCCCTAGAGAGGCTGGTGTGGATGGCACAGCACAGCAGTGAGCGCACGCTGCCTGGCCTGCACCCAGCTGAGCCTCAGGAAGTCACTGAGAGGCACAAAGGACTCAACTCATCCAAACAGCAGCCTGTTGTCCTCCCAGTGCCCTCCGGCAGGGGATTCAAGATCCATAAATCACATGGGAACAGAATGATGATCGGTTTTATCCCCACCCCACGAGACTAGTCAATAAAAGACAAACACAGACAAGTACAACCTAACTTCTGGGTACTAATTCCTTTTATAAAACATAATTATTATTATATATTCATCTATTTTGTGAGAAAATCAAAAAAATTGTGCTTTCTTTATTAAATTTGACTAGTGAGTCCATGCAATTCAAGGTTATTATGGTGAACTAAAACTAAAAAGAAGTGTAAAAAACTTTCTGGTTCACTGCACCAGGAATACAAAAGTATTATCTTGAATAATTCATGATTTCACTGCTACTTTTACACTTCCAGAGCCATCCAGAGAGCCGAACTGGACCCTGTGGGCCTGTTGTGGTGCCAGCTAGAAAGTTAAAACCAGTTCTAGTATTAAACAAGTTGTTTGAAACATAAAGATGTAAAAATCGTATTACTGTTGAAGTTTAGTGTCTTTCCTGCTGCGTTATCTGAATTGTAATGTGCATCTAATGTCAGCAGACTTAATAAATTCAAGAAACTGAAATATACTCTTGAAATTTAATTCACTGTTTTAAAAAGGGGTTTTGTGTGACTACACGTGGAAGCTTGATCAGTCTCCATACAGTAACAAAATCTTGTTTATGTTTTTTTAAACATTTTTTAAAAATAATAAATAAGGCCTTTTTCAGATTTCATTATGTATGTGGTTGATTTGTCCACGGTGCACAGTCTCATGTCTATAACAGTTTTTCTACTATCTTGCATCCAAAATTTTGAATTTCTTAACTCTCAGCAGCTTCATAGATCTATATGTATGTAATTACACACACACAGTCCCTTTTGCCTTACATAGAGAAGATTAGACCTAAAGATAAATTACTATCTAATTTTACACCTGACAGAGGTGAACTGTTACACAGAAAGTTCGAGTCATATCACTGGATTAAGGATTAAACTACTTCCCAAATATGTTACTAAACTTACCCAGCGAGTTTTTTCTTTCTTTGTATCTATCCACCTTAGTGGAATCTCTGATTTCCTTTAGTTTGCCTGCTGTGTGCAGTAACAACACTGTCGCTCAGTTGTTCTCCAGGTCTCTCAGACTGTTTTGTTTCTTTTCTGGTTCATTTATTGGACTCTACTCCACTAATATAAAAGTAATATATAGATTTAGGTTAGTGCAAAACAAGTGTAGTAGATAAGACTTGATAATCTAATGTAAGGCCTTGTTTAAGCAAAAGAATCTGGCACAGATATATTTATTGTTTATATCCAGAGTAGTGTTGGACTAAATGTTACTGTGAGGCACTTACCGCCACATTTTTCTTGGTGGGTTTAATGCGAGCGAATATCTGAATCGTCTGTTTCACCATTTTTCCCCCGGTAAAATGAAACTAAACCGGTTTGTTTTCCTTTCAGCCAGGTAGCTATCTGGCTAACGTTAGCATCACGGTCCTGCTGGCAGGAGTTTGTTGTATCTGGTTGCTAGGCAACTGTGTTCCGCCAACAAAGATCGTTTGTTGATATCAAGATGCCCCCTTGAAGTAAATTTTGCAAACTGGCAGTTTTTATTAATTTCACTTTGAAACAGTTTACATTTTTGAATCAGTAACACAATATATAATTCTTGGTCTTTTCAGATAGTTATACAGGAAGTGTAACCACAAAACAAAGAGTCAGGCGGCTAAGAATAGGTGTTATTGTAGCGCACAGTGTGGTGGATGAATATATTAGGTGGCACAGTCACAGGTAAAAACAATCAGTCAGTTCTTCTTTTACTCTTTTACTCTTATGCTGTTTTGTGGATCACAAGGTTTAAAACTACTTATAAACACGTACACACAAAGTAACTCCACCAGAGTGCCTATTTCGGGTCACTTTTGCCGGTCCAAGCCCGGGTAAAGGAGCAGGGTTGGAATTGTGACATTAAAAAAAACAATAATTGCTAAAAGAAATTTAATTTGTAGTTTTAAATAAACTCTAAATGCATTTAGGACGTTTTTTACTCACTTTATGTCTCTTCCACGATGTTATTTCTCTCTCCAACAACGTAGGTTACAATTAGATTAGCATGACCAATTGTGCAAATTAGGCGATGACGTCATTTAGCGACTTCTAGCGACTTTTAGGACAACCAATAGCGATTTTCCTTACTGAGGATTTGGCAACACTGGACAGAAGTGTATTCAGCACTGTTGGCACTCCCCACACATAAGGCCGACGGCTCTTAGTCACAATGCAAATAGGTGTGACCACAGTTGCCCAGTCTGGCAGTTATAGATTTATAAAGAGGAAATAGGAAGTAATCATAAAGCTGCATTGCATTTTTTTACTTTACACATAAACAAAACATGACCAGAAGTAGCAGCAAATCATAGCATTTCACTAACTTTTCTTTGATCCACCACAGACCAGATTCTTTCGGAAATGAAAGATCAGAGAAACCAGAGTGTGTTAAAATGAGAAATGTGAAAAACCACACTGCTGCAGTTTTCCCACTGTGTGTTTTCTGCTACAAAGAAGTCAAATACAGTTGCTATACCTGGTGTGTATAGCAGTCTATTCAGGCACAGATATTACACTGCATCTCTTTATGTAAGCTTTGCAGGTTAACTTTTATTGCTGTGGTTGGAATTTTTTGCTTGATGTATTGTTAGTGACTGTGAATAAGTACGAGATCTTCTCTCTAATGGAAACGCAGATTTGCTTATCAGCTGGTTTTCACTGTGCTGCGGGTCTCTCTGTTTGAGAAAATGGGTATGAGATGGGTTGATGGTAGCTGAGCAGCTGTCTCGGGTTCCAGTTTATATGTGTCCTTCTGTTTGTGGTATTTCACCCAAAAGCTGCACACCAGGCGGGCTATCAGAGACTTGTGGTAAAGCAGGATTAAATGAGATCATTTCAGATTTAACCCATGGTTTTTAGTGTTAAAAAAGTGGTATTTATTTATCAGGTTAGAGATCAACAAAATCACCGCCTACAGATCAGTCAGTTCTCTGGAAATAGTGAAACCCCTGTACATGAATCATATGAGGGTCTAAAGTATTTGTCTTTTATCTTAGTAGTAACTTTATCCCTGTTTTTTCCTGCTGACTGCAAACTAAAAAACTGTTTTGCTCTATAAGCATTAATATATAATCCTAATCAATGGTACCGATTTATACTTGCACACCTTATATCCAGTTTGCACAGAGTATATATTTAGGCTTGAATTTTTATTATTCTTTTTACTGTCTTTTAGAAAACAAAAAAGAAAATAAATAAAACAACAACAACAAAGCTGGAGCTGAAAGAATAAAAACATGCCTATTTATCTCTAAATATTGATTTAAGCAGTTTGTCAGATTCTCTGATGATAGAGCTGTTCACTTGTAAAGTACAGCTGGTATTTTCGACCTCACTTCAAATAGGCTAAACTTTATTAATATGGTAGGGCTTACTGATATAGTAGAACGTTTCCAGCTTTACTGGAAATGCACACACATACTGTATTCATGAAGGGCTTTTAATGCCTTTCCCTTCACACACTCGCACTCTGCTGCTTTGTCTCCAGCATTTGAATTCCTTTCAGACTGTATTGTGTGTTTAACCTGTTCATACTTTTCTGAGATCTTCCTTTGTAAAAACTGCTGCTCTGCTGCCGGTAGACCTGTCCGTGCTTATGATTGGTTACATACTTCTGACTCTGCCTCTTTCACGTAGGAAACTATGGATTGACTTTTTGAGTTGATAGACACCTTCACATGACCTCTTAGCCTGATTTCTTATTTGTGAAGCCAAATATGGAAAAAAGAAAAAAAAAGTTTTCTGAACTTGTTTCATAGTACAAAGTCCGGGTAATTCAGTGAGATCTGATGGATATCCTAGTGAGGGTATACACTATACTCCCAAAAGTATTCACTCACCCATCCAAATCATTGAATTCAGGTGTTCCAATCACTTGGTTGCAGGTGTGTAAAATCACGCACCTACGCATACAGACTGGCCGGCACAGAGTCCTGACCTCGACCTGACAGAACACTTTTAGGATAAATTAGAGTAGAGAATGCGAGCCAGGACTTCTTGTCCAACATCAGTATCTGACTTCACAAATGCACTTCTGGAAAAATGGTCAAAAATTCAAACACACTCCTGAAGCTGGTGGAAAGCCCTACCATAATATCAAACTCTATGAATTAAGCATAGGATGTAATTTAAGTTCATATGTGTGTGAAGGCAGACAAGCAAATACTTTTGGAAATATACCTTTAAATGAGCTTTGCTCAGAGAATGTAGTGGCATTTCTGGGTCTCATTTCCTTCTCATCATATTTTTGTGGTAGAATTTGAACTTGTGGATGCAGCAACAAACTGTGTTCACTAATGATGGTTTTTAGATGTGTTCCTAAGCCAGGTACTTTTATCTGCTCCATTATTTCCTGAGGAGTTGCCTCAGCAGATGGATCCACATGTTTAATTTGGCACAGATTTTATGCCCGATGCCTTTTTTGACGTTGCCCTACCATTTACACTTAATTTAGGACCGGCACCAGGAATACACAAGCTTGTGACCTCATGAGGGTGGATTTAGCATGTAAGGCAAATCTTTCAACCAGTGATTTCCACAACAGTCACATCTTTTTTTAAATTCAGCAGCTTGTCCCAATTGTGTGCAGAGATTTCTCCTGATTCTCTGAAACTTTTCACAAGATTATGAACCCTAAAAGTTGGAATCCACAAATGTTTGGAAATATTACATAACCTGATAATATCATTCCTGAATGTTCAACTAACTTGATAGTTACTTCTGAAAGACTCAGCCGACATGAGGTGCTGCATTATTCAAAGCCTAATCCACAACTCTTTTAGTACTATGTAGCATTTCCAGTCTTTTATTTACACCTCTCCTGACTTTTTCCTTTTCAAAAGCAATAATATTTTTTCATTTCAATGTGTTTTTAAATGTAAATCATTGCATTTAGTTCTTATTAGAATCTCACCCAGCAATTTATTTGGAAGCTGGGTCATAAGTATACATATACTCCAGGCTATTTTACTTCTAAGATCATACTGAAATTAAGTATTCAGGTAGGATAAAGTGATATTCAAAAGGTCAAAGGTGAACTTCATGGTGTCATAAATTTTAGCAAAAACATATTTTTTACCATTTTAGTCGCAGTAATTCAGGAACAGAAAGAGAGACTCTGGCCATATTTCAGCTTTGGTATGTTCCTGAAGTCAGATCTTTAATATTAAATTCCTTTAAAGTCTTCACTGCACATAGTATGAGTCGACATGATGGGAAGGAGACAGGCAATTCTAGTTTCTCACACAGCTCCTGAAATCTGATTGTGGCCCTTGTTTCACCACTGAGGTGTTTTTATCACGGTGTGTGACACATTACAAACGACAACTCATTACTGAAATCCTGTTGTCTCACTTGCTAATCTCTTGTGTTTTCAATGCAGTAAAAAAAAAGATAAGGAAGTTGGATTCTTTCATGTGAAAGCAGTGACAATTCAGACCAGCTGAACTCTTTCACAAATATGTCAACAGTGTCTTATGATTCCAGGACTGATTCTTTGCATGCAAAATGCAACCTTTTTTTCATTTCCAAGAAGGAAGCAGCCACGTCCACTTTCTGCACAGCAGTCATACAGTGTAGTTAAATGTTCTTCCTGGACAGAAAAGTACATGCCGTAAACACCAACCAAAGGCTGGACTGGGCTTGTTTGGGAGCTGTGAACTCTTTTTTTTTTAATATCCTGTTTTGGTCCGTGTGTTGTCTTTAGCTTCAGCTGACATAGCTGTGGTTTCTCCCCAATGGAGCAGCCACTGCACGAGACTGACGCACGGAAGCGGACTTCAGGTCTGGATCAAGCACATTTTTGCTCTCAAGAAATGATGGACACTCTTTAAAAAGTTTGCAGTTTTACATACATGCAAAGTGAATTTTTCTAATGACTGATTTCCAGTAACTCAGCTTCAGTGTTTTTCACTTTCATATTTTTAATTTCCTGTACAGAGTTCACAGGCAGATCAAGTGACAATAAAAATGTACACAGGTTTCACAGTGGATTCAGTGATGATTACACAAGTTGACATGTGCAAGCATGCGTGCGCACGCACACAGACTTGCTCGCAAATGCATGCGTCATCGCCTCTGAAAAGACTAAGGTACAGACTGTTGTTTTGCTGCAGACACAGGCTCAGGCTACATGCTTCAATCAAGCACATTTCAAAGCTCATAGGTCCTTAAAGGCAAAGAAGGAAACCAGTTTTTTCAGTCATCTTTGCCAGCATTGAACACCTTTGTCTCTCTAGTGCTTTTCCCTGGCTCTTGATCAAAAAGGTGTGCTCCGAGTCAGAGAATTTTAGCTGACAAACTCTGTGGTTTGTGGCTTTGACCTGCCATCACATCACCCAGTCTCCCTTGACTTACATCCAGCTCACATTTTTTAAAATGTGAGCTTTTAAAAACCCATCCTCCTAACTACGTGCAAAACAGTGAATAAGAATATTTTTTTCTCTTTTGCCTCACGGCTTCGGTACCTGATCCAAATCCAACCCCTTTAGTAGACTGCACAGAAGTGGATGAGACATTAACTCTACTTGCCACTGCATGCTTACAGGACTTACAGTAGCCTGAGAACCAAACACAGACATGTGGGAGTATTTCTGTTTCTCTACATTTATATTTATACTAAAACATAGTGAACATGACCTAATTCATTGTTATTTTACTATACTGATGTTAACTGGTATATATATATACATTGGTAGATTTATACCAGTACACAGTGATGATATGTTGTATAAGACCACTAAAATAATAATAACAAACATTATATATTATCCTTCCATCCATCCGTTTCCTGCCTCTTATCTGAGTCCATGTCACAGGGATAGTAGTCTAAGCAGAGATACCCACATTTCCCTCTCCCCGACCATCTCACAGCAAAAGCAGTTAAACTGCATTCGATCCACGACGACAGCCTCTGAGCTTTCATCACAGGCCCGACTTTAGCAAAGTGTCTCTTCTGCAGTGTTGACTTTTGATTATAAATGTTAGACAAGATAGACAAGATTAAAAATGAGTATATCAGCTCAGGTCAGGCTGAGTTGGTTTGGACATGTGCAGATGACATTTGATATACTTTACAAATGATGTTGAAGATGGAGCTGTATGGTAGGAAGAAAAGAGAAAGACCTCAGGGGAAATTCATGAATGTACTGTAGGTGTCAGAGTTCTGGGTCGTTCTGGCCCAGCATTTTGTGTTTCCTTGTGATATTTCTGTATTTTGGGTAGTTATGTTCCCTCGTTAGGCCCTTGATTATTTTGCATTTCCCCCTGTGTCTTTGCACTCTGTGTCTCCCTCTGTGTGTCTGTGGTTTTTGTGGTGTGAGTTCTTGTACAGTGTTTCCCTTAGTCTGTTATGTTTTCCGTCTTGTTTTCTCAGCCCGTCATGTCTGCCTCTCTCCCTCGTGCTCATCTGTGTTCTCTCTCCAGTCTACATCTTTGTACTTCCTGTTTTACTTTGATAGTCTCCGTCAGTGTCCGTCATGTTGTGTTTGCTCTTCCCCTGTCTCGTTATAGTTATCCGTGTCAGCAATACTCCTGTGTGCTCCTGTGTTCCTCTTTAGCTCTCTGTGTATTTATGTCAGAGTCTCCCTCAGTTCTGTGTCGCGTCGTCCCTCATGGCTGTGTCTCCCTGTGTGTCTCGTGTTTTAGTTTAGCATTTCCCAGTGTAGTTTATTCTTTGTATATCTTCCACGCCTACAATAAAGCAGTGTTTTGAGTTCATGTTTTGGTTTCCACGTATGAGTCTGCATCTGGGTCCTCTCCTGCCTGCACACAGCCGCTTCATGACTGTAGGAGAACCTGCACAGGGTTGGTGTGACACAATGCTAGGAAAGGGAGAAATGCAGGCAGACAATAGTTGCACAATGGAGCCATTGCATAGTTGCACATAAAATGGGACACTTGGTCACTTTGCTAAGGAAGCATCTGACTTCAACTGGCTCTTTTTCATTTGGAGGTGTAGAACAGTAGAACTGAACGACTGAGCTCCAATTTCTAATTTCTAATCTGATTCTCTGCTGTCAACGGACACCTTGTGCATAATTTGGAAATGCCTGCAGCAGAACAGGGTGAACGCTCTAGTGCAAAATCAAGTGATTCTGAATCTCTATTGCATGTTTAATCATTAATCATTAATAACATAAGATGAATGTCTGTGCTGTTTTGAATTTCCCCATCTTGACATCTTTTTACCAGCTGCTTTTGAATGATGTACATTTGGATGGATCCTTGTTACTAAAAAAAAAAAAAGTATATATAGTTCAAATGCTTTCAATATCACTTTCAGTGCATCATAAAAATATATTTAAAAGTACTTTATGGCCAGATGGAGCATAAACCAAAGTGTTGAGTGTCGTTTGCAGCAGTGGAGTTTTTGCTATTTCAGTCTGGGGTTTCAGCAGCTCTCCTGCCTTCCTTTCCAGTGCACCGTTTTCTGGTCAGTCGCTGCGTCCAAGGGAATTCTTTAGGGCTTTTCGCTATGTGTTATTCTCTGAGGCTTCTGCCCTCTGTTATGCTTGCTCGGCCCCGGCATATCAGACTTCAGTCTGCATTCCTGAAATACTGTATATGAACCTCCAAGACAAAAAGACCTGCAATATTGTGGGTCGGATTTGGGGATGAGCCAGGAGTCATGCACAGTGACATTTAGCATTTTCTGGATCCATCAGCATGTGTTTTTTTCTGTCAGTTTGAGGAGGAAATAAATTACTCTTCAGTGATTTCTTTAGGAATGCCTTGCTCTAAATGAGATGTGTTTCACAGCAGTGAAATGCAACTAGCTGACATGTAGTCTGTCCACAAGGAAAAATGAATGTAGAATTCCTTCACTAAGCAACTGTTTTCCATCTCTTACTTATTTATACAATAAAAGGCAATCAAGGTTACCTGCCACAACATCTCCCAAAGGTTATCTTAAAAAGCATTTAGTTCTGTTAGTAGATATGACACTGTCGCACAACTCTTTCTGATCACAGCTTTTTAAAAACTTGTCAAAATGGTAAAACAATTACTGACGTGTGGAACGGACACATTTGACTGGAAAATCTGATGCACACTTTTTCCTTTTAAAGCAGCTCTCGTGCTTGGCATTTTTAGCATGGGGGAATTTTTAGACCGTTGTTGCATAATGAACATTATGTCAAGCATTTTCATTGACTGCAGCCCAGCAAACCTTGCTTTCCTCTCACTTTAGGCCACTGTAATTCATTTTTAACCATCTGTGTAAATAACAGCTTAGTCACCTCAACTTCCTCGTCGTTTGGAAAAGATGTTTCTGCTCATGGAAAAGGCTGCACTTCACTCGCAAGTGACCAAACACTAGAGCAGATTCTTGTCAAGCAACTCCTTTTTGGCCATTCCTTCCTCCTGCTCCAACTCTCCACCCCAAATTCATGCGGTCAGGAGTTTGGACAGTGGAACTGGGCGGTCCTGCTGGTCCAGCAATGCTTGGCAGCGGGTAAAGAGGGTGGATTTAATCCCTCCCTCCAAGGCCTGGAGCTCTGAATTCAGAGCTAACCGCTCTAACTGCACCGTATAAATAGAACAAACTTGGTTTTGAGCGAGCCCACATCTTCACTTCACTGTCAAGCAAAAAGGAGAGGCAAGAGGTCAGAGAGCAGCAAGGAGAATGTGTGTACAATAAAACATACTGATTTTATTGAGAAGTGGAATTTCCTTCTAACCTTTGGTCAGCAGTGAAAGAAGAAGGATAGGGAGTGCAGGAATGGAGGGAAAATAAATGGATTTGAAACGAGAGACAGGGTGAAAAGAGCAGCAGAAGAACATCTGCAGCTGGAATGAGAAACTCTGAAAGAACTGCAAGAGTTGGAAATACTGGGCAGGATTTCTACAGTAAATCCACATTCTCCACCTTTTTTTATGTGATGATGGGCAAGAGCCAGCAGCTCTCTGTCCAAGTCCACTTCCCAGCACAAACCAAGTCCAGGTGATGGTCCAGCACATGTGCAGTGTTATGTAAGAACTGTGGAAATGCTTGCCGGCTGATTCTAATGAGTTGAGTGGGAATTTGTCATGAGAGTTCCCGCAGGTCCAAAGAATTCCTGCTGGCAAGGATATTCCAGGATCCAAATTAATCTCCT
This sequence comes from Perissodus microlepis, assembly GCF_051167445.1. Taxonomy (NCBI): domain Eukaryota; kingdom Metazoa; phylum Chordata; class Actinopteri; order Cichliformes; family Cichlidae; genus Perissodus; species Perissodus microlepis. The sequence goes on along the minus strand of NC_140479.1, from coordinate 14,749,295 downwards.
TATGCGGGAGACTTACAATTCACTAACCTGCACTGCTGAACTCAACGACCTTTAAAGTCATGTTTAAAGAAAAACTAAAAATGAAACAGCTGCCATAAACTGCAGTTCCTCCAATGGCCACTTGAGACTGCCTCCAAAATCCTCATAGACCCCATGTTAAACTGTTAAACTGTGGGGTCAAACAAAAATGTTAGCTGTATAAACACAAAGTATGTAAAAGGTGGTGGGTAATCAGTAAATCACGCTCCATCCACCACAGCACAGCAATGTATATGTAGCCTGTGTGTAGTGTGTGCGTTGAGGTAGCACTTACAAATTGGAGTTGTGAGTTTGTTTCTTCATTGCTTTAGTGCTGCTTTGCCAAAGTGTTACCTCTCCCTTAAAGACTCACAAAGAGAGGGATTGGGTTGTGCTTATGGAGGATGCTCATTAGCCAGATGTCAGGGTAATGTTGATTACCTCTCCTTCACAGATGCTTTTTTCTCTCATTCTATGCGACCTGGCATTGGGTAACTTGGAGTCGTGGCATGTAAATAATGTAACAATAATGTAATGTGGGTTCGAATCCTGACCAAGGCATACATTCATATTTTAACAAATATGTCTGCTGAATAGCTAAATCTTCTCCAAAGGTAAGGCAGTCTCCACAAACTCCCATGTTACAATGTCTAACTTTATAACAGAAATATACAGTGGCCCCAGAGACAAAGCAGGTACAAACTCTGAAGCACACATAAACTGTAAAGCACGTACAAACTCCAAAACACGTACAAACGCTAAAAAGCATGTACAAACTCCAAAACACATGCAAACTTCAAAACACAACGGAAGTGCTCCAGGACGCTAGGGGCAGTGTTGAACTCGATTTGCAAAATAAACGGCAAGTTTGTTGCAAACACATAGAGTTGGGTACCGGTGGAAAACACCTGCAAGGATAGAACAACCACACTAATATCTATTCAAATAATTTAAAAAAATGTAAAAACAAAAACCAACAACAAAAAACTACCACAAACCAAATCCGGTCGTTGGTACTTCCTGGCTTGTGTAGCTTGTGTAGGTAACAAAAGCTCAACACTGCCCCTAGCGTCCTGGAGCACTTCCGGTGTGTTTTGGAGTTTGCATGTGTTTTGGAGTTTGTACGTGCTTCGGAATTTGCACGAGTTTTGCAATTTGTGCGTGTTTTGGAGTTTGTACCTGCTTTGTCTCTGTAGAAATAAACCAGTTTACACCCTGCTACTAAAATTGTTTGGGTCTTTGTAGCTAAGGCCATGAATTCATGTTACTGTATTTGTGTTAGGGTTTTGTTTATTTAGCATTTTAAATGCAATTATCTGACAAATAATGTGGCTTGTATTGCAGTTATTTGTGTTAACAAACTACCAGGCATGCTGCGCTCCAGTTTTGGTCAAATAAATTCTGTAGCTGTGTCCAAATTCATGGGCTGCATCCTCCTGAGGACCCGGCCTTCACGGTCTACGTGGGCGTGAATTTGTTTGTATACGGATTATCCATTGTTTAAATCTCCCGGTAGTCGAAAAGGAGGCAGAGCTGTTGAGAAATGCTAGGAGCTAACTGGGCGCTAACCGTGTCCCTCAAATATATTGAATTCGCAATGTTGGCAAAGAGAGGAAGTGACGTAAGATTTGCGCATGCGGGGTACGGATCGGGTTTCCGGTACGGATCGGGTGGTGACATGTTACTTAGCACTAATTAGCAGGTATCTGTGTAGCGTCTCTTGCTAAACAAGCTAGCTAGCTTTAGCTAAAAACATAGCACTTCACCATCTCATCCAAATATGGTCACTTCTGATTTCAAAGCAAAAACAACAACAATAACAATAAACCAAACAAACAAAAAACAAAACAGCGCTAACATTTACAGTAAACACAGTGCTTAATAAACCACTTACCACTTACAGACTACTTTTATCTTTTATTTATAGTCAGAGCTTTAGGGCTGCTGCTGTTGCGTGCCACTCCTCACGCAACAACCTGTGGGCTGTCACTGTTACCCCTGGCAAACCATGTCATGTCATGTCAGAGAGTCCATGGTGATATTGTAGCTGCCAAACACATTCTGCTTTTTTTTTTTTTTTTTTTTTAAAAGCCCAAAACAAAACAAGGCAACAGAATAAATAGTTGGACCACACTGAAAACCATAAAGGGTTTTAAAACGTTTTACCATGCAAATAAAATTATATTTGCTTTGTGTCATTTGACCATTTGGTTACATAATGCTTTAAAATCCACAAGCAGGACTGGGGACAGTTGGTTGCAACAATGGATTTGTGCATTGATTGGCAGCAATGTGTCACCATTAATCAGACCAAAGTAAAGAGATTAGAGAATGTGGAGTGGGATGCTGCTTTACAGCAAGACAAACTCAGTTTCTTCTCTAGTTGTCATCAGGAATCATTATTTTGCCCAAATCAGTGTTCATGTAATGGCACTGCAGTGATATTTTTTTCTTCAAACCCACACATTAAAGCATGCACACAGTGTTCCACCATAAACAGGAGAAGATAATAGCTCTACGGCTCTGCAGCCAAGACAGAGAAACGCAAAGAGGCTTTGATGACAGTCAGGAAATGAAAGGGAATGTATCACACGAGGCAAAAATAGAACAGAGTGCTACCTTATTGATTCTCAGACTCTGTAGTCATCACAGTAAATGAAGCAAGAGAAAGAAGAGAGGGTAATCTAAAAGAAAGGGTGATGGAAAGCACATCCAGATGACTTTGCATCCTTCCACGTTGAAAGCTAATACGAGAGGTTGGTTGGAGAGCTAATTGAGCTGCACTTTTTGCTTCTGTCTTTCACCCTTCATCAGAGATGGAAAAACAGATACTCTGCATGTCTGTGCCTACAGTCTACGTCATATCAGCAGTCAGAATCTATCAGAGCATGCAGTTCAGTCGAAGAGAGCCGGGCCTCTGTTTTAATGAGTGACTCATCTGAGTCATGTCAGGTGAGGAGTAACAGGAAGGTGTGAGAAGGCGTCCTTCAGGTGTAAGCCGCATGCTTTCTCTTTTTTCTCCTTTTTGACCTTTTATTTAACATCCACTTAATCACTAGTGACCCATTTAGGATTAGAGTTTGCTTAGTAGACAATATAATAACAGTAGATAATATAACAACAACAACAACAACAACAATAATAATAATTTAAGAATATTAAGGAGCATTTACTTTAAACTCAGAGTACTGTGTTATGATGCATAGATCTTATAGTTTTTTTTTCTTTTTTATCTCATCATTGTGCTATCAGCACTGGTGGTAGATAACTTTTATGTGGCATTGATGTTTTTAAATCTGACATGTCTCAAAAAATAACAGTTTTTATTTTGAAAAGTAGAAAATAGATGTATTTCTGTTAAAATGTGGGGAGTAAAAGCAAAAAGTTTGCAAAAAGCAAACTCTCAAAGTTCTCAAAAATTCTACTCAAGTACAGTAATGAAGTATTTGTACATGGCGGTGGATAAATGCTATTGTTGAGGCTTTAAAGTGTCCAAAACAGGCAGCCAGCCAGCAAGGAAAGAAAATGCAGACAGTGTCTTTTTATGAACTCATCAGCATCACAGTCTGTCTTTAAGTTCTGTTGGTTTTTTTATTTCATTTGTTTAATTTGTTGTGTTCATATGGTGTGCAAGGCAGTTATCATGATCCCTGGTTTTTGTCCTTGGTTTACATGGTTTTTTTTTAGGTTTGAATTCTTTGTTAATATTTTTATATCTTGGTTTATGTTTGATGTTTGGCAAATTTTCTAATTCTTCTTTTGATGTCTTTAATCTTTTAGTTTAATGTGACTCTTAGTTCTTATAATCTTGAGTCATTTGATTCCTACTTCCTACTTTATGGTTATTTTTTTACTTTATGGTAATGAGTTTCATTTTTGCAATCCTGTGTTTTGTTTGAAGTCTTGATTTAATTTAGAGGTAATCACAGTTTTCTCAGCGTTTCCCGGTCGGTTCGTTTCTCTGGAACTGATCGGGAAGCGCTGGTCTCATCTGTTCCAGACTCTTTGTTTTTGTTGGGTCTGATGTGAGTTTTTTTTGTATTTTACTTTGACATTTAGATTTTGTTTGTATTCTTTGTTAGTTTTAATTGCTGGGTGTGTCTTCCCATCACATGCTGATTTTTCTGACTCCTCACTAAACCTGCAGGGTATAAATTGTCCCCGATTTTCCTCTTTGGATTTGAATATGAAAATCCCTCAGACTTCTGTGTAAGTTAAGTTTTTCTGAAGTTTTTAAGAGCATCTAAAGTGTTTGTGTTTCCCAGATGAGCATCAGTAATAAAAAAAATTCTCTCACTGAACATCCTTCTTTCATTTTTTCCCTCCTGTTATCTGCAAACAAATTTTTACAGAAATGTAATTGTTCTGTAAGCTTTACTATATGATTGTAAAACATGTCACTTATTTGTGCTTTTTACTGTTCTACTATGTTATTTTCTATATATAGACTTTATTGCACATTTGCAATGATAAAAAAGATATTCTCTTCTGTTCCATGTTGCGCTTGCTTATAGTAGAGGCACCTGCTCTGAAAGCCAGGTGTGCTTCATTGACTGTAAGAAGGGAACCACATTCATAACACTGTAACAAGTTATCCCTGATTAAGTCTGAAGTGAGTCTGTAATCCTGCTTTGTAGTACAGACCTCAGGAAAAAAAAAAACACACAGATGTTGTTAAATTTCAACATGTCAGCAAGTAAAATGAAACAGTCAGTTTGGTCTGGACTGACTTTTTCAGAACAGAACAAGCTGCTGGTTTTGATAAAAAGTCAGAACTGACTCATACTTTAAAATGAGCTCTTTGGTAAGATCTCATACCTAAATACTTACTCTGGCAAACAAAAGGTTGCAACTTGGTTGTATATTTGTTGGCCAGTGAATCATAACATGTGGCATTTTAACACATTTCATCCCTGAGTCTGGCAATGTGTGCCACATGTTTATCTTTGAACGCTTTGAATCTTTTGAATCCTGGAGGCAGGTCTCCTTGGAAAACTGACATTAGCATGACCGTGGGGGTAGATGGTCCCAGAAATATTGAGATTTAGATGCTAATGTGTCATTTGGGATGCATGAAGTCATTCTCCTCGTAGCGGCTCCCTTTTATTTTCCATCATCACTCACTCAGCTGAGTAGTGGAGTCATTTTTACCACTTAAACTGAACGTTTCCATCATTTATTCAGCTGGTTTGTTATTGAGGCAGTTTGAAGTAAGTGCCCCTGTTCATTTTTATACCAGGAGGTATAAGTGAAAAGAATGTATCCGTCTTTATGCAAATAGTATTTGACTGGTATTTGGTTTTTGATTTTGTAAGTTTGTGACATCAGCTGCAGGTGGGACAGCTCACACACGAAAGGAACCAAACACAATTTACCAGGAACAAGCAAAAGCCTAGAATCTGAATCTTTTTTTGCCAGGCTTGAGGACACAACACAAGTAACAAACAAGATGTGGAACAGACAAAGACAAGCAAACACTGGAAAGACTAACAAAAAGGATTTTAGCAAAGGTTGTTGAGGGAAAATTCAAGTTAATTGCCTATTAGTCTTAGGCTAATGTTATGTGTGATAACAAACAACTCTTTAATATTAAGTGTTGTTCATATTTTGTTTACATAATTTATTGGTGCACTCTGAACAGGTATCGCAACAGTTATAGTTTAGCATTTTCTTTATGAAGTTGACTGACATTAAGACAACAGCAACAGAAGCAAAAAAAAAAGAAAAAGAAAAATACAACAACAAAAAAGATCCATATTCTGGTAATTCTGCAACAGATGTTAAAATTAAATAAAAGCTTGCAAAACTCAGCCTGCGAAGAGTCCACAGTTTTTAAGCACTGATGACAGTCAGTTTCTAAGACAATAGTCTAGAAACATAAAGATGAAGGATCCCTTTTTATTTATATCCATTTCTGAAGAATTGATGAGATGTTCTCGTTCAATGGTGAACAATCTTTAAAAAAATTGCTGGTCTCAGGTTCGAATCAACAGGTCAATCACTTCCAACAGGCTCAGTTTTGCATTAGTCCTAGGCAGTCCTATGCCTGGTGTCATTGACATCAGGCTACATGCAGTTTGGGATTTTTATTTATTTATTTATTTTTTAACCTCTGCTAACATTTTTATAGAAGTCTGGCCCTGTCTTTTAGATTCCTGCTAAGAAACACACAATTTAAAGCAACGTAACAACCTCCTTTGGGGAGGTGATCTCAATCAGCAAAACTGATTTTAATGAATAAAATCTATGGTTCTTAAAGGTTTTTAAATTAATAATCTGTGTGTGTTTACTTACTAAGTCGACATGTGTTTATTCAGTTAGCGCCATTCCTTCCCAGACACCCTTGAGATCTCGACGTGTTGACTGGACCTGTTGACATCTGCAGCCCTGTCAAACTACAAGCAGCCCGGCTCCCGTCTGACGGACAATCAGAATATCGTCCCGTAACTAAATCTGTTTCTCTTGGCTTTCTGCATCAGACTTCAGAGTTTCTTCTTATTTAAATGGTTTGACTTGTGCTTGAGTTGTCTGCCTGGACACTCGGGATTATGAAGTCCAGCGGTCGTCATGCCTTCCAAATTTATACTTAGGAGTATTTCAGCTCCACTTCAGCAGAGTCTGGATCTGTTCTCCACTCTGTTCTCCAGCTCTGAGCCTTGGACAAGTTTACTGGAAAAATACTTAATTTGTGGTGGCGTCACTTAAGATACTGTTTACTATGACATGGCGGGTTTATTATATTATATTAAATGTTGTACATTTATATTCCAAACAATAGGATTGTTAAGATAAGTCTGACCCACCACTAAACTTAGAAGCCAAACTCTACATGTTGCCAAATCCAGTTCACTAACTTTAGGGAGGTGGGGGATTGGGTTAAAAAGCTAAGGTTAAAGTTACTGACTGAGTATCATTATCTGCCATTAATCTCACTCTTCTATGATACTCTATCCTCAGTGGATTATAGATTTGACCACCTCCTCCCGTTTTGCCAAATTGAGGAGATTAATCAAAGCATTTTTCTTGCTTTTCTCCCACAGCCTGAATCACTCGCTCTCGCTGGATAATGTCAACCCAGCTTTGACAGGCCAAGCCATTGAGCTACTGGGAAGCTCCACTCTGGCTTCCTCGTCCTGAAACACATACAGTATACCCTTGTTTCAGCAATAGCTGACACATTTTGCTCTAGGCATAAAGTGATGATACATAGAGACAAGTGCAAGCTATTTTAAATTTTTTAAGTCACACAGTAAGAGAAAGAATCTGTCTCTTACTGTGTAACAAATGTTTAAGGGGATTTGTTTTTTCAATTAAGGCACAATACCTCCATAGCAACAACTCAAAGCACTCAGTTGTTCCGTAACTCAATGTAAAATAGCATTGAGAGCTTAGGAAACTGGTTATAGTCTAATAGCATGACAGTATTTAAAGAATGCTAAATAATGCGGGTACCAGCTAAGTGTCTGCTTTCAGTTTGACACCTTATTTCCACAATGGTTCTGGCTACAGGCTGATATATTTAGAAAATAAGTTCCTGGGAACTGTTTTTATTCTTTCAGTTATTTAAATTTTATTATCACATAAAGCATGAGAAGAACCATTCCCCACCTGCCCCTGTGTTAATTTTGTGATTAGACTGGCATCAGTGCAGTGCATCGGCATAAAATAGCATGTCTATCCCGATGATTGCTAGGGTATCTCTTACTCCTGTGCCACTGTGAAAACCTGAAAAAAAAAAAAAAATGCAGTACCTCAACTGACCACTTGAGGTTGGCTCCAGAAGTGAGTCAATCCCCATAGACATGTCAAAATGTCCAAATTCATCCTCTTATGTGAGATAGTTACAATTCAGTGATCCGCAGTGCAGGACTAACTAACAAACTAGTAACTTGGGGCTGAAAAATGAAGCCATTAGCATATACTTTTTCTCTGAACTGTTTACAGCTTGGTACTAAAAAAAAGTTGTTTTTTCTCAAAAGAGCCCCACCTCTTTAAGTTTTGATTAGGAATTTAACTTTCACATTATTAGGAGCATTGCTTCTTCTTTGACGTGTGGATGCTGACCAAGAAGTAACCTACAGACCTGAAAAATGGACCAAATGAGGAAGTTTACTAAACTGCATCTCGCAAAAGGTTGATTCTGTTCATCTGGACGTAGTGTTTTCACCAGGAGAAACGTTTTGTTAATCATCCAAGTGACTGAGTCTCAGCTGACTGCAGGTTTTCCCCAACATTATAAACAGTACATTTGCACAATAACTGAAATGCAGTTTTGCACAAAAACTGAATCTCCTTTTAAGTCATTCTGTCGCAAGTTACCTCAGAGACTCTCATGCTAAAATGATCAAATTTACTTTTACCATTTTCAGTCTTGTACAGAAAACCAATGTTTTATCTTTTCATCCTTCATAACAACTGGGCTCTGGAGTTTGGTTTGAGTTATGGGTGAGGTTACTTTGACTGATGGACTTTCTAAAATAGACAGCTCTAGCTGTTTGCTCTTATATGGTGGTTGCCAAGGGGCAGAGTCAGTAAGGAAAACAAGAACAGGTAAACTTTAAAGCTTCCATCTATTATACAACCATGAATTCTAACACTCCATATTGCATGTGGAGGAATTATGTCACATGCTGACACCACAGCAGGACTCGTTCTCACCCTCAAACATATAAATTAGTGCTGATGTCCACATTTGAGCCCAGGTCAAAGTGTATGCCCAGAATTTGCAATTAATGAAGGATTACAGGCTGTGAGGAGATCAAAACACAGCCAGTCATACTGTTTCTTCATATTTCAGAGGATTAAGTGCTTAGCAGCTGCTCCGGCAAGACCTTTGCTTTGTATTTGGGGAACTTTATTAGGCTTTAATTCACAGGAAAACAAGAAATTTGCAGTAAGTTTGAAGAACTTATCTTCTACAATAAATTTTAGGATTTGTGGTTATGTGACATGAATGTTCTCTTCCTGCAGAGAGATATATTGGCTGTTTAGATGTTTATTGAGATCAATGACAGTGTGCAAATAATTATTCACTATTAACGAAATGAGTTGGCTTTACTTTAAAAAAAAAAAAAAGAAGCAAACTTGCTGTCTAAATTTTGAGACAACAAAGTTACAGTTTCAGTGCTCCAGGAATACTACTTTTAATAATGTATGAATGACAACCGTGAACACAAACACTGACTGCGAGTCATTAATCGCTACAGAAGTCTTAGTCATGGTGGACTGTTAAAAGGTAAACCATTGCGCTATTCTTGGCCACACAAACATATTACACAGCCCCAAGAAGCAAAGTCTAAACACAACATAACTGATCGAAACGCTGCGAGAATAAGGATTTCATGTTAAACATTAGCAGGTCCACGACTCCTTGCGCTTGCATACAGAAGTATGCAATGAAGAACTACCTGTTCTTCATTATTCTGCTTAATATACTTTATACAGCCTTAATTTTGTTGTGTTCCATGACATGAACACTGGTTTTAATAATGTAAGGACAACAACCCTGAACATGAACACCAACTCTGAGTGATTCATTGATAGTTGTATCAATTATTAAATAAGGATTTCGAGACAAACAATAAGAGTCCAGTGTCAGCATTGTGGACAGGGGTCCCAGACACCTGAGCATGCTGAAAAAGGTCACTGTACCCTCTCAACTGAACTCTGCTGACATAGTTTTATAAATATGAATAAAATTAATTTGTATGATAGGATTATAAACAGTTAAATGCCAACATCAATAAAAATCAAGCCCATGCTAATTAGAGCATCTGATCCAATCGTAGCAGCATGACTGAGGACAATCCTGGATTTTGGAGCGCATGGCCTAGACATGTCAGACCTTGGAAAGCTGGCTACCTCTTACGACTCTGTTCGGAACTAATAAGAGGCAATCATCAGCTCTGTCAGTTGAAACTCACAAAACAAATTGCCAATGAGTGCACTGTGCATTTATGGTTATTATGTGTACTAGTTCATTATGTTGTTTCAGCTATGTTGCTTGAATTTGTTGTGCAGGCAGCATTTTTTAAAAACCGAAGTATCAAAGTCAGTTGAGCCTAATGCCCTCTCTCTGCCTGCCCCGTTCATCTGCTCTGTCACTGAGCCTGTAACAGTCCCATGAGTCTTTACCCTTCTACCATGGCAGAAGTGTTCTTTGTGATTACTCAATACAGTGTTATTTAGTGTAACAAGTATGCATCACTATACTTCTCAGTATGACAGTATAAAGGACAGAGTGGTACTGCATGGAGTAACCAATGGTGGATTGCAACTAAATACTGTATATTTACTCAAGTACTATTATAATTTACTGGTACTTCAAGTATTTCTTGTGTTAAATTCTACTTTTACTCCACTGAATATCACACTTGATATTCCTTGCTATTTATTGCAATGCATTAGTTACTTCTTACTTTGCAGATTTGAAATGCAAAACCATGGCACAGTGGTACACTATTTGGCTCTGCTGCAACACAGCAAGAAGGTTGTGGTTTTGACTCCAGCTGCAGATCCTTTTTTGTAGTCTTTGCGAGTTCTCTCTGAGAACTCTGGCTTCTCTAAAAAGATGCGTGTTTTCGGTTAATTGGTGATTCTAATGGTTGTTTTTCCTCTCTGTGTTAGCCATTCAGTTGGCTGGGTCTTGCCCTATGACAACCCCTGACCCTGAATTAGGCTAGCAGTTAAGATGAATGATAATCTAATATTCTATTGTAAATCTACTCGGCAGTCTCCAGCTGAAACATTAAAATGATATGCATAATGTCTACTTTTACGTTAAGGGCCTAAAGTATATTATCAGAGGCTTTTGTAGAGGAAAAGACTCCAATACACAACCTTTTCCAGGCTCTTGCACAGCCTGTGTTAGTGTGCTTTATGAAGAGCTTCACAGGAGCATAGAAATGTTGTCCAGTTAGTATATATGGAGTAAAAAAAAGAATTATACGATTGCATTTGTATTATTTTCCTGTAATGAGCAAGCTATGAATTCATGCGGTCGTGTTCACCTCTCACACACGCACACACCCACACGGATAGGCAGGCAGGCAGGCAGACAGGCAGGCAGAGTGCGGTGACTTTAAGACGGGAGGCGTGGTGCTGCTGTTTTGACCGACTTGTCAGTGCCTTCACTCTCCACTATCATTCAGCTGAATGAACCTCCTCGTACAGTCAGCACAGCTCAGCGGCTCTCTGTTTATCCAGCCAGCTGTGATTTCTCTCCCATATTCCCGCTGACAGCCACACGGGATTATTATTTCCGAGCAGCGACTGATTCTCCGCAACGCGTCTGCAAGGTAAGTTTACGTTTCCTCTGCCAGGCAGCCTGGGCTGAGCTGGAGGCTGGGATGGTTCTGCCTTCAGCAGCCGTAGAGGCAATCGGGGCCATCGGTTTGGATATATATTTGAACCCCTGGATGTGGGAAAGTGTCATTTTGATGCTACAGTCTCTGCTGATTAGGACAGATTAGAGTTTAATTTTAAATGTGATCAAAGAACCTTTGCTGTGGCTTTACCTGACTGCCCTTTTTTCCTGCTCAACATGCCAATTAGGATCCAGCACCTGATCTGAAGCCTGCTAGTTCGCCTGCATTAATATTAAAGGGAGAAAATGATTAATGGCTTCAGTTATAACACATCATTGGTGCCATTAGGTGTATATCTGTGCATTTATATGCAGTTTTGCGCATGACAGCCAGCCCCCACCGATTATCTTTGATCTGTTTGACGGTTTTCTCACAGTGATGTGATAATTTTGAAATAATAATGTCCCTCTGTGTTATAATGATGGACTGCAGTGAGTTTTGCACGATGCTCAATGCATTTGACCTCGATATTATCCACCTATGCGTTCACTGGGCCACACGAGCGCTGATGTTAGTTCCTGTCTCCGCCTATAGAGGGCGCTGCGCCACCTCCACTGCTGTGTCATCACCCACACTGCAAAGAAATAGCTTCTCATAAGAAGATCGGTTCAAATCAAGTAATTCAAGAAAAAAAAGGAAAGGCATTTAGACTTGAGCACAATTTTTTTTTTTTTGATTTTTTTCCCCACTTTATTATTATAATTAAATGAAATGGAAAACATTTTCTGCTAGTTGCACCAGATTCAGACTCTCAAACCTATTGGGGGACTCCTGTTGATCCATACTTCTTTGAGTGGATAGGAGTTCCCTTTCTCTTGGACTAAGTCTGGCTACACCAGCTGTTCAAGTTCATTAATTTATTCTCTGTTAAATGTATTTATTTTTAATTTTGTAACATTTCGCCCTGTTTATCACCCTAAACCTATTTATTTCTATATTTCTTTCAACATTTCTTTTCTCATTCAGAGTTAAATACCATTCAAAGTATCATGTGATGGCCTCTTCACTTACTTCTTCATTGATATGATAGTGCAGAGATCGATATGCCTTTTATTTTTGATCCATTTAATGGAATTTGTGAAGTAATGTGTTTAGTCTTGATTGCAGTTTTTTTTTCTATCTTCCATACTGTTTTACATCCAGATGTGTAAAAACTCGACAACCTCTCCGTCTCTAACCGAAATCAGGCCATTCAAATGACAGATATTAATGTTAAGGATCATGTATAAAAGGGAAGCTTTTGTGAATCTTGCATTGCTATTGGAAAAAGAAAACTGCACTTTAATAATCAGAAGATACAGGCATCCCTACTTAATGGCCACACTGCTTGTCAGAGGCATCAGGAGCTGTTTAATCCGTCTGAACATCTGGCAGTGATGCAGCGTCGGCTGCTCTTGGCCAGTGGTTGAGGCTTTACAAGCACAGCACCATGCTAAGCACAAAATGATCCCCTCCTTCTCGTCCTCCTCTGCCTCCTCTTTCTCCTCCTTACCCACATGGCTTAGCGTCATTCCTTCTTCCGGATCAAGATTGTGCTGCATCAAATAAAGCCACAGTGATCCCCAACTTTTTGGCCATGGATCTGTATATATATATATGTGTGTGTGTGTGTGTGTGTGTGTGTGTGTGTGTGTGTGTGTGTGTGTGTGTGTATAAAAAGGCCATTATTGGTGAAAGGATTGGGGTGGATTATGGCATAGAAATTACATTTTAATCATTGGTTAAGTAAGTGGCTTGGAGGATTTGTGCATGTAAAGCTGCTGAAGGATTTTTTTTAAACAATGTGTAATGCACATACGTCACAGGCAGCAATAGGTTGCCCGCTGAACCAACAGACTTGTGTTAAAGGATGTCAGCGATGGATGGATTTATTCAAAAGTCCTGTTGCATATCTCTGAGCAGAGCTGAGCTTTTAATACATTATAAGCTCTTTCACAGGCATGCAAAAATCCACATATAAAGCAGGAATATTTGTCCCGTTTAACCTTAAATCAGACTAAGGAAGCAATTTTCCTGGAGTATTTTTGAGTCCACTGTTTTGACTGTAGTGCGCAATCCTTGTCCAGCTACCTGTGTGTTTTTAGAGGAGGTAAGGAAGAAAAACACATGTGTAATCCAAGAGAAACAGGCCCGGTGGGCTGAGGTGCTTGGCTTCTGGCTGTGCCCCTGCTGACTGAGCAGAAGCTGGACTACTTTTGGATGTGTATGTTTGTTTCTGTGGCCAGAAGCATGAGTAGCAGCCTTGCTTAGCTTTGGGTGGTTGTGTGTGTTTTTACCTGGTATCTGAGTGGCCACAAAGCTGTGGACTGTGCCTGGTCTAAGCTAGGACTGTTTGCCAGCTGGGGAAAGACAGGACCATTGTTCCCGATGAGCAGTTGAGGGAGAAGTGCACTCTCTTCTAACAGAGCCAGATGTTTTGGCTGGCTGTTGCTGCTCGTCCAGACTGTGAGGTGAGACTGTGGCAGTGAGGAGGGGGCAGGAGTGAGCCTGTACTTGGTCATGGGAGAGCATGTCGCTTCTCCTTTCTGCAGCCTGCTGACTGATGATGTGCTTTATCAGATGTTCAGACTTGATCCAAACTTTAAATAAATCACTGTGCAACAAGTGCTGATCATCTCATCATCTAGAAAGCAGCGACACCCCCTTGTGCACCCTTACAGTTCATCAACAAGTGTTCCAAGTCGATATATTTGTCCCTGTCTCCCCTCATAAAACTTTTCATTTTCCTTCTTTATTCGTCCCTCATCAATTACACACTGAGTGGCTGCAGTAGACCTTCTGCCAGTCTCTCTCTTTGTGTGGTGGAGAGGCAGCGTGCTGACTTACTGTATCTGTGCAGAGTTTCTGGCGCAGAGCTAAGGAGTCTGGGAGTAATTAGCTGTGAGGTTATAATCCACTACCAGACACAGTTTTGGGTCTGTTGGATGCCCACCCGCCCCCTTCCTCTCCTTCCAATCCTCAGGCACAAGTGGTTATGAGACCCCTCTTCACTCCTCATCCTCCCATTTCCTACTTTACTAGACCTTCATTTATGAGTACATGTGAAAAAAGTGGAAGTGGTTTGATTCTATGATTTGTTTTTACAGCAGGAGGTAACCAAATTTAATGCCATGAATACAGTACAGCCAAGGGTTTCTTCTTCTTTCTTTTTTTTTAAAGGTTAGAGCTGTACATATGTTCAGAAACACTTTGAAATCCATGCAAGGACACATAAAATGTCCTCTTAGTAGAAAGTTGCACAGTATCTATCCTTTCTGGAATTTCACACCACTTCACTATTGGGTTATGAAGCCATCCATCACTACCTGAGGCTCTGCCTATGGTTCCTCTTGGGTTGTCCATATTGTAATCTAGATTAATGTTGGTGGTGCAATCTAACCACATTCACTGCAGGTGTGTAGATGTCAGAAAAAGACGCCACACTCTGATGTCTTCTTATTTTCAGACTAGTTGATTAGCCTAAATTGAATTTACTGGGACATGCATGCCTTTTTCCATAGTTTTTTTTTTCTGCGAGGGACTTTATGACGGTGACACATGAGTGTGCTGATGATGTGCTGATATTGATGGCAAACTTGCACTTTGGAGTGTTTTCCTTCTTAGCCAAACCCTTTTAGGTGCAAACAGTACACACAGGTTTATACATGTTGTGTGGTCACCTTCACCAACAAAGCGAAACCCATGTTACACCCCAAAACTCTAGTCCTTCACTTGTGCCACAGTTTGAAATAAATCAGCCTGCTGCTTATGTTACTCAACTAGTTTAGAGCTCATCCAAATGACTGTGGCTGTGGTAAATGGTTATGGATAGTTGATGGATCCTGACCACCCTGTGAATCTTTCACTGGACAAGCAACATCTACATCATCTCCAGAGAGATGTAGAGTCTTTGCCACAGTAACTGCATTCATTTTACATTTAAATTATTACCTATATTATTTTACAGATGCTTTTTGGGGGATTTTTGCCTTGTTGATAGTAGAGTAGTGAAGACAGACAGGAAAGTGGGGAGAGAGAGAGAGAGAAAGGGAAGATGCCCAGCAAAGGGCCACTGGTCAGACTCAAACCGATGCTGCTGCATTCTAGTCATGTGGCATATGGTCTTCTGCTCACCCACTGAGCTAAACCTGCTCCACTATTTTGCATTATCTGTTTAAGTAAGCACCTTCTTCAGTGCAATTCTTTACTTTTCTGTCCTAAGTTGTTTTTATATATTTTGCTCATGTAACACTGTTTTTATTTTAATCCCAGTCATTTTTATTTAACAGCTCACTGAGCTCAGCAGAAAACAAATGAGTGCATGAAAGGTGTCAGAATAAACTCAACTGGTGCATCATAACAAGATTCAGTACTTGACCAAGCATGCACATTATTACTCTGAAAGAACTTAAATAAGCATTGAAAAGTATAAGTACATGAATGCATATGGATCTCTTGTACCATTTGAGATTCATTCTGTTTGAGAGACTCTTTAAGAGTACATGTCTCATTGACTTCAGTCAAAAGCCTGATTTCAGCTTTTCTAGTGTAGCTCCTGGCCACAGAGGCCCAGTGTGCAGGACTTGTTGATGAGCGGTTGCAACAGGCTCTGGTCTGCTTCACCCATACAGTAGTGAGGTTGTTCTCTGCTGTTAAAAACCTAAGTTTAAAAGGAACTCCAGCATAGCAGGAATGCTCCCACTGTGCCAGAAACCATTGACATTCGACCAACATTGGTGTAACCCAACTGTAAAGGAGTGCTATGATATGATCTTAATACACGTCAGTAATTTACTTTCTCTTTCTCTTCTGTGGATCCTTCTTTTGTTCTCATTTAATTATTGTGGTTTGTATGTAAACCACTTGTATTTATAAGAGTTTACATACATACAAAAAAACCCAGCTTTGGAGGAGTCTTCACTGTCCAGTGGAATCAAACAGTGCAGGACACGTTTCTGCCTTCTGCTGTGCTTCTTCCTCCTTTTATGTCCTCCCCCTCAAGCTGCCACTAAAGTCTTAATTTCCTGTCATTCTCACTAGCAACAGTCACAAGGTAGAAATGTGGAGTTACACAATCATGTGTTTATTAAATATGGAGGAGACACTTTGCTTTCTTGACCGTTTTTTTTGCACATTGTGCCATTGCAAACTTGTTTTTGTGCACTAGTGCTGCTATAGTGTTTGTAGTGGAAACAGTAGCCTGCTGCCTTGACTACCTGATCAGACTTGCATGTTTCCACCACTGGTGTAAATTGAAGGCAATTTAAGTTTTGGTTTCACCATATGTTGTTGAACCTCTACAGAGGGGAGTTTGTCACCACAATAAAGGTGGTATTTTGGGTGATTACCTATTCCATCATAGCAGGACAAAATTCAAAAGGAACAGGTGTGCAGCGAAGATTGCCTCTTAAATGCTCTGAGGAATTATTTTGCCATGGGTGGGAGTGATTTAGCACTAGGGGTAATAGAGGTTGAGAATATCCCAATATTTCTTAACTTACTGACAGTTCCCTCCCCCAAATACCTCTCTCTCCTTGGTCTCAATCTCTGTCCACTTTACCCTGCCCCCCCCCCCCCCCCACCCCCCACCCCCTTCTGCCATCTAACTCAATGCTGTGGTTGTTTTTGGTCCACTGTCTCCATGTAGTCACAGGCAATTAGATCCCGTCAAAATAGGCTGCAAGAAGGCGGACTGAGACTCGGGCACCCAGACCTTTTGCGCCTGCCACTTACACTTGGCTAATATTACCCTGACCTGCCGAGAAAAGGCCAAATAGGTTTTGTCAGTAGATGGAACAGAAAGAAGGGGAGGGGTATGCACTTGGGACCTGTGCACGTGCTACCTCAGTGAACACAAAGCAGCTCTTTCACTAGGGATCTGGAGCACATATGGAATCATTTATCAAACCTCCAGTGCGTCAGCCCCACCATATTCTCTTGGCTGCAGGTCTCCCCTCACCTCTGCATCTCAGGTTCACTTTGCCTCTGAAATTATGTTGAAAAGTGGCGCCTGGAGATGTTCCTCCTTCGCTCTCCTTGGTAGTCCTTGGTAAACCATAAATACACTTTGATTTGCAGTGGCTTGCCATGTAAAGTCCTAAAAAGGTTGGCAAGCTAGTCTTGGCTTTCAAAGGCCAGAAAGAAAAATGCTTAAAAAATGACACATGTGGAGTTTAATGTGGCGTTTGTGTTGAAATATTGCTGGACATTTTTCAAGATTATTGACTGGTGAACTCCAGTTTTAAGTTAACACTGGAAAGTTGCTGTTGGTGCTGTAGGAGAGTTGAATGAGACATTGTGGCAAGGATCTCAGGAGCAAGCACACCGTATTTGTGGAAAATTCACACAGAAATAATTCCAGAAAGAACAGAACTTTAGTTTTTTATACTGCAGTCTCATGATGACTGTAGACTTCATGTCATCTGCACATCCATGACCCAAATCGCCACATCCCAAAATTGCTCTATTGGATTGCAATCTGATGATTTTCAAGGCCACTTGAGTACAGTGAGCTCATTGTCATGTCAAAGAAACTGGTTTAAGATGATTTGAGATTTGTGACATGGCATGTAACAGTGCTGGATGCAGAAGATGAGTATATTGTAGTCATAAAGGGATGGTTGTAGTTGGCAACAATACTCGCATGGTATATGGTGTTTAAACAATGCTCAACTTGAACTAAAGGGCCCAAGGTGTGCTGAAAATAGATCTCCCACACCACCACAGATCACCACCAACAGCCTGAAGTGTTAATTCCATGCAGGATAGATGGGGTCAACTTAACAATATCTGCGTGCCTGAATGCATGTGATTAGCTGATTAGATATTTGCAGTTGAGCCGATGTATCTAATAAAGTGGCTGCTGAGTCTATATAGATCTCTTTTAAAGTGATGCATTTGTTCATGCCAGTCTTAACTGATAGTGATAATTTTATCTTTGGGCGTTTTTCATTCGGGTTAAGGTTGTATGAACTCAGTTCAAGGTCTGTGCTAACCTTGAGTTAGGTTCACACACAGGGTTTGTTGGCTACTACTTGAATGAATTAGTATCCACTCTAAATTATAAGGACAGTATTTTAACAGTAACCCAATGCCAAAGTGACATCATCTCCAAGGATTGGGCTCTAAACTGCACAGCTGGGTGTAGATAACGGAGCAGCTTGGATGTTTATTTTTTTCCCTTTCTGCATTCCAGCTTCTTATTTATAATGGCTTTGATATCCAGCTCTGGGGGCTACTTCTATAAAAGGAAGTTTGAAGACTTTTACCGACCCACTCGAAAGGAGGCTTGCATGCCACATTTTCGCAAGATGTAACCTTTAGATTTTCATTAGAAAGTAGCCCTGAATCACACAGGAGAAGAATGTCGTGTTTGGCTTTGGACAAAGCCAGAAACCTAAAGTTATCAGCTCCCTGAGTCGGTTTCTGCTTTTGTGTCATCCAAGAGTGTCTTCAAAGTATTTAAAGTTGTGAATGTTTGAAATTCGTGATTGTGATTGCGTCACCTCTTCATATCACAGGTCAAACTTATGGCTTTGTTGAAATTATACTCCGCGGAGTTTGATGATAGGTGACCTTTGACCTGTGACCTCATCCCAGTGCTTTACTTGCCCTTCAGGAAATTGATTTTGTTTACAAAGGCCTAGCCATTATGTGCTTTAGATTGAATTTTCCTGTTGCATTGGGTAGCTGAAGTTATCAATATCCAGGTCTGTAGCTTTGTTTTGACTGAACTGTAATGACAAAGTTCAACCCGTTCCTGTTTAAAATGGGAATATCCTCTGTTTGCAAGCTGAGCAGATTTGATCTCAGTGGCCAAAATGATGCTAAATCTCTTGGTCTAGATTGTCAGTCTTGAGTTTTTATCTTCATGTTGTCTCAAGTTCAGACGGTGCCTAAATTAGCCTAAACTTTTCAACGATAGCAATCCAGATGTCCTCTGTGGCTTGACACCCTGTTTAATGCGTAGCAGATGTTATTTGTAGTGGTGGATTGTGCTGAAAACAGATTACCTTAATGAGGTCATTTACCAATGAACTGTGCAGAGGGGTATCCAAGCCCTCTGGGTTTCTGAAATTTACTGAAGGTTATCTACAGGTTAAACATCCTTGGAATACTGTTGAGACCTCACTTGGATCACTGAATATTCTTTACAAAGCAGTGCATTCTCTTTGAGGGGCCTCTTTACAAGAGATATGGCCTAGCATGTACTTCTATGGGTTGTGTTATTGTAACCATTCGCTCTTTCCCTCCCTCCCTCTGTCTCCTTGGTGGACAGGGGTCCTTCGTGCTGCCCTGTGCGGCTCTGTTTGTGTTTGATTGTGGGAAAATTTCTCAACTGTCCGTGAGATTCCCCCGCTCTCTGGACCGGCTTTTCCCTTGGGGAGGTGAGGGGGGGTCCTCTGTGCTCAGAGATGCTGAGCCCCACTACTCCTCCAGGACCGTTCTTGCCTCAGCAGATCCTAGTGGTAGAAGTGGTGGCAGAATTCCTTTGCCCAGTTTTTAGATTCCCAAACTGGAGTTATTTGCATTATCGTCAGGCTCAGCAGTAGGATTTATCTTATCAGGTTGGTGGATCCTTCAAGCTCTTCAGCACAGTGATTAAGAAGCCTGGTAAAAGAACTCACAGCCAATAAATCACTTCAGATGGAGGCCTGAGATTGCGATGTGGGTCTTGATGTGACACAGAGTTTTGAGAATGGGCCAGACTGTGGCGGGTTTACTTTGGCTACCCATGCAAAATATGTTCTGGCTCCAGGGTTGGATATTGAACCTGAAATATGTAAAGTTTATAGCTTGGAGGTTGCTGGGTTTTATTTTATTTGATTTTATTTTTAAAGAGACTTTTCCTGGTTTGTGTACTGAATGTGTCATTTGGCTGGAGAAATTACCTCATTAAACAGAGTTTGTGGCTTTTTATATTTAGATTTTGAATTTCAGTTTTCATTTAATGCATTCAATTGTTGTTGGCAGTGATTTGTTTCCACTTTTGCATATGGATAGTGATGCAGTTTTATTTTCACATTTGCTTTACGGGAAATCCCTGAAACACAGGTTTTGTGTATTTAGTGTCATGGTGACATACTTGGTGTGTGTGTGTGTGTGTGTGTGTGTGTGTGTGTGTGTGTGTGTGTGTGTGTGTGTGTGTGTGTGTGTGTGTGTGTGTGTGTGTGTGTGTGTGTGTGTGTGTGGCACTTTATATTGACCAACAACAACAAGATATGACAGGCTGTCAGATAGCCAAGCCTCCTACCCTAATCCTCAATTCAATTTAGTCTACTGTAATTCACTTTGCTAGTGTGACAAATGAGCTTTATTGAAGTGATCTAAGGCTGGAGCATCTTAACAAGATTTAAGAAGTAGCTGAATCACATTTACCCCTCTTGTTTTCCCCCTCTGATCCATCTGAATAATTCTTATCCTATCACCACCTGCAGCGCTTGGAACCCATAAGCCTATAAATAGTCTGACCTGAGGAAAAAATATGGTTCAGACATACAGTATCAGACCAAACCTCCCCTGTGATGTCACTTTGTTTAAAACTAAAGGCCATTACTAAACAGTAAAACGTTTTATAAGCTCAACGCCATCATAAATCTCGGGGAGAGTCTTGGATTACTAAATTTGGCTTCTGTATTTTCCCATGCATTTCTTTCTAATCATGTAATGACTTTATGGTGCACTTCAAAGCTCCTAAGCAGAATAGAAAGCTGTGACAGGCACTTTTACTGTGCTCTACAGCCTCTCTCCCAGGCCCTAATGCATCATCCAAGCTAACTGCCATCTTATTGTGTTTGAGCTCTGAGATAGATGAGCAGATGCAGTCGAGGATCCAAGAACGGTTCTGTCCCTTTGCTACTGAGTAACTAAACAGACAAACAGAATCCGAACAGTGGACCTGAGCCATAGATCCTTCATCCCTGGCGAGTTCTTTTCAAAAACTCTTTTTCGCCAAGTGACAAACCGCGTGGTTGGCAACAACTAAAGCATTCAGAGGAGGAATGAATGGGGTTCTGTCTCTGGAGAGGCCTGTTGAAATGGGGTCTTTTGCTTTTATCCCTCCGGAGAGCAGATTGATCTCGCGCAGGTTTGCGCTGGCACTGCACTTCAAATGGACTGTTGAAAGGCACGAAGGCAGGACGTTTATTTGTGCTGCGTTATAAACTGTGTCCTTTTTCCAGATTTTAAGATTTTGTGGGTGTTCTCCATCGTCTGAAAACACTACCAGGCCATCGCTCGCTCCCCGCACTTGTGTTATTCTTAAATTCACCTGTAACTCTAACCCAGACTTTCCCTCTCAACCTGCTCTGTGGTGTTTTCCATGTGTGCTTGCCATAAGTGACAACAGCATCCTCTTCTCATCTACTCTGCTTCGTCCATACTGATGAAAAACACAGGTACTCGTGTAGACTCGTCCTGTTTTATAGTTGTGCAGATGGAGAGGAAGCCTCTTAAAACAGATGTCATCCTCCTCTGATATACGCTCCATCACTCCCCCTGTGGTAAAGATCACATGTGGACATCAGGTGACCCTCTTTGTGCCGTTCACTCGGTGAGTAAGATACTCCCTTCTTCTTCATGCACCTCCTCGTCTTCCTTCTTTGCAGAGAGTGTGCTGGTTTTCTTCTCCTTCTACTTATGTAAACTAGGAGATTGTCTGCCATCAGCATTCAGGAAGTGTGGGGCTAAACAAACGACAGAAGCCAGTAGGAAAATCTCAGATGACCCAAGAATGTCTTAGCAAATCTGAAGAGGAGGTTATTTTTGGTTAGTGACTGATTCAGCCACAACATTTAAACCACTGTCAGGGGAAGTGAATAATATCAGTCATCCCATTATGATGAAATGTTCTGCTGGGAAACCTACAGTCCCAGCACTCATGTGGTTACTACTTTGCCATGTACTAACCACCTGAATGTTGTGACAGACCAGGCCAACTTGTTTGTGCACTTGTGAGATTGCATGGGTTGGAAAAATGACACTGTGATGTCCTGACATTAAACAATTAGTCATTATAACTATGTTTGAAGTTCTTTAGTCGTGTGGTTTTGTAGCTCTGTGTGGTGTTTTTGCTTTCCACACATCTGCTCCTACTGGTGGCCATTAGGGTTGAGAGACTTTTAGTATTATTTTAGTATTATTTTATGGTGAGATCTGACCTCATACTGACCAGGTGATGCTGCAAGTTTGAGCTGAATGCCTTCCTGTAGCCAGGTATGCTTTGCATTCTGGGATGCAGCAGAGTACCATAGACTAGCCCATGCAGTTTTGGCTGATGTATTGCCCAGATAAATGCAAATGTTAGGGATATATCAATTAGGTCCTGTATTTGCTTTTGTCGTTCCAATCACAGACTACACAAAACAGTTTTTTGTACCAGACAGTAAACACGTACACTTTATAATGGGAGTCATGGAGCGCCACTCGGTTTTGGAGCCAGCTTCAAGTGGCCGTTAGAGGAACTGCACTGTATCATGACATTTTAATTCAGCCCTAGATATTTCAACAGCCTTCTGCCTTTATATTAGCAAGCGCTGATTTTTAAATGTTTGTAAAATTTGAATGTTGTCCAACCACTGTGTCTGTAATGGTGCGCCTTTTTAAAAGCAGTTTTGAAAACAAAAGAATTTATGTGAGAGAGACGCAGACCCAGGATGCTAAAAGCTCTCGCAAATGTACGCGTGTGTGTGCACACATGTGCTGAAGGGTCCAGGCTGTCAGCAGTGGAGTGATGGAGAGATAACCCATAAGCCAGTGCTCTGTGTGCCAAGCCATCTGACTCAGTGCAGGAGTTGGCCTGCATTAAAGCTACTGGAGGCTGATATATTTTCTCTCTGTCGCTCTCTCTTCCTGCAGAAGCTTAGATGGGCTGCCCATTTTCAAAGTCTTACAGCCTGTATTATTTCTTCAGGCAGTGATCCATCTAGCAAATGGCTTCTTAAAGTCCAGTCAGCTTCATCCTCTTCTTTACCTCCTCACTGGTCACATGGTCCAGGAGCCACAGGGATTAACTGTGCCCTGTAAAGAGGAGACTCATATTGTGATTATCAGAAGGAGAGAGGGAGCTGAAAAAGGGGAATAGGGATGCTACTGGACTGTAACCATGCCCTTGACTCTATCTTTTGGGGCTGATACTAGTAGCAGGGGGTGGATTAAAGGTATTACTCTGACAACCTGGACCATTGGAACAGACATAAATGCTACCATATCAACCCATGCACACATCACTGCCTTCATAACCCCAAGCACCCACCCTGCTGTGCTGACAGACAAAATCCCCAAAGTGCACAACTAACTGCGAGTGACCATGACTATTTCAGCAGTACGGAGATTATCTTTAAAGAATAAAGATGCAACATTTGTAATTTGATTTTTAGTGGCTGTGGGAGGAAGGATATCTTAGACAAAACTTGCACTGAGTTTGTTGAAGTATTTCCAGGATAATGATTCACATTCAATTAGTGAGAATTAAATGGGATTTTCCAGTTGACCTGAGGGAGGTGGGTGGGTTTTGAACCTCCTAATTGAAAAAAGTAGGTGATGTTCCTGTAATTGTGAATAATCTGTAGTGCAGGAAAAGTGTGCTGTCTCAACTTCACGTTCAAAGATGAAACCATCGGAATAATAAATATATTTTATGTTGATACTTTTGTTATTTTTCACCTAATTTTCTCCCTCGCTCACTTTTTCCAGTCTTTGGATGCCTGCCTCTCTTGTGCTCTGCCCTTATTTGCTGCCAGGTTTCCTTGACAACAAGCTGCAATACATAAACTGGGCTGCGTTCAGGGAACGTAGCACTGCTAAACAGAAAGTCGTTCTCGTTATCTCTCATCCCTTGCATGGTGTTCCCATGGTCCTCGGCTAGGAGCAGGAATCTCACAAGCAAATGGATTGTTTTTCAGTGTTCATCATTTTAAATCAGCGATAAACAAAATCTTCATTCACTAATTTTTTTCTTTCAGTAGGATGATGCACTTGAACATAGTTTCAGTACAGAGCATTAAACTGACGGGCTGCATACAGAGTTTAATTTTATTGCTAATTTTCAATCCTTATCCCCAGTTGGGCATTATATCCACATTTTATGGTCTTCAAACTCATAAAAAAGAACACACTCTGGATAGAAAACGTCTATAAATGCAAAACAACAAAATTACAATGAATAATGTCTGAACAACAATTTCTGCAAATGCTGAGGAGAGGATGTAAGGTAAAAAATAAGGGAGGGAAAAACAGTAGTGTATTACATATTAATTTTTAATTTAAACAAAAAGAACTAATACATCACTAACGTTACTTAATTACTCACTAGAGTAACTTGCTACATTACATTTGCACAACATAATATAACACTATAAAACTTAGGATACAGTCTCACACATGAAGACATGCTCAAGATTTCTTTCTTCACATTTCACACCTGATGGCTCATCACTTCCTTTGTTACCTGTTGAAGGCCCTGGCTCTTAGCTGGGGTGAGCATACGCTCAGCTTTAACATCAATCTGGGTTCTTCAGTAGCTTTGTGTTTGCATGATGTCTTTGCACATGAGTTCTGGCTGGGCACGGTTTGCACTTTGTCGTCACTTTCTTTCCTGCAATAAAAATGACAGCAATATTTATATCTCCACTCTGCAAGAGTTGTGCAGCAGACTGCTCGAATACTCTCCTCCTTCCTGCACACGAACTGAATCAGGTGATTGTAGTGCAAGCTTGCAGGAAAAAAGGTGTGTTTGAATTTTTCTTTCTATTCACCCATATTGATGCAAGTAACAGCATAATTGCTTACTGTAATATGATTACTAAACTTTATACAGCAATGTGTTAAACTGCAAACTCTTTTGCAACTTGCAAAAGAAAGCTTTAGTGTAAAGTAGAGCTTGAAAGTTTTGGACACTTAGAAATGCCCCTGTCAGATTTCTGGTAATTTATAAGAGCAAGAGTTCTTTTATGTTTCAGTAGAATTTTGTTTGTTCCAATATAATTTTCCTACTGATAAATTCATATTAGTAAACACAACATGCTACTGAAAAATATGATTTATACTTGCTGAAAATGCTAATGGAACTGCATTAAAAGCATAAAGTGACCCAAACGGCTGAGCGGTAGTGTTCATGAATGAACACACACACACATACACCCACCCTACCTGACGTGACCTTGCTCTCCTGACATTCTTTCCAAGATCTGGGGAAGAGGAAAGGTATCTGCTGATTGGAGGTTTGGCCCATGAAACAGAATGGATGGAAGAAGCCCTGCTGTGATTCATTTGCACACACAAACTGTCTTAGAGCGCCACTGACAAAGTATTAAAACAGGCGGTGAACATAAATCTGTCTGAATTCGTTTAGCTACTGGTCAGTGCTGTGCAGTACATTTCCCAGACTTGGCTTCTCTTCCTTTTAATCTTCATTAGAAGCAAACCTTCAGACATGATGGTGCATCGGTTATTTTTACTGTAGTGCATTTCTAGCCGTGGTGTTCGACATTGCAAACACCTCTCTGGCTCGGGTTCCCTTTTTCACAATTGTCAAAACTTTTTAAGATCCCCCGCAGAAAAGGCCTTCAAACAGGAAGCTGTTGACAGGTGAGGTCCTTTAAATCACCCCCCCCCCTTTTTTTTTTTTTTCATTGATCTACTGCATCCTTCCTTTCATTACATTCACAACAATCAATGCTCATAATTATTGAAATGCCTCCTTTGGACTGTGTTTTAAAAGGTTACCGAGTTCTCTTATATCACACCCTGCATCGCAACTTGGGGTCTCAGTGCTCCACAGTGACCACCGTAATAATGCCAGTTCTCACTGCACGTCCTGCTGCCGTGGAAAGAAAAAGAAAACTCAGACTCATTGTTCTGTGAAGGAAACTCAGATGCAAGGAGAGGAAAGGCTGCAGGGGAAGAAGTACTGACCCACATTTTTGCTACAGCGTGCAATGGGATTCGAGGCCCAACCTGACCATTTAACTTTAATAGCATGTAATCGGAACAATGTGTGTTGATTGTATGCCGCCGGAGCAGATTAACCCAGATTTGTAGTGCAGGGGTCAAGGGTTTAGTTTTTTTTTTTTTTCTTTTCCCCAGTAGGTTTTCATCCCATGGGTGCCTGTGAGTCAGACACCTGTATATTGTGTGAGAGCTTCTCTTTACTTATAACTTGAACCCATATATCTGCAGTGATATACACTAAGGCATGAGTGAAGAAACATCTGCTTTGAATTTAAATAAATACAGTGACTTGGTGATGTTTTTATAGTTTTTCAGTGTTGGTGGATGCTACATACAGGGAGTGCAGAATTATTAGGCAAGTTGTATTTTTGAGGAATAATGTTATTATTGAACAACAACCATGTTCTCAATGAACCCAAAAAACTCATTAATATCAAAGCTGAATGTTTTTGGAAGTAGTTTTTAGTTTGTTTTTAGTTTTAGCTATTTTAGGGGGATATCTGTGTGTGCAGGTGACTATTACTGTGCATAATTATTAGGCAACTTAACAAAAAACAAATATATACCCATTTCAATTATTTATTTTTACCAGTGAAACCAATATAACATCTCCACATTCACAAATATACATTTCTGACATTCAAAAACAAAACAAAAACAAATCAGCGACCAATATAGCCACCTTTCTTTGCAAGGACACTCAAAAGCCTGCCATCCATGGATTCTGTCAGTGTTTTGATCTGTTCACCATCAACATTGCGTGCAGCAGCAACCACAGCGTCCCAGACACTGTTCAGAGAGGTGTACTGTTTTCCCTCCTTGTAAATCTCACATTTGATGATGGACCACAGGTTCTCAATGGGGTTCAGATCAGGTGAACAAGGAGGCCATGTCATTAGTTTTTCTTCTTTTATACCCTTTCTTGCCAGCCACGCTGTGGAGTACTTGGACGCGTGTGATGGAGCATTGTCCTGCATGGAAATCATGTTTTTCTTGAAGGATGCAGACTTCTTCCTGTACCACTGCTTGAAGAAGGTGTCTTCCAGAAACTGGCAGTAGGACTGGGAGTTGAGCTTGACTCCATCCTCAACCCGAAAAGGCCCCACAAGCTCATCTTTGATGATACCAGCCCAAACCAGTACTCCACCTCCACCTTGCTGGCGTCTGAGTCGGACTGGAGCTCTCTGCCCTTTACCAATCCAGCCACGGGCCCATCCATCTGGCCCATCAAGACTCACTCTCATTTCATCAGTCCATAAAACCTTAGAAAAATCAGTCTTGAGATATTTCTTGGCCCAGTCTTGACGTTTCAGCTTGTGTGTCTTGTTCAGTGGTGGTCGTCTTTCAGCCTTTCTTACCTTGGCCATGTCTCTGAGTATTGCACACCTTGTGCTTTTGGGCACTCCAGTGACGTTGCAGCTCTGAAATATGGCCAAACTGGTGGCAAGTGGCATCTTGGCAGCTGCACGCTTGACTTTTCTCAGTTCATGGGCAGTTATTTTGCGCCTTGGTTTTTCCACACGCTTCTTGCGACCCTGTTGACTATTTTGAATGAAACGCTTGATTGTTCGATGATCACGCTTCAGAAGCTTTGCAATTTTGAGACTGCTGCATCCCTCTGCAAGATATCTCACTATTTTTGACTTTTCTGAGCCTGTCAAGTCCTTCTTTTGACCCATTTTGCCAAAGGAAAGGACGTTGCCTAATAATTATGCACACCTGATATAGGGTGTTGATGTCATTAGACCACACCCCTTCTCATTACAGAGATGCACATCACCTAATAGGCTTAATTGGTAGTAGGCTTTCGAGCCTATACAGCTTGGAGTAAGACAACATGCATGAAGAGGATGATGTGGACAAAATACTCATTTGCCTAATAATTCTGCACTCCCTGTATGACTAAAGGATGGGCCTGATGCTCAGGGAGCTTACATCTGCTGAACACTTCTGATTGTGTTAAACATTTCTGTAACTGAATGTATTTTACGTAACAGTGAAGGAAAAATACCCAAAAGAACGTATCAAAACTGGAATAGTGCTTGCAGCATTGGTGGTGTATTGGAGAATCTGCCATCAATATCTGGGAGTGCATGTGTGTCCACTGCAAGGTCAGAGGTGCAGAGAGACCTTGGACTGCATGATTTCCTTTTGGTATCTCAGCATTAAGACCTGTCGTAGGTGACACCCCAGCACCAGTTGGTAAGTAGCTGTTGGGTGATGTTGGCAGTTGCTAGGAGAAACTGGACACAAATAAGTATCTGGTACTGCTCAGCAAACCTTGTAATTGGGTGACCTCAGAAATCTAAAAATCATTGTTTGCATGGAAGATGATGACTTGTGTGCAAGCACTCATTATGTACTAAAGTAAAAGTTGTGCCCTTTGAAACATGTTGGTTGCACCAGTAAGGCCACTTGGAAAGTTATCAGACTTTTTTGAAGTTATTAACATTTTGAAACAAATTATAAATTGTGAAAAGCTTGAAACAATTTGAACACTTGCCAAATGCAGTGCAGAGAATTTGGACATTCAAGTTGTCCTTGATACAGCATATGGCTTCAAAGAGCTGGTAAGATAGTGTAACTTTGAGTTAGTGTAAACATTGAAACATGAACGCTCTATCCCAACCAACTTTAACATGAAAATAGTAATTCCAACATGGATTAAAAGGGTTTGCGAGGTGATTCATCAAGCATGTATTTAGAATCATCCTGATCCCTTTATCTGGGATTTACACCAAATAAAAGTCCCTGGTGACGATTTGTTGTTGAACATACAGGTGAAACAATATAGTTTACAAAAAAATTAAACGCTAAAGCCATCATATATTTGTTCTGTCGAACATGGAGCCTGTTAGAATAGAAGAACTGCCTCTATTGAAATGTATGAAAGGACTGCATATTCTTCAGAGTGAACGTGGCCTCATTTTTTTTTTTTTTTTTCAAGAAAAAGGAATGAATTTAATCACTGGAAAGTCCTAATCAGCATCTATGTGTAGAGTGGGCAGATTACAGCTGATGAGCATTGTAGAGAAAGACTTGTTTGTTAGCTTGATTTCATAAGCATGGCGGGTGTTTGGGTGTGTGTTTGTGTACACTTTTAGCTGCAGAACATAAAGCACGCAGCGCTCGATGGTAAGCATGTGTTACTGAGTGACCAGATGGATTTCATGGGCACATGGGGCTGTGCGTGTGTCTTCTGCTACAGGAGCTACCCCGGGCTCAGCTGGCTTTAATCAACACAATCATTTAGCCCTCGTGCAGGCAGTCGGTGCATACTGGAGCCCCTCAGCAACACTCCCTTTCACCACTGCTCTCTCAACATCCCTCTGCACCACATGGTGTGATAGCATATATATTTACATTGTCTCTCTTGTGCACACAGCAGTAACAAGATACACATGCGCGATTCTACACTCATTCTCACTCTGTTCATTCACTCAATCCAAACACCTACACGGCTTGTAGACTATACTCAGCTCCAGGGATAATCAGAGGTTATTATAACTTTAACAAATCCCTTATAATTTCTGCATGTTATAACCATTTAGGAAAAATGCTGAATTATTATGAAATTATTATAAAGTTAGAGTAAAAGTGAGTGCATCCTGTAAGACAAGTAAAGCCATAATATTATTGCTATTATACTCCTAAAGCTTGCACACATACCACATTATGTGACCGCACAGTATTAAGATGTATCCATAATTTAGTTATTATGCTGCTACGCCTTATTAACTCCTGACCATAAGTTATTGATCCTGTAATTTTTTCCACCCACCAGATGATAGCCATGACGCACCAAGATCAAATGTCGGTGTCTCAGGATAACTAATAATAATTAATATTGATGTGTAATAAACAATTTTGGATTGCTGTTTCCTATTTAATGGGCTATTTGGGATATTTGTGGTTGAACACTGATTTGGATGTTGGATACTGGCTGGAGTTTTGAAGCTTCAGTATGTTGCTCAATCAGGCTTAATAGTAGACTCAGTGATTCATTACTGCAGAAACAAATGACTAATTCAACTGTTTATAGGTTTCAGCTTGTACCAGATTGAATTTGAATGTTTTAGGCTGCTTTAGGCTGTTTTAGGCTGCATTTGAATGTTTTAGGCTGTAGTGAGAGGGTATGGAGGGTGAGAAGTTTATTCTGCAGCCACAATATGTCTTTGTCCGCTGTGACATAGATGGGAAATAGAATGGAGTGAGAAATTAAGATTGGGTTCCTATCATTTTAGCCTGGGTGTAATCTCCTCTCACTTGTTTGTATACGTCTCATAGCTTCCTGCGGACAGGGCTGAGTGTTGCTTATCAGCCGAAGCACCAGGACAGTCCCGACCCAGCCCTGAATGTATGCATCTTAAGGACCCTTTGCCTCGGTATCTAAACCGCTAAAGGATGTAACCCACTGGACAACAGTGTAATCCATGTGACCGTACGCTGCAGGATAACTTTTACGGCGCCCCCTCTCAGCTGGGGGACAGGATGTTGCAAAGGAAGAGCTGCTTGATTTAGGTGGGGAAGTAAATCAGTGTTACAACATGTCTGACCCTTCCCACCATATAAGAGGCAGCTGGACAGGGAGAGTCACTGTGTGGTTGGATGGAGCATGAGGCACGTGTGGTTCACTGACGCTATATAGTTCTCCACATAGACCTGTTGGATGCTTGTGGAGAAAAATCCTTAAAATCTGGTCCGTGCTTGCTACCTTTTATCCTCATCTGCCCATGAATGTGTTGACAGGTGTTCTACTGCCTCTTAAATTTGCTGTTGCTTCTTGTTTTCTGAAACACTAAGACGTGATAACCACTGTTATTTGTGTTGGAATGAACAGTGGCTCAGAACAGACTGTTCTAACTTACTGTAGTGATAAACAGGAAGTGTTTGTTATTACTCTCTTATCCCGGGAGAGCTCGGAAGATGGTTTCACTGTGGTATAGTGCAACACCCAGCTGGGGCGTCATTCCAAGCATTACATTAAGCAAGACTGAGAGAAAAAGTTTTAAAAATGTCATTTATTCTCAGCTGCGGATCTCGGCGTAAACTGTAGCTTTGTTGGAGCCGTCATGGCGAGCCCAGACCAAAGGCTTTGAGAGTAAAATTGGTGGGCTATTTTTAGGCAACCCACTTCCTCTGGTTTGTGATTAAAATCTTTAGAGAGAGGATGCTTGCTTGGTCACTTTGGCTTCAAAGTTTTGGTCAGTTGTTGCTTTTGCTGTCACAGCATGATGCAAGTACATAATTACAGCGGTATTTGATTTATGTGTGCACCAATCATTGCAGCTCCTTGGGCACAACCTATCATTAGCTAATTAAAACATGGGAGCATGCTTTCTGTTTGTTTGAAGCGCTAACGTGATCACTGCACTGTCCAATGCAACGTGACCTTGGCTGATCAGACAGCACTGTCTGTGTCCAGTGCTGCCAGTGGGTTCAAAGAGCTTCCCAGCCTTAACTAGAGGTGAAGGGTCAAGGAAAAAGGGTATGAGGCCTTGGATGCAGACGTGCACCTGTTCACAGGGGGCCTCTGTTCACAGGGGGCCTCTGTTAGCGGAACAGATGACTCCCAGATGTTTTTATCTAGACACTATGACAGTCGTGACCATGTATTTCTGTGGGGTCAACCCCTTAAACTGCACTGTTTAGAATTGGACTTATGGTTTCATTCACATAACTCTGACATTCACCGCCATACATGGGCCTGTGTTTGAAGGGTGTAAAAGCCTTGATTTATGTTGCTTTGAATGGATACTAAGAAGTGACATTAAGGCACCTGGAACAGCTCAGGTGAAGGTATTAGTTTTGGGTTCAGTGAGTGGTCAGATTTGTGCTTTTTTTATTTTTATTTTTTATGAATGGCAGGATAAGGAATTTTGATAAACTGTCATGTCATACAGCCACAGGAGGAGAGCCCCATGTTGCCAATATAACAGCAAGAGGAATATATAAAATTAGATTTTAAATGGAAGCATCTGGAAAAAGAGCAAAGGCCTTTCTTGTCTTCTTTTGTCATTATTTTTTACTGACAGCCTCTATTCTCACTTTTACAGTTCACACACCTGGACTCATTTTGGCAAAAAAGAGCTGTGAGAAGTGAAGCCGCCTTAAAAGCATGACCTTTTATACATCTTTGTATTTACCAACTCATATTTCTAAAATTGAAGAGATTTGCTTGTACTGCTATAGACTCTTATAAGCTGATGTTTGGCACCAAATGCTTTAAAAAAGATTTTAAAAGAAGCAGAAGAAGATAGCAAAAAAAAAAAAAAAACCCGTAATACTATAAGCAAGTTGCTTAGATGGACTGTACATCTTTCCAGGTAAGAGAGGGGGTAGAAGTCTTTTCTGATTTCTGCTAACATATACTTGAAATATAGTCACATAAAAGCACATTAGGGTTAGCAGATGTGTTTTTTAAACTAAATCTTTCCGTAGTGAACTGTATTTCACTCATACAGTGTGTGTTACTCAGAGACTTCCAATGTTAACTTGGAAACTTTGCAAGCTTGTTATATAAAGATGTCATAAGATGTGCGACTTATTGCAATATCTGATACATGCCTTCAGCAGTCTTCAGGCTATTGATTGTAGCGTGAAACCAATCATTTGCTTTTTGGGGGGGCAAAGTGTTGCTTGCACACTGACGTCAGTGTGAGAGTGGCTATCGCCAGAAATTCACAAATGGTTTGCAAATAGATGTCTCCCATGTTGTTTACCCAAACTTCAATATCTAAAGTCTTGGTCACACCTAGAACCTAGTTTTCAACACCAGATGGTAAGGGGGGGAAAGTGCATTTGCAGAGAGGTTGGTAAGTGGTTGCTGGAAGTTGCAAAAATTATAGACTGCCAGGGGGTAACTGGCTGGTCTCAATCTGTGAGACTGAGGCTTAACATCCTGCCCATCTTAGGAATTGGATAAAGTAGAAATAGCAAGGCTAATGATCTCACTACTCAAAAAGTACATCCATCTGGTAATCAGCATGTCCATGGCTCCAGGAATTCTACTTCTCCTCTGGTCCAGTTAGCAGTGTCCTTTCTATCCCTGGTTAGTTTGATTTAAATTTGAGACAACACAAATAGAATTATACAAAACAAACAAAATAATAATTAAAAATGAAAAAAGGAAAAGGAAAAAAACATTAAAGGCAAAAAGTGAATTAACCTACCGGCTTAAATTCTCATATTTCCAGAGTAAACAGCTGAAATTGTTAACCAGTCAAGAAGAAGAAACGCGCCATTGGCGCATTTCATTATGGTTACACTATGACATAATTTATAAGTTATTCAAAGTCCAATAGTGACGGCCTTCATGCCCAGAGATCAAGGTATTACATCATTGGTTAACATGATGAAGCTGTCATGAGTCAGTCAGTGGAAAGCTAGACCATTGTCTAAACATGACAGCACGTAGCTGGCACATATCCAAGCAGACACTAGAGCCACTGTGGAAGCAGGCAGTTGGTTGACCTTTGACCCTGCCCAGTCTGCCTTTTAAACAAAAGAGCCATTCAGATACAGACTGCTTTTGCAGAACACAGAGGGGGGGGGGAGCACTTGGTACAAATGAGAGGTAATTGTGTTGAAAAGCGTGTTTACTCTCATTTGAAGTTGGTAAAAGCAGGTGGATTGTCAAACATTTGTGATGGAAAGCCACAAAGAGTCGAGCTAGAAGAAGAAAGCATGAATTCATGCAACAGGGATATAAATAATAAGAGCAGGAAAAAATGTCACCATAAAAACAAAGTGACTTAAATTAGATTTATGGTTGACTGCTTTGCTGTGATTAGGTTGCTTTTGTGCAGAGGCTTTTGAAAGATGGATAGTATACCGTTCCCGTATCATGATTTATAGCTAACATACAATTACACCATGTATAAAAATGTGCACTCATATTTATGCTGTCAAGAGTTCAGGGTTTTGAACAGCAGAAGTATTTTCTCTGGGGCAATTTATTTCTGCGTGGGTGTGAAAGAAAGTGCAAAGTGCTGTCACAAGGAATTCCTCGCCTAAACAAAATACAGTTAAATGAGAGCTGCCTGGTCAAAAGAAGCCCTAAATAATACATTAAGGAACAACACATCGTAAAGCATGACCGTTTGCCATGTTAGCTCTGGCAGCTGCTGGCTTGGAGCGCTGCACCAGCCACTTCTCTTCAGTGACAACCCTGGAAAGAGTCCTCCTGATGCCAATATCTGTAATTTCAAATGCCTCTTTACAGGCTTTTCTCTGGCTGTTATCAGGTTTGACTGCTGCTGCGCGTTAGAGGGGTCTGCAGGAGAAAGTGTGGTTTATGAGCCTGGAGGAGACCACCTTGGGTGACCCACTTCGTCTCGTCCAATATTCCATTCACCTTTCGTCCAGCGTAACACCAAGTGCCAAGTTCCCTTTTTTCTCTGGCTAAATTTAGCACTTGTTAGCCAGGCTGTGACTGTTTCTGTGATATGATGGTGAATTCTTTCTTAAAATATTACTTCATGAATGCTCCATATAGTGGGCACAGAAGGGTTTAGACCAATGTCTTATGATTTTAATTGTTAGACAGACTTTTGACAAATGATTTCAACTACTCTGTTCCTTTTTTGAATCAACATTCACTCATTTCAATCTCTCTAAATTCCTCAGTATGCAAATTTCTTCATTTCCTTTAGTTATAATTGTCTTGAATGAGCTAAACTCTCATTTTTAATTCAGTTGATTTCCTTCAATACTTGAGATAATTTGTCCATTAGCTCCCGGTCATGCATTACCACTCCCTGGGGTACTCCTAGCAGGGAATCACTGATTTGGAAAGCAGCTCAGTAAGTTTCGCCCAACTGACTGACAAGTGACAGGTAGCTGTGTGTCTTTTGGCAGCACACAGCTCAGGGTAGGAGAAAGCTCCCCGCCTCTCTCTTTGCAGCTGGTTTATCAGTCATGACATTTGCCATTCACTGTGGGTAAAGCCTAACCCTGCTTGAGTTGATATGAATATCCCAGGGTGAGGTTTACTGAAGCCAAGTCAGTAGAAGCTATGATCTGCAGTCATTTGTAAATGTGGAGGTACACATGAGTGTCTAAGCTCCTCTTTTCTTTCTTCCTGTAACATGCGTGCTATTCAGAGGTAGTGAAAATCAGCAAACCCTGAAAAAGAAAAGGACAACAGATGGAATCGAGAGCTTGTTGGATCTTTCACCCTCTCTCTTTTTTTAGAGACCATGATTTTTATCACATGCATGCCAGACCCATTCCATTTGCGTCAATTATCAGGCTGTGATGGATGATACAGGGGTTACTGGTACACTCAGCAATACTGGAGCCTGTGCTTAGCCTATTCCTCTGGGGTTATTTGGGGTATCTTCCCTCATTTTGGTGATGGAGAAGTTACCCTCTAGAAAGAGAGAGACGGGATGGAGAAGTGATGCAAACTAATGTCACTTTGACACTAGTGAACATCATGGAAACAAGCTGGTTCTGGCGCTCAGCTGGGTTAATGGATGTGTCCCCAGGGCTTCCTCAGGAATGCACCCAAGCATTACCGCCAGCAATTTGGTGTCATCTGTCTTCTGTCCCTAGAGAAAGATGATAAATGTTATTGTGACTGCCCCTTTCTCCACTCTTTAGCATATCAGTGGCTCCAGTTTGAGTGTGTGAATGTCTAAACAATAGTTTCAGTGGGTGGTGGTTCCATCACAGAGAGTATAATAAACATAATAAATGAATATAAATAAATATAAAAGTATAATACCAAAAGTATAAGAAGCAAATGTGCTGGATTTTAAATGTGCTATACAAAAGAACTCCTTTTGATTGCTTTGGTCTCTAGATACAACCGACATATTTCAAACTATGTTTGACTACAGCAATCTGCTAGTGACCAAAGCAATGACAAGGAGGTTTTAGTGCAGCACCATATACCTCTTTTCAACCATTTTCACACAGTAATTGCCAGCAACCACTAGACAACTGGTTGGAGACCATACATTACACCTCTCCCGATTGACCTGTGGTTGCCGGGGGTTGCTGACTGGTCTCTAGGCCAACCCTTTATCACTAAATCTAAATATGTGATTTTTTTTTTTTTTCCTAAATCAAACAATGAAAAAATAGATTGGGGGGGAAAAGTATTTGGTATACTCTAATGGCCCCCAAGTAACAGTCCTTGTTTAGAATGTGGTCACTTGCTCTCATTTACAGTATATTCAATTCAATTCAATTCAATTCAATTTTATTTTATTTATATAGCGCCAAATCACAACAAAAGTCGCCTCAAGGCGCTTCATAGATACAGAGAAAAACCCAACAATCATATGACCCCCTATGAGCAAGCACTTTGGCGACAGTGGGAAGGAAAAACTCCCTTTTAACAGGAAGAAACCTCCGGCAGAACCAGGCTCAGGGAGGGGCGGCCATCTGCTGCGACCGGTTGGGGTGAGAGAAGGAAGACAGGATAAAAGACATGCTGTGGAAGAGAGACAGAGGTTAATAACAGATATGATTCAATGCAGAGAGGTCTATTAATACATAGTGAGTGAGAAAGGTGACTGGAAAGGAAAAACTCAATGCATCATGGGAATCCCCCGGCAGCCTACGTCTATTGCAGCATAACTAAGGGAGGATTCAGGGTCACCTGGTCCAGCCCTAACTATATGCTTTAGCAAAAAGGAAAGTTTTAAGCCTAATCTTAAAAGTAGAGATAGTTTCTGTCTCCCGAATCCAAACTGGAAGCTGGTTCCACAGAAGAGGGGCCTGAAAACTGAAGGCTCTGCCTCCCATTCTACTTTTAAATACTCTAGGAACAACAAGTAGGCCTGCAGAGCGAGAGCGAAGTGCTCTAATAGGGTGATATGGTACTACAAGGTCATTAAGATAAGATGGGGCCTGATTATTTAAGACCTTGTATGTGAGGAGCAGGATTTTGAATTCAATTCTGGACTTAACAGGAAGCCAATGAAGGGAAGCCAAAACAGGAGAAATATGCTCTCTCCTTCTAGTCCCTGTCAGTACTCTTGCTGCAGCATTTTGGATTAGCTGAAGGCTTTTCAGTGAGTTTTTTGGACATCCTGATAATAATGAATTACAGTAGTCCAGCCTGGAAGTAATAAATGCATGAACTAGTTTTTCAGCGTCACTCTGAGACAGGATATTTCTAATTTTAGAGATGTTGCGCAAATGGAAGAAAGCAGTCTTACATATTTGTTTAATATGTGCGTTGAAGGACATGTCCTGGTCAAAAATGACTCCAAGGTTCCTCACAGCGTTACTGGAGGCCAAGGTAATGCCATCCAGAGTATGAATCTGGTTAGATACCATATTTCTAAGATTTTCAGGGCCGAGTACAATAACCTCAGTTTTATCTGAATTAAGAAGCAGAAAGTTAGCGGCCATCCAGGTCTTTATGTCTTTAAGACATTCCTGCAGTTTAACTAATTGGTGTGTGTTATCTGGCTTCATGGACAGATAGAGCTGGGTGTCATCTGCATAGCAGTGAAAATGTATGCTATGTCTTCTAATGATGCTGCCATATGCATGCATTTATACTGAAGTCAATATTAGAGACAAGCCAATACTTCTTCCAACTTGGTCAGCAGACAGGCAGTCCCATGAAAGATAAGACGACGTCATATGACCTCAGTCTGCATGACCCATGCCTTTAAAGTTACATCAATAGTATTGATCAGTCAGTTGTGGTCAGGAAGCTGTCGATGTCTAAAGATCACGATTGACATGTCAATGTTTTTTCAGACATATTGATCACTTTAGAATGCTCATACTCAGACTTGTCAGTGATGATGAAGCATACCATACTTTATCATATAATTATCTCTACAAGCGATGATAGTTTACTAAATGGATATCATGCTGCATACAATACAGATGTTTTGTTGAGGTAAATTTTCCAGTTAGCTGTAGTGCTTCTAAATGTAATGTTAGATGTAATATTATTTTATTTATTGATTTTTTTTTTTGCAATTAGAAGAGTGGCCCCTTGCTGATAAATTAATGAAACTTGGATTTTTGTGGTCATTGACTTTATTTTCTGGTGTTAATCTGGTGCTAGAAACATTGGAAGCACAGTTGGTGATGGGAAAGGGCGGGGTGGGGGGGCCATAAACTCTGATAAACTGCTGCATAGGTGTTTTATTTTGTCTGGCTGAAGGTTTGGGTGTAAGGAGGGGTGGAGATGAAGAGATGATGGTTTCATTCTTTCACAGGAAGTCTCCGGTGTCTTGAAGTTTTTGTTCGCACTCTCTTGCCACTCATGTTATCACAAGTAACATACTTGAACTGCAATTCTCTGAATCCTCTGTGGTGTGGCCCTCCAGCTGATTTCCTCCCCACCCCTCAGCTCCTTTCCACCCTTCCACACATTACATTTGGCTGAGCTTATACTGCAAACTTGACCAAGCCAAGAGATCTTTGTGTATCAAGGTTTCTGACTCACCTTTTTCTCAATCAACACTGATGACTAAATCACAGGGAAATCCTTTTCCTGTCTGTGTCAAAGGGGTAATTCCTAATGGACAACGCCATATTTGGCACATCAGTGTATGGGCGTGTGTGCTTTTATGCATGTGTTAAAGATGAGAGAACGGGGCAGGAAAGAGGTTTCCTTTGGGTACTGTGTGTGATATCCCTACATCGACTGCTCATTTAGACCTAAATGTATTGGGTGGAGTTGGAATTGCGGGCAGGCATAGGAAGCACAGGCCGGTGAGGGTCATTTCCTTTTAGCTTGCCCTCTCCCATGGCCTCTCATAACAGACACGCACAGATACTATAGTATAAGGTAAATGCATGTATGGTATATTCACTGAAAATCCATAACATTTTAGCTGACATCCACATGGATGCTGTCATATGCTGGAGCTGGAATCCAGAAGGGGAGGGGAAGGTAGATTAGTAATCCAAAGACAGAGAGACTGTGAGAGAGCGAGAGAGAGACAGAGCAGGAGAGGGAGGGGAGAGAGAAAGAGAGAGAGAGAGAGAGAGAGAGAGCAGGGACAATGTCAACAGCTCAGCTCCCAGCACAGTCAGCTGAAATCTAGAGCTCAGCTCAGAAGCTCGGAGAGGTGAAGCAGACGAAACTAAACGGCGTCTGTCAAACTCTGCAAACCCATGGAATTTGGTCATGAAGCTCCAAAAAGTAAAAACGGTTGCGTAGAAGCAGAAGATGCGGGATTGCTTTAAATTTTTCTTCTAACTTTTTTTTTCTTTTGTGGAGTGCTTTTTTTTTTTCATTTGCTAGTGAGGCAACACAGAGACGGTTCATCTCTTAGTGCAACCCGTCTGAAGTGGGTAAGTAGGCGATACTTGATCTGGATACTGATACTCTTAACCCTTCCCGGTCATTGTGAGTATTAGCTATTCGGTAGTCTTGTTCACCCATGACAGGCTACAGATGCTCCTGCTGCTTAGTCCAGGCAGGAAAATTGAAGATTTCTGCAGGCAATAAAATAAACATCAGGTAGGAGTGCTCATAGAGAGCAAGGGGGGCAAAAAGACCTGGTGGGCAACAAGGGCTGCTGTTCCCCTGTGATAAAGTTTCCACATTTTGTGCTGTTGTGATTGGAGGGAAGGGCAGTATTTTACAATCGTTTTTCACTACAGTGGCTTTATAGCTCATAAACGGGAGCAAAAGTTGGGTTGTGAAATGAATGTGGTCTTGATGTTTGGGCTCGTTCTCCAACGGTGCTGACAGGACATCTTGCTGTACCCACATGTGTGCTGTTGCACTGTGTAAGGAACAGTTTTGGCTTAATGGTGATGCTTTTGGGTTCAGTTTGACATGAGATTCTAGAAGTTTTGGGAGTTTCATGATTTCATGGATGATCGGAGGCTCAGTGTTATTGCTGCTGCTGCAGATGTGAGTTGGAAGACATCAACATTTAGTTTCAACCAAATCACATTACAAGATGTCTAATGCATATTTCAGGGGAATTGTTCACATTTAAAAGACTGAAGGGTGATGGGATAGTATCATATGTAAAATGGGTGCTATTTTGGGACCTAGATGATGAGTGATCACACATCATCAATCACACAGTCATCTTCCATTCCATATTCCTCCCATGCAACCCATTATAGACACTGGGGGCTGAGTATGTATGGAAGACAGTTCTTTTTAACTGACAGTCCTTTCAAAGCTTCCTTAAGGGATGCCAGTACATGGCTACATGGCCCCTCAGAGTGGTGAAAACACCCAACTTTACTCTTTTGGCTTCCGGAGGCTTCTATTTCTCAGTGGAAGCACTTGAAAGTCTGTCAGCTGTAAATCCTTTGCATGCTTTAAAAGC
Organism: Perissodus microlepis; assembly: GCF_051167445.1. NCBI lineage: Eukaryota > Metazoa > Chordata > Actinopteri > Cichliformes > Cichlidae > Perissodus > Perissodus microlepis. The sequence goes on along the minus strand of NC_140479.1, from coordinate 14,708,704 downwards.
ATGGTGATCTGAGTTCATTCACCAGCCGTCCAAATTTCCAACTAAGAAATTGATTAGGGATCCCTTCTTAGTCTCTTAACATCCCTCAAGGTTAAGTTAGGACTAGGCATAGGTGTGGGATTTGGTGAAGGTTTACCCCTTTTTAAAAAAAAAAAAAAAAAAATTTCATAGAAAACTCAGAAAACAAAAAAACTTGTCCCAGAACATGTAAGATTTCATTTGAAACCGGCTGTTTGGCATGTGGCCAAAACAAACTTGACCCTAACCTTAGATGGATTGTTGGTGACATGATGGATGTAAAGAGGGTTAGGGTTTACTGAGGCATAAGTTTTATTTATGGAAAATCTTCCAACTAGATAATATAGCATTTTAGAGTGATGTTTTCTTTTCTGGAGACTTGGCTTTTATACAGCTAATGCAGCAGTATGAAAAAACACGAGACACATGTTATTTCTGTAACACTCATGTAATTCATCCCTTTCGGTGTTTTGCATTTTAAGGCCACTGAACCAGAGGCAAAACTCATTTATATAGTCAAAGGGCCGTGTGTGTTTTTCTTTGATGTCTTTTTGCAATGTGAACAAGATAGTATTTATTTCCACCACATTAAAAGCTTACTCTGCAGTCTGCTGGAAGACCTCCTACATCCACATGCGCTGGGGGGCAAACAGAGCGACAGTACTAAAAGATTCAGCGTGCCGGGAGAGCATTAACGAAAGTGTACATATACACCCTCTGCTGCCGTCAGCGCTCTCGGGGCTTTTCATATTTTATCGACCATTACGGATGCATGAACTGCTCTCTCAGGCTTAGAGGGAGTGTGAGGGGGAGTTATTAAGCAAGGGTTGGCCTTTTATCGCTTCAGCCCTGCTGCTGACTGGCAGCTCAATGGCCTGCTCATTAGGATAGGGACAGAGAGAAAAAAGAGATGAGCTCTGTAAAGTTGCTTGGACGTCAACTATCTGATCTTTTGGCCAGGATCATCTTCATGTTGCGTTCACATTAGAGTAGTTACAGTGTCTGGGGGGCAGAACCCTGGAAGATTTTAGGAAAAATGCTGCTGGTCCTCTCTCCCCTTCACTGGAAGTCCCCACACAGTGTGTGTCAAATGCTGCTATTGTATTTGTGCCAGTGACACACTTTCTGGGGCTTATGATGTGTAAGCATATCTCCTCTTTACAGTGCTTCAGTTCAGTACAGTATTACCGCAGGCTATTTTAAAAAGTGCTCGTCACTTTGGAGAGCTGTTCCTGTCTTCTTTGCTATAACTGTCCCGGCGGAGCATTCCAGACATTACCCAGAAGCCCTATGTCCTCTATGCTGCAGCTGTTGACCTCTCACCCAGGCAAGATTAGTAGCCATTCACATTGTAGTGCAAAGCATGAGAAGTCAGATAATGGCAAGGTGACAAAGGCACATCTACTTAATCGGAGAGTGCAATTGTGAGCTGTAACATGTATGAAAACAAACTGGTTCAAGAGAACAATCTCTCTCAGTTTTACTGATGGAGATCGCTCATCCTCTCAAGAAGACAAGACTGCAGGGTGTTTGAGGAGCACAGTCTCTGCGAATTTCTACATCTTTTCCCTCTTGAGAGTCATGGTAACTAGCTCTAAGATTTTACTAGTGCCAACTTTGTTCCCACTTATAATAACACGTCTTTAGCTAGACTGGGAGCTCGTGACTCTGGAACGTTCCTCCCAGATGAAATAAGAAAGCGATTTGACACGGCAGGATGGCGTTTTGGAGTTTGAAGGGAAGGGATGCCAAGTATTGGATTTCATTCTGAGCCCTGTTAATATGTGGGAATGTCGAGGCCTTTGGAATGTGGCGTGGCTGACTTTCTTCTCATTCCCAGTATTAATAGCATAGATATCCCAGTGATCCGGTCTATTTGACGAGCAGAGATGTGCCCATTGGCTTTTTGTAGAAATGGGTCAACAGCATGGCTGTATTTTCTATTGCTGGCCTCTGTGCTTGATAGAACCTTCACCCGGAGCCAACATTAACATCTGCATTGTTTGAGTCCCACAAAACAACTGGCAGACTGATTTTTCCTTGTGCAACGTGGATGTCTTGCAGAATACAGTTACTAATCAGGGTTGAGCGACTGGATAAATGTATCTATGAATGTGTCAGTGCATTGCTGTTTTTATTTTTTTCCTGGATATTTTTCCATTAATTTTTATCATTTTTTGGTTTTGTCTTCCTGAGGGTGGGAAAAAGCAAACTGTAAAAATGTCTTTGAAAAGGATGCACTCTTCCAGTATATACGTTTGTGGTGCTAAACTGAAGTGTTGCAATTCTAGTACAGAACACCCAACAGTAAAAAAAGGACAGGACTTTTGGGTTACCTGATGTACCTGATGTAGTTTAGCATCTTTGTTGACATGGTTGATCATTTTGTAAGTGCTGTCCTTTTGGTATTAAACACTGAGGGGAAAAAGTCTTTTACTCTACCAAATCTCCAAAACGTGCAGACAGGCTTTCAAAGTCGTGTTAATCCCTTGTTAACGTGGCCCAAGATGTCTGTTGCTGGATGGCTTCTTATTTCAGCTTTTTTTTTCTTTTTTCTTTTTCATGTAACCCGTGTCTGTGGTTCGTGGCTTCTGTGAAGGGGTTTACCATGTTTCTAATAATTTGCTTCAAACTGGAACTGTACATGGTTGGGTACTTAAAGGGTGCCCTGCACTGCTCTATGGAGCTGCTATTTGTTTTGGTTAAAGCAACAATTTAAAAGCACACTTGTAACAACCCCCTGGCAATTTATGTGGCCTGCACTGTTATAAATGTTCCTTGCATCAGGAAATTGCATTTTTTTTAATGAATCAGACTAAATTAAATGGCTATTAATGACATCCCTGGAGGATTGGAAAAATCTCCTACCCCCTCCCCTTTTTCCAGTGGTTGAGTTGAGGCATTTCCGCTTAATGGGTGAGATGGGTTACTGTGCCTCATGGCCTTGTTAAAACCAACTATGCTTATATGTTTGTTTTCAATGAGGCTAGAAGCTAATAGGACCCCTGAGAGAAAGAGATTAAAATTTACAATGTGATGGACTGATTGATCGGTAAAATGGCACAATGAGGACACCATGGGAAAGTCTGACGATTCTATTGTCTAGAATAACCAATTAACCATATAGATGTAAAACGTACGCTGCTCTAAGATGGTCTGTCGGGATCATAAATATAACTAGTAAATACTCTATAACCATGGGCCAAATCCATATAATTACCCCATCCTTGCATTGGCTGTCTGACAGAGCTGTTTGTAAACAAAATAAAATGAAAAATGCCTCTGTCTAAATTTGATTGCATTTGCCTTGGAGACAGTCTGGAAATATTTAAGCAACACTATTAACCACAAACTATTAAAGTAATTAATAATAATTGTGGTTGTGGGCAGTTTAAGTGGAGGTACTTTGTTTTCTTGGGGGGGGGGGGGGTTGTCCCTATATTACGTGTACTTCTCACTCTATACTGTATGGAAGCTACTTAAAAATGCCTGCTTTGTGTTATTCTGTGTTGTTCCGTCTTTGTTAGTTTGTTGCGTCTATTGTGAGAAATGTGAGGGCGGCCATGAAATTCTTTGTACTTGTGGGTCATGTGTTTCAGAAGTGTTAATTCACTACGAATTTTCCCAGTGAGTCAGTCTTGAGCCACACGACGGTCATGTGAAAAACGAAGTCTAAAAATGACCAAAGTGGAGATGTTTGGTCATAATGCAAACATCACAACACAGCACATCATACTAGCTGTCAAGCACAGTGGTGGAAGGTTGACAGTTTGGGCTTGTTGTGCAGACACAGGACATGTTCATCTTGCATTCATTGACTTGATCATGCATTCTACTGAATACCAAAGTATTCTAGAGTCAAATTTGAGGCAATCTGTTTGACAGCTAAAGCTTTGCTGAAATTGGGTCATGCAAAAAGACAATGATCCCAAACACAAATACAGCAGAAAATAAATAATAAAGCAGAGTAATTGATAAATAAATGAATCAAGGTCTTGCAGAAGATTCCAGAAATTCCAGATCTGTCCAGTTCAAATGCTGTGGCAGGACCTTAAGAGAGCTATGCATAAACAAATGTGTGCAAACCTCTGTGATTGCTGCTTAAGGTGGGTCTACATGCCACTGAATCATGGGGTTGTAGATCACTTTTTACATAACTGCATAGAATCCTTTCTTTTTCACACGACTGTGTGTCCTGGCTGAAGACATAACATCTTTGAATCAGTCATTAGCTGTCTTGCAGCTTCCCTTATCTGATCCCAGGACAGAAAGGAAGTGACTAAAGGGAGGACTTAGCAAAGAAATCAAGAAGGTTGTGAAGGAATTAGTTAAATTAGTAGGGGGTGAAGGGAAGGGTGGGTTTCCTATCTTCCGATTCTGAAGTCCTTTCCTGAAAGATGCACGTAGGGATACCAGCACAGACAACCCTAATCTGTAATGACCTTAAACTCTTGATGGCTATGTGTAGATCAAGGCTTGACTGTAACATTGTAGAGTCCATGAATCTGGCTTCAGTATTGTGTGAGTGAAAATATAGGAAGACTGTGTTGTCATCAAAAGTCACTCTTTATTTCCCTGTGCCCTCTGATAGTCAGATTGGACTTCACTTTTATACAAAGCCAGAATTCTTTTTAAAAAAAGGAAAAAGGTGGTCAAAAGGTGACCAAAATCATGGACTTCCTGTTAAGTTCTGAAAATATCCAACTGTGAATTAAATCAGGTAGTGGGTGTACTCTGTTGTTGGTTGCAGAATAAACTAGTCATTCTGTTGCTTCTAGCTTTCTCTCTGAGTGAATATTTTCTGTAGCCAAAAATACAGCACAATCTCCATCTTTAAATTCCATGGTGGTATGTCTTTGGTTATCTCTGTCAGGTGACTTCTTCAGAGCCCAAAACATGCTAATTAAGGACAACCGTCCTAATAGAAAAGGCCATTAATACTGGACAAGGAGAGCATGGTGTCATAGCTAAAAATAACTGTCCCCTTGAAGATCAGATGCACATTCACTTGCAGTGTTCTGACGGAGACTGCGCTAACCTACCCCATTGGGCCCCAGCAGAATTGTTCCAACCAAATCTGACCCATTGTCCAGGTCCACATGAGAAAGCCACTCGGTGTACAGACTCTCATGAAAGCGCTGTTGGCCTTCCAACATGAAATCCCTCGCAGAATGTGTGCTTTCAGAACAAGCACAGGAATGCAGCGCATGCAAATGTGCCGTGAAATAATGGCAGCTACTCCGCTGTCAGCTCTGGTCATTTGTCAGCTGAGGCTCTGCTAACCATGGAGCTCTAAACTGGATTTAGATGGGTGATGTCATGCTTCGGGAATGCGTGTCACAGTGTGTGTGGTGTACTGTGTATTTCTAATTTACAGTTTACGTTATTTAGATCACCAGTGGATCCTGTCTGTTATTCAAGCCAGTTGTTTCAGATTAATCATTATTTATTTCTATAATCTGACCACCCATGGTGCTAAACTGCCTGTAATTGAGGAAGTGATGCATTAATAAGATGACTTTAATCTCTGTTGGCAGAAAGAACAAACTTACATTTACGTGTTTGCATGTATGTCTTGTAATGGGGGCGGGGGGGTTCTTGCTTATATGTCACTGTTAAGTAAATGATTACAGCATAACCCCTCACTCTAACAGAATAAGATGTATGTGGTGTACATGCCCTCCCCGGGGCAGGAGCATGGGCCGTGGGTGGGCCACATCCTTGAGAAAGTGAATTTTCAGTGTCCCAGGTGATTTGGTTTGCAGCCAGTGGTTTTAGTGTGGGGAGAAATGAATCAAAGGGTCGGCCCATTAGTCATAGGACAAACAGGCAGACTGTAAAAGGGGTTAGCAGGACATGCTGCAGAGGGCATGTCTGGGGCAACAACAGCCAAGGCTTAATTGTCTTCAGCGGCTGGGGTGAATCGCTACTTCCTGTTAAATTAATCAACATGAATAGTTCACATCCATATACAAGGACAGATGCAAGTTTTACGTATGAAAATATGACTACCAACAAATATGGAGACATGCAGCCAGGACAAGATTTCTGTTGCATTATCACACTTTGTGTTTGCATGTCCAGTTGACTTTTGTCAAACATTTGCTCTTCATTGTCATGAAATCCAGTGTAAGGATTTCTTCATTTCTGCTTATCTAGCCAAGTCTTTTCTTTTTTTAGAAAGATGGAATTTTAGGATTTTCTGTGTTTAGCCGTCCCATTTGGTGATTGTTCTTGGAGCTAACCTCAAGTGGTTTCTTTTTTTACTGTGATAAGTAATCAAGATGAGGTTGATTGAGCCATGTTTACTACCTCCCAGTAGATGATGCATGTCATTTCCAACACCAATTGGGAAACTCTGTAATTAAAATTGTAATTAGAGTGCCACTGGAATTGAATTGAATCATGGCTTTTCCTCAGCATTTATTGGTGTCACTACATCAAGTAGGACATAAAGTGAAAAAAAAAAACAACCTAATCCCACCTTTGCCATCTCTGTCCCTGCAGCTTGCTTCAACAATGCCACTTTTTCAGTCAATGCTTCATCTTGTTCCTGTCTGTGCCAGTGTGGCACTGCTCTCCCATCCCTGGTACTGGCTTACATAAGCCCGCCTCCTGCATGGCCCAGCACCCCAAAGGAATGGTCCTCATTTGTGGGACCCAGAAACAATATGTGTGCAGCATAAATGTGCACCACACGCTTCCCTCTGATCTTTTATTCATTGCCTCTGTAAAACATAGTCAATGGCCTATCCTGCTTGTTATTTGTCTCGACTAGTTTTATTGTCGCTTTTTTCTCCTCCACCAAAACGCATTTGACTTCCATTCTTTCTCTCTAAGTATCTCAACTAGAATTCATGCATCCAATGCATCCATCAATGTGTTCACAAGCAAATGACAAAGATACTTGCAGATGCAGATGTAAAGGTGGATAGAGAAAAAAAAAAGAATGACAGGGGAATGAAAGAGTTGCAGGAACTCACTGCAGCATCTTTAAGGAGCGTGTATTGTGCAGAGTAAAAAATGACCTCTCGGAGTAAGTGGATAATTCAGCTTTTTATATGGAAGAGGAATGGGTGAAAAACAGATCTTGATTTCGATCTCATTTTGCATTTGGTTCGGACAGCTTTGTGTTGTTTGGCAGATGTTGTGGAGAGGGTTGAAATTATGCAGGCACAGATGTTTGATCTCTGTACAGATAGCCAGTGCTTCTCTTCTTTGGTCTTCTGCACACACACAAAATCCTGCAGCAGCAGCAGCATGTCTCTCCTCACTGCATTCCCCTCCTCCTCGTCCTCCTCTTCCACTGACCTACTTCCTAACACTGTGGATGAAGGATGAGGTAGCAGGCTCAATGAGAAGTGGCAGCAATAGTATCTCCGTTCTTCCTCCCTTCTTCCTGTCTTTCCTTCCCTTGTCTCCTTCCCAGCTCTCTCTTTCTGCTCAGACCCTTCAGAGATAGGGGAGCAGGTTTCTCACTCTCCTTGACATCTCTTGGTTTAAAGTGTCTGCTTATATTTGAATCTTATATTTGATTTTATTACATGAGTGTCTGGCTATATAAATGGCATACAGCAGAATATGTCTGTTTTCATGACTTTTACAGACATGGCTGTGTGCGTACAGAAATTCTCTATCTTGACAAGCAGTGACAAATCTCTGTGCAACTATTCCCATTTCGACACAGATGTTTTGAGTCCGTAGAGGTCCACAAACCATTTGCTCTTCAGTGAAAGCTTCCTTTTCCATACATGCATCTGTTTCCCAGAGATGAGCAAAGGCGTGTTAGGAAGTCTCCGTGTGATTTAGGGCGGCATTTTTGGTACAGCTTCACCTGTTTCCAAGAGAAGAATATGGACTCTCATAATCTTCTTAATAGTAAAAGTTTATCATTATAGTATTTCAAGTTTTTGGTTATTCTCAGTTTATTTTTTTCCATTCTTTTATCATTTTAAGCTGCATGTCTCCAGTTTATGCATATTTTTCCGCTCAGGTTACTATTGTTCAGTTGTAATTGCAGGGACAGTGATGTGGCTTTAAGCGACATGCCCATAAGTCCAGGGCATCCATGTTGGTACTTCACTGGTAGGTGTTTATGTGGATGTATAGGAGCTGGTATAAAAATAGGGAGCACAGCAAAAGAAAATAAATGTTAGATGATAATGTTTCTTTTTCGCCAACCATGCATTTAAATATTCCTTTCTTCCTAGTTGTGCTACATATTGGCTGCCTTCTCCTACCAAGCTACTCAAACCAAAACCAACAAACAGACTGAGAGCAAGAGAGAAGCAGCCTCATTCTTACCAGCTCCTCTAAAACTGTGTTGTTTGCGTTTCCTTTCAGCTATACATTAATAAGCTAAGCAATAAGCTAAACATTTCCCGACTGTTGCCCAGAAAGACAGCAAAGTATACATATTGAGATATGCTCCCAGGCAGAAGTAACAGCTTGTCAAGGATGGAAAGCATTTAAATGGAAGGAACAGAACAGCAGAGGATGGGGATTAAAGATGGACGGAGTAGATGGTGAGCAGTGGCAAGGACAAATGACAGATGTTACTGTCAGAGGGGGGTTGATGAAAGGACTCTGTTCACCCTGAAAGAGAGGAATAATGGGAGATGACAGTGAGTGAAGAAATGAAAAGCTGGGGGATGAAGAGGGGCTCTCAGGTCACATATGGCAGTGGACACGGTCAATTTGGATTGTGTTTGTGTGGTGACTCCTTCATACAAAGCATAGTAAAGGTTACACAAATAGTCATGGGTATAGTCTTGGTTCTTTGTATTTGCCATACAGTATATACAGTATTTTTTCTGTGTATATAATGTTTGGATTCCTTGGCCCACTTTCCCGGGGCACAGGCTGGAAGCAGGCCAGCAGACCTGGTGCTGAGTGAAGACTGGCTGCACGTGGGGCTCAGTGGGAGAGTGAAGATAGAAACACACACAGAGACACTGGACAGTGCATTTTGCTGAATGGCTTTAAAACCCCTGTAGAGCGGCCTCTTTTCCATTAGCCTCGGCCAGCTGTCGGCAGCAGCTATAACTAACTCCATACAATAAAGCTCTGGCACTGTGCTTATATCTTATACTAATAAAATGATAACAAGCTGTCACTGTTACAGTCTGAGGTAAACCAATCTCCTTGATTTATCTCCCTGATGGGGCCTTTATTCAAATTTTGCCACCTTGCCTTTTTAAAGTGCTGTTCTCTCTCATTTTTCCTCCTAACTCGCCACTATGAATTCTCATCTAAGTCCATATAAGGCGTGATCAAAAAGTGCTTGTAAAGATCATCATCTTGTGCAGCTCTGGACCATTTTCTGTACAGCTACTATTCTTCTAGCCTTTACGTGTCCAGTTGTGTTTGGGCTTCTCCGATATGTCAAAACATGATCATTCAATTTTATTTTCATTTTCAGGAAGTTGCGGGGAGGAAAATATGGCTAATAGGGCAGGTGGTGAACAAAGATTGTGTTGATGTGGGTAGAAAATAGTTTTCAGTGCACTCACAGCTGGCACCACCACATTTCAGGACATTTTCTGTGAGTGCTCCCCCTCAGACGTTGCAGTAGAACTCCACATTGACGGTTTCCCCCTTTATAGTACACAATGCTGTGATGAGCATGCTCCTGGCTCACATCATGTGTCGCCTTCAGGCTTAAAAAACTCTGGACTCTTCAGGTTGAAACAGAAGTTGCTTTTTCCTCTCAGTGAACTTGCAGAGTGCTCAGTGTAAGTGGTTTGAACAGGGCTTCCAAGGAGCAATCTAAAAAAATGGCAGTGGAGCTGAAAGCTGTACAGACATGACACAAATTGCACAACAAATGGAAATATTTTGAGGATATTCCTGTTCCACTGTGTGGTGACTAAAACATCTCTTCTGTTTTGTACACTTTACTGGTAGAGTATTACAGGTATTGTTTGTATGTTTAGAACTGTGGCTTTCTTTGTAATTATACATATCATTCCATGATGTCCTTCAAAGTAGGTTGTTTATCCTTGAATTATGTGTTGTGTAGCCTGTTGAAGTATCCCTCGTATATAAAATATATGGAATCGGCTATTTTAAATATTTTTCCTATTGTGCATCTTAGTTATGTTCACATGGTGTGTGTAAGTGCAAGTGGAATTTCATGCATAATAACTGGAGAAAGCTTGAAAAAGTGCATTTTGGGTAAACCTTAAATCTGAAACACGGTAATTGGACTGGTTCTTATATTGGTCTTTCCTACTCTACTGGAGCATGCAAAGCATTTTATACAATGCGCCTCATTCACCCATTCTCACCCATTTATACGAGCACTTTTTTTTCTCTGTTTTTTGTCCAACATTCATTCTCTGATAAGCATAAAGCAACTTGGGGTTCAGGATCTTGCCCAAGAATACTTTGACATGCAGCCTGGAGCAGCCAAGGACTGAACCAGCAACCTTTCAAATGAATGGATGGACTTTTTTTTTTAATGTAGTCATATTTTACCATTCTTGAATTTGGTATATAATGTACATAATATGTATAGATTGGATATATCACATCACTAAGGGGATTTTGGCTTGGATTGTGACTCTTAGAGTGGGTGTAAAAAGGATTTGGTTGTTTTATAGGATGATCCAAACTGATCTAGAATAATGAATAGGAGATATCAGAGGTGAATAGGTGCACATAGCTCATTTTTAACCTTGAGCCAAGTTCAGTCCCCGCCTGATTTGAGCGGCGGCGGACTCTGGGATTGTCACCTCGGCTATCATAACACACATGCCGCTGTAGAGTTAAATATACTGCACACACAGGCACAAGATGCCGCACATGCTGGAATTCACATTTGAAGCGCTGATGCAATGACTACCAAACAGTCCAAGTACTAGAAGGTGAATTACATGGAATAATTCCGAAAATAAGCCCACTGTTGGACACGCAAGCATTTCCACGTTCAACAAACCAAAGAAAACTTTAAGTTGCTTTTTATTTAAAATAGCCTCCGGTTCATTCGTAGGTCTGCTCCTTCTGCCCTGAGAAGGATGACAGGTTCAAGGAGGCGGAAAAAACAAATGAGCAAAAAAGACGAAAAGGGCAAAATGGAAATGTAGTGTTTTCTCTGTTCACTTTTTCCCCTTTAAGCGCTTGTCATGGGTCCAGGGCATTCATAAAGAATTTACCATGTGGCTAATTTTAGACCGTGCGGTGAGAACTCCTTCACTGAGCAAATCTGCATGTGAGAGAGTCATGATGTAGTAGATTGTGGCTTCTTCTGGAAACTGAGGTCATAAAGTTTCACTGCCATCTTGAACAGATGTGTGCAGAGCTCCAGATATTATTTAATGCTTGTCAGGATATGTGAGAATATCAACAGAAGCATAACACATGGGAGTAGTTGCTTAAAAAATCTGGTCCTGCTTCTGCTTTCCAAACATCTTGGACACTTTTTGTAGTTCCCATAAATGGCTCCCAAATTGATTTCTTGGTCAAATGTTTCTGCTAGATTTGCATGCCTAAGGGTTTTGCACAACAGGCCTGAGGTCCTTTCATTCACAAATGCAGTTAACTGTTACATAAAGAAGCGCTCTGCCAACTGTGTGTGCATCTGATAGGACATAATACAGTGTAAAGAGTGTGTTATTCACGCAGTGAAGACCACCCGGATTCTTTTCGTAGCATCAAGGAAATCCTCCAGGATGTTTTACACCATTCGATCCTCGCTCATGTTGGTAGAGGGTGTCACTCACTGTTGTCTAAGGGGGGGAAGGCACTGCCAGGGCACAAAGGCACACATGCACACAGGCAACAAATACTGCACAGTCGCTATTGTACTCATGGACAAGAGCTTTCTTTGTTGTGGCATAAGAGCAACTAATGTCAAGACTCCTGTTGCCACACAGCGAGAATATCTCTACAGTCCTTGGGACATGTTTTTAAGGACACAGTAAAGGCAATCTGGATAAAGAATAGGCTTGGATAAACTGTAAGTTAATGTGCATTTCCAGTCATTCTAGCAGTTTCTGTACATGGAACTGTATTGTTTATTTATGTGGTGGCTGTTGCTGCTCATATCTTCCTGTATTTATGCCAAACAAACAGGGCTCCGGGAAACATAAATGGCTTAACTTCCTGTGCACTACAAATAATTTCTTTGCAAGGAAACATCAACAGGAGACACAGGGCGTGTAGACCATCATAAGGCCTTAAAGATCTGGGAACATCATGAATCCTGTGCTGTATTTGACTGAGAATCAAATCAATAATTTATTGTGTGGGGAAAATGTCATGCTCACTTGTCTTAGCGTGTTATAAATCTTGGACTGTAGGAGAGCAGCTTTACATGATTCACAGCACAGAATAACGTGGTTTTTTTTTGTCTTATAAGATTTAGCATCTTGGTTCCTTCTTTGACTTAGACAAGCTGCTTTAGCTCCCTCAGCCCTCACCTGTAGTTTGAGCCAACTTTATTCTGATTGGCTGCATCTTTAAAACAGAAGGTTTGAACAACTGGTTGGTGGGGTTGTTGTGGTCACATTTGAGGACTGAGATGGAAGAAAGTGCAATCACTGTGTTGCAGATGTTGTAGGGGTACCAAAGAGTTAGGAGATGTTTGGGGTTAGGGATTAGGATTAGGGATTGATTTAAAAAAAATATTTTTCCGTTTCAATCCAAAAGTCGAATAGTTTGGAATAAATTCTTATAGATTAAAGGCACTGCACGGGCCAGTGCACATCACTTATAACTTCCCAGATGCTGTGTTGCTCACCAGAGGTCACATGCTGTCCATCATTAAACTCTTTAAATGTGTTGGTTAAAGATCCAGGAAACTTTAAATCCACTTTAAAGTAACTGAGAGTCATTTGCTTGGTCTTCTCTCTCTCTTTTCCAGATGATGCCCCCTAGATAGCAGCCTCGTCCTCCGCTCCACTCCCCCTCCCTGCCCCTTGGCCCCTTCCTCTATCTTCCTGGACCTGCACCGCCACTGCCACCTGTGTTACCACAGCCATCATGCCTCCCAGGAAGAGGACACGACAGGGCCTGGGCTTCCTGTGCTGCTTCGGCAGCAGCGAGCCCCCGGAGATCAACCTGAAGGACACCGTGCCACTGCAGCTGCTGGAGTTCAGTGCGCCCATGCCGCCTGCTGAGGAGCTGCATGCGCGTTTCTCCGAACTGGTGGTGAGTAAAGATAGATTCAACTTGATGAATGATTAAGTAAGCTGTTTTAGCAGTGGAGCAGATGTTTTCACACTCACACAGGGCTGCCCTGAACTTTTCTAGGGCTTCGTTTTAGACGTTAGTTTTTGTGATGCTGATTTGCGTTGATTTGTGAAGCAAGTAGGCACCACGTGCAGTGCCCCCTGCAGGCTCTATCAAGCCAGCATCCTTATCTAAACCAATATATAGAGTTGCAGGAGTACATCCTGATGATTACGTGCAATCAAGTAGGGCTTTTCCTCTGGATGCTGCAATGCATTAGTTTTGCAAGCATTAAACGTCCAGGGGCTTCAGCAGGGGAGGAAAATTTATGAAAGTTTTTCACCTCTAAGCAGTTTGGAACTGAAGAAGCTTTTTGGATCGGAAATGAAACATCTTTAGAAAACTCAACAAAGTCTATTGTCCTTCTTATCAAGCTCTTAAGACTACCATAACCTGGATGACTGAGAACCTACACAGACAACATTTATCCTGCTTTCAGACTGCTGTGCTTCCCATGTTTGTTTTTTGGTGGAGTTGAATTGGCTTTTAAAATCCCATGTAAAAACTGGAAAAACAGAGTGAAACACTGCTGCAGATGGTTCATGCACCAAATAGTAACAGAAACTTATATATTAGTCTCCATGAAAGAGATTTGCGTGCTATTTAGTGGTTTCTCAGTCTCATGGCTGTTGAACAGAAGCCTTGCCCTTCTCCAAACATTTTACAAACTGGATAGTTTAAAGTGAAATCACATCTGTCATAAGAATTAATCCAGGATTTGTCCAGCCCAGTTCTTTTTCTTTTCTTGCTGCTCATTATGCCAAACAATACGAGAGCAGTGTCTCGAATTAGAAGGGGACTTCTTACAGAGGATGCCTTGATGGTTGGGTGAGGCCATGTCTCAATCGCCACTACAAATTCAGAAGCTCATCCTCTCCAGTATGCAGCCCACCCTTGCACTACAGTCCCTATCGTTGTTGGCAGAGGTTGATGGTCTGGTCTCTGTGCCAGACTAGGATAACTGTACTGACATGTGCCCATGGTGTGGACATGGATCAGGTCACAACTGCGTCAATGGAGAAGGCTGCTGTTCGTTTCAGCTGCCCTGCAAACAGGTCATGGCTTTACAGCTTTGCTGTTTCTGTCTCTCCATTTGCTCACTTCCAGTCTGCTTCTCTCTGTCTCCCAACAATGTGTTGACTGGTGTGGCCACAGGACTGCTTCTGGCACTGCTGAGTGTTTGGGAATGCTAAACTTTACTGCCTGCAGGATATATCACTCCACTGTTAAATTCAATTCAGGGGATCAATGGAACTTCCGTTTATGATAAGAAAATTATTCAAGCTTATCAAAGCAGATGTTTCCCCAGTAGTGATTTTTTTTCAAGCTAACTCACAGAATTATACCCTGAATTTGTTCTTTAATAATGCATGAGCCATTAAAGCTTAGCTGCCTGTAGCTGCAGCATATTTATTGGCTTGGTTGACGAAAATTCAAGCTTAAAAGCAATCAAGACACTGATTGTCTCAATCAGGAGAGAGAAAAGCCTTTCATATTATACAGCTGCGAGGTCAACACAGTAATTTCTGAGGGATTAACAGGTTGCCCTTTGATATGTTGTACATGGCCGTACAAAAAAGTACTTAAACAAATTAGGCTTTGACATTAATGAAACCTCTTTAATGCCAGCAGAGACCAGTATTTCTGGGGTAAATTAAAAACATGCCGTCATATGGGAGCACTTAGCCAAATCATGGCAGTTTTTATGGTTGATAGGACTAAGTGACCCACAGCTTATTGTGCGGTAAATATTTCAGCTAAAAATGAAACTTACAGATTGATGTGCTGAATGAGAAGTAGGGAGGAAAGATTCGGCCCTGAGTTTAAAACCACTTGACTAGTTCAGAAAGATGATTCAGGGTTTTCTCATCGGACCAGGGCTCATCCACTTTTGAAAAAACTGTAGTTCAGATAGATATTAGTAGGGCTACTTTTGATGGCCTGTTTGCTGAGAACTTGGGGTTGTGCCTCACTTTAGGTTTCCATAACTAGATGCAACACTTAAAAATGCTTTGTGCAACAATGCAAATTACATTTTTTATGTTAGACACTTTTAAATTGGCAACATTGGCGCATTACTTGGGGCTACAACCCCAATTTGAGGCAAGTGAAGTTATAGCATCTTTGAACAAAAGGCTGTTATATGTTAATAAAATAAAAATGTATTTAACCGACTAGCATTTCTGATACCACCTATAAAGAGCAGCAATATTTGAATGCAAGTCGACTACTGTGCAGATCTCTAATTGAGAAAAGGTGCTGGATGATGAACAGAAACTTTACATCCTAGGATTTTCCAGGAACATCTAGCCTATAAAAGTATCCGCAGGAAATTCTTAGGTAGACAGTCAGGGAACACATTTTTTTTTTTTTTTCAAGTTACTCTTCACATATTAGCAGTAAAGAAGCAATTTACACATGAAACTTGTGTTGTAGTTGTGCACACAGTAGCTTTAATATTTAGAATGTCTTAAAATTCAATAAGGAAAAATGATGCTCCAAAATAATGATCCCTCAGCCTGTAATAGCTGGATTCATGTCTAGTCTGACCAATGTACGGACTGATTCTACCTAATAATGTTCATCTGGGTGAGCTATTGGTTCTGCACATCTGTTTTACTGATCCAGGAACCGACATGCTGACACAGATTTAACTGGGCATCCAAAAGTCTGTAGTACCAGACCTCTTGGAGTCAGCCAGCCCGGACACACTGATTGTTACTCAGGCAGAGAACTGATGTGGAGAGAGGTGGACCTATGTTGCATGGGAGGAAATAAAGAAAAATGAAGAAAAACATAACATAGTATGTTTCTGTGGCAACGGGCAATGGAGATTATTGTTAAATGAAAGCCTTTCCTGAGAAGGAGAATGAGACTCAATGGAGCCTCTGGAGTGGGAGCGACAGATCTGGGCCAAACGGAGGAGTAAACCACCTCCATGTGTCCTCACATTCATAATGGAGTCTTCTGCTGTGTCGAGAGACACGCGGTGCACACTCGGCTTACTCTGTGTGTGTGGAAGGAAAAACTTCAGCTGACTTTTGGACTGCTGTCCAGTTTTGGATGACAGTGGACTAGAATAGATATAACAGACGTATAACTGTGGTGATGAACCCTATTACCTCTTATGACATGTACAGTATTTTCACTGTTGAAAGAAACAATATGAATTTGTGGCATTTCAAACCTACAGTATCCATGCCTACTTTCAGCAGCAGAATGATATAAAAATATAGCAAATTATGCACAGTTTAATACTGTACATGCTGACGCCTCTAAGGAAATATAATGAGAAAATATTACTAAAAGGCAACTGTACTTATTTTTGTAATATGAGACTGTATTTTTCCTTTGAGTGCAGAGACTTGTGATAATAAAATACAGTAAATTTTTCAAGTTGTTGTTCATATTTTTTCTCATGTACAATATTTAACTGTGTTTACAAAAAATATACAAGAAGCTTCTCTACAGTTTTTTTATAAACACGTGAGAATAACAACTCATACAAGTAGAGTTTAGTTTTTGTAAATCCAACAATGTGCTTGGAAACATTCCTCAGAGATTTTTTTATCCATAGTGAAATGATAACATCACATAGTTGCTGCAGGATTGTCGGCTGCACATCCATGATGAAAATTTCCTCTTTCACCACATCCTATAGGTGCTCTAGTGGATTGTGGGGGCCATATAAGCACAAAGTCTTTGTCATTGTCAGTAAACCAGCTGATATGATATGACCTTTGTGACATGGTGCGTTATTTTGCTAGAAACGGCCATCAGAAGATCTCATGAGATGAGCATTGTTGTTGACCACATCCATCCCTTTATCACCTCAGTATACCAAAGTACAGTAAGAAGTGATGCTGTGATGCAGGCAAGGGCTCATCAACTCTCCCAAAGCCATGTTCAAAGTCACTTACATGACTTTTTTCACCATTCTGATGCTCAGTTTAAACTTTAACAAGTGATCTTGACCATGTCTATATGACTGAATTCACTGTGTTGCTCACATGTGTTTGGCTGGTTAGATATTTACATTAACCAGCAGAACTGGTGAGTATGGCATGTATTGGATGGTTATGTCACTTGTTTTGTGTTAAGACTTTGATGTTGTGTTTGTGGGACTGCCTGCCAAACAACAAATAATCAAGTGAGACAAGGGTTCATAAACCCTGGCAAATCTGACTGGGACGTTTCTTACAGTCTTTTTTTTTTTTTTAACTTTAATAGAAGCCTCTGCCAACATTCCTGCTGTTTCATGATAAACGCAGGTGCTTGGTAATGTAGAAAAACAGAGAAGACATATTGTCTCCAGTTTATAGCTCACTAAGCTAATTTTTGCAGAATAAGCACATGTGGGATCCATCCTTGGTTACCTTGAGTAAACACGGACTCTCCTTTTTGAAATGTGGAACATCTCAACCCGGAGAAAGCCTGTAGGAAAAAAAATGTTTCCAAGTCTCTCATGGAGCCTCCTGTTCATGATGAAAAACTCAGCAAACTCATGCAAATGAACCTGGAAGCAATCCCCATGGATTCTGACACAATAAGTAAAGACCACATCTGAAGGGACTAATGGATCACATCAGTTAAAGTACACATTTGCAGCTGGCTGCACAGTTTCCTGATAGCAAATGCGCTGCAGTTCTGGGTTCTGTTTTTTGGATCTGGGTGCATTTTAAATGGCTTTTTCCACCAGTGCTTCAGGACTCTCACGCATAGTTGATATGTAGGCCATGTGGGATGTCTGACTGCGCACCAAAAACATTGACAGCTTTATTTTTGTTTATGGGGGCAATTCTCCGCTAATAACTTTTTATCAACAAACTTGAAATTACTCTCGTATTTGGGTAATTGAAAATGAGCTCTCCCTAATCATGTTGGGCACATTTCTCAGTGGTGGCAGTTCACTAAATCAAAATGAAAGTTTGGTTTCTACAAAGAGAAACCAAGTGTGAGGTTGTTTGGGGACAGCTAGACTTGGATTTACAAGTGTCAGCTAATAACAACAAACATTTGCCGTGGAAAGGTCGGCATATGGTGACAATGTGTGGACACATTTGCAGCTACAGAGCTCTACTGAACCACGCCAAAGAAAAAAAATTGAGAAAATAGAGAAAATGCCACTTCATCATCGACATAGTACTATTTATTTTTGCATACAAGTTGCAAAAAACTTGCATGCCACTCAGTGTGCTGTTATCCATGTGTTTTGAGTTGAGATGAGAGAGGATATTTATACAAATTGGTGCAACTGGATCAGGTCTACTAGTCGAACATCTGGCGAGTGCAGTTCTGGCAGGGTCAGATTAGTGTGCGTCTCTCTGCCCTCTTTTTGTCTGCTTTGTGTTTGTCTCTCTGTGTGTGGGAGCCTCGTTCCTTCTTTCTCTGTCCTGAGATTTGGGACAGTTTTAATCCAAACCGCACTGATCAGTCGTCCAGCTGTCCGCTGTCAGTCAATACATCTGGATGAACCAGCCTCTATTATCATCCTCTCCATGTGACTCTCAGTTGCTGATTTTAGAAGCAAGTAAATTTTGCAATGGCAAATTTGTGTTTCCAGGAATAGCAGACTCGATAAAACATAAATGCTCTCTCCAGTGTGGCTTTTGAGCCCAGACACAGATCAGAAATGGATTGCGTAACAGGAGGGAATGGAAATGTTCTTGTCCCTCTGGGCCACTGGGAGTGTGTTTCCTTCCCAGTGCATGCCCTGGATGCACCTTCTTTCCTCTCCTTCCTCCCTTCCTTCTTCCTATGCATTTCTCCGTAGAGCGATCTACCCATTTCTGATGCTCTCTGTTGTGAAGCCAGTGCTCACTGTCCTGTGCCAGTCTCATTATAAAAGTTGTCAAGCCCTGTTTGTATGAGGGGAGAAGCTGTAGGCTACTAACAGCTACTGACTGACTCATCAAAGCAAGGATACTCTGACTCATCTCAATGCTGCTAAGTGGAGCGAGCCCAATATGTGATGGTTTGTAGAGATGAATGATGTGACGAAATTAATTTCTCACCATGTCTTAAGACTAAAAAAGTCAATCTTTGATCTTTTCTTTGTTGTTGTTAATAACAGTACTGGTCTTTAGGAGTAATCAAGAGGCTGCGTCTGGTATATGAGGCTGACACACACACACAGGCAAACTCACTGAATCTTGTTTGGTTAATAATGGCAGCTATAGCTTCCTGTGGGTCCCCTTGAGGCCTCATATGACTTCCTGCCATCTTGCACGTCTTTCTTCTGCCTTCCTGTCTCGCCCAGAGATTGCTGGAGGATATATACGTGTGTGTGTTACACCAGACTAATCCTCTGAGCCAGCACTGTAAGACTTCACATGAGGTAAAGACATTCATATCCACTCTGGAAATGCCACCTCATAGACGCACATGCATTGGAGAGGATGTCATTATTGGATTCCACATTTCCCATTTAGGTGGAACCCCACACACTTTCAGTCACAAAGACACACCCACTCCCACTCCAGTGCCAGTCATTCACACATTGTAACTCACTGACCTCTCATTCTTCCTGCACATTTTGCTTCCCTCCGGTTTCAGTGTCACGCCTATACTCCACATGTACACTGGTCATTTTTTTTAAAGCAGAAGAGGTCTGCTTTAATTTTTTTTATCTCTTATTTGCTATTCATGTTAAATAGACCAAAGTTTCTAATAATGAGGTGAGCGTATGTATAGTACAAGTAATGAGCCAAAAGCTCAGACTTCAGATTCGCCGGGTGGGGAAATCCAAGCCTCAAGGGTGGGTGTCCTGCAGGTTTTAGATATCACCCTTACCAGGCCTCTGGAGAACTTTAAGACATGTTGAGGAGGTAATTTAGCCATTTAAATCAGCTGTGTTGGATCAAGGACACATCCAAAACTTGCAGGAGTTCTAACCCCCCCTTTTTTCTGTATCATGGGGCTCCACCCACCTGCTCTCCAAGCATTCTGTTTGGCAGGTAAAGCAGAAGATGGTTGGCTTAAAGTGGGAGGAGCTACAATGTCTTGGATCCACTGAGGGGCTTCACCAAGAGCCAGAATTAGATAAATAGGGATAATTTTGACCTCTGAATAATGCCACAGTACTCTAGAGTTCAAGAATAAAAATATGGAGCTGGAAATGAGCGGACTGGGTCCACTTCAAAGTAGGCATTTCCTCCTCTGTTCTTTGTCCACACGGCACCATGTCGACATGTATACTCAAGCATTAAGAACGTGCCAAACCAACAGGCTTTGATGTAGCCCTAACCCCAAAACCATGTCGGCCTATTAGTTAAAGCACTGACACTATGACTACACAAGGAATATTTTTAAAAGGTCAGTTGTTAGTTAAAAAATGTCTTTCCTTACCTTTTTCGCTCCCATTCTCTGGTCTGTACCCTCTGTCTTCACTCCCACACTTAATTTCTCTTCACTTAACGTTCTCCTGCAGCGGTACGGCTTTTAGTTTCATACACAGCTTAGACTTCAATCGCATGACTCATCCCTCTGTCCTATTTTACATTCTTCCCATATGGTGGAAATAAATAATTCAGAGTCCCTGCAGACGTGTTTGAATCATCTGACGTGTGTTATTTCATACAAATTACTTTTATGTTGCTGTAGAAGCCTCAATATGTGCCAAATGTTTAAAGATATCTTCATCATTACGATTGCTGGCAGTATTGGAAAACCTTCTGCATCTATTTGCTTTAGGCTCGCTTAAGTTTGTGCATCACTCCTAATCGTTTTTTTTTTAAAGGAATAGTTGTGTTGTTGTCAGTTTAAAGTTAGGACGATTTAAATAATACCTTTAATTAAGTTCATTTGTTCCATTACATGACTGGCATGGAAACTGAGTAGACAGGAAGTTTGGGTGTTTGCAATCCACATAAAACACTGAAATCTACTTTACATCCATTTTACACATTACATTTTACATATTTTCTGGAGACTCTCTCCTCTCATACTGATGTCATAAAATAAAATACTGCTATATTCATATTCATATCTGGATGTTTAAATAATGCTGCCACTGGGGAAATGAAATGATTATTAAAGCAAAGGTCATTGCCTTCATTAGCTATGATTAGTTAGCTAAAAGCTAATGTACACCTTGCATAAAAAGACCAGGCTAGTTTTATATTTACAGAGTAGATCACTGCAACACATAGGCATGGTTCAGGCGCTCTTTCCAGGCCTGAAAAATGTGGAAGTGCCTGAAAACCTGCACTCTTGCATTTTGTCCCATGGTCACCTTTAAAGGATGAAGGAGGCTACACAGGGTGAGCATTCAGTGTCCCTCGATAACACAGGCAGTTCTGCCCTGCTGTCATGGTATCTGGATTCAAAGCACCATGATGATGATAGCAAAAACTGTTAGTTTGAGACTTCGCTAACTTATGGGTCACAGCAGCTGTGATCCAGATGTCATGTCATCTGACATCTATGATAAAGGAACTGTTTGTTCATTGCACCTTACTCTGTCCTTTTTATGCCTTGTTTCTATATTTGTTCTCATTGTGCAGCTCTAAAAAATCCAGTTTTCTTCATTTGTATGCTGAATATGGAAATAGTTTTGCTTTGAATAACTGTGTGGGAACTTCCACTCCTTTTCATTTTATCTCAGGACATTTGAGAAGCCCAACAGTCTTTAGAAACAGGAAATTGAGTGACAGAGCTATCTGTCTGCATGCCTGCATGTCACCCGGAGATTGCAACTGTAGCACTTCTTAAAAAATAAATAAATTTGTCATATTATTAGATGGGGAGCTCGGGGTGAAATATGAAAGAAGGCTTGGGAGGCCTTAGGTATGTATTTTCCCCTCTCAGACAGCAGGTGTAACAATATTAGCTTTGCTTTTATTGAATTTCCAACTGAAGCTTGCTGGAGTGAGAAGACTGGGGTACTTCATGAAGTGGAAAGTAGTTTGGTTTTGTTTTGGAAAAATGAGAAAGGGACTGCATGCTCTTTGGGTGTTGTACTGGTCATGAGGAGATGCCATGTGATGTGGATGTGGTATTGGAGCACATTTTAAAGGTGATGGGGGGGGGGCACGATGGGAAATTGCATAACTGGAAAGTGAAAAGTCCTCCTTACAGCTGGCATGACATGAACATTCCTACACCCAGTCGATGTCCTCATTTTCAACTTCATCTCTTTTTCCCTTTTTCTTGATTCTGACGCAGAACAGCACCGGCAGAGCCTGAGAACATCAACATTATCCTGTTCATAAAGTCTTATGTAATCAATGAATTATATTTAAATGGAATACTATTGTAATCTATGCTCTTCTCACATAATTTCTTTCCATATAAGACCTTAAACTGAGAGGCCTGAGGAGTCTATACGGAGAACACAAAATAGCACAGAGATCAGCTATGAACTGAGACAGGCTCAACTGCCATCTGGTTCAAATCCACGGGTCTCATTCTCATGATTTCCCCACCGGCTCTCTGTATTAGCTCCTCCAAAGACCAACAGCTTGGACAGCAGGGATTTGACCCGGCGAGCAGGCGGCAGGCCAGAATGAGCTGCTTTCTTGTAGCCCATGGTTTCTTCCTTTTCACACTTGTTTTTGTGTCTGCTTAACGAATAAAGACCCAAATGGTAACAGAAATATCAATTTATGTCCCATTTTACAAATTAAAAAATATTTTTTCTTTTTAATGTATGTAATAGCAAATGAAGTCATTTATTTAAATGTGAGTTATGTGTTTTGATTTTAGCTGGGACTCTTTCTGTTTAGAGTTTGTAGTCTCCCTGTACTTGCACGGCACAAGGACGTGTATTTTGGTGATTCAAAATTGCTTGTAAGTGTGAATGTGACTATCAGGTCTCCACACTTGTCACTCTGTGACATTGTTCACAAGGTTGGTGCAATTAATCACCAAATAAATAAATAAAATGAAATAAAAAATACATATGGGTAGAGTGTGCTACAGGCTAGAGGACAAATATGTAAATCAGATTTTGGGGTGAGCTTCCCCCTTGATACAGCCGGCCTTGTAGACCCACGATGATGAGCTCTGGGTGTGAATCATGCTGCTGAGATGAAAGCCACTTGAACTAAAGATTCTAAGGCTTCATTGTGGTTTCTACTTGTAATAGACCCTCTTGAAATTCACACCCATCGGATTTTCCCTTTTTTTTTTTTTCCTCTCAAGCCCACAATAATGCTACTGCTGGTTAGCCCATTGAAAGGACGAGAGATGATGTCATCCTTCATAGTGTCCGATTCTTGGAATGCAGGCCACCTCAGCCCGTCCTGCTGAAAAGCGATGAAAGCAAACCCTGCGAATCTGCCGGTCGGCTTTAAAGGGGCCCCACCTCTGCCACTGGTGGTCATCTTCATTCCAGGGGGCCCCAGGAGGCTCGCCCACTTCTCGTTTACGTCATCGTAGCAAAACTATTATGGTGAGATTAGCCTGAGCCGGAGCACAAAGCCCTGGTGATGTAGCCTCTAGTTGTCTCTTCTGTGCCAGCCCATTTCCAGAGCCACATAGCCTCCGGGTCTCTAACCCGAATGCATTTCTCTTTCTGCGTCCTTCCTTCATCTGACTCCCCTTCCTTTAAACTTTTCCTCCCCTGGCACACAGAGACTCATTTCCTGGGCTCATATGCATTTCAAAAGGTGCAGGAGGCTCCTTGTACTGAGCTGAAGAATTGAGTAGAGCAGCAGGGTGAATATTAAAACACTTGTCTGTGGGAAGGAGATTTAAATGTGGCTGTGTAAACTTGACTCATTGCTTAAATGTCTGTATTGTTATAGGGATAAGGAAACAACAGGGCTTCTAGGAATGTGTCCTGAGGGACGGGTTGATTATATTATGTCAGTCTTTAAATGCTACTGGGCTGTTATGTTTGTTTATTCTTAATCACTGTTTTTCTGCACATTTATTCTTGATGAGCTGCAATAAAAACACGAGCCTGTTTTGAAATGTTGGGATGTGTGCTGTGGTGAATGTTAAAAAAAAAAGGAACGCAATAGTTTGCAAATCATTTGAAAGTTCTTGTTTTTTTTTCTTAAAGAACATCAAATGTTGACACTGGAAAAAAAATTGCTGCCATATTTTGGAAAGTATTTTTAAATGTGATACTAGAACAAAACAACAAGGCAATAAAGGCTGGAAATGTCTGTATTGCAAACCATCACATTTTATCACTACATCCGCAAATGCAATGTCAACCTCTAGCATGGAAGCTTATTTGAGACTCGTTTCGGGCCTGAGCTCATTTGAGGTGGAGGCCAAGTGGAAAACTGTCCTCTAGTCTGACCAACCAGAATCTTAAATTCTATTTGACAGTCAAAGATGCTGAAGAGAAGCAGAGCCTTGTTATTAGCTTACAATTCAAAGTGTACATTATGATGGTATGGGGTGGGGGTGGGTGTTTATGCACATTGAATGAGTAACTTGTAAATGTGTGAAGGCACCATTAATGCTACATGGCTGCCCATCCAGGTGATGTGTTTTTCAGGGATGACTGTGTATTTGAGACATTCTGGATTTCAGCAAGACAATACAAAACCTTCTGCTTGTATTCCAACATGCATGGCTCTTCATTAAAGGAGTTCGAGTTCTAAACTACTTGCAATCCATACTTGCTTGTAAAAAGCCTGGCTAAAAAAAACTGTGATAAAAAGAAGCAGCTGAAATACTATGTCAAATAGAATGGGGGGAAATTTGGCTAAAGAACTTCAGCAAATAGTCTCCTCAGTTCCCACTCATAGGGTATTATTATAAGAAGATGTGATGACATGTAGTGGGAAGCATGCCACTGTCCCTGTTACTGAAATATATCAGTAGCATCAAATTCAAAACAAAAACAAACTTTTTTTTTCTTCTTTTTTCGCAGGATGAACTGGATTTGACAGACAAGAACCGGGAGGCCATGTTTGCTCTGCCCGATGAGAAGAAATGGCAGATCTACTGCAGCAAGAAGAAGGTGAGTTGGCCTCTGCCGTTCTTTTTCGTACATGGGCTCTGATCTTTGGCTGGCCCTATATTGACTGGCTGCCTGAACCCACAGTTTAGAGCTAAACTGTCAGCAGTGAATGTTATTGAAGGCAGCCTTTTAACAATTTTCAATCAGCTCAGCCACACAGGCCGCCTCTTTTCCAGCTTCTCATTTCTGCATTGACGTAAACATATGGACATATTATGCCAGCTATAGATTGCACAATATTTTCTGCAGGTTGTGGTTACATGCCACAACCTTTTTAAGGCCCTAATTCTCTATACGCATGCAAGCAATTTCCTCATGCTGCCTATGAATTGTCCTCATAGCGTAGAGCACAAGAAAAAAATGGTTAGCCCTCTCTTTCACCCCTTTCCCCTTGCCAAAACAACGCTCGTTTTCTTCATACCCTTCAGCGTGTCTCTCCACAACAACTCTGGTCTCACTTTGTGGTCAAACATCCACCAAGAAATTACATTGTGCTTTAGGAGAATTCCGCCCCATCTCCATCCCTCAATTGCAAATTGAATAAATAGTTGTAAACCCTCTCCTGTGTTTTTTTTTCTTTTTTTTTTTTTTTTCTTTGCTGATTTGTTTTGTTGGCTGAGCGTTTGGTGTTGGAAGCAGAACTAGACCACTCCTTCCACTTTCCTGGGCATGCAAGCTTGACTTCGCTGATGTGATATGCTCTGACAACCTTTTTTAAAAGGGGTAAACACACTGCTTTGTGTGTGTACGTGTGTGTGTCTGTGCGCACCTGCGTGTGTAAAAGTCTCTGCTTGTATTGAGTTACTAGGAAAAAGAAGAGTAGTGGAACTGTGGTGTGTTCAGAGGAATGTCAAGGCGAGGATGGAAACTGGAGCACCACGACAGTTTACAATGAAATGAAATGAAATGCCAGTTAAATTAATAGCAGAAGAAGTTGTAATCTTTTTATTTTTGTTATTATTGTTAAACCCTTATAAAACGATATTAAAGTCTTTATTTATTCATCTATCTATAGATGGAAGAGGCATATACAATACATGTGTATGTGTTATCATTAGGTTTATTTTTGTGTTCACATTAGTAAGGGCCAGTCATGAACTAGATCTGTGGCGTCTGTCGCTTCAGTCCTGAAGGGTGATAATCGGGGAATAACCTGGTTTGCCCACATCATCAGTGTAATTCCCCCTTCTTATTTCATCCAGTTGAAGGACCGATGAGCTGATGCCATGGCAAAGCATCTGTCATCTGTCCGTTCTGTCACAGTTCACAATAAAACTTGCACACTGATCCCCTAATGGGTCTTCATCCAAACTGTGCTCTTGGTCAAGGTTACATCTCTCTTTTTATGGGGACATTTCCATTTTTTTCCACAAGAATCAATACTCCTCCTACAGTATTGGTCAGATTTTACTGAAACTTCCACATAATTATCATCAGAAGAATAAAATCATGCTCATAAGTGTGTTCACTAAGCTGGGAAAGTATTAGATAAGAACATTTGAAAAAGTGATACAGAAAATGAGATGTACATATGATTCCTGTTACATGTGTATATGAAGGCCATCAAGAAGCCATTCTTAAGGAAAGGAAGCCAAATTACACAAGAACAAAATGAAAGCAGCAGGTTTGACGGAGTGCTGAATGCAAATGTGAAATTTTTGGTTTGTCGGAGTACGGAAGATGTAAGGAGAGAGGTACCACAGTGAGTGTGTACAACCATCTGTAAAACATGGTGGAGTCTGTGTCGTGGTTTGGGGCTGCATTTAAGTTGGTGGCATTTGAAATTTTCTCAAAACTGATGCAATTATGACAATCAGATTTTTCAGCATGACGACGATTCCAAACACACTGTTTTTTCTATTCAGATATGCTTTTTACTGCATTGGCAAAGGATTAACACTATCGTTGCTCAACCGGGCTCCCCAGAGCTCAGATCTCAAAGGTATTGGAACACTGTGTTATCATCTTGACAGAGAACAGAACAAAAGGCAGCGGACATTCAATAAGCTTTGACTGTTCTTCAAGAACCCTGAAGAACTGGTCCTGAAGACTGCAAAAGAAATCAAAAGAGGATTCAGGCTGTGTGGAAGAATAAAGCTGACCTTAACAAACACTTCAAGCTTCTCAGAATTGACTCTTTTTTTCTTTATTGACTATATTTCCATTTATGTTGCACGTTTTAATAAATTGCTGGTCGTATTTGCCATTTTCCCAGAAAAATATGAAGATATGAAGACTTTTGCACTGTATTGTATATCAAATGCAGACTGTAGATCAGTGATGCTTAAGTTAAAGGAAACACCCAGTGACATATATTTAAAATGCCATCTGAGTAAAACTGTAAAGATATGGGTGGTAGAGATAGTACATGTAGATGAAAGAGGCCCAAAAATGCATCCCTGTGGAGCACCTGTAGTAACAGTTAGGAGACCTGACTATATTCATATTAGGTAGATCTACAGCAGTTGCTGTGCTATGATATCATATAAGATCTCTGATATAACCTTAGTATGCTTTGCACTTTAAATACCCTGCGTAGTAAGGAAAATTTGAATTTCTGGCAGAATGTGAACCCACATAAAAGTTTTGTAATCCTCCGTATCAGTTATTGAATATCTCACAGAATAGCCACAGACATTTATAAGGATTCACTGTACAGTTGTAGAAGGCAGTGGAAACAAAGTGTTGGCAGCAGCCTGGGCATATTGGAACTCAAATGGTTTGCACTGTGCGGGTTCAGATGTAGGATATTTTAGTTTGTCATTCCTCCCCCATCTCTGCTAGTCAGAAATAATTTCCTTTGTGAAGCTAAGGTAAAAAAAAGAAAGAAAAAGAAATCCGCTGTGTATCCAGGCCAGGAAACAGAGAGCAAAACCAGGGTAACACTGAACAGCGGAAAGCCGGAGGAAAATCCAAACAAACCCTTTATTCATGGATGGAGGCGGCATAATGGAGAATGAGGGGGAAAAACAACTGGTGTGCAATATCAGAATAATGACGTGTGTGTGTGTGTGTGTTGCCCTCACATGCACGCAACCGCACAAACATGAACCACCCTATAGGAAGGAAAAATTGCATGTTATTCAAACACAAGTACAACATACAGCGTTGCCCTCTGTTGCAGAGAATTACAGCATGACAGTGATTTAAACAGAGAGCAGAATTTCCCCTCAGTCTCCCCTCTGAGACAAACACTACTCCCCTTGTTTCCTTCGGCCAACTGTCGGATCCAGTTGTTGTGGTTAGATAACACTTGGAGGCAGCCACCGAGGGCACAACAGACTAACTTTGTTCACCTGCAAAACAAACCGGTTAACACATTTGCAGCAAACTGTAATTAACAGTTCCATTTTGGCGCAGTCTTTTACTCCAGCTGAAGAACTGAAAGCTTCTTTGTGGGACAACAAATAAGACTACGGGTCTAATAACAACAACAGATAGCCATGGATCACTTTACTGGGATCTCCTGTACTACAGCTTTCTCATGCAGTTATCTAATTGGGCAGTCATGCGGCCGCAGGGCAATGCCTGTAATCATGGAGATGCAAGTCAGGAGCTTCAGATAATTACTGTTATTGCCAAATATCACAATGAGGAAAAACATAGTGTTGTGGATAATTTTGACCTCTCCTGATGGCAGAAGCTCAGCCTGGTATCAACCTCTTGGCCTGTAGTTCATCTAATGGCCACTCAAGGCTAGCTCCAAAAGTGAGTCACTCCTAGGCTGTAGGCGTCATGGGTGGTGTGCCACTCGGTGCTATTTTGACATGAGAAAACACATTTTCTCAGCAGTGTTGGAATTGATGGCCTTAACGTGACCCTGTGAAATAACATCATTGTTTGTTGGTAAATTTAGGGCTATTCATTAAAAGATAGATTCAAAACATTATAGCACAAAAATTTAGATTAATGCAACCTTAGTATTAATGTTAGGTGGTTAGACACTTCTCCTGTAACAGGAACGTGCAAACTTTCATGAGCAGTGATCTAAGAGAATTGGACGTAATTATGGTCTAGTGAAGAGTTCATCAGGCTTTACACCGATATCTCTGCTTCTGATCTCAGCCACCCAGTTGGCCACAGCTGGAGGTGCTGGGCGTTTATCGGTGTGTTTATCTGCAAAACATGGAGAGAGGGATTTGTTTTTGGTGCTGAGTACAAGTGAAACAGAAATGGCATGTGTAAATCCTTGAATAAGAGTACTGCATTCCTTGCTTGTAGTCGGGTTTGTGTGTGTGTGTGTGTGTTTGTTTTTGCAAGCCTGACTTGTATCCTGCAGCCCTCAGGTACAGAACACGATGTAATATCCAGTAGCTCCTGATAAGTGTTCAGTGCTAGGAGCCAAACAGGTCTCCTGACTCCTATTAGTTGCGCTGCACTGACACACAAACACACACACACTCACTCATGTTGTGTTTTCAGCTCATGATCACACAACATGTCCCTTTATCCGGGGGCAAACTAACAAAAGTAGTTACAAAACTGCTTTTGTTAACAAAACTGCCCTAAATTTCCATTAAAATAGGCTTTTCTGTGGGTTCCCCCAAATAACCCAGCTTGATGGTGTGTAATGATCTCCTGAAATGTTTTTCCCGTCTGTCTCCAATTATTAGCCACATGTGTTGTATCCCCATCACTTAATGTGACCCCAGGCAAAGAATTCTGCTTACTCTTAACATTTGCTACCTGCAGAAGTGTTACATAATCTTTCAGAATTCAATATCCTGTCCATTTCCTGCCTCCTTAGGTGAGACTTTATATCGCGGCTTCCTCAGATAAATATTCACCTCGGACCTACCGGTTCACTGGAATTTCGAATGATCCTCTCTCATTCCACAGGCGGTAACATATTGTCGTGACAGCTGGAGGAGAAAATATGGAGAAAATATTGACTCAAATAATTGCTGTGGATAGACATGTAGGCATTAAGAAACTGCCGTTATAGTTACTGGGCAGCCCATCGCTTATGTCCTCTACTGTACATTACAGTAGCTACATGGAAAAATTCAATGCATGCACTTATTTAATAACACTTCCTGCACAACTTCTGGGAGTGAAACGGTGAAGTTGACATCCATGTCCAAATGTCAGCTTTTACTGTCTGCATTATTTTGACTGACCTGCTTCTTCTATGCTTTATCTCAGCTAGTTGGAGTCACTGAACTGGACCTCTCGGCTGTGTTGGTTCCGTTATTATAACTTAAGATTCAAGAGCTTTATTTTCAGTTGCTGTGCAGTTGGTGAAATTCTGGCATTTTATTGTACGTCCTTATAATCCATTGATGTAGTTTGTTAACTTGGCACGTCACCCTCTCCTCTAAATGTAGTCGCATCTGGTTCCAACCCCCCCCCCCCGCAAAAAAAAGATGATGCACTAGATGAAATGGTGAAATAGAGATATAAATGTATATTTGATTCAGTGGATATGTCTTCGAAGCTTGGATTTATTAAGTTACAACCCCCCCCTCATATGAATATGAGATGGAACCAGTTTGACATACTACTGAACACTTGAATCGACTGAGCTCAGCGAATTAATGTTTTTGCTGATGTTTTGTTGCAAAAAACACGTTTTGAAATCAGTCTTCTGCAGTGTGCTCCTTTTTGCTTATAAAGTTGTCTTTGAAAAAAGGGTATTTCACTCAGCACAGAGCTGCCTGCTGGTGCTGGCAGGATTTTGGATGGCTCATGAGAGTCCCCACATTACAGCCAGGGTCCCCCAGGGCCTCTCTGAGCAAATGGGAACAGAGTGTGAGGCGCCTCACAAGCAGGCCAATCGCCAGAGAAACTAGAGACTGCGTGGAAACATGTTAGCATGTCTCTACGAGCCAATCTATAGATTCTGGCCCTGTCTCAGAACCAGAACAGTTGGACTGCATTTAAGTGAGTGACTGTGCCAAGATGGTTGCCAAAGCCAGGAGAAAATAGTTGGAAAATGTGAACATGCAAATGTGCTGTTGTCAGATATGTGTTGGGCAAAACATGCGAACACGAGTGATGCTATCGGTTTGTCTTAGTTTGTAGCATGGTGTTATTTCTTTGTACCTTCCTCCCACACTCCTGCTTATCTTTAAAATTAAGAGCATTTGGTATAAGGTTGCCAATACACTTCAAAGTGCTTTGTTTTTAACTGTGGCCAATTGAGTATTTTGAATTCCACCCCCTGTTGTACGTGAAGTTCTGACTTGAAAGGTATATGTGCATATAAATCAATGAGCTCAATTATCATTGTCAGTGAAACCTTTTTAAGAGGTTTGAAATCTTAAAGACGGCTCGCTACATGACAGCAGGGAGGCTGAAATATGTAATTTCATCCTCTCTTTCAACAGGTGCCTCTGCAAACAGTACAGCCTGCCAAACAGACAGGGAAATAATCCTGAACGCTGGTTTTAGGCGGGTATTAGGGCCTTCAGAGAAACGATATATACCTCAACAGATGGTTGTAACAAGAGGAAAGGTTTACAGATACATACCTGATACACTGTTGGGGATTCCTGTCCTCCTATGCTTCAACCTGGAGTGTAAATCATAGTTAGTGTCACCAGACGTGGGTAATGTGTAGTATAAGTGTGTAACTGCTGCAACTGAGTACACGGCTGGAATGTTTTTACCAAGGAGGGGACCAGAAGATCACTTGCATACAAAGATGTGCACTTACTCTCAGGGATTTGGGGTCACTTAGGAATGTTGTTGTTGAAAGAAAAACATCAAACTTGCATGTTTTTTGGCTGGGGAGACCTAAAGGAAACCACTGCCGTCACAGGGAGAACATCTGGTTCAAATGCAGAACGTTCTCAATATGAGGGAACAGTGCTAATAAATCATTTTAATGACATATGTAGGTAGATGTAAATATAAAAAGTCCAGATGCATATTAGGCTCCCTTACATCATTAGAAAAGCTGAATTCTTTGCTTATCATCTCAAATTATATTACCTTAAAAGTCACGAGACTATTCTTTTTCTAAGAAATGAAACTATTCCTTTGCTTTGTTAACACAATGTGCCCTACTCACTTTATAGAACAGCATAAACTGACCCTTACTGATAAAACAAAAAAGGCTAAGTGAACATTAGGAAAACCTAAAACTGCTTATCTATTTTTCTCCACACAATCATCTCTGGACTTGACAGAGGATGGTCCAAAGCAAAGTGAGTGACAGTCCTCGGGTCCTACTAACTGTACCAACCTGGGTATTGTTAATAATCATGCCCATCCCTTTATGACCACGCCGTGCCCATCTTCTGATGGCTGCTTCCAGCAGGATAACAAGTCACAATGCTCACGTCATTTCAAACGGCTCACTAGACTGTAATTCAGTAGAGCACCGTTGGGATGTGGGGAAATGGGAAATTTATATCATGTTTGTGCAGCCAATGGAAAAAATCTTGGGGGAACATTTTCAGTATCTTGTTGAATCGATATCATTAAGAATTACTGCAGTTCCGAAAGCAAAAAGGGAGTTTGACTTGGTACTAGTGTGATGTACCTAATACAGTGACCTGTTGGTGTATTTGGTTAAATGCGTCTGTGAAATCAGTCAACTTTACTTCAAGAATATTTAATTTGGGCTGGTCTATAGCTGAACCCTCAAAGATGCTCTATATGCCCAACAGTTTCCAGCTTTTTTAAAACAAAGCATAATTAAAGAGTAATTTTAACGTGTATTAAGCAAACTTGCATTAGTAAAGACAGCATGTCACTGGCGCCCATTAGTAATGCATCCTAAAATTGGGCTTATGGGAGTTTTACATAAACGATTTATGATGAATGACTTTATTAAACATTAACAGCAGGTTTGATGATTTCTTGCTATATTTGTTTCAAAGCAAAGACATTTAAAAGTGACCCCAGACATTTGAGTAGTAGTGTAATGCAATAAGCACATTCATGCAAATGTTTACTCATGAAGACAAACACAATCTTCTCTTTCATATCCAGAGCCTGCTGTTCGCACCATTCAATTGTAATGAGCACTAATCTAGGAAGTCTGGCTTCTTATCACAAGGTTTTAAACAGTCATCAAGTGTGATTAACTTCCAGAATGATTTGATCAAGCAAGCAGAGCACAAGAACAAACTTACCATCACTTCACCTCTTAGAAATGTCGTGAAAGGGGCAGAAAATTGAGGAAGTGTGTGCACTGATATAACTAGACTGGCCGAAACAAACCTCACGCTGTCACTATTTTTCATTTGTCCAAAAACACGACGCAAATTATAGTACTTTACTTCAAGCTCATGAAACTGCCAAAGTAAATGTTACATTGGACTGTTTTTGAGGGTGTGTCGACGACTGTTACTCGGCTCGAGGGTCAGAAGGAGGCAGTTAAGTTGTTAATCTCAGCGTCAGGATCTGTCTGGCATCGCGTCCTGAATGTGTCAGCAGAACACTGGAAAACACAGTCTGAGTAGCACACTGAGTGCTATTGTTTTTGTTTTAACCTAGCTTTAAATCCATGTTGGCAAAGAATGCTGGGGATCAGAAACAATGGTTATTATGAGGCCTGAAATCCACTTTAACCAAACTTAGACATAAGTATAGCTGCTAGAGCGTACGCGATTCATAAATAAGTGGAAATGCTGATTCTGCAGCTCTTTTTTATGCCCACATTTGAGCTTCAATTAGTTTCTGTAGATAATAAGAGGATTTTATATCTGGTGCTGGTCCCAGAAAATAGTTTTTGTGGCTTAATCAACAGAAATGGGGCCACCCTGCAAATATTGAAGCAGCATTTTAAATTATGGAGGGAATGGGTACTATAAAATATTGATTTTTTTTTCACATCAGAAAGGAACACAGAGACAACTGACTGCTTTCTACTGCAAGAATGCCTTTGAAGTTAATAAAGTTAGAGCGAAAACAGACAAAGCATTAACTTTTTTTAAAAAATTAGGATTTATGTCTTAAACTGATTTACGGCCTTGTAAAGTTTTATTCTTTTGTATTGGATTTATGCAGGTTTAATACTTTCATGTGCAGAAAATCTGCCTATGTGAACCTCTCTAATGCAGTGTTTGACCCTGCATAAAAAATCATTAAAAACATTTTTCCTGAAATTTGCAGAAGAAGAAAAATTCTAATATGTATGTAGATGTTTAAAATATACTTTAACCTTTGGCAAAAACGTTATCATGCAAAGCTGTTCAAATTTGAGTTAATTTGGCACACTTTAACTTTCCAACTATTGTTGGTATACACACAGTAACAAAAACAACAATAATGCTCCACCAGTACACTAAGCTTAGGCTAAATAAGACCAGATGTGAATGAGGAACGTGGTCTCTGTACTCCCCCTTGTTTTGTTTGTTTGTGGCATCATGCATCCTCGAATTGGCCAGGACAAATTGATCTCAGGCAGAGCTATTTGAAAACGAGTGTGCTGCACACTTCATTCCTCTGGGCAGTTCTTCTTTTGAATGAAGAATCTGAAATGTTGTGACCTAATTATTATAGATTGGCATGCCTGATCTATTTAGTCTTCATGTGGATGTTGACGTGTGGGGCCGATGTAGAAAACAAAAGGGAGGGGCGGGCACAAACAGGAAACATATGGTCCAAAATAGAAAAGTCTGGTCCCCAGTGTGATGATGTCTTCTGTGGAAAGAGCACATGATTGACAGAAGCAAAAATATTCACTCAGATTATTACTATTATTTTTTTTTTAATATTTTCAAAAACTCAGAATCTCATATCGCATACCCTACCCAAGAGGCTTTAGCTTGCCCACAGTTGCTGGGGATATGCAAGCCACTTTACAACCCACCTCCACCCCAGCAGTTTCTCTCTTAATTAATGCCATGTCTGTTGTGTTTAATGTCAGCTTTAGCTGCTCAGTTGGCAGCATTAATCAGTGGAAATAATATCTCACTACACAGAGTATCTGTCCTACTGATAATAACTTCCTTTCCTGACTGATGGAAAATAATATTGATATAATAGATGTGTTTATTCATAATGCTTGGCTTAATAATCCAAATGTGGATCTAATAAATAAACTGAACTTTAAAACCAGCTGACTCTGGTTAAGTTTACTTCTGCACCCTAACTACCAGTATCAAGCTTTACTCATAGCTGTTTAGACTTGTTGCTGAATATGAGCCGTTTTCAGACGTTTTGTGCTAATTTAGCAGAGCCAACATGCTTAAATGAAATGCATTTGTTTAGTGATTGTAACTTCTGTTCAGAAAATGATGGTTTGTGTTGGTAATTGTCATAACCAGTCATTACCATTAGTGAGTTGGCTGCTGCATTTGTAAACACCAGCTGCAATTGTCAAAGTAACAAAGGGTCTGTCTCCTATGGTAACTGGAAAGAAGATTTCAATTCAATTCAGATTTATTTATACGGCCTAAATCACAATATTTGCCTCAAGATGCTTTATATTGTAAAGTAAATAATAAATAAACAATAAATGGAAAAGTGCTTTTACATCGCAATATGATGCAAAGTGGATGAATAAAATGAATAAAACATCTGAAATCTTGATAAAAGGAGCAAGAACCCACATGCTTAATTTTTGCTTCTTAAAAAGAAATGGAATTTCTAACTGTGATCAGCATTTTAGCTTTGTGGAAAAGCGAATATTTTTTGACTTGGTATTAAAGCACTTTCTTTGTGTCCATGTGCAGGAGCAAGAGGACCCCAACAAGCTGGCAACCAGCTGGCCCGACTACTACATCGACCGCATTAACTCCATGGCGGCTGTAAGTTAAACTGATTCTCCACTATTTTTAAAAAAGATAAGAGAAGACATATTCTGCTTTTGCTTAGTTTGCATCATATATGTACCAGGTACTCTCTTTAAACATCTATCATAAAATGCCATAGAAATGGTTGTATGATGGCCATCTCAGGAATGCATATTACCCTAATAACTACCATTCAAGCATTGTGTTTGTGAGGGGCTAAATCTGCTTGTTTCCGACCACGCATGAAAAATATCAAGGGCCTATTAAGGGAACATAATAAGTCCCCTTTACAACAGCTTTAGGAGCATTGATGGTACTGAACTCTAGTTAATGCAGACCCCACAGAGGTCACTGTTCGCTCAGCCGTTCTCTCTTAGATATCTTGGCTGGCGTTTTATCATCTCCCTGCTGACTGCTTGTTATATTCCCACGAGCACATTCCTTCGCTGTGACCCCAGCATTCACACACACTGCGATGACAAACAGGCCATTTCGGCGCTCAGCAGTTCAGTCAGTGGGAAATACTGTCAGACACATGGAGCAAAGCCAGGATGACAATATTCATTAGTTCTAGACCGTGTGTCTGCCAATAAAAACGGTGTGATACCATCGCAGAGTTCGCTTCTGCTGTGATCCCCGTGTCGCTTTAGACAGAAGTGTTGTTATATGATGTTGTATTATATCAAACCGACTGGTTCGTGCCAGCAGCCTCTCACCCCGAGTCCTTCTGTGAACGACAAGCTGCCTCCCAAATGTTTTGAGATCTTAAAACATGACATTTTAAGCGAGTCTCTTGAAAGGTGACACATAAGCACAAAATGTAGAGACTAGCCAAACCGTCCGACATGTTTGCATTCATAAATCTTTCCAGTGTGAGGTAGAACAAACGGTTTAACCTTAACATACCATAAACACCGAGCCGAAACGTAACGGCATTTAATATCTGTTTATTGCCCTGCAGTTTGTCGAGCGTAGCTGTCGTCGGTTGCAATTTTTGCAGCTGTTTTTGTTTACTGCCTCCACTCCAGAGACGAGAACTGCCTCTGAACAGCACACTGCTACCTGAGCTGAGCGTAGAGGTCTGGAGAAACGATTTTTCAGTCTCTTGAAGGCTCAGACGCTTGACAGCACGCACACACACTCACACAAACCGTATTTTAAGTAGAGCAGGGAGAAAGTGCTGATTTGTGAGTTGCCAAGAATTTGAAATCCACCAGGGCTGTAGTGGAGCCGCTGTGCTATTAGGTGTCAGACGCTCTGTCAGAGTTATGTTTCAGATGTTCTTTTCCTGTTTTTCCTGCAAAACACGGTGATTTTAAAAAGTCTACTGTGCAGTACCAGAAGTTTTAAAAAGTTGACATCTATTGAAAATGCGGCCGCCCTTGCTCGAGACTTTTACAAAAAATGTGTCTGGAATAATATCAGGGAGAAACCTGGTTTCAAGCACAGTAGCGTCAGTTAATATTACATCAGTGGGTGACATGCATGAAAAAGATTTTACAACTTGTAGCAGTCTCCTTTTTGCACAAGCAGACCTACTTTAAGCTCCATTATTCACCGTTCCTCAGACTGATTTCCTCCCCTTCCTCTCTGACTGCATTTGGTCCACCACGGAGCTCCAAACGATCTTCAACATCATTTTAAAATTTGGAGGCGCTCCACTCCTACCCCGTGACTTCATGTCTTGGCTCCGGAGCGATCTCACCGGGGTCGGCCCCTACACAGTAGCTGAGTTATTGGATGATCTCATTTTGCCGCCCGGAGAGATTACTGTACAATCGGCATCTTGATGTTCATTCATAAAATTGTGTCAGAGCCCTGAGGTTGTTCGTGGGCCACCGCGTGATAACTCAAACGCCCTTGTGACTCTGACAGGAGTTTCTGTAGCCCCGCTGTGCCCGAGTTGTGTGCAGAGCTTCAGATCTCCCAGCTGGATCGTTTTTTCTGCAGAAATAAAGAAAAAGGAAAATGCATGAAGGTCTCAAACTTCTGGAAGTAATCACAAGACTGATTAATGGGATGAGATGAACTTTGATATGAACTGAGGTTCTGTGCTTTTTAGCAGGTTGATTAGGTGACACATTTTACAATGTACAGGATTAATTGTATTGCAAATAAACTGCATCGTGTTTTCATAATGTTTCGATTGGAAGCTGTATATCTTTGGAGCCATTCAGAATGATCTGTTAGCTAAATCTCTTTTATTACATTTATTTCTGGATATGATTTCATTTAATTATTATATGGACACTTCATCTCACCATTAAATATACACGTGCTTCCTCTGGCCTGTAGTGCTATTTTCCAAATACTGTGTTAATGTGAGTTGCTCAGTTTTAGAGATCTTTTTTACAAAACAGTCTAGCTCTGAAAATCGGAGCCAAAGCAGAAGTATTTTAAACTTGCATGCTTTCTAGTGACCAGCGGGGGGGCTATTCTAGTCCGCTTTCAAAGAAGCGTATGAGAAAATGACCCTACTGTTCGCATTGCCGGTGACTACGGCAAATGCTTACACAATGAGTTTATGGTCTCAGTTGCTAGTGCCAAGTCCGAATATGTTTATTTTATAAATTATGGTTCTGTTTACATCAAATACGATGATAAAGTTCGGGTCGGCCTCTTTCGCGACTGACAAGTCGCCACCATATGAGCGTGCAGTGTCCCTGACGTCTGATGTCAGGTATTAAAAGAAAAACAGTCACTTCACTGCTTAAATACAGGCTATGATAAATTACAAGAAAATTTTTTTAGTCTGACGAGATATGAAACATAAACATATACGTTTACTTTTAATGCAACTTGACGTAAGCCTTCCAAATATCTTCTGATGGTGGAATATACGATGACAGCTGGATTTCACTAAATTATTTTGTTTTAGTTAACAAAATTTAGTTTGTCTTGGTTTAGATTAAACTCATCCCTTCTTTTTTTTCCTTTTCTTTTTTTTTTTCTTGGTTGATGCGTCAATGATCCACATGGCCCACATTAAGACTTCGATTAGTAGCATTCATCTTTGTTAACGATGCTCTTATGACTAGCTTAAAGGCATAGTTCTGGCTGGGGGGGGGGGCATTTCCCATCATAAGGATTTAGGGAAGTACCGTCTGCTGGTTTACCAACTGGCTCTAATGATATCCTTATGTGCATGTTGGCCACAGGTACGGGTGAGCTTACTAATAGCAGATGTAGGAAGGAGCCATTTGGCTAGACTCACTGACACGGTGAACTGGCTCACAGCACGACCCAATCATTCACTCAGCCCAACACTTGTTGTGTCCAACTTCCCATTGACTATGAACACGCTCATTTAGAGCAACAGGAGCCAGAGCGTTTGGCACAGGGCTCCTGAACCATCTGTACTTGAGGCTAAGTCGACACGATGGATGTTTTGAGTGTACCGTTTCTATATTAAACACTCTTGCACACTGGACAGATCTGAGCTCTTGTTGGAAAATCAAACATTGGGTCAGGATTCAGTTAGATATGTCATGGTAGCTAGTTGGCAGTCTATAAAATAATTCTACAAACGGCGGGTGGGGGGGTTGTGTGTTACTTTTTAAAGGGACAGTGCACCCCCAAATCAAATTTACATATTCTTCCTCCGGTCTTTTATTTTTGCCTTAGTCTAAGTTGTCCAGTGGTATTTGTCTATGACTCCTCAAAGCAACAAAAAGCTGCCTTAGTAGAACCAAACAGCAGTGTCTCTTTCCAAGGTCCACAAACCTTGTTATTCTGCGCTTTTAAACGCTTTCACACACACTCACACATCTGGGACAATTTGAGGTTAAGCACTTGTGCAAGCACGACTTGCAGACTGGAGGGGCTGGGTATTGAACCATCAACCTAACTTTTAGGTTGATGTTTTTATTTGTTTTGTTTTTTTTGTAGTGGCTTGATCATCACAAGACAAGACTTATTTAGAAATGAATGAGCAAGCTGCACCAAAATTTTAAGGTTTAAAGTTTGAAAGCAATCGCAAACAAGTATCTTTTGAGGGAAATGAATGGGCAGCACTGTGACTGGCTGAAACATGCACTATTTGGCCTCGGTGCTTGGTAGTGAGCTACCATGGAAAAAACCTGGAGATGCTAAGCAGAAGGCCCGTGGCACTGACTAATGAGAGCATGACTGCCCTCTGATACTGCAGACAAAATCACTGAAGTGATGCAGAAATGCATTATCACTATTACTATTCTTTTTAGGTTGATTAGAGCTGATTGTCTGCATAATTTATTTTGGTATGTTGTGTAGCTTCAAACACAATCTGTTTGAGTTGTGGTGCCAGAAGCATAAGCCTGCTAATGAGTCTCTGATTGTTCCAATTAGTCCTAGTATCATATATAATCACACTAAAGACACTAAATGTGTGGTTGCAGTCATATTGCTGCCAAATTAAAATTAATATTCTTCTGTTAAAGATAAGCTCCGAAAAGATCTGACACGGTGTCTGTGGATAACGCGAACCCTTAAAGTCTTTAAATATCTTAAATCAATCTGATCTTAAAATTTTAACAAACATAAAAAATGAACATTGCACAGAGCGAGAGGCAAAACACACTCTGATCATAAAATGGAACGTTTTGTAAATATTGGAAACATACATTTAAAAAAAGAACCTTTGTTTTTTGTATTATCAAGATCAGGAAAGCAGCCTGACTGAAACTGGTCCTTTTAGGAATCATCTCTTCTCACGGGAGCCGTCTTCATAATGTCTCCAGTCAGATTTTAAATAGCTTTCATCTAAATATCTACATTAAAAGGGAAAAAATAAAGAACCATACATATACAGTAATCACTGCATATACAATAAAACTGCATGTAATTTCGCACAGCACTGACGCTATATAGAAAATGTTTGCAATAAACAGAGCTGCAGTGTGATAGCAAATATATCTACTCATTAATCTAGTTAAGATGTAGGATTAATTTAGTTCTTTTAGTTTTTCTTAGCATTGTCCCTGAGAAGAGACAGAGGCATTGAATATTTTTGATCAAGTCTAGTAGAAATCTAAATTGCAGTGGGGGAAAAAAATAAACATACTTTTAGAGGGAAAACATTTTAAAAATTGCAGTCATCTCCCACAACGCCTCAGAGCTGTTTCCTGTCATAAGATTTTCTGCCCAGATACAGAGATGTGATTGGATGACGGAGAGTGTTGTACATTTTGCTTCATGTGTATTTCTCGCCTTGCAAATTGTGATTGTAAATGTGTTGATGTTACTGTGATTCTATTGGCTCAAATGATTCAAAAGAAGGGTCAGTCATGCAAAATGGCCAATAGAAGCCAAAGTTATTGGCCATCAAAAAGTCCCAAAGACTATTTTCGCTGTGCAAATTACATTCACGCAGGGACAATTATGCCTGTGTGTGTGGGGGGTGGGGGGGGGGGGGGGGTAATTCTTCCAAAAATATTCAAAAACAAGCATTTTTTTAGGCTTGTAAATAAAGCTGAG
This sequence comes from Perissodus microlepis, assembly GCF_051167445.1. Classification (NCBI taxonomy): domain Eukaryota; kingdom Metazoa; phylum Chordata; class Actinopteri; order Cichliformes; family Cichlidae; genus Perissodus; species Perissodus microlepis. The sequence continues at coordinate 14,667,385 of NC_140479.1, read as the reverse complement.
TCATTTCTGCTCTTCAATACTTAAGAAAATTCAACTCTCACAGACTGTGGCAAAATGTAACAAATTGCAAAATGCTTGGCTATGCCTTCATTAAAATCTCTGTAACTCTGCTGTGTTTCACTTCAGCAGCATCAGTCTTTGTATAGATAATGTCAATATGTTGATTCATGATGTTGTGGAGTTTATTGTGTACCACAGCATATGTCCAAAGGCTTTATGTGCTATAAAATACAGGGAAAAGAACAGAAATTAGGCAAGGAAAAAAAAACTTATTTTTCTATCTTCCATCCTCAGCTGCTTTGACAAACTAGCATCTGCTGTAATATTTACAACGCTGATGAAGTCTCACAAGTGTTAGCTTTATTTTGATAGCAGGATTGTTTATACAGAGTTTGTAATTGCAGAGAAATACTTAATTCATTTTGGGCATGTCGTTTTCGAGCAGGAACAGAATAGGTGCTTGAGTTCAAGGCAACTGGACTTCTTTTTTAGGTTCTTGAAGAAGCCCTACATATTTAACCTCTCATGGGGTTGTCACCTTAGACCAACTTTATCATCCGCATCATCTTTTAGAACCAAAGAAGCCTTTTGCATGAGAAGTAAAATGTCTTAAAAACCTCAGAAAGAAATGCAGCTGCCTTCAGCTCAAGGACATAAGATCAGTCATTTGTTTTGTTGATTGGCTCTTTGCATTCAAGGTTGGGAGAACCACATCCTTACAGAATTTGAGTTGTTTAAGTCCATATTTCTCTGTTGTAGTGTCTCATGTCAGGTAACTTACAAGTCATGGTGTATTTCTTGCAGAAAACATATGCACAATGGTAATTGAGAGTGAAATCTCGTGCAGTGTTCCCAAAATTGCCATGTGGTTGCGTGCATTTGGTCTGTATCAACAGCCTACATAAATTAGCTTGTTGGACGAGAGATTCGACTGAACCACAAAAACCAAACGACCCCAATCAGTTGATGTTGTTTGTCTTCAGTTTTTGGTTTGTGTGAAATTGATTTTAAATTTTATTCTGACCGGCATTAAAAAAGTCTTAAACCCAACTTTCCTCGGGCTGTAGGAACCCTGCTCTAATTAAAAATGGAAAGTACCAAATTAATACCAGCAGGTAACATTCTCACTTGATGTAGAGTTGGAATTGAACTCTATGAATCTGTTATTTTTCCAGTGAAATCTCCATTTCTCTTCTTATCTGCAGATGCAGACTTTGTTTGCCTTTGACGAGGAGGAAATGGAAATGAGGAACAAGGTGGTGGAAGATCTGAAGACGGCACTTCGGACTCAGCCGATGAGGTGAGTGAAATTTAACTCTTCCATGTGACCTTCCCTTGGGCTGCACACAGCGCTGAGCTCTTTGCTCCATTCCTACAATTTAACTTGTTGAGGTTATACCACACACCGTAATCTGATTTAAAAATGGATCTCGTGCTGCAGCGCAGTCTGTCTCTTGTCATGCTAAAGGAGCCTATTTTTTACTTCAAACTGAAAAGTGATTAATTAAAGAAATTTTCAGTCGTCCACATTTACGCTGTGGTCATTAGCGGCTTTTGGCCTCACTCGTCACCACAAAGAAATATTCAAGGATACTGGGCATCCCCCCAACACAAACCGCCTACGTCTCCCAGTCAGCACCTCCTTTGGAGCTGTCCATCAGCCCGTGCCAGTCTTATGAAGCAGTGGTCTGCCCCAAAATGGGGGGTGTTGAGTGTTCTCAAGGACGGCTATAAAATGACAGGCCTCATGTGCAGAGTGACAAAAACTCAGGGCAGCTCTCACGTCTGGGTCGCGTCTGGGTTGTGTGGGTGTATTTGTAGGCCAAGTGTGTGTGGTTGTGTTTGCTCCATGTGCAGACATGTGGGGATCCAAAACAGAACAAAGCTGGTGAGAAGCAGACTCAGAGGTCTAGACAGAAGACAAGAAATCGTTTGAAACTTTCTGTTTTAGACTTTCTGGCCTTGAATGTGAATCTTTATTGGAATATTATAAGGATACCAGAAATTATTGTCAATTCCAATAGCAGTGAAATCCCACTACTGATGATATCATGTCTCAATAAAACAAGTCAGTCCAATTTAACTTTAACAGATCTAGACCTCTGACTTTGAGCTGCTTAGATAAGTCTAATGTCTATTTTTTGTCTGATATAATCCTAATTATGAGGCACAGATGGAACAGTGGAGCTATGCTGGTAAGCTGGCACCAAATCAAGATAAACGGGGTTTACAAAGAATGATTTAATCTATGGTATTTCCTTATTAGTTAATGTAAGTTGACAGATAGCAGCTGAACAGGTAAAACATTACAACTGACTGTTTTATCATTTGCAGTTTTAATTTTGTATTTAAAAGAAATCTTCTGCTTAAGTCAGATGGGTCCTAAACATCTTTTTCTTGTTTATCGTCATTAACATATAGCCTAATCAGTATTTATGTGCAAACAAACAAACTAAATGCAAGTCTCAAAGAGTCACTGTAGATGAATATGGTGTTTTTAACATAATGTAAAAAGAAAAAAACAGTAACATTAAAAATATATTTATAAAATGGACAACAACATGCTATATTTAAGTAATTAGTGGAATTTGCAGGTACTGGCAAAATTCTGGTAATAAAAATCACTGAGGTTCGAACGTGTGATATGATGATTGAAATAATTCGTTGGCAACTAAACAGGACAAATATATGTGTTGTGCTGCTGAATGAACAAATACAGATATATAGTAAACACTCTGTGACTTCTAACTCTTACTTACTGACCACACAAAAAAGAAAGTAATATGAATACAAAGGTGCCCTCGAAGGTTCTGGATAATATATTTAAGGTCAGAGTTACACTTTTTTTCAAAGCTAATTAAATAAGATCAGCCCTGTTCATGTGGTAGACCTCCTAAGCTGTATGTAGCTGACAGGGATGGGCTTTGAGTGTGCTCATTAAAGCTGATTTACAGCCTAAACCTGCTCTGATGATCTCACACTCATCCCACATGGGGACTACCGATGCTCTCTGTGTGCTCAGTGAAACTGAACTGTGAATACAGTTTCAGACACTGATAACCAGGAAAGAAAATCCTAATTAGTGGAAAAACTTCTTGCTGAGCTACAGGGAGTGCAGAATTATTAGGCAAATGAGTATTTTGTCCACATCATCCTCTTCATGCATGTTGTCTTACTCCAAGCTGTATAGGCTCGAAAGCCTACTACCAATTAAGCATATTAGGTGATGTGCATCTCTGTAATGAGAAGGGGTGTGGTCTAATGACATCAACACCCTATATCAGGTGTGCATAATTATTAGGCAACGTCCTTTCCTTTGGCAAAATGGGTCAAAAGAAGGACTTGACAGGCTCAGAAAAGTCAAAAATAGTGAGATATCTTGCAGAGGGATGCAGCAGTCTCAAAATTGCAAAGCTTCTGAAGCGTGATCATCGAACAATCAAGCGTTTCATTCAAAATAGTCAACAGGGTCGCAAGAAGCGTGTGGAAAAACCAAGGCGCTGTTGAAACTTGTTCGAGCAAAATAACTGCCCATGAACTGAGAAAAGTCAAGCGTGCAGCTGCCAAGATGCCACTTGCCACCAGTTTGGCCATATTTCAGAGCTGCAACATCACTGGAGTGCCCAAAAGCACAAGGTGTGCAATACTCAGAGACATGGCCAAGGTAAGAAAGGCTGAAAGACGACCACCACTGAACAAGACACACAAGCTGAAACGTCAAGACTGGGCCAAGAAATATCTCAAGACTGGTTTTTCTAAGGTTTTATGGACTGATGAAATGAGAGTGAGTCTTGATGGGCCAGATGGATGGGCCCGTGGCTGGATTGGTAAAGGGCAGAGAGCTCCAGTCCGACTCAGACGCCAGCAAGGTGGAGGTGGAGTACTGGTTTGGGCTGGTATCATCAAAGATGAGCTTGTGGGGCCTTTTCGGGTTGAGGATGGAGTCAAGCTCAACTCCCAGTCCTACTGCCAATTTCTGGAAGACACCTTCTTCAAGCAGTGGTACAGGAAGAAGTCTGCATCCTTCAAGAAAAACATGATTTTCATGCAGGACAATGCTCCATCACACGCGTCCAAGTACTCCACAGCGTGGCTGGCAAGAAAGGGTATAAAAGAAGAAAAACTAATGACATGGCCTCCTTGTTCACCTGATCTGAACCCCATTGAGAACCTGTGGTCCATCATCAAATGTGAGATTTACAAGGAGGGAAAACAGTACACCTCTCTGAACAGTGTCTGGGAGGCTGTGGTTGCTGCTGCACGCAATGTTGATGGTGAACAGATCAAAACACTGACAGAATCCATGGATGGCAGGCTTTTGAGTGTCCTTGCAAAGAAAGGTGGCTATATTGGTCGCTGATTTGTTTTTGTTTTGTTTTTGAATGTCAGGAATGTATATTTGTGAATGTGGAGATGTTATATTGGTTTCACTGGTAAAAATAAATCATTGAAATGGGTATATATTTGTTTTTTGTTAAGTTGCCTAATAATTATGCACAGTAATAGTCACCTGCACACACAGATATCCCCCTAAAATAGCTAAAACTAAAAACAAACTAAAAACTACTTCCAAAAACATTCAGCTTTGATATTAATGAGTTTTTTGGGTTCATTGAGAACATGGTTGTTGTTCAATAATAAAATTATTCCTCAAAAATACAACTTTCCTAATAATTCTGCACTCCCTGTATATGTACTTTATGCCATTACCTGCTGTTGTGGCAAACAACATATCTGAATATATCGTCACAGTTTTCCTCCTTTGACATATTCAGGGAAGTAGGAATACTTATCCGAGTCTGAGGTAACAGGATTTGCACATTTGTGAAAATGCCATTTTAGTGCCTTGGGCTAATTTATTGAAGAAATTTTAAAGGGTTAGATGATGCAGTGCATTATGAAAGGAGTAGGTTTTCAGGAGGGGTTTGCACAGTTCAAACTGTATTGCAGTACATGATGAAAAAATGTTGTAATTGTAACAGGAAAGCAGGACGACTACTTGTAAACTTAAATTTACTTCAACATAAGCATCACTTTGGTGAGATGGCTATCTAGTCTCACAAACACTTAATAACATTTACCCAGTGTTTATTTGGGAAGTGCAGTTAAACTTCTGCAATTTTACTACTATAGTTTCTCTAAAGGCCAAATCCCAAAGTATTTGGCACTTGTAGAGCAACTCAATCCTTGAGAGGCCAAGTTAGGTTGTGATCTCTCTGCCATCATTACCACACTGTTGGTGCTAAGTTATTCCAGGTCTAAACTGACCCCCTGCTGGGCCTAAGCATCAGGGAGGTTTTTTTTGTACTGTTACAATGTTTTTAGAAACGAGCTACAACTAGCTAATGAATGTAATTATCTTGGTGTTACCGTAAACTGTTTTTTACACACATAAAGCAGCCTGAAAGAATTAGAACAACAAAGCAGAAAAAAGAAGACCAGGTAAATGTTATGACTTAACACTTTAATTTGCTCAGTCCACTTTTCCATGATAGCGGTAGGCTAAATGATTCCCTGCTTGCTCCCTTTCTCCTATGCTAGGCAACTGTTGTGACTTTGCCACATAGTATGTTACATAAAATAAATGTAGATTTTTTTTTAAATACATATATTCAAGTGACACCCCACCTGATACCCCAGTGCAGTTCCACGTTCTCCTGTTTTTATTGTACCTAATTTATAGTTTAAGGCTTTTTTTTTTATATGTCTCTTTTTCTCTATTCATTTCCTCGTAGTGTTGTATTCACTTATTTTACCTCATCAAAGGTGACTTTGCCAACACTATTCAGAGTCCACCTGCTCCCATGCTGTTCACAGAGTGAGTTATTGCTCATTAGCACGCAGATGTTTTAAAGTAGTGGAACAGCGATGCGGGCAGCAGGTGTGTCGCACAGAATATGGGTGTTCAGGGAAATGTCCAGCCAAGCGTGGTCTTTGTGATGAACGGGCAGTTAAAGCGAAATGATGACTTTGTGCTTTGCTGTCTGGGATACATAAAGCAGAGCCTCACCTGCGTTACGTGTCATTTCCTTGTCCCGTCGTGAATGTATAGAGTTTTTACGGCCTCATCTTGTGAGACACGGTGGTGTCTGTGTGTATTCAGCTTTGACTCATGCCCAGCTTTGGATGCCTGCCTGAAATGGCCTTGCTCCCGCCCTCCTTCACTTTGGAGAGGCAGCTGGGCCTGGTTGTGAAGACGTGCCCTTGTTGCTACTCATGCTGCTCTGCAGGGCCACGGGACCCAAACACATTGTAGACATGCACGGTGTCAGGCAGAGCACATCATCAGCAGGCCACCCACTTTCACTCACAGGCTGTTTTTCTGGTGACATGTTTCAATCAAGTGTTTGTTTGTGTGTGTGAACGTTATTTTAAGATTTGCACATTCTTTCCTCCTGACATTGCTACTTCAAGAGGACAGAATAATCTGGAAGGATCTTTTTGATCCTGGTTGATTTGGCTGTAGTTTCAGTTCCTGGAACAACAAACATGGATTTAATACTACAGGCCACAGAATTTGAGAGCAACAAAACAAACTGTTGTCGTTTTAATAATGAACTCAGCCTAACCGCAGCCGTAATCTGATTTCACAGTCTGGAAATACATAAGCTCGTCTGCTCACTTAAGACTCTTGGGGCACCAGACAATTTTTCGGGGTCTCTGTTGCAGCCAGCAGGTATCCATGCCAGCATTTCTGGCTTTTGCACCAGTCATCGTTTACCAAGACAGATAATTTGAAAATGCCAGTAATCACTTAACTCATCATTAGACAATAGTTGATCACTATCCAGTGCATTTCAGAAAATACCATCCCTGCTTTGCTCTTCATGCAAACTGATTTTCTACAAGAAAATGCAATGCAGAAATCTTCTGCTGCTTAAAATCTTTGGTCTCTTGCCTACAGACTTTACGTAAAATACACAAAATATGTTTAGATCACAGAGTTCAAAGTGATCTGCTGTCTTAGATTTTATAGATGATCAATAATGACCAATAGTGGTAAACTCATTAACCAATATGTCGTGTAGCTACAGAAGAAGGAAGTATATTTTTTGGACGAAAGCTGCTAGAGACACACTAGCTGATTATAATATACGAATATATGTAAATAACCCAAGGTTTCTGGGATGAAAGTGCTGGAAATAGAGGAAGTATGAGATGATGGTCTAGTAGTTGTGGTTGCTAGAGCTTGGTGAGGTTTGTGGCTTTTGCTAGACGTCGTTCTAGATCTCATTAAGCACCAATTTCCGTTGGACAACATGCACTTAAATAAATTCCTAAATGTGAATTTTGGACTTGTTTAATTCCACAAAACCTAATCTATCAAACTAGTGGAAAGATGAGACCCAAAATCTAAAAGAAAAAAACGACCCATGCATAAGTTTGTCCATGCCTTAAAATGCCAAAGGCTTAATGTTTATTAAACTGAAGTTGGTAGGCTGGTGCAAGAAAAATGAAATCACTCAATAACAGAACAATTGGACTGTATCGATGCCTCCCTGTAAGAGGAGACCACAGGCGAAATATTCTTTCCCCTGTGAGTGATGCTGCACTTAATTTGCCATTTACCAGAAACCTTTTTTTGATGGTTGGAAACTAATTTAATGGCCCAGATGTCTTCATTCAAATATAAATGTGATTATTTCTAAGCAGCCATAAAAAAGGAGGCATTTTGAAAATGATTTCTTCCCCTCGAGTTAGCAGCTTATCACGCGTCCATGCCGGTAGTTATTGTTTTGTTTACCAGCTGTCAAATGGAGCTTGAAGCATCACACTGCGGTTGTGTATTTACTCACGTAAAGCTGAATCTCAACTCAAGTGGGCATGTGAGGGTAGATAGGCAAACACAAACTGCTGCAGCTATGTAGTTAAATGAAATATACACATTCTGGTGTACATTTCCAGTTAGCGTCCAAATATTTGAATGTTTACTTGTGGTATTTTAACTATGCAGTTGGATATACTTTCATAATCACTGTTGATTTGTCATCTGAGTCATCTGCACATCTGCACTGATGTTTATGTTCATGTTGATGAGCGTGCTTTGCGCTTCTAAGACGTGACCCTCCTCCATCATTGTCATTTCCGTTGCGACATAACTGCACGAGGACAGGAAACTGAGCTATCGTGGAGGTCACTGAGGCCATTCTGGCCCACAATGCATTGCACTCCCAGGCTCATGTCAGCAGAGCATTGTAGTGCTTCCCAAGGCGGCTCTCTGTGGACATTGTTTCTGCAAATCTGTTCCAGCAAGAATATTTACTCGAGTCGACTGCAGCCTTTCACCCTGCTCTTGTGTCAACAGCTCTTTGGATGTTTCGCTGCCATCACATGCAAATATTATCCTTCAAAACATTTTGTCGACAGATCTCTCAAAGGTTCCGCTCAACAGAGGGTGAACTTTATATCTGTTTTCACATATTACCAAATACATTAGTGGGGGAGTAGAGTCTCACACCTTCAAAGAGTCTCAGATGGAGTGTTTGCTTCTCTTAGAGCGCTGATTTCTCTCCCTTTGGTACTTAGTAGTTAAACAGGAAATGGAAAGAAACGAGTGATGGCCAGGTGGACCATGCAGGCAGGTTTGAACAGATGGAGAGTGGGGAAAAAGTGGAGTTGAGCACAGGGGTTATACTTCACTTTCACTTTAATCCTAAACGGCAACCTCATGGGTTAAAGCCAAAATGAAAAGACAAGAACTGAACATGTTTCTGCTCTTAGTGCCTATTTTTAATATAGTTATGGTTTGCTGTCCAGTTAAATGTATAAGCAAACCATGGAAGAAGTCTGTACTCTAGTTTTGGTAAGTGAAATTTCAGTATTTTATATCCATAAAAAGAAAAAGTAGTTGAGATCATCTTTTTTGCAAGCAGAAACCACATCCTCAATTAGATTTGACAGAAAAGACTAAAAAGGGGCGTGAGGGAGGGCGAGTGAGGGTGAGTCACGAAAATGAGAACAAGTCTTCCACAGTGCAGGAAAGCATACATAGCTGGAGAACCGGAAGAGGAGTGTATGAGGTATGGTCCCAGTCCTGAAATTGAGATAAATTATCTTCAATACTTATACTTTATAGTTAATTCCCATTAGGTTTCCATTGAATTACCCTCTTTTGACCTACAAATACAGAGCTTATGTCTGTTAAAGAGAAACACAACTAATTTTACTTTTAGAAACCTGTTTGTAAGTATTGTATAAAACCTTTCTTTCCCCTGGGCAATGCTGGGTCTAGTCCATTAAATTACCCCACATGATGCCATTTGAGACATCATCATTAGTTGGGAAATAAAGGCTTCAACTCTCTGGGTGAATTAGAAAAAAAGTGATCTTATCTGATCGCCCTAGAACACTGCTGTGGTGTGGTCACATGATTTGTACTTGACTTTAATGACTACAGTCATTGCCTCATATGAATTGAGTGTAATGAGAATCATTTTTGACAGTTGCCTTTTCTCACATGTGGCATAAAGCAGGAGATAGTCAGGTACATTTTCACAACTGGAAATACTCCTGCTTCATGTAGGCTGGCTGTGGTGCCCTGGTAGATTTAGCAGGAGGTGAGACACATGATGCCAACTCAGTCATACACTAAAAATCTTTGAACACATCAGAAACATCACACTGACTTTGTACAAGGAATCTTTGATCTGTCAATGTTTGTGTGCGGAAAAAGTCACACACATATACACATACACGTACAACCAGTAAACCATTCAGTCATGATATACTATATATGTACAAATCACAGGTGTGCACCTCAGATAGGGTTTGTATTGTAACTTCTATCTACATATGTGACAGTTTTATGCTCAACCCTTCATTTACCACATCGAGTAAAATGAGAGTAATGTTGATTATCGTATGACTTTTCCTAAAAGCCCTGCAGACACCTTGGTCACAGTTTAATCAGCACCTCTGGAGAACCTCCCGGGCTCTCGTTGTCTTTGGAGACCTTTTATAGTCGAACATGACGTGTGAAAATGTGTCTGGATATAGATGAGTGGGTGTCTGAAGGAGATGATGAGTGTGCGTGTGATTAAGTGAGGGGTAAACGAGAGTTAGAAAGGCACATGATCACTTGAGTTTGTGTGTGTGGAAGTGTTGGCCTTTGATAAGTTTGTGTGGTTAGGCTTTGAGGCGAGAGCGAACTGTCGGCCAACTGTCTGCCACACACGGGTCATCCACAGTTCAAAAAGGCAGAATGTCTTGCAGCAAAAAATACGTTTGGTTGGAATGAAATTTAAATTTGAGCATCTGGATTAGCTTCCCACACCGTCCTCTGCCTCTGGCTGAGGGGTTTTTATGCTTTTTAGATCAATACAGATACAAATTACAATGTTGTTTTTAAGATAGCAGCACTGAAACTCATTTAATAATCTAAGATAAAGCAAATATCTTAGGGCTTTTTTCAAATTTTAATCCGAGACTTTACCTTTGACCATCGCAGGCCTTGACTTTTTCCTGCTCCTCTGTCGCTTTTGTTTAGCCTCATACTGTTCCAAGTTTTATTTCTTGCTTCTTTCTTTCTTTCATCTGTGTGAAGACCTATTTGTGTGTGTATGTGTGTGTTTGGCTCAGCGTCAGTATTGTTCGGCAGCTCTGCCTGTGCTCATATTGTATGCAGTTGTTGAGCTTTCACTGCGGGTTTTGAAGTATGCAGCGGTTGTTCCAAGAGCAAAGGGGGGAGGACAGAAACCCATGCGCGCCAGTCGGCTGAGCGTGAATGTCAGTGGAGAGGAGAAGACAAGAGGGGACTACAAAGTCAGAGGATATGGGATCCATTGATTCAAGTGCTCACTGGAGAGAAAATAAAGTGAGGAGGAGGAGAGAATTGTTGAATGTCAGCTTACTAGGTTTAGTAACGGTCCAGAGGATTAGTCACTGTTGAATGTTTTAAAGAGACATGCATGTATATTTTTACATGTATCTGCTTAAGCGCCCGCACGGGCATCGGGTTATGCTGCAAAGGTTATGTTGGTGCATACTGGGGAGCGAAGTGAAGCTGGCAGTGAGCGAAGTCTTGAATCTCGTCCACTCTTTTGAACCCAAACTCCAAGAACAACATCTGTCACCCTCAGCTTTCCATACATTAATCACAGCGATGTTCAGCTTAATTTCTCTTCCACTATGAAAGCTCTTTCTCTGAGGTGGGCTCTCGGTTCGTGGACAGGCGCGTGGCCGGCCAAAGGCTTGTCACTGATATAATGTGGAACTTAAAACAGTTGGCTTTGTTCTGACTTCTCTGCTTCCACTGTCTGTGCTACATCTGACTCAATTCATATCTCATACGTTGGATTTCTTTTTTGTCACCGTGGTGCAGAGTGGAGACTACAGCGTCTTTGCTCAAACAGGAAAGTCTGCTGAAAGGTTGCATGAGTGTTCTGAATGCATTGCCAAGAAAGGCTGACTGTATGCATGCGTGCATACTGTATGAGCCTGCTGGAGATCAGAGGATGATATCTCTTTAAGAGATTTACTGGACGTGCCAGGTTGAGTTTCTGTGAGTGCATCTGCTGGAAATCTGGGATTAATCATGTGTGAGCAGAGGAAGAGCTCTGGCCTCGTCATAAAGGATAATAAATAGATTTTTCGGCATTATATTTTTTCACATTTCTTTGTGCCAAGACAGCAGTGGGAGGGGAATGGTCTGCATACTTCTAAAAGCGTCAAAACAATGTATTTGCTACAATGAATGGTAATAAATCTCAGCTCTCAGCACCCTCTTGTCAGACTCTCGCTCTCTTTCCTCTCTGTCCCTTTGTCTTCTTGACTCCATGCTTCTTTCCTCTTCCTCTCCCCTTTCTTTTCTCCTTACAATCCCATGTTTGTTTGAAGTAATTTATGAGGCCTATCAGGAATCTTAGTGAGTGGGAAGGTCATTTACAGTCCAGCCCCCACTGTGCTCGCTGGATGTGACATCCCTCACTGTTTACATGTCCTGCCTGCCACTCAACCAGTCTGCTTCTCATCCACAGAGGTCAATAGCTCAGTGCTCTCTAATTAGTTCAGCCACTTGATGGTCAGCAGGAGAGAAGTGTCAAAAATGAGGATTTTTTTCCCTTCAAATGAGATAAATGGAAAAGTGAAGTCCAAAAAGATTGATGTCCATAGTGAATCCCCAACTTTTTTCATCCATCTGTGAGCACAGAGGCACAAACACTTTCACTTTCATTATATTTGTCCAGTGCCAGTTCACCACTACTGGCCTCTAACAGAGTTTTATATTCTATGGCTACACTAGAGGGAGAAGAAAAACAAAAGATATGATCCCCTGTGAGCAACACTTGAGAGTTTGCTGTGAAAAAGAAGAGAGAAAAGAGGAGCACAGGAAAACTGTGATTAACAAACAGAAGGCAAAAACACAAACTGCAGGAGAGAAGACATGGGAAGGGGTCTGGAGGAGAAAGGCCCAGTGTATCACCGGGAACTATGGAAGCATGAATTTCACTGTGTTGTTAAACTATGGGTTAGGTTACAGTTTTAGTATGAACCTTTGTCTTTATATTGTGCGTTGGTTGTAAACTAGCACACTGGCTCAGTCTTTACCCTGCGCCTTTCCTCCATTAGGTTTGTTACGCGTTTCATCGAGTTGGACGGCCTCACCTGCCTCCTCAACTTCCTGCGCAGCATGGACTACGAGACGTCAGAGAGCCGCGTCCACACCTCCGTCATCGGGTGCATCAAGGCACTGATGAACAACTCGCAGGGCCGTGCGCATGTCCTGGCCCACCCGCAGAGCATCAATACCATCTCACAGAGCCTCCGGACAGAGAATTTCAAGACCAAAGTGGCAGTACTGGAGATTCTTGGGGCGGTGTGCCTGGTGCCAGATGGACACAAGAAGGTGCTTCAAGCCATGGCACATTACCAGAAATATGCTGCTGAGAGGACTCGCTTCCAGGTAAGAGAAGCTTTTTTTGTTAGTATCTGAGGTTAACGCAGGGGCATGTCACGTGGCACATTCAGGCTTGAGGAGCTTTTGCTGACAGTGTGAGGCAGACATAGATTATGGGTAAAGGCAGACAAATATTTCTGGGTAATGCTAAAATAAATCAAGCTGCGGTCATTTTGATAAGTTGGAGAATTGTGCTTCAGTGCCTCAGACGGCTGGCCTTGGGTTACGTCAACACACATGCGTTATTAAAGGCAGGTGAGGACATCTTAAGTTATGGAGGTCACAGTATGTGTAGTGCTTTAGTGACTAGCAGGACTGAATCAACAAACCACATCTCATACATCCCCTGGGGTGTGCGGTAAATCATGCCACCTTGGCTAAGCTAACACCACAGGAGCTGAGTGATTCAAACTTACGAGGGCTTTTAATGTTTCTTTGAATTATGATTAAGATACTAAAGAGTGCCAAAGGTCAGTTTAAGAGGCAAAGAAGGGGGCAAGAACTGAGAACAGCAGCCCTGTGCTGCTTCCCTGTTAAATTAAATATAGATTGAAATTACTATCCAATTAATTTCTTTTTCTTTTTCGATCAAACGCACTTGCTGACTAACTTTGCCGTCTCCTCTGATCTTCCAGACGCTGCTGAATGAGCTGGACAAAAGTACAGGACGCTACAGAGACGAGGTCAACTTAAAGACCGCCATCATGTCTTTCATTAACGCCGTGCTCAACGCTGGGGCTGGAGAGGTCTGCATTCACAGCCTCATGCCTGTTAAACACACTCTAAATAACTGTATACAAAACTTAATGAGTGTAACTCTCATGGAAAGAGATTTCTTAAATACTTGTAAGTCACTAAAGCATCAGGAGAGGCTGTTTGTTTTTTATGGTTCACAAATAATAAAGTTTGTTTCATTCTGAGCTTAAAGGTAAATTGAGTGAAATATACGATAAAGTGCAGCCATGCTTTGACTATGGATGGAGTGGCATGGCTTTTGTTTGTGGATCATCATGATCAACATAGATGGTGTTTTCCTCTAAGAACTGTTGACTTTTTAGTTAAAGATTTTGTACCGAGTAAACAAAATAAAAGACAGGACCTGTTAGAGAATTTTAGAGATAGCAGTGGGTTTTGGAATCAAAGCCTTCTTTTTGTAATTATGCTAAAATGCTGCTTAAAGATGATACATACCAAGGTACATGCAACACTTTTTAGATTCTGAGGTATCTGATGTCCCATTAAATATGACATACGGATTTATTACAGCTTCGTGTCCTCTCTTATTGTTTGATCCTTTATGTTCAGGACAACCTGGAGTTTCGCCTCCATCTAAGGTACGAGTTCCTGATGTTGGGCATACAGCCGGTCATCGAAAAGCTCAGAGAGCATGAAAACGCCACTTTGGATAGGTGAGTCACTGATGAAGAAATGGAAACTTAAATCTTTGATGTGTTTTTAAAAATAATAAGACACCCCCCCTTTTCATTTAATTTTCCTAAAATGGAGTATCACTGCGGTACTGTTGTCTCAAACAGGGTTTATATGTTTATATGTTGATTAAGATAATAGACGGGAAATCCAATCAAGACCAAATCAGATATAGTGAATCATGCTACCCTAGTACAGTCTAGGAATAGAAATAAGGAGCTGGAAATGAGGAGAGTAAGCCCTCTTTAACATTTGAAACTCCACAAAGAAATGCATTGTCCCCTTTTCATTACCCCCCCACCCCCACCCCCAATGTTTACAAGCAGTTATTATTAACAAGTAGTAAAATTCTAAAGGTAATTAAATAAATACAGAAGTTTGGGATCAAATGAAGGAACATTTTTTTTTATCTCTCTGTTTAGGCATTTGGATTTCTTTGAGATGGTGCGAAACGAGGACGACTCTGAGCTGGCCAAAAGATTTGATATGGTGAGTTTTCCCTGGTTTGACATTAGTGTGTTCCTTTTCGATTGTACTTAATTAAACAGCTGTGTGGTACCGATTCCTTTTGTTTACTCAACAGACCCATGTAGATACTAAAAGTGCTGGTGCCATGTTTGAGCTGATCAAGAAGAAGCTGAGCCACACAGATTCCTACCCACACCTCCTCTCCATCCTGCAACACTGTCTGCAGATGCCCTGTGAGTACTCACGTTTACCTGGGGAGAAAAAACATCAAGTATTTCTAGGCTATACTTTGCTTCAGTGTTCATCTTTTTATATTGAGCTTATTGAGCTTTTTATTCATGAAAAAAAAACCCTAAAAAACAGATAAGCGTAGTGGTGGCACCCTGCAGCACTGGCAGCTCTTAGACCGGATCCTCCAGCAGATCGTCATGCAGGACGACAAGGGAGAGGACCCCGATATCTCCCCTCTGGACAACTTCAATGTAAAGAACATCATTCGCATGTGAGTGAAATCTCTCATTGATCAACAGTAGACACATGATTGCTAATGAAGCTTTTTACTATAGTAATGTATTTATATGACAGGATCTTGATTGATACCCTGCCAGGGCTGCTTGTACCTCATGCCCACCGGGAAAAAGTTGGGAATGATTGCTGCAAGTGATGATTCAAGTCAATCAACCACTCAATGCCTTTTTCAAAAGCTTCTCCTCATCCCCCAGTACTGTAAACACTCCAACTTTCTGAGAAAATCTTGTAGTTAATGCATTTAATCAGCATCACTAGCAACAGAGATCAAAGCCCTGATATCATGTGTTTCTTCTATATCAAAGATTGGGAGAGATAAACACTGGAATATGGTGTTTTAGTATAGAGGAGCATATGCATATACAATAAACCACAGGGTTTTGCAGGCTATTGCAGAGGAGCACGTGGTAAAAGGGAGCAGGGAATGTAATTTTACAGGAAGCTGAGGTGATGTGAAGGTGGCAGCAGGGGGTCTTGGACTGAATCGGAGGAAACCTTGCTATGTGTGTGAACTGGCATGGAAGTGGAAGCCAGAGATCAAAAGGAAATTGTTCTAATCGCATTAGGAGGGCTGTTGGGCCAAGTCAGCCATGTTCAGGTGCAGCGAGGCAGACAAGAGGGGAAGCATTATGGCTTGGAACGAGAAGGTTTGCACAGCCAAATGATCATTGCTAAGTCAGGGTCTCGGTACATGACAAGTGCACACAGACTGAATTTAGAGCTCTGTCTTTGCCGTAGCTTGGTGCTGTCATTCTTCCCTTCAGTTCTCCTCATTTTTGTTATTTTTAAAAGCAAGCTTACCATAACAGATGAATGTGTTTAGTCTTTGTGGTGAAAGCACCATAAAACATGTAGCTTGGTGAAGTATTCACCCACTGTTGTTAGTGCAATCAGCACGCTTGAGCAGAATTATTTCCAGTAGCGATCAGAATGCAAACTTGGATGCTGCATCTGAGCCTGGATGCCCATTGCTATTAACTGAAGATGCATCAGAGTGGTGGAAACCTTCCCCTCACTTTACATTTGCTGCCAGCCTCTTGTTGTGTTTCCATAAACTCTCTTAGAATAAATGTTGCCTGGAAAAAGCGTGCATAAGCTGCGATTTCCTTACCGGATCGGCTGCACGCAGGAGGTCCTGACGGTTAACGGGTAAGAACGTACGACTAGTGCCGTGTTAGCTCAGATGGTGGAGCACATGTTAAAACAGCCGGGAGACAAAGTCATTCATCATCTGTGGTCACTATGACGACGGCTCTGAATATTCACACGTGTGCCCGACCCCAGAATTAACGCTCTTGTACAAATCACATTTTTCCACAGTCATGCAAAAATGTTTATTTGACCAGTCAACAAAAACTGATTGTGTCTTTTTGTTTTAATCAGTTGGATCCTTTTAACATTGCTTCAACTATAAATAGAGCAGTATTGACTCTGTAATCAACTTCTTAAACACGACCACTTTAAAGGCCCCGAAACTGACTAATGCCCAGTTTGCTTTCCTGGTGTGAATTGATGCCTTTAAGTGTGAACCATCATCACAGTGGGTATTATTGTCCTCTGTGGCAGCCAGGCTATGGAGGACCAAAAGTGCCAAAACTATCCAAAACTTCCAAAACTATGAAAACCAAATAAATAAATATATGAATAAATTACGATTTATATTTACAATCTAAATCTTTACCTGTTGTTTTTTGGTTTAAATTGTTGAATAGATTATAAAAAATAATGAAAAATAAATGAAAGCAATATTTTATTTATTGTAACTATTGTATTTTAATATAATCATAGTTACATCTATTTTCTTAATGTATTATTTAACAAGTTAAGTTTAAAAAAAACAAAAAACAAAATTTAAGTGGGTAAATTGATAAATTCACGCAAATAAATCAAAACACAGCAATTAATGCAAAAATAAATTTCTTCTTTTAAAAAAAATGATATTTTTAATTATATTATTTATTATTGCAATCCTATTTTTGGTGCATTGATTGTCTAATATTTTATGTATTTAGGCTCCTTGTTAAGCACAGCTTTTCTGTGAGTAGTGATGATGCAACATGTTTTTCTCTCAACTCTAGCCAAAGCTACCAGTGGAGCTCAAGGTTTCACTTTCCACTATTTCTACTACAATTAAAAAAAAAATCCCACTAAATACAATATATTTATTAACTTACACTTATATCTCATATTTGTGTTTTTTGTTTACATGTACAATGATCAGCAATGTGCATTCCTTACCTCCTTTAACCTTAATTTTAAAACTAAACATAACTTTAACCTCAATCTGAGCCAAGAACCAGGAGTTAGAACTCATAACAGATAACTGACAGGTTTTATTTGAGCACTAATGCTGTATAACGATGCTTAAAAGAGGAAACTGCAACAAACCGGTCAATGCAGGAAATAAATCTCAATCCCTCTCGCAAAGATGAAGTAAAGCAGAAGTAACCCTGATCAATGGGTTTCTCAAATGTCCTGTATTGACATGTTTGGACTGAAGTTTCCTCTTATATGCAAGAATTCTTTGCAGACCAGTGTCCACTTTCTCTGTGCTTATTTTTGTCTGTCTGCCTCACAGGTTGGTCAATGAAAATGAGGTGAAACAATGGCGAGAACAAGCAGAGAAATTCAGAAAAGGTAAAGCTAAAGTTCACCAGAACCCATCATGGTTTTATCTTTCTTCTTGCCTGTATTCACTGTTATCCAAATCTGCTAACACCGTGCCAACCCATTGCTCCACCACTGTTTGATTTTAGAGCATGCAGAGCTGCTAGCTAAACTGGAGCGGAAAGAGCGGGAGTGTGAGACCAAAACGCAGGAAAAAGAGGACATGATGAAGACTTTGAACAAGATGAAGGATAAACTACAGCGTGAAGGTGTGGAGCTGCGCTCGGCCCGGGAACAAGTGCTGGACCTGTCGTCGCGCATCAGTGACATCGCTGTGAGCTGCTAATGTTTATGTTTAATTTATTCATCAATTTAAAGTAATTTGTAATCACTTTTTTTATGGTTTATTTAGTAACTGATCTTTCATTTGACCTCCAGCAGGGCGGAAATGTATCCTTCCCACCTCCCCCTCCTCCTCCTCCTGGCGGCCCTATGCCTCCGCCTCCACTACCTATGACATGCGGCTTTCCTCCACCCCCACCTCCTCTACCATTCAGTTGCCCGCCTCCCCCACCTCCACCTCCTCCACCTGGGGCACCACCTCCTCCACCAGGAGCCCCACCTATTTTTGGAGCTCCGCCTCCTCCCATTCCGTCATCGTTTAACTCGATGAGCAGCATGCACTCCAAGTCCATCCCTCAGCCTTCACATCCTTTGAAGTCCTTCAACTGGGCCAAACTAGGAGAGGTGAGTGAACATGGAAAACTGCATTGTTAAACTAATGGGTGGGGGTCATTCAAGCCATGGGTTTCCCAAAATGTAAGCACATTAACATAAAAGGGTTGAACTATCGTTTGTGTATAAAAGGTGAACATGTCCGGCCATTAATTTGTGACATATATATGTCTGTATATTGTTGTCAAAATTAGAAAATTTTCCTCTTTAGTACTTCTAGTATTACTTCTAGTACTCTGAAATAGCAAAAAATAAATATGAAGTGGATATGAATTATAATAAAACTCAAATCAGCACTTAAAGTGGACCTATTGTGCTTTTTCTGTCTACATTATCATTTTTGGACTCTTCTGGGGATAGACTGTATATAAAAGATGGAAAGATGGAGTCTCATTTTGAAGCCTCAACTTTGGCGTTCTGGTAACCTGCATATCTGCTTTGTGGAAATGTATTTTTTGGAACTTCTACATTTGCTTTTTCAGCCTCAGAGGTTTTCTTTTCTCCTTTTTTATGTAACACTGCATCTTCATTTCAGTTCACCTTCAGTTCATCATATTCTAGGTCCCATCTACCACTTCACTCAGCTTCTGTGCTCACAGCCAAAGCTGTCTGCCTCAGCAACCATGTAAGGATGTCCCCACTCTGTGACATCCCACAGAGGAGAGGATGAAAAAAACATCCTGAAGTGGAGTGTTTAGAGCAGTCTGAAGCCTGAAAATTTTGGCGCGCGGGGATTGTTTGTACATATGCTGACCTCATATTTTGAACTGTAACCGTTTTAAAATGAGCAATTGTGAATGAATCAGTGTATACGCATGAACCTCTTATGTCACTCCACCCTGTTTTTAGAACATGATCAATGGCACCATCTGGAGCGACATTGATGATCTGAGAGCTTTCAAGATCCTCGACCTGAAAGACATAGAGAAGATGTTTTCAGCATATCAGAGACAACAGGTTTGGATTTGTTTGGAAGTGGCTTGTAGTTTTATGACTTGGAAGTGAGTGTGGGAGTGTGTGCGTATAAGCAATTGTTTTGTGTGTGTGGAGTACCATATTGGCCTAGATTCTTGAACTGTGTGTATTAGTGAAAGTGTGTGTGACAGGCTAAAGGGTGGGTTGTGTAAAAAGGAACTTTTGAGAGTGCCAAGGTCCAGCTCCGGGCTAACATGAGCAGCTGTTCACTGCTGAATGCCTTATTATAGAGATACCACAGAGCTGCTGCTTTGCACTAGTGTCTGCAGAGCATTTGTGTGAGACCTTGACTGGTTCTTCATGGGCTCATGAATCAGGGCGACATGTAGGAAACCGCTGAAGTCACGAGGAGTCACGATACAGGAAACTTTTTACCAAAGCTAAAATAAAGAGGGCATTCACTAAATCATGGCACTAACTAATAGGATAATTGTCTTGGTGGCAACACCATACAGTGCGGCGCAATTACACCCCTCTGTGCCACAAACTAATTGCACACCACTTGTCATGTGGTAATATTGGGTGGAATTACACAAACTGATATATTACGCAGATTTAAATATGTTTAAGTGGAATGTTGATTTGCTCTAATTAGTTGGCTCAATGCAAAGTCTCTTTTGAAGCATTAACATTGTTGAATTCCTTTGTAATGTATTTTACAGTGTCGCTTAAAAGCCTTCTGACAGCCTTAAGCCCATCCTCTCTTTGCAGGCTTTTATTAAAGAGGAATGGGTCACTTGAGGTTGTTTCTGACAGTGATTTACTGTGGCTATTTATTTATACAGAGCAGGTTTTTATTGGCGCAGGCCAACGGTTAAATTCAGATCTCTATGGACGTAGCCACATAAAACCCAACATCTTCCTGGCTTTGACAACTCGATTCCATTTGGCTAGATTTGATTCAGCTGGACAGTATTGCAGTGTTTATTCATGGCATAATTACTTATTTTAAGCTTGTCACTGGTCCTTCTACTTTAAAAATGGGCTTTTGTTTACATTTGCCCTCGGTAGGATTAGTTACCGCAGTCATTTTTCATGGTTGTGTTTTTCCACGTCAGGGCAGATGTAGATGCAATCAAAAGAATTCATTATAACAATCACGACCTCTTTGAGAAGACAGAAACCAAATTTATGCAGTACAGAGAGGTTTAGATTCATGAGCCCCTGATGACTCGGACGGTAGATGATTTTTCTCACAGAGGGCTTCCCGGCTTCAGCTTGTAGTGTGCGTAGTTATATTTCTTTGCTCTAGCCACCACCTTTTTTCTGCTTGATGTGCTAATCTTTGCATGTGTTTTCAATTTTTTTGTGTCTCTCTGCACTCTTCGACTGCCTGGGCAGGACCTGCTCACTAACCAATCCTTCAAACAGGTGAGTTTAAATCCTCTAGCTTCTCAACCATCTTTATTTCTCTGTTATCTTCTCTTCTGCAACAAAGAAGCAGCCAGCCAGCCAGCTAGAATAGTGTAATGAATGGGTTTGAATGTATGAACTTTGATCGGCATACCTTAGCATCAAGATTTTGAATATTAATGATAAGTCATACAGTGTAAAAGTTATGACATAAAATTATCCTGTGCAGTTTCCTAATGCCAAAGCATTCTCATAGCTTAACGACAGAACACGTGCACTGCAGCCCTGAACGTTTCTAAACATTATTATACCTAAATATGTTAGAACAAAAACATCAGTCAAATCAAATATCTCTCTAGCATTGTGTGGAGTTGATATGCAAAAACCATAGACTGTATATCAAAGATGGATGTGGCCATAGTGATATCACCTTTTGGCTTTGGGGACATTGTAAAGCTGTAAGATTAGCATCACCATTACCACCATGCTGGCTTTTTGGAGCCAGAAGTTACTATATTTAGATGACAGTGGACTAATATGTTAGCAGCAAATGCAAGCTAGCTTGTTTGCAATAGACAGACCCACATATCTGCTAATTTTGCTAACAGAATAAGGAAACATTAAAACCAACCAGAACTGCTGTATGGTCCATACAATTGCACATCCACCAACAAGTCATATTAATTTCTAGATATTTTTATTAGTAATTATCCAGAAGGCACCAACTTCACAAACATAGTGTAGCAAGACAGCTACAAGCATCCATTACCTATGTGGGCATATACCTCTCTAACAAAGCCGCCAATATCCAGGTGTTGAAGTTATTAAAAAAGAAAAGAAATTAGGCACTGTAAAATTTTTATGAACAATTTTTTTTACCAAGCTGTACGCATGTTTATGTTTGCTGTAAACTTAAATGGTTTAACGTGCAAGTTTTTGCGGGTTGACACACTGTGGGAGCTAGCGGCCACTAGTGGCCACTAGAGGAACTGCAGTTTTGTGTTGGCTTTCTTTTCAGCTTAATTCTAGGCTCTAGTACTACAAAGGCAGTAAAGAGAGGCAGAGGGCATGGTGTTGGTCCAAATCAGATAAATGACTTTTAACCAGGAAACACAAGTTTGTGTGCCATTCGAGATCTTATCTTAATTACTTTTTTTTTCCATTCTCTGTTTGGTCAGTTTAGGCACCAAAGTGGTCACCTAGTATAAAAACCTATTGTTTTTGTTTTGTTTTTGCTGAAACAGGCTTACCGTTTCTTTAAGATAATTGTTTTGGTTTTATGGCCCATGGTTTTGCAGTTTCCGTTCAATCTCACTGCCCTTGTTAGCACCATTTCCAGCCAAAGCTTTCTTCACCAAAAGAGTCTCGATGAGTGGAGTAAAACCAAATTTAGCAACAACATTAACCAGTGAGCACGGTGGAGAATTTGGAAAAAAAAAAATCTCAGAAAAATTAACTAAAAGTGCAGTCTTTTTTTTTTTTTTTTAAATTTTGAAGCCAGTTGGTCTCAGGTTTCTCCTGGCATCTCTCTAGAAGTGCAGAAAACT
The DNA here is from genome assembly GCF_051167445.1 of Perissodus microlepis. NCBI lineage: Eukaryota > Metazoa > Chordata > Actinopteri > Cichliformes > Cichlidae > Perissodus > Perissodus microlepis. The sequence goes on along the minus strand of NC_140479.1, from coordinate 14,644,849 downwards.
TCCAGAAAACTATCTTATGTCATACACGCTTCATAAATCAGATTATTTTGCACTGCTTTAAACTAAGGTTAATAATTCTCCAGTGTTAAAGATATGATTTTCATCACTGGATAATATAATGGTGCCAATACAAATGAGTAGAGGGTCCACATTAATCCCAATCATCACTGCCTTATTACTCCTTATCTTGCCTGTTTGTTATTGTGTTGATTACCATAATTACAATAATCATCTTTAATTTCTTTAATTATTCATTATAATCTCAGCTGGAAAAAGCCTGAATATGCAATTGTAAACGCCACATTTCCATCATTGTTACTTCATAGCTGTTAGAAAAGATAAAGTCTCCAGTTACACTTGGTTAAGTTGGCACAATAGCTTTCACCGCTTGTGCAGAGAGGGCTTTGGCAGTTTTCAGTGAATGGGAGTTGTCCCCCTAACCCGGTGCCAACCTCAGTCGGCTGCCAGGCACCTTGGGTCAGCACGGACATGGAAAAACGACACTTTCTTTACAAGCCACATCTGTTTTACAAATGTCATACTCAACGACCTCAGGAAGAACATTTTCTGGCAGGGAGGAAAGCAGATCAGACCATAAATAGAATGCGTTTAACATGCAGTCCTCTCAGACATGTGTTCTTTCCCCTGGTGCATTTTAATATTACATTTGTGCAGAGCTTACAGAAATATCTGACTGGCTTGCATCAAGCTATCAGCCATGTTTCCTGTTGCTCTGCAAAGTTTATAGGTTTGCCTGCATTGGATTTGCAATGGTGACTCACCAAAAAAATGTCCTCGCCCAAGACCTGCTGTTTTGTTTTGTTTTTTTTCCACAGCTTGTGTCACATGTTTTCATGCCCTTTCCCATCCTGAGTCAAGGAGTTTATAATGTTTAATGAGATGTGCGTTATGGCCTCAGAAAACTGCAAAAACAGGTCGGGGGAATGACTAAAGTGTTTGGCCAGAGTGCAGCCTTTTAGTCTGAGTTTGATAAATGATTAAACAACTGCAACAAACTGTCTTTGGTAGTTTAAAGCAGAGTTTCGTGAATCTGTTCTAAATTATCACATTGTTAAACGCTCAGAAGGGGTCGTCTCTCAACCAGCTAAAGATGTCATGCAGATGCGAGGAAAAGACGTTACAGTGTGCACGCTTTGCGTTTTATGCGAGCAAAACGTAATCTGTTTTTCTGTCTTTCTGCAGAAAGAGACTGGCTCGATGGATGACATATACGTCAGCACGCGGAAGGTCAAAGAGCTGTCAGTCATTGATGGCAGACGTGCACAGAATTGTGTCATCCTGCTTTCAAAGTAAGGGGCTTCGGCTTGAATGATTAATCATAGTGTATCGCATCATCAGTGAACAGCTGATTAGCGTCTGCTGTGAGATCTCGATGCGCTGCAACTTGCAAAGCTGCCTTTTGAGTTACTCTTATGCAGATTACACTAACGTATGACATACATGTGAGTCTTCTGTAAATGCTGTAACAAATTGTAACTGTTATGCTAAAAAAAGTCTGGCTTTATTTTTTAATTTTTCTCTTGAATTAGACTTATAGATCAGGTTATTTCAAAGCTAAAGGTTTTTCCGTCCCTTCTATATACCATGTATGATAAGTTTGTCCTCCCACGTATACATGTATCGCTGACACCGGACTCTTCTCAGCATGCAAATCTCATATGAAGAATGTTGGCTTCATATTTGATTATTTTCTTCAATGAGACGGCTTTTATTTCTTTATTTATTTTAACGAGCTTGAGAAGGTCTTTCATGCTTTTATTACATCCAGTCTCCACTACAGTCTGGAGAGATTATTGGTTTTATTTTGAAGTGTGCAGGCTTATTTCCTGATAGTTGAGAAGTAAATGTAGGAATATTTTTGCCTATGGTGACAGTGTTATATTGGATACTTCCTCATTAAATTAAGCAATAATTTTATAAAAAATATTTAAAATATTATAAACAAGTGAAACGTATAGTCTCAGGCTATTTGTCAGACCTGGAACACTCTTAAGCCTGGTTCGCTTAGGCCATTAAACCAGTAGCTTTTTAGTCCTGATTTCTAGATTCATGCCTAGTGTAACTCTAACAGGACCTTTTCACTTAGGCCGTTTTAATCTTTTCTTTTTAATCATATTCAGATCTTCTCTGGAAACCTATCTTTTCCAGCTAATTCCTTCAGCTTAGGTCCAACATGACTGTTTCCAAGAGTTTCCCAGCTTTTTTTTTCTGGACTACTTGCAGCATGTTTTTTGTTTTTGTTTTATTTTATTTTATTTTTTTGCTTTGTTGTATTTGCAGTGGTTGGAGCTCACTCAACCACAGTAATTATCTGCTAATTAGTTTTATAGTGCTGAAGAAATGGCCTCAGCGCAGGCCACTGATAAATAAGTAACATTAGGTCAGGGGTTAGAGCACTAACTCTGTGTGGGAGCTGCTTGGGATGATGGCCTCATGCATCTAGAGCCAGAAATGTGTTTTTAATGGACACCTAGGCCATCTGTGAGTGTAACTCAATCCATACATCTTTATCTAAAAGCATTATATAGCTAAAGCAACATCTTGGAAAGTAATGTTCTGATTTCTACTGTGAAAATTCAGTCTATTATTACACATTCAGCTACAAGCAGACTCTACATTGAGTCGCTTACATTATATTAACTTGCATTTATTCAACCCTAGTCCCCCACCCAAGGGCTTTTGAATCCCTCTGCATCTGAACCTAAATCAATTGTCATCATTTAAGATCCACTTGGCAATATGGCTCCTATTTGTCTGTCTCCTAATAGCGCTGGTCCGAAGCCCTTTTGATAATTTAAGCTCTACCCCCTCTACAGATCAATACATATGCTTTCTGAGCTCTTTGTGTGTCTGACAAAACATCAGCGTGGTCCCTGAACTCCTTTTCGTGTCAATAGCAAATGACCCTGGGCTACAGACTAGACCCAAATGAGGTCAGCAGTTGGTCAATAAGGGTTTGCTGCACAGACTAACAATGCTGTTATTGATTGCAACCCGGCTCAGTGATCAGATGCACTGAAAACAGCTGGCAGTGTTCCTGGGGTTTGTCACTGGTCCAGGCTGGTATTATGAGCAATGAGCTAGTCCACTAGTAGTTCTTTTACTGTAATAAAGATTTTTTTTTTTTACTCTTTAGATTAAAAATGAGCAATGAAGAAATCAAGAGGGCAATCCTGGAGATGGATGAGAGAGAAGAGCTTGCTAAAGATATGCTGGAGCAGGTATGGTCCAGTGAAAATAAGCTTTTCAGGTTTTTTGCGACTGGTTGGGTCAAAACAATGTCCCTATACTTGCTTTATTATGGAAAGAAAATGTAATTATTGATGATAATCAAGCTTCAAAGGAATGTGAGGCAATGTAAAAAAAAAAAAAAAAAAAAAAAAAAGTGAATAAAAGCAGAATGCAATAGTTAGTAAATCTTAATGATATATTTATTTGGGATTGGTGCATTATTGTAAAGTAAAATAACAAGGTGAAACATTTCGCAAAGAGTAGAAGTAAAAAAATGAGATGTTGTTCGTTGCATGGAGTTTAACAATAATGTGTCTAAATGTAAAATAAAGAAGAATTTGCAGATTATCTACAGTTACTAATTTCATGATTAGATTAAGAGCAGCCTGTGAAATCTCTGTACACAAGGCACAAAGCTACAATCTGTTGTTAAATATTGTTGCTCCACGGCATTAAAACAGACCCGATTCTGTCGTTTAAAATGCTGCCAACAGTCTTCTGCGTGAACTTTTGGATTTTTGTTGTCTTTCTAGCTTTTGAAGTTTGTCCCAGAGAAAAGTGATATCGACCTGTTGGAGGAGCACAAACATGAGCTGGAGAGGATGGCCCGGGCTGATCGCTTCCTCTTTGAGATGAGCAGGTAAACATAGTGTGATACTCGGCTTCAGGTAACAACATCCATGCTAGGTTAGGCGTATAATTCATATGTTTCACTGCAGTTTTAATTTACTAATTTTAAAGGAACTTAATTTCTAAGAAGCTGCAACAGATTTAATGCAAAATGAAAAGATCATCCAGTCAGGGAATGGGTGCTAAATTGATAGCTTTCAATGCACGGAGACAAGGGTGGAATCCCAAACAAGCCTCAAGCTTGGGTGTGATTCATTTTTTTTAGCTGAAGAAACTAGTCTTGTTTTGACAACTGTAGTAACACCAATGCCTAAATCAATGCCTTTTCCCTGGATGCTGTTCTTGTTCTCAGAACTCTTTTTTTTCTGACAGATAAATCTATTTGTTTCCTTTTAATGAAATATCACCTTTCTGCTTTGTTTCCTCTGCTACTACCCTTTTGACCACATATCCGCTGGTCTGAGGAACACATCTGGGAATTAGTTAGTTCCTTTTTTTTGCAATTTAATATCCTGAGTCCCTCTTTGAAATCCCCCCCACCCCCTCCTTTGGTGAACTTTTGAGCAAGTTTAACAAATCCATTTGTCAACTCTCCATTTTGATAGGCGCTTATTGGATGATAATGCAGTGAAAACTGAGAGAGGGAGTTTTGCACAGTTGAGTGACTTCTAGCTTTGAACTTGGAGTCCCCTGGAGACAGATGTAACTCACCTCCCCCCTTTTCCCCCCTCTGTCACTCTTTTCTCCTCAACAGAATTGACCATTACCAGCAGAGACTGCAGGCTCTGTTCTTTAAGAAGAAGTTTGCAGAGCGTCTTGCTGAAACAAAGCCTAAGGTTGAAGGTAAGAACAAACACCTCAGAGGCCACTGTAAGGTTATGTAAACATGAACTTTGTTTCTTGGATCCCCATTTTTGTATAAAACACATCAGTGACAGTTTCACTCGTGCAAACGGGAATTCACCTCCATTTGTGTTGCCCTGCTCAAACTTGTGCCAATGCCCCGTCATTGCATTGGCTTTCAATGTGCATGAAAATTTTGCTTCATGTTTTCATCAAGGCTTGTCTTGCTACTTCTCTCTGCACCATAGCTGCACATGTGCGCTGACGTGAGGAAACCAAATCCAGCAGGGATTTAAATTTTGTGGCAGCTAAAGGAAAAGAAAAATATCGTTAAAAAAATGTTTAATTATATGAACAGTGAAAAGCAAACAGTGAAAAATTAACTAGATTATTTGGCTTTTAAAACAGAACTGTAATCCCAGTGCCCCTCAGTGCTGCTGCTGAGTAATGAGAGGAAAAACAAAAACACACACACACACACAGTTGCCATAAAATGGAGCTATGTATTTGTGACCTATTTTTACAGATTATGTTGAGCAAGAATGGAGCTCGCAGCTGATTGCTTCAGATGGGGTGGAGACAGTCATAAAATATTGCATAATGGCAGCTTTTCCTTAGAAAGCCAGAAATATTAGTTGACCTTAGATTTGATTCATGCATCAGAACTGTCGTCAAACAGTCTTTTGACGCAGTTTGACAGAAAAATGGAAAAGAAGATTACATTTTCGAGCACTTATTTTCTTTTTAGGGCACACAGTTACACACCCAGAAACAAAACAACGTTTCCCACACTAGAAATGTCATCAGCCGCTAACACCAAGACCAAAGCTTTTTCACAATCCTACCTTTGTGTTAGATTTGTGTGTGCGTGTGCATGATGCGAGAGGGCGGTCAACTATGTATGGGGTTTTTTTTCCCCATCAAGCCAGCTTTCAGGTTACCAGGGAGGCTGTTTTGGAAAGCTGGCCCATGTTAAGAGGGGAGAGCGTCTCTTGTAAATGCTGCAGCTAACTTCAAAGAGTGAGGGAAAAGGCTTCCAGTGAGGTTCATAGCCATGTGTGCATGCACGTGCATGCACAGGGTGTGTCGTGACTGAGTCTCTTTGAGCCAGATCTACTTTAAAGACACTGCTCTGCTGGCCTGAATGTTTTTTCTGGCCTTTGAGGAGCATCACATCACTTATGAGAGCAACGTTTTATTTGCTGACTGGTAGTTCAGCTTGTGTGTGCTGTGGGACATTTGTCAGATTGTCTGGGAACAAGTAAAATGTTACAGCTAATCACCAGTGATTGAAGTAGAAGCCAAAAAGCACAAAAAATAAATGAATAATTTCTTTCAGTGTAGGCCCCGTTTTTTGGTTTTGTTTTGTTTTTTTACTATTTCCTCATAGTGGTGAAAAATACCTTAAATACGTAGATTTGACTCCTGTCTTTAATGTCTTGCACAGCTTGCAGAGATTGTGTTTTATGTAGCATTAACACACATAATGAATACGGGCAAAATGCTTTTATTAACCACACATACAGCGCGTGTGTAACACTGTTACTGTTACTTAAGTGACATTTTGCATGTCATGTCCACAGTATTTATTCACTTTGGTCACATTCTAAAAACGTCACCGGTGTAGTAAAACATGCTTTTTAGTCATAAACAGCAGCTTCACTTCCGGTCCAGATCTCTCTGGATACAGACTTTATTTGTTTGCTTTTTTTGGATCCCCTCTTCTAAAATGAATTCGGCGCCTCTGCTTCTGATCCCTCGATGGACTGGAAATAAAGTACAGGCATCCTGTGAGTTGGTGGATCCACTCAGACCTCCAGAATCCCAAAATATTTGCAAACCACGGTTTGTGGATGACCGTAATAAAGTGTTCATCCCCTATTATTATTCATGTTGCTTTGTCATATACTCTGCATTGGTCTATATTTTCCTGGACCACCCAGCAGGTTCAATAGAAGCCTTTCAGAAGACAGCGCGGTGTTCAGCCAGCAGAACCCTGACAGCAGAGCCAGAAGACTGATTCCCATGCTGCATCACAGCACAAAGAACTGTAACAATAATAAGATGAAACTTGTTAATGATTTTCACATTCACACTGAGGTTTCCTCTGTGGAAACAGGGAACCACCTGCACTTTGCCAGACCTTGCAGCTCTCTGGAGGAAAGAGGCTGACACTACAGAGTTATGTTTGGAATATTCCCTCCCCCTGCTGTTTTATGGATGGATGGAAGGACTCGATGGGTTTCCCCACCGAGCTGCCCAGTTGTTTTGGGAAATATTGATCACTCATCATGAAGGATGTTAGAAATGAAGGAAAGGATGGTGATTTTTAGGTTGTATGCGTGTCTGTGGGTTTGAGTAGAGTAACAGAATGGAAGGAGATGGTGAAAGCCCAGAGTGTTATGTAATATGAAAAGCTGAGAGTGCACACATATTAGTCACCAGCTAAATGATGTCTCCAGCTGCAACCCTCTCTCTCTCTCTCTCTTTCTCTCTCTCTCTTCCTCCCTCTTCATTTTCCTACAGCCATCCTGAATGCGTCCAAGGAGGTGGTCCGGAGCAAACGTTTGACTCAGGTCCTGGAGGTGGTGCTGGCCTTCGGCAACTTCATGAACAAAGGCCAGAGAGGCAACGCCTTCGGATTTAAGATCTCCAGCCTCAACAAGATCGCTGACACCAAGTCCAGCATAGACAGGTGGGCTGTCTTCAGTTAACCCACTTTGTTACAAGTGTTGACTCACGCTGCGGGCCTGCTTGTTTATTGGAGTAACTATATTTGGATAAGTGCTTTATCCTGGCTGCATGCCAAATATCCTTGGGCAAGATACTAACCCCATGTTTGCCTACTGGTGGTAGTCAGAGGGCCCGGTGGCGCCAGTGTCCGGCAGCCTCGCCTCTGTCAGTGCGCCCCAGGGCAGCTGTGGCTACAATGTAGCTTGCCATCGCCAGTGTGTGAATGTGTGTGTGAATGGGTGAATGACTGAATGTAGTGTGAAGCGCTTTGGGGTCCTTAGGGACTAGAAAAGCGCTATACAAATGCAGGCCATTTACCATTTAGTTTATTTGGATAGGTCAGTTGACAGTTTTAGCAATCTCGGTTAGCAAGTTGCATTTATAGGACTTATGGGTGCATAAAATGCTGAATAAAATCCAAGAATTTCACTTACCAAAAGCTGACAACAGACTTCTTGGATGGTCTGTCAGTACAGTTACCCGCATAGCAAGCATTAAAAGTTGTAGGTGCACTAAAAATTATCTAAAGAACACCAGCAGCACAAACATGCTCCCAAGATCTAGTTCAATGATCTAACAGGCTGAGCTAAATCTTAGCAGGCAGCTAGCAACCACAGCTGGCTGTGTTTCCATCTACCTATCAGTCAAAGAGCCCACAGCCCTAATAATTTGAACCTTAAGCCCTAATACAAATGAAACAAGTACATTTGTTTCCTTTTGTTAGTTTACTTTACACCTTTGCCTTAGGATTTAGTATCTCAGCTCTGTCTCATTTTCATGTTGCAATTGCTCATATTTAAATGGTAAAAAAACCCCTCAGATACTGATGTTGATTGTGCAAAGTTATACTAAATCCTAACTCAGAGAGAGCCACTGCTTGCATCAGTTGCATGCACAGAACCATGCCATGCTCAGCGGGTGCACTCATTGAGTACATCGATCAGTAAATATCATGTACTGCAACTGTTGTGCCAGTGCAATTTCTGTATATGTTGATGTATCTTATAGTTAGTATGGAATTAATAGCAAAGACCTGTGTTTTAAATAAAGTGAGCAAAAATAAAGGAGGCTATTCCTTATCCTTCCATAAATTACTTTGGTTAATTCTGTTTTGCTTGATTCTATTTTTCTTTTTATTTATTATTCGATAGGAACATAACCATGTTGCACTACTTGATCATGATCTTTGAGAAGAACTACCCGGACACGCTTCACATCCAGCAGGACCTCGGCAGCTTACCAGAAGCTGCCAAAGTCAAGTAAGTGTGCAATATTTCACTTGAGGGAAAAGAGCATTTCTCCCTCTGACTGCATGTGGTTACAGTAGGACCGTGTCAGCTGTTACTTGAGTAAAATTGTTTATGATTTTTAATATGTTGAGGAAATTCTTAAAAAGCAACAGACAATGTGAGTTGTGACACACATAAATAAACAGCTAACAAATTTTGTCTTCATATTTGTCTTTCCTTCCTCTGCAGTTTGTCAGAGTTGGAAAAAGAAGTGCATAGTATCAGAAGTGGACTGAAGGCACTGGAGGCGGTAAGTTGTTGTGCGTTTGTGTCACACTCCCTCCCATCGGTTCTTCTCCTGTCTGTAATTATGTTTTCGAGCAGTGCGGAGATGGGCAGCAGGGCGAGGTGTTTAAATGCTGGTAATGTTCCACGCTCTGCGACACAGAAAGCGACACGTCATGTTTTCTGCCACACGCGAACACGAGCGCTACAGCACAAATACGCACACCCGAGTTCCAAGAAAGCTTAAGTGAAACTAATTGTAATGAAGCATGCTTCAGCCTCAGAGACCGACCAATCACACGCCTCTCGTCTCGTTTTACCCGCATCAGGAGCTGCACTACCAGCAGAGCAGGACGAGGGAACGAGGGGATAAGTTTGTGGCCGTGATTGGTGACTTCATCACAGTGGCTGGCTTCAGCTTCTCTGAACTGGAGGACCAGCTGAGTGAAGCCAAGGACAAGGTAACCAAATATTTAACCGCTCATATTTGGGTCGTACTGTAAGTGTAAGTTCATATGAGCGTGTGGGTGGCGAGGCAACTTGCCAAGCTTTCATGTCAGAAAGACAGAATAGCAGGAAAGATGAAAATTACAGAAACTGATGGGGGGGAAAAGAAACTTCTGAGCATCCCTCTTTGTCCAGCGGGATGACTTTAGGCAGGTCGGGGAAACCCAGCATTGAAAGATTACCCCGTACTCCCCCCGCGTCTTCTCTTTGTGTCTGTCTCTGAATGTTAGTGTTTTAAATCCACACACTTTTCTTTTTTACCACTGGGACAAATGCCCTTTGAACCATGCTGTCTCATGTATTGATGTATAGCAGGAGGTATGTAAGTTGAAGATATCAGTGGGACTTTGAGAATCCCAAAGTGTTGAAAAGATTTATGTGAACGCGTTATTTAATTTCCAGGCCTTCGGGGATCTGCTGCACATTTAGCATGTCGATTCTGGCACGCTGAAACCTTATGAATCTTAGTATTAGCATATTTTATCATCAGAATTGTCTTCAAAAAGCCAACAAGTGGCATTACATTGTCCATTTGCATATTTTATATACAGTCTATGCCATGAACCAATTGAAAGGAGGACGTGTGTTTCAGGTTGAGCCTCGTCTTTGCTTAATTATTTGTTGAAGGAGTAGGTCAGTAAAAAAAAAAAAAAAATGGAGGGAAAATGTTCTAGTTGGAACGTCACTGGAAGAGAAGGGGAGGATTTGGGCACCGCTGTAAAACAAAAAGACCTGTGTTCACCAGCCCAGACTGTGTCTGTGTGGTTGTTAAGTGGGGAGTCTGACACACTGATTCAGTGCTTGTCGAGGCCCTCTGACGCCCTGTTAAGTTTCCAGAGGAATAAAAAGATGGAAGTGTGGGCGTACGCTTCATCCTCAACAAGGTAGAAAACGAGTAAATGGAGCAGGCAGCCTGCTGAGGCTCACACAGCATCCATGGCAACAAGCATGTCTGCATGCATGTCAGCGATGGAGATACACACAGTGGAAAAATCACTAGAAAGGATTACGGTTGTTCTTGTGAGTTATAGAGAGAGACGTTTCAAGAGGAGGGAAGGGAATTATTTCAAAAAAGCCAGGATTGGTTTATATTAACAGTCAAAGATTTTATATAAAGATAAGCATATTTACCCCGTTTCACCCTTCTTTCTCACTCTAATATGGTCATTAATTTACAAAACGAACATCATGTTGTGTTTAGTAAGACTGGAAACTAGCAGTGGAGACCTTTTTAACTGTTAAATGATCTTACAGAACAAGGTACATTTTCCTAAAGGCTTCTACACGATCACATTTTTACAACCAGACGAGACACCCCCTGCTGGCTGTCAGAAAGAATGCTTGTTTAAAAAACTCAGCACTGGCTTACATTTTCAGACCCATAAGTTTAGAATCAAAGCTTCATGCTTTGTCAAAAAAAAAAAAGTCAGAGAGAAAGCCAAGTGGACTGAATGAAAAATCAAAAGATTAAAAGAATTATGAGCAATAGTGGTAAAGGTGGCCTGTTGAAAAAGTTCAAGAACTAATGTGAATTTGGCCACCAAAAAGAACATTACAGACTGTTCCTGTGTCATCAATCTGCCTTCATAACAGAGTTTTTCAAGTCACACTTTCGTTGTTCATACAACCAAACCAGAGTCCCTGGATGTTTGGGTCCATTTGTTTTAAATGACGTTTTTTCTTTATACTGCTGCTAAACCTTCTCCAAAGCTTTCTGAACTGTAGTTTTAATACAGTGCCTGTTTTGCCATCTTACAGGTACTTATTAACTCTGTCTATTAAGTCTTTAAAGATCAACATAATGACCACCCTGTAGAGACATGATCAAATTAATCCATCACAGCATTTTTCACGTTTGCCTGTTGTCATTATTATTATTATTATTATTATTATTATCCATCCATCAATCCTCTATCGCGTATCCTTTTCAGGGTCGTGGGGGGGCTGTAACCTATCCCACCTGTCTTGGGGCGAGAGGCAGGGGTACACCCTGGACAGGTCGCCAGTCTGTCGCAGGGCTAACACATAGACACAGACAAATTATTCGCACTCACATTCACACCCACAGGCAATTCAGAGTTTCAAATTAACATATCCCCACTAACTGCATGTCTTTAGACTGTGGGAGGAAGCCGGAGTACCCAGAGAGAACCCAGGCACGGGGAGAACATACAAACTCCACACAGAAAGACCCCGACCTGATGATGGAATTGAACTCAGGACCTTCTTGCTGTGAGGCAACAGTGTTAACCACCGTTATTGTTGTTGTCGTTGTTATTGTTAAAGTTAAAGGGTCTGCTTAAGCTTAACTTACCAGCTAGTAGACAGATTTTGCTCTATGCAGTTCTGTTAGAGCCTCCGACTATTTTAAGAAGTAAACAATTGCTAAATTATTTTGAGACTGACTGGTTGCAGATATGGTAGACTCAAAATCAGAAGCATTGCTCAGATTGTAAGCATATATACCAAAATGACTGAAAGTTGTCTAGAACTTTTACTCATCTGGAAATACACCAGAAGATGTAACACTGATAGTCTTGCTACAAGTTTAAACTGGGAACCTTTAGGTTTCATTGAGCTCTTTTGGTGCCTACATGATCTTAGGCCAGCAGGTTGTTGTGGCTGATCAGTACTTGGGTTTTGGAGTATCTGATGTTTAAGCATTGGAGGATGCTTGAGTCAGAGCCAGCACTCTTTTTGAGTAGCCAGAGTTTTTCTCAGAAGTAATGTTTACTTTCTAAGTGCCTCTTTAGCTTGCTTGGCAGCATGTTCGTATTAGCCAATGCCTCCAGACAAATGACTTGGTGAGGCTGACTGTGCATGTGCATCCTCCTCTCTGTCAGTTGGGGCCTTTTAGTGTGTCATGCTGTAATAAATGCCTCCATTCAGCAACTGTACTTACCCTAGGATTTCCTTTGACTATTTTTGTAATTAATTAATTTATTTTAAGGTGCATAAATTGCCTCTAAAAGCTGAGTACTGACAGCATTTATCACTTTTTGTGAAGCTGTATCATCTGCTTCTTTCAGCTGCTACCTTTAGGGTAGGGTATCTCTCTGATGTGCTCATTTCTAATGTTGTCCAATCTGGTCTCCAGACTCTCCTCCCTACTCTCACTAGAGATCATAATGTCATCTGCAAACATCAGAGTCTACAGAGACTTCTGCCCGACATCATCTGTCAACCTGTCCATCACTGTTGCAAACAAGAAGGAGCTTAGATCCCCAATGTAATCACATTCCCACTTTGAACCCATCTGTCACTCCTAACATACACTTGTCCTTATACATGTCATACCCCAGTCTCACCTAACTTTCTCATAGAGCACAACGATTTCTCCCCTGGTACCCTAGCTCTAGATCCACAAAGACACAGAGCAACTGTTTCTGTTCTTCTCCATCAACATCTCATCTTCCAAAGCAAAAATTACATCTACGGTGCTCTTTCTAAGCATGAAACCACACCGCTGCTCACTGATCATCACAGGAGGACCGATCATCTCGTACAGGGTTTTCATGTTGGATAAAATATGATTTATCTAATGTGTAAACAGATCAGTCATATAGGTTTTCATTGAGTGTTTTTGAACAACAAACAGAGTTTTATTTTTTATTCATTTTTTTAAAAGAAAAAGTCATAATTTAAAATCTATTATTAATAAAAATAAGGCACAATAAATAATCAGAGAATGCAAAGAGATAATGGCTCTCTCACAGAGCTTGTGTTTATTTTAGTGGTTGTGTGAAATGAGCTGCACAGTGTTGTAACTTCACATTCTTCATTTTATTGTGTGTGCAGGAGTACGTGTGTGTGTGCATGCGCGCGTGTGTGTGTGTGTGCGTGTGTTTACTCATTTAGCTCAGACCCAAGGGGACGAGAGGAAACAGATTTGACCAGACACATAATTACTAGGAGAGAGAGAGTGATGACGGTGGGGTTGCCATGGAGACTAGTACCATAATGACAGGATGGTTTTATCACAACACGAGGACCATTTACAGTATGATGCTAACCTCATATAAACTAGAGTCATGTTTACTGTCACTGAACTCTCCCTGAAGATGAGACAGAGGATAATAGCACAGTGCAGAAGAGAACAACATAGGCTGTTTTTAAAGGGTTTAACATGTACCATTTATTGTTTATTTTATTGAAATAAATCAACCAAAAGAGTAAATATATGAAGAGTCTTTGTTAGTGATCTGAGATGAGATATATTTTATTTACCCTAAAAGCTGGGGAATTTTGACTTTAAATGTGACTCTGTGAGAATAGGAAGGAGTGAAACAAAAATGAATATGAAAGCAGTGATGACGATGAAACTTTAATTTAGTGATGAAACTTTTATTAGAAGCTGGATCAGATGACCCTGAACCATCCCTAAGTTATGCTGCTATAGGCTCAGACTATTGGATGCTCCTCTTGATGCACACTCTCCTCTTTTCACTCTCTTTGTCTTCAGCATGGCATATATTTTCAACATTTGCCTGCTCCCATAGTTTGATTTTATTCTTTGTTGTTTTTGTTTTCTCTTCTCTTTTTCCCCGCATTTCCCACCATTCAAGTACTTACAATAAACAGCACCATGAGATGGTTTGGTGCTGTATAAATAAAATAAAGTTCAACTGAAATTTAATTAACGAATGAGAGAGAACGCTAATAACTAAGCTGAACTGGATTTTGAGAAATCACATGCATTTTCTTCAGCTGAGATTTCCATGGTGCCTTTAGCGATATCTAGGAAGTCAGAGTATGGATAAATACTCATGGTTTGGGTTTGGAGTTTTTCCAGGAGATCTTGTTTTTCTCCGATGTTAAAAATGCATTGGGTTCATTCCCCCGTGCCCTTGACCTGGGCACAGGAGAATGAACCCTCAAAAACCACCTGGGGGCTTTTGAGGACTTGCTTCTCCTAACACTTGGGATGTTTTACATTTTCCCAATGGAGATAAATAAAGAATAACTACCCAGCTTGTTCTGTTCCAACCAAATGGCCAAAAAAAACCAACTTCAAATGCGCTTTGCAGATTGTGCTTGAATGTAGCCTCACCCTGAGTGTATTTTGAAATTTTATTTTTGCAAAATTTATAAAAGTGCCCAAATGTTTGGTTTTTTTTTTTTTTTTTTCAGATGATAGAATGAACAGCTGCTACCCTTTTAAAGAATACTGACTCTCACTTTCACTCTTTCAGTGTGGCCTGTTTATCGTCTTAAACCAAATACATGTGTGACAGTTACGCTTTATGAAATCCAAATTTTTCCACAAATAACCTATCGCACGTTATTTTGCAAAACTTGTCAGATGTGTTGCTAGTATCTGCCTCAAACCATGGCCTCTGCGCAGTACGGATTGTATCTTGTTGTGTTTTAGGACTGTGACTGGGCCTGTGTGTATGTGTGTGCGTGTAGTGGTCTATAGTACTGCAGCACAAAGCTCAGTGTGGGAATGTAGAGCGTGTTTGGCCGCAGGCTTTGTCCTGGCGCAGAGCACCGAACAGCTTGAACAGAACTGGGTGGACATACGGTGGTCAAATCATGCAGTCATTTCTTACTCGTGTATGTGTGTGTGTGTTAATTTCCAGCATGAATGGCAGTAGATGAATTTGAAGAGCAGGCTCATATGCTCATGTCCAGCCTGTATAATGACACATTTGGTTTCAATGTGTTTAAAATTGTTTATTAATGACGGTATATGTGCTTTGTGCAGTTTGCCAAATCTCTGAAGCACTTTGGGGAGGAAGAAGGGAGAATGCAGCCGGATGAGTTTTTCGGGATATTCGACACCTTCTTGCAGTCGTTCACCGAAGCACGACAGGACCTCGAGAACATGCAGCGACGCAAGGATGAGGAGGAGCGGAGGGCCCGGATGGAGGCGATGGTGAGACACACAAGCAGAGAATACACCTGAGGCAGTGATGACAGTTAATTTTTTTTTTTTTCCAATAACTCTGTATTCTATTCCTAACCAGCTTAAGGATCAACGGGAGCGGGAACGACGGGCCAAAAAGAGCGGCACCACGGAAGAAGTCGGCGGGGAGTTTGACGACTTGGTTTCAGCTTTGCGCTCCGGCGAGGTCTTCGACAAAGACCTGAACAAGTTCAAGCGAAATCGCAAACGCTCTGTCAATCAGCTGGCGGAGGGTGGCGGCCGGGAAAGAACCGTCACCAAGGTTAACTACTAGGTCAGGGAACAGGAAGAAAAAAAAACACCTTAAATCTGCCATTGCATTGAGCTTTTAACACCTTTAGTCCAGGTTGTGGGACAGTGACCGCTGACATTGGAGAGGATGTAAATAACGGCTGGATTGGACTTGCAAGAACGGCCGAACCGTGTTGAAGGATGCAGCGCTCTCCTCTGATTGGTCTTGTAAAGCTATTTCCACTCCGTCTGTTCTGGATGTTACCAGGATGGACAAGTGGACACACCACTGTGACACATTAGCCCATGTCATTTGACCATATCCTTTAACACTGTGCTCAAGGCTCTCGCTGTCTATCACCCCAGTCTTTTTCACTTTTCTCCCCCATTCACACATCCTCTGCAAGCTCTCCGGTGCTGAAAAAGCCCTGTCATTTAACTACTGGGCTTTAAAGCACACAGGACATTGGGATCGGACAGTCACACTGTATATAGTCACGAGGCAAAGACAAAGGATTGGTAAAAGGACTATGAAGCGTCTCCAGGCAGATTTGGGAAAAAAGAAGCTGAAGGGAACTAAACAATAACCTCGACCATCAGGTGTTCCCCAGAAAAGAGACTTCTCAACCACAGAAAGTCAAGGAGTCAACACGTCCCAGAATGATTTGTAGGCTTCTGAAAGAGTGAAGAAGGATCCAGATTCATACCAACATTCTCCGGGAAGGACGTGGCTATCCCGATGTGCTCAGCTCTTCTCAAGGAAACTTCTCAGCCTGATCCACCTGATTTAAAACATGACTGTGCCACATGGGTCAGGCCTCACCTTCAACCAACATTGTTCTGGCATTAACAGTGCCAAAGGAAAGAGAAAACTAATGTAAATGTATTAATACAAAACATACTGCAATTAGGCATTGATATATATTTATATTTAGATGCAGACAAGCTAATTGCAAAGAGGTCTTTTTTTTATGTTTTGGGATTTTTGTACACGCAATGCATTATTTGTTGGTGTTGCAAGTTGGCGTTGAAGTGAATTTCTATACATTTTGCGCTTTATGTAAAAAAAGAAAAAAAAAAACAGGTAATCGCTCACACTTTTCACATCTGTACGTCTTGTTTGCACTGCAGCTTTTTTTGTAAACTTTACACTCAGAAGTCCACAAGCCAATGACAGCGTCCTGTATGTTGTCAGATTATCTGTAACTAACATAATGAAGGAATGCCATGAAATTCATTTAAAGGCACAAGCTGCAGTTTCTTTACTGCAGTAAGGTTAAATTCTCACTCTATTCAGTATCTCTCTGCTTTCTTTTTTAATTTTCAGCTTTTTCCGTGGTAGAGTCACACCGCACCATGTGATGAATCTCTCATTGTCATGTCAGGGTACAACAAAACACTTAAAGAGGATAGGTGGGACACACACAGGAAAAAAACATCAGAGCACATCATAGAAAAGAATTTGTACTTTCATCTTTTTCTCCAGCTTGTCAATCAAGTCAGTCAAATCAGGCCCACAAAGGGAAGCCAACCTCCTTTTTATAAGGTATTTGAAGTATTGAGAGCAGTAGGAGTGAGGCTGTAGTGTAATCAGTATTAACATCTGATTCTTTTTGAAAACAAAAATATATATAGCAGTGCACATAGACTGTATTAAAAGATGGATGTAGCATCTATGATGTCACTCATTGGTTTTTGAAGTCCCATTATAAAGCCATCTTGTTCTTTTGCTTGTTTTTTGTTTTTCATTTTGTTTTGTTCTTTTAGGGGTTTTTTTGTTTTGTTTTTTATTTTTTGGACCAGAAGTGACCATATTTGGATGAGAGGGTGGAATGCTAATTTTTTAGCTAACATTTGCTTTAATTAAGTGTCTGCTAAGTAACATACAGATGAAGTACTAGAATTTAACTAGTTGTGAAAACTGGAGCACAGATAGTCTGTATGCAATTAACCAGACACCAATCAATGTCTCCAGTTTCCGGAGATAAAGCCTGCCAGATATCTGTCAGTAAAAGAGGCCACGGACCTGATAGTAATTATATGTTTATCTTTAATAATGTTTAAATGGGGGAGTTACACAAACAAAATTGTTATAAAGTAGGAAAGTGGCTAAAAAGACCAAAACTATGTTTATTTTTGCTTTAAGCTGGTCATTTTAACATGGGAGTCTTATGGAGATTGACTCACTTTTGGAGCTAGCCTCCAGTGGCCATTAAAGGAATTGCAGTTTTGGGCACTGCATTGGTTTGGTTTTGGCTTCAGCTTCTCTGCAGAATGTGTTCACACAGAGACGGCTCTAATCGTGGGGTGTAAAGTCAACATCAAGCATACATTTACATGTTAACCATCACATTCATTCAGAGTCAGAAGAGAGGTCTCGACCCACCATGTTTGTATTTCTAACAGCGACTTCCCCAGTTTGTCCTTTCTGGAGTTTTTTCTGTTCTTCGTTGTGTAAACGTTCAGTTTTAAGTGCCTCTCATCCTGTTTTCACTTTTGTATTTGTGGCTTCCAAAGCAAACTTACAGAATTTGGTAGGGATATGGCGCCATCTTGTGGCCGATTATAGTGCACTTCACTGACCTCACAACCTGTCAAAAACAGCTCTACCCAGTATCTCCCAAATAAGTTCAGCAGGTGCACTTAAATGTTTCCTCAGAAAGGTTTGGGGTTATGTGTTACCTGTGCACAGCTAAACTCACTCACTTCCTTTTATGAGTTCTTCCACACTTTTAGTTCATTTTCTTCATTTCCCCTCTCTGAAGCAGAGAGAAGCTGCCGTGAGGTTAAAAAAAACAACGTGAGACAGAAATTGTATCCCAGAGATTAACCAGTGAACCAAAATCACTTAAAACTTTCAAACACTTTTAAAATTTAAAAAGAGGATATTACCTGATTTTCTCTCAATAAACCAGCATCTTGTGTATATTTTAGTCCTTTTGTTTTCTAGCCTCTGATCCTTTTTGAGTTATACTTCATCAGATTCTTTAAACCCTTCATTCAGAGCTTTAACCCGTGTTGTAGTGCAGACTATTTCCTGAGGGGTATTGTCAGTATTAAAACCTTTGTGTTGCTACATGGTTGGATGTCTATTTGGCCATTGACTGGCTGATGGGTTTTTTTGTTTTTTGGGGTTTTTTTGAGTGTAAAGATGGAAATAAGTAGCTTGTTTCAATGCACTTTGATGATGGGACATTTCCATTTGCAGCGAGGGCTGAGGTCCCTCAAGAAACTAGAAGGGTGCAACGAAAGTGTGGTGCAAAATAAAAATAAAAAATTTAAAAGAAGAAGAAATTAAAGATGGTGTTTATAGGAAAGGGAGGAAAGTGAGGCTGAGTACTCCGGCTGGGCCGCTTGGAACACTTTAAGAGTCTGTTGAATGGCAGAGATGGGATTTGTGGGGAAACTAAGAGGCGACTGTGGTACAGAGCAGGTCCTGTCTCCTGGTTTGGTGAGTCTGGAGAAAAAAATTTAAAAAGAGGGATTGGGGGGCGGTTGTGGGTGGGGTATTTTATGTCAATACCACATTTCTGTCATTACATGGCGTTGAGCTGCATGCCTAAAGATGGGTGCACAAAGTGTGAATTGTTTCTCCTTTCGTAGAAAACTGCTTGCAAACTGAAACACACCTGTTAAACTACAGCCTGTACTGCCTGAGAAAAGTTGCACCCATTCTTCGAGCTTGTTTAAATGTGAGGAGTCAGTATTTTCATGTTTGGAAGAAAAAGAAAAACGTATCCTCCACCTGAAAGATATACAGTTGGAGAAATTTAAAAAAAAAAGCATTTTGTACACGTTTGTTGATGTTTGAGTTAAGATTAAAAAAAAAGATGAAAACATGAGGAATGTTCCATTTTCCTGTAAATTGTACCTCTATTTATTTGCCTTATTTAGTTTGCTATATTTTGTATGTACACGACGCATTACGACAAATGTTATATTAAAAATCAGAATCATTAAACTGTGGTCCGTGTATGATGGATAGTTCTGACACTTGTATGAGAACGAGAAGCTTTTCTTTTGGTTTGTTTTTCATTTATTTTGTTTCGGTTTTGTTTTTTTTCTCTCACCCTGTGTCTTTTGTAGGGTTACAATAAACTTTTGTCCCTTACAACAGATTGTTTTTTCTTTCCTTCACTCTCATTGGTTATATCAAGTGTTTGGGTCATGAGGAGGATGAGGAGATGCTTGTATCCATTTTGAGTTTAGTGGCAGCCATTCAAATCAAATTTCTGAAAAATGTCAATGGTTTTCAAATTAACTTGTTCCAATGAGCTTAATTTCCTGATGGCATGTAGGAATGAAGTGACCAAGTGTCTTAAGAAGATGGATGATTTAAATCCTAAATTGTGAGCTTTATGAATACTCTCTGTGCATCTACATCATCCTGAGGAAAGTATTTGGCTCCAGTGATGAAGAAATAAAGTGGCTCCATCCAGGAAATGGTTATTTGTATGTTACTTTATTTATGCACAGGTCACAGCCTGCCTAAATCTTCCTTAACTGGAGCCAGGTTACGAGAGGCTATTGGACTGCAACTAAACTACAACCAAAACATTTTCCAAAGCACTCTGCAAACCCCAGTTTGTGCCTCATTATGAAAAAGTGAAATTATTCAAGGTAACAAATGGTCCATGTTTAACCACTGATGCTGATGAATGTTTAGTTTTTACCCTGATTGATCTTCGTTCTTAGTTTCAGCTTTGGTTACTGGTGCTGGATTTAAATTGTAAAAACATTCTGCATAAACTGCGTGTTTGAACCAATATTCAACCCATTTCTCGAGTTATTTCAGAGCAGAGCACAATGTGTTGTATAAAATGACGGCCAGAAAGACTGATGATCACCTCTCACTGAAACAGATGACACATTTTGGGGGGCAAAGTGTGAGGTTTGCTCTTATATTAATCATTCTGATATGGTTGTTTTTGACGAGTTATTTAATGCTAAAGAAAGGGCGTGTGTTACCAAGACTTACAGAAACATAAAGTCATCTGGAGTCCTCATTGCATACACACACTTATGGATGAAAATTCCATCATCCTATTCACGTAGCAGTTCAGTATTTTCGTCTCTGGTTCCGCAACACCTGACGTGGACCTTGTTAGAGTTCTCTCTCTGCAGTAAGCTTGGTTAGCGAGGCCCTATACTGGATGCAAACACTGCAGGTGAGAATCAAACCTGCAACTCCTATTTCAAAGGCATGTAATCTTACCACTACACTGTCCAGCTGCTTTTATTCCTGCTTTTTATTCCTGCTTTTATTTCTGTTTATTCATATATACATATATATATATATATATTGTAACAGGGAGAGTGTAGGAAATAAGATCTGCCTAAATAAAATGGCATATGTTACATTAAAAATAGAAAAGATGTGTGATAAAGGTACGCCTAGCCTGCCTCCAAACAGCTGAGAAAGAGGGAAGGCAAAATTGACAAAAACACACAGACAAGAGAGTATAGTAGTGTAGAGACTAGAGTAGTGGTTAGACTACACGTCTTTGGAGCAGAGGATCGCAAGTTTGATTCCCACCCGGAGTGTCTGTATCCAATAAGGGTCCTTAGGCTAGACTAGACTCCCCACCCCCTGCTAAGTGATCAACAAGGTCTGTGTTGAGGAACCAGGGCACCCTGACAAGGAGGGAGGTATAAAATAAATGCTACGGCAAGGGGGAGCCAGGATGCCAGGTCAGGGGGAGTTATCATCACCCCCACCACCCCCATATTAGGTCTGCTAGATGTTGATGTTAATGCAGCACTGTGTACAATATCTATCGAGACTAAGTAGATCACTACAATAGGGCAGCAGTAATCAGTGAGATGCTTGGCTAGAGGCTAAGATCAAGGTTGCAGAAGTACAGGAACCATACCTGAGATATGCCAAGCGACAACTACACCAGAGAGATCAAAGGCAGGACAGAACCAAGGTGTCAACAGCTGGAGATAGACACAGTGGCCATGATGATCCACTGGACAGCCAACATGAAGCTGTTTTGCTGTGCCCTGGAAGGAGAATACAGAACCAAGAACCCATATGAAGAGGGTCAGTCTGCCACTGTGATGGTCTCAGAGTCCAGTGGATCAATCTTCAAAAACAAAAGAAAACGGCTGGTACAGACAGCACACAAGTGGAGGGAAGTTACAGGAACACAGACTTTAACAACATATTGAGCAATAATGGGTTAACGTACTGTGTAACGGGTTATTTGTGTTATCAGTCATTTGAGAAGTTTATTTTACTACCATCCTCTACTTTCATGTAGTACAAATCTAGTTTGCAGTGTACTACAGAGGTAGGTAGGAAAACATCAAAACTAAAATTTCATATCCTAATTATCTAAAAAAAAATGCAAGGTTAAAACAATCATAGTGGTAGTGTTAGTCACTGCAATAAAAAGCAAGTTAAGAAAAAGAGCAAGCGAGTATGGGACTGACTGGAATATGCACTGAAACGTTTGCTGCTCTGTTCTTTTGTTCACGTTCAGTTTTCAAGTTTCATAAATTCAATTCTTTCAAATTTAAAAGCACATTATCAGTGCCATCTGCAATCAGTTTCTTCTTCACTCCAAAAACCTCCAGGGAGGACTATAAATGTAATACTTGTGCACCCTCTGGAGGGAAAAGCAGGAATTGACGGGAAGGTAAAACTTCCTTTTAAACAGGGTCAGGGAGAGGCAGCCATCTGCTGATGTGACGGGTTCTGGGGTAAGGGGAAAGAGAGAAGAAAGAGAAGATAAAACAGAAAGAGAGAAGAAATAAATCAGGACAAAACAGACTAAGGGAGAGATTAGACAAAATTCGATGACATGTTGTAGTGGTATGTAACACGTGGGGATATAAAAGAGGTGAGAGGTGAAGAAATACTCAGTGTTTTGGAGGAAGGAAGGTTTAGGGTTTAAGTAGTCATCATCATGGGCTCATCCGATTAGAATGAGAATAAGCAGTCAATTATTTACAGGTTTTGTTGTTTTATTGAATAATGGGTAAAGGAAGGAAAGACACACATGGACTGCTATCACTCAGCTGCCGCCCCATGTGGGAGTGAAGAAAGAGTGAGGGGTAGGTGAGTGCAGTCCTTATATAACGAGTGACAGGTGAGTGCAATTAAGGCCAAACACCACACCCAATCAAAGGTGAGGAAAAGAAACAAGGTGCATCTGGTGAAGTGAATGTGCTGAAAGGTGAGTCTTTACAACACTCAGTCTATGACATTGGTCTCGATACAAACCCAAACAAATGTTGTATAATTTAATGAATTCAAATGCATCATAATCAACATTTCCTCTACTTTGCTCTGCAGCTGACTGTGGCCAATAAAAGACCTTCTGCCATATTCAGCTGAAGGCAGAGATGGCCTGTAGCTGACCTTACCAGTAGAAAGAGATGCCATTTTCCTATTGGGTAGACAGGCAGTCGTCATAGTTCACAGTGGTCAAAGTTACATTCTGCTGAACTTTGACCATAGCGCCTGCAACAGCTCTGTAGTTGTGCTTGTAACCTGTTGCTTGGCACAAACCACTGAAATCAGTGTTTCAGAGTGAAGTGTATGCAGCCTCCTCTACACCTTCAGTGTATGTTGATGCTAATTAGTTAAAAGTTTCGTCTCAAAAACAAAGGGAATGACCAGAAGGAGAATCAAAGGACCTTAATGGTGAAGAAAAAGGGACACTGATACATGAAGGTGAAGAAAAATGTATAAAAGCAATAAGATTCTCATCAAAATTATGAAAAACTCAAGTAACAGCAAAAGATTCTGTCACTTATTAACAAATCACAAACCACCCTTTTTTCTCCACAACCTGCCTCCCACAAGCTCCACCCATCTATAAGTGCACACATGCATACATGGACATTTGTGCCATAGGACAATAACAGACCTCATGCACAGCTTTAAAGCTTTATCGGCTTTACCTTTAGGTTGCCGTCTGCAGTGATGCGTAAACGATTGCAGGAGCCACAGAAATGGTCAGCTGACCTTTGAAGCCTGGCACTTTAAATGTCTGTTTCAAAACAGGGGAAAAAAGTGTGAAATATACTTTCAAATGTTACAACCAGTGACAAAAAGTTCTTGATTTGACTCCGACACCTGAAACTTTGTTCACTGTGATGTTTTGTTTTATTTGCCTTATTTAGTTTGCTATATTTTGTATGTACACGACGCATTACGACAAATGTTATATTAAAAATCAGAATCATTAAACTGTGGTCCGTGTATGATGGATAGTTCTGACACTTGTATGAGAACGAGAAGCTTTTCTTTTGTATGTTTTTCATTCCTTTTGTTTTGGTTTTGTATTTTCTCTCACCCTGTGTCTTTTGTAGGGTTACAATAAACTTTTGTCCCTTACAACAGATTGTTTTTTCTTTCCTTCACTCTCATTGGTTATGTCAAGTGTTTGGATCATGAGGAGGATGAGGAGATGCTTGTATTCATTTTGAGTTTAGTGGCATGTTATCTTGATGTTACTTTATTCATGCACAGGTCACAGCCTGCCTATATCTTCCTTAACTGGAGCCAGGTTACGAGAGGCTATTGGACTGCAACTAAATTACAACCAAAATCTAACATTTTCCAAAGCACTCTGCAAACCCATTTGTGCCTCATTATGAAAAAGTGAAATTATTCAAGGTAACAAATGGTCCATGTTTAACCGCTGATGCTGATGAATGTTTGGTTTTTACCCTGATAGATCTTAGTTCTTAGTTTCTGCTGTGGTTACTGGTGCTGGATTTAAATTGTAAAAACATTCTGCATAAACTGCGTGTTTGAACCAATATTCAACCCATTTGTCGAGTGATGTCAGAGAAATCTGACTGATGATCACCTCTCACTGAAACAGATGACAGGTACAAATTTTTGGGGGCAAAGTGTGAGGTTTGCTCTCATATTAATCAATCATATATGGTTGTTTTTGACTAGTCATTTAATACTAAAGAAAGGGCATGTGTTGCCATAACTTACAGCAACATAAAGTCATCACAGAGACATCTGGGGACCTCATTGCATGTTTCATTGTTACCTATCACTGGTGTTGGCTCAATAATCTGACAGCTTTGTGTTTATCATTTGCTATGCTTCCATAACTGTGAAACACTTGTTTTGCAATGAATTGCTCTATATAAAATTTGTAGTATATATATATATATATATATATATATATATATAAAGAAAAAAAAATTCCCTACTCGCCCCTGTGGGCGGTCAATGTGTGTGTGTGTACAAAAAAAACAAATTAAAAAAATGGATTAGTGCTCACATGTTTATTAAGAACACAATTTACTGGTGATGAACGTTTCCTGACTTATTTCTGTTGTAGTTACACAATGTGAACACTGGAGGGCAGTGAATACTCAACACAATCTGCGGGATGCAAAGATCACAGTATGATTTCTATTCTTTACACCCCTGCTTATGACAGTGCTTCACGCTTTATATGCAGAAAGATGTAATACCTTCATGAGCAATACTACAACGTTCTAATCCTTGCTTGATTATTAGTAATGACAATAAAAGAGATACTGATAAAACTGGTTGTAAAAGCATCCTGTTAAAATGTACAGTTAGCTATGACAGTGCTTTGAATTGAGGGCAGAAACATTTTAATAAAAGATTTAATAGTTGATACTCATCTAAGCACGCTCTAACTGAATGAAGGAATACTGTGAACAATTTTGATCATGTACTTTATTTCAGCTTTGATCTGTAGTAATTACATATACTACATTGAAAGGATAATTCAGATGATTTAGCTATGTATCACCATAGCTCAATAAAACAACTCATTCAAGTTGAGATGAGACAGTCTGTAGTTTTGCAAGTAGACCACAATGTGTTCAGCTGATCAGTAGGAGTTATGTTCTAATATAGGGTGATATTTTTGCCTTTTCAAAGTGTGGTTGGCAGAAAAGGCAAATTTTGTTGCAGCTTTCTTGAGAGAAACTAACCAACCAAAGTGAGCAAAATCATTTGTCTCAGGAAACCAACTACAACTAATTAAAAAGGTTCAGGAACCGACTGAATTCAAATGAAATTACAGCAAAGATAGATAAAATATATTAATACTGTATAGTACCAAGTATGCAACAAGTGTTGATTTCCATGATCATTCCAATCTACACTGAGCAACCATAAAAGGACACAGCAACACACACAAATGTAAAACCATAAGGGTATAGGTGATCTAAAAACTCAAGAAAAATATGACATATTGCTAACAAAAACATTCTCTATTTATGATTAGTTTTGATTTTATAAACTTTTTTAAATCAAATATATCAACATACCCAGAAGGACCATTCGTCTTCAAAGCTTAAAGTCAGTGTATATAGCATAGTACATCTGCTCAATAAGAGAGTTATTTTCAAAGAGTACATGCTTGTTGACTCTTAAGTTTTAACTTACTCTGAGTGATGTCAGCCCATCAGGGCTTAGCTGCCACATGATCTAAAACCTTTCTGAAAACACTCTGTGCATCATCAACAAACATATCCAGCAAACGGTTTATATTGTAGTATGTTGACCAACATGACAATGCTGTTGATCCCACAATCCCTATAGCTGAAAAGATATTCAACTTTTCACCCACAGCTACAGAGGCTGAACGCGCCGATAATGAGAGGATATCTGTAAAAACAGCAGTGAACTTTTCATTATCAGCATGAGGATATTTCATGACAGCTTCTAAATCGCTCAAAGGCAGTCCTATGCTATCGGCGAGTTTCTGCAGTGACTCACAATCGAGACCAA
Source organism: Perissodus microlepis (assembly GCF_051167445.1). Lineage (NCBI taxonomy): Eukaryota > Metazoa > Chordata > Actinopteri > Cichliformes > Cichlidae > Perissodus > Perissodus microlepis. The sequence goes on along the minus strand of NC_140479.1, from coordinate 14,618,481 downwards.
ACCCAGCTTGGTATTCTCTGGAGACATCTTTCAAAATAGTGAAACTTGAGCAAATAACAGCTCGAGCAGCATAATATTTAATCCTGCCCTGAAATATCTCCTTCTTCTTGCCGATTATCTCCAGGTTGATGATGGGCATGGCCAACAGCAGAGCATGCCTTTTGTGTGCAGGAAGTTGCTTTTCAAGAGTCTCCCCTAAACGGCTGAAATCGTACATGTGGGGCTCAGAACTGGACACCAGGAATACTTGGGGGGACTCTAGACCTTCATTTTGAAGCCCTGTATAATAAAGTACAAAAGGTATTTAATGCATGCGACTTTATGTCATCTAAATATACTGTCAACATTAAAATAAATTAATTTTAATTGAAAAATCTTAACTCTTAAAAAAACAAAAATGAAACTAAAGAAAAAAAAAGGGAAAATGAAGAAAATAATACTTTATGATAGTATTTAAGAAGGCACAGATTAAATATTTATATATTAATGTTTTGTATTACAAAACAAACTTACCTTCAGTACAGTTATTTCTGATTTTGGAAAGAGTTTCCTCTTCATTGAATCCTTTCTTTTTTTGTTCCATACGCAAATCGTTGTCAATCTTTGAGCGAACAAAGTAGAACTTTTTCTTCATCCTCTGAATCTCATGAGCAAGTTTCAAATCATTTTCCCTGAAGCGAGTGTCTGAGATAATGATGAAGAAGTCAAACTTCTGAAACTCAACATGCTCTAGGTACTTAGCAGCTGGAAACTTGGTGGTGCCAATTCCAGGGAGATCCCATATTTTAACATTGGGATACTTTGGATGAGTGTATAGTGTGGCCTCTTTGGTGGTTTCAACTGGACCAGTAGGCGCAGATTTCTCATCATCATCTGATAGGCCTCTAAGAGCATTAACAAAGGTGGATTTCCCAGAACCACATTCTCCAGTGATGGCAATATTTAGTGGAGTGTTTTTCTGCTGATCCAAAAGCTCCATGATCTTAGCAGCCCCTTCTTCATGACTTTTATTCATTGCTTCCTTAATTTCTTCATGAAGTTCATTGTTTTCAAAGAGTTCAGATGGAGTGTCCATGGCAGTCCCACAAACTGATTTTCTGAGATTATACAGTACATGCTTAATTTAGTTATATGACTGAACAGCAAAAATCTTTTCATTTACTGTTCTACATATTTTACATAAGTTGTTTTGGCGAGACAAATCTCTACAAAATTTGTTTTTCAATCAAAAGGGAGAAAAAACCCTAGACAAAAAACGGAATATTAGCGGATACTCACTTGAGGCACTCCTTCCTTGCTTTCGAGTAGAGATGATACTTTTAACCAACGTATTACTGAATTAACTTCTTTTCACAAAATATGTTTTTCAGTTTTTCGATGGGAGAAATTTTAGCTTCAAAGGTAAGTGAATTTGGATTAAAGAATGTCCTCTTTCTTTCGACTGTGGAACAGGTTGTACGTGAAGCAACTGGATGTGCCCTTTATAAAAATGGGAGGAGCAGCTGTTGTTTTTGTCTGCTGAACTTTCGATTACATTCATACGTACAGTCATACTTTTAAAACCAAACAGAGCTATAATTAAATAAAATTTAATATTAGATAAACTGAAAGGTAATTCCCCTTTCTGAAAGACATATTAAGATCGTGATTTAACAATCGCGATTTAACAATTGAGTTTATTAACAGTGACATTACTTAAGGGGCAGTCCTAGCCTTGGTGCCCTGGGCGAATACTCCCTTTTCAAAAGCAGGAAGAGCAGCTGTTATTGTTTCTGTCTGCTGAACTTTCGGTTTTACATTCATACATACAGTCACACTTTTAAACCAGCTATAATTAAATAATTTTAAACGACAGATAAACTGAAAGATAATTTCTCCTTCTGATGAGATGTAGATGTTATTTTATTGGTCATTCCCGATGTATCCCTGTTACGGCCATGTCCATATTTGGAATCACGGTGTCTGGATTTTATTCAATGTGTATGTCATGTGCCTTTAAGTCTCTCTGCAGGTCCTCTTCCCGATTGGAGAGCTAGCAGCTGCTGAATGGTTTCCATCATCAAGTGTTTGTTTTAAAAACCTTCTCCAGGAGTTGTCTCTGGGCAGCAGCAGCAGACCCGTCCTTGGCCTCCTAGTCATCTGTGACAAATTGTCACGCGTGACTTTAAAGAATTGTTAAGTTTTGTATATAATGTGTAAATACTCTTTCACTTGTAAACGAGGTAAGGTTTGTTTTTTGTTTCACACAGGGTTTAGGTAGTGCCTCCCTTTTTGGAGTGGCATGCTTTGTTTGTTATTTTGGCCTTTATTCACCTCGAAGTTAATGCTTTCCGTTTTTTGGTAGCAATAAAAGCACCTTGATCAGTAAATTGGCTTTTGGGTATGGCTTTGGGGACCAGGGCGGGATCACTTATGTTCATTGTGTCTAGCCTGTGTTCTAGGTCTCCCATGTTTAGTCAGTCCTGTCTTTGTGTTTACATTTTGTCAGGTTTATGTGTCTTAGTGTCTGTCTCCTGTCTTATTTTGAGACTCTCTTGTCTGGTGTGTGTCGTGTTCAATTTCACCTTCCCTCTTTCTCATTAATCTGTTCACCTGTGCCTTGTTTCCACCCACTGTGTCTCTTTCCCTAATTTCCTCATGTGTATTTAAGTTTTCCTTGTTTTTTTTTGTTTTTGTTTTTGTTTTGTTTTTTATTGTACTGTTAGTCTCCCGAGTGTTTCCATCATGTGTGTCCTATTTGGGACTACTTTTGCTCCAAATATTTGTGTAAACTGAGTGGACTCTGGTGCAATTACAATGTCACTTGAAGATAATAGTGGTGGTGATGGCTGCTATTATTTTCATCTCTTTAACTTTCGTCATGATTTTTTTTTTTTTTTTTTTTTTTTTTTTTTTTAACATGTTTTAGGCAAATAATTTGAACTTTTTGCAACAAAAGACTGTGTGAAAAATGAAAACATCTACTGTATGACTGCAGCCACTGATTTAAATTTTAATGGAAATAATAAGACTTACCGTTTACTTTTGAGATACTCCCAAAACGTTGATTCTGTTGATCTAGACATAGCGTTATCAGTGGGGAAAGATCCACCTCCAGCTGTTTGGAGGCAGGCCAGGCCTACCTACTATTGGAGAGCAATCAGCTATTGGAGTGCATCTGAGCATCCAGTGTTCATCATCTCTTTGTCCTTCTACCTGACATCACGCATCTTTTCTATTTTTAATCTAACATTAACCATTTTATTTAGGCAGATATTATTTCAGACACTCTCCCTGTTACAGTATGTAAGACATGTAATATATATCAATATAATCAAATTATTAAAGTATGTATAAAGGAATATGTAAATAGGAGATAATGTAATTGTTCCTACTTCTGATCAGTATAGGGATTGAAGTAATACAGAGGAGAAGATATAATGGTACGTGTATAGATAGATAGTGGTAAGACTACATGCCTTTGGAGCAGGAGTCAAGGGTTCAATTCCCACCTGCAGGAGAGGTGGAGGAAGATCTCAGCCTGGGCGTCTATTGTCTTGTGTAGTCTGGAAGATGAGTGGATGATGGAGTGGGTGCAGTTTCCTCTGAGGTGGGGTCGGGTGGGCTGTCCCGGGCTCTGTGGGGCCGGGCGGCGCTGCTGCACTGGGCCCCGGTCAACCTGGGGCTCGGTCACTCTGGCACAGCTGGCTGCCGGCGGAGCTCCCGGGCGCGTCACTGCAACCCTCCCCCTGGCTTCTGCTCTACAGCTGCTGAGTGACCCCTCATCTGGGATTCTCCTCAGCTCTTTCTGGGATAGTGGTGCAGCTGCCCCTCTGTTGGTCTACCTTGGTCTCTTGTGTTCTGAGGACCTCTGGATGTCTGGAGTTTTGATCTCCTCCATACCTGCTTCATGCCCTGGTGGACGGGGCTGTGGCTCCCCACACCCTCTAGCAGATCATTACATGAAGGAACCTTTTAAAAACAAGCGCGTTCATGCTCAGGTGTACACACGGGTGCTCACACACACAAACTACACCCTTTTTGGCTCCTACCTCAAAGCACACTGTGCGCTGTCAATCTTACGTGCTGCACAATAATGTTTAATATTTAGTATTTACTGTTATATTCCCATATATCATCGTGATGTTGTTTATTGTATTGCTCTCGTTTTCTTCTGCTTGTTTTCTTTTTTTCATTCTCAACAGGTGAAATTAAAGTATCTACTGTTATCTATTGTTAGCTAGTTTATTGTGATGGTGTTGTTTTTATTATGTTGCTCTTTGTTGTTTATTTTCTCTTCTGGTTCTCCATAAAGGTGATCCAGGTGTTTTGTTTGTTTTTCTTTTTTTTTTTTTTTTTCTTCCCCCCTTTCCCACCATCTCTTCCTCCCTGTCCTATCCCCCAGTCATGTCTGTCCGTCTTTCAAAAATGAAAATAAAATAATACATAATTATAATTATATAAAGGTCAATCAAATGGACCAATATGGCAAGGCCATGATGATCCACTTGGTAAAGTAAATTCACGTGGCATCTTTCTTGGCCTTCAGACAACAATTATGATGGCTAAAGATCCAAACGGGACAGGCAAAAAAGAAAAAGAAAAAAAAAAAGGGGTCCTTGCTAACCAAGGAGAGAGAGAAGTACAACAAGGTCCATGTCAGGTGTTGAGGAACCGGGGACTTGGTGGGCAAGAGACGAAAATGGTAAGCTGCTACTATGCAAGTAATCCCAAATTACATAAATAGGATGATGGCATTTTAGTGATGGCAAAACAGCGATAGTAGCTCAGTGTTCCAACATTTGGAAGAATGGAATGAACTGCTAGAGATTGATGAGCTACAACATACATGCTACGGCAAGGGGGAGCCAGCACGACAGGTCAGGGGGGGAGATATCATCACCCGAGCCAAGCCATGTACAAGATCAGCTTGTACATGAGCTTCAATATCTACTATATATGCAGTCAGATTCAGTATTACCGCTGTAAATAACTCATAACCAGATTCATTTATTTTAGTCTTGCTAAACCTGTAATTATAGTTAATAAGTAATAAGGTATTAATTTTACAGCAAAAGTACCAAGACTGTTAGTGTTTCTTTAATAACCTGAAGAACATAGTGGAACATGGTGTGTGTTGTAACCAGAGTGGAACCACCCTGTGCAGTCACACATTGCTCAACATTTATATCCAGTGCACGAACATTATGATATAACCGGAAAATACTGCCATTCTTCTGAGGGGGAAATGAACATAAAACATGCCATACTTCATGTAAAAAAAAAAAAAAAAAAAAAAAAAAAAGAGCTGTGTGATGATGTGAAGTGAATGCATAATGCAACCAATGAAAATCATAATAATCAGCTCTTCGAAAGCAAAAGAAAACGGCTGGTAAAGACACCACAAAAGTGGTATTGTGTAACGGGTTATCAGTCATTTGATAAGTTTATTTTACTACCATCCTCTACTTTCATGTAGTACAAATCTAGTTTGCAGTGTACTACAGAGGTAGGTAGGAAAACATCAAAACTAAAATTTCATATCCTAATTATCTAAAAAAAAATGCAAGGTTAAAACAATCATAGTGGTAGTGTTAGTCACTGCAATAAAAAGCAAGTTAAGAAAAAGAGCAAGCGAGTATGGGACTGACTGGAATATGCACTGAAACGTTTGCTGCTCTGTTCTTTTGTTCACGTTCAGTTTTCAAGTTTCATAAATTCAATTCTTTCAAATTTAAAAGCACATTATCAGTGCCATCTGCAATCAGTTTCTTCTTCACTCCAAAAACCTCCAGGGAGGACTATAAATGTAATACTTGTGCACCCTCTGGAGGGAAAAACAGGAATTATGACACTGAAAATATTGATAAAACTTCAGTAGATTACATATTAGACAAAATGATTCAGACTAGGAGAGATAACTGCCCAAGAGGATGTGTTTTTCATTGATGGCACAAAGTTTAATTTGTGGAAAACCATAGTGCAGTCTTTGATCTCATTCTTCCTGTTTTGAATGACGATGAAAGTCCTTTTTCCCGCCTGTCTTACTAATCAGTTTTATATCCGTGATGATGATGTCATGGCTCACCGCCTTGCACATATCGTAGACTGTGAGCGCTGTTACAGAAGCAGCGGTCAGAGCCTCCATCTCCACTCCCGTCCTGCCCGTGGTGCAACATGTCGCTGTGATGACGACGGCATTAAGAAGCTCATCGAGGTGAAATGTGACAGAGGTGTGGTCTAAGGGTAAAGGGTGGCAGAGGGGGATGAGGGTGGAGGTCTGCTTGGAAGCCATGATGCCAGCCAACTGCGCCACAGTCAAGGCGTCGCCCTTGGCCAGCTGGTTATCTCGAAGCAGGCGGAAGGCGGTGGGGCCTAAGCTAACGGTGGCGCAGGCTATGGCTGTTCGACATGTGGGAAGTTTCCCCCCGACATCCACCATGGTGGCGCGGCCCTGGGCGTCTGTATGTGTCAGCTGAGCTTTGAGATCTGTTGTCTGGTTGCTCTCAGACTGTTTACAACTGGCAACCTTGTTGGAATTTTGACTGTGGCAGAATCTAACAGGGTGGTTTCTCTGATTTATTTTGGCATCTATCAGCAGTGTGCAAAAAACAGCTGCTCCTGTGGTCCTGGACACGTGGCTCGTCAGAACATTAGGACTCAGGGCTTGTGCGTTCCTGAGACAGACTTCATTAACATAGCTTGAGACATTTGTGCATGTTCTGAAACATTCAGTCGTAGTGTGACAACTAATGTGATCATTATCAATCTCTGCAGAGGGAAGGGATGCTACTTCATTGTGGTTAGGTTTTTCTGTGTTGATATGCATCTTAACATGGGTACCCCCACTCATTAAGGTTCCAGAGCAGCAAACACTGGCTTCCTGTGTTAAGTTAGTGGAGTCTGAAAGGCACAAACAATCCTCTCTATTCAAGACTTTCCTGCTGCCTAAATGATGAGTTGTTGCTGGAGAGAGGAACGTGTCATTTTTAAGCTGGGAACTAATGGGGAAAGCCCTCTTGCTGTCTTGTAGCTTTGGCAGGAACGTCTGAGATGTGGTACCTGCTGGAAAACATTTGGAAAAAATAAAAATAAATGAGTCAAGAATACTGACATAACTACTTTGCTTGGCTGCCAACTAGTGTTTTAGAAGTGGTTGCAACCAGCGTGACGTTCAGCCATAGCTAAACTTTTTGATTCAACATTCCCTGATCTTTAAGAAGGAAAGTGCATGGATGTGGATTTGCTCCAATCCTAATACAAAACATTAAAGAAACACAAAAGAGGTCTTTGTACGTACAGCTGTGTCACCCACCAATGAGGATCATAGGCCTGTTCTTCATCTGAGAGATACTGAACATGCCTGAAGAGAGAAAGAGGAATAAATTACAAATATTACAACAATCTGTGCGCATAATCATAAAATTGTATGATGTATTGATTTCTACCTGCATGCTGTTTCTTCTTCCGGCCCACAGCGGCACCAATAATTTGCAGCAGCTCTTCATCAGACGCGCCAGAGCGTAAGACATCTCTGAGGGAGACCTCTGAGTTACCAAACAAACACACCTGAGAGAGGAGACGGACGGGAAAGAGTGAAAAGCTGTTTTCACAAATGCAATGCAGTCCAAATCCAAGTATAGACACCAAACAGATATTAACTAAATCAGCGGTCCCCAACCCCCGGGCCTCGGACCGGTACCGGGCCGCGAGAGTTGAGGCTCAGGTGTGAAATGTATTGTTTTCAGGGTTTTTAATCGGTTTTTAGCATTATTTTGTTATCGTTTTTATTGTTAACTCGGTTTTCATGGGTCTTTTCACGTGTGTTATGAATAAATCTTCTTTTTTTCGGTACCGGTACTAGTTTTATTTTGTTGTATTTATCCGCGACACCTTAAAGGCCGGTCCGTGAAAATATTGTCGGGCATAAACCGGTCCGTGGCGCAAAAAAGGTTGGAGACTGTGGAACTAAATGGCTCCCTGGAGTCTGTGTAAAAAGTTCACTTTAATATCAAAAATTGCTTAAGATTTTAATACACAAGCCACCACATGAAAACTGAGTAAAATAAAAGGTTTTATTGCAAACTTTACACAGAAAAGGGACAGGGCTGTTTGACAGACCATTGTGCAACCAATTAATACATAAAGAAAAAAAAGTAAAAGCTAAGGGTTAACCAAGGCAAGCTAGCGTCACAAAACTATAATAAAACTAAGTTCAGCTGTATACCAGGTTTAACAAACAAAGTGCAACACTGAACAAGTTTAGCAAACAAAGGTGAAAAGACAGGCAGACAAGGGGGACACTGTATGTTAACTTCTGAGCAGCAGTCCCCATAGTGTAAAGGCTCTTCAGCCTTTTATACCCGCAGGTGCACACAATCAGCCAGTCATTTCCTCTTGGAGTGTCATGGGATCCCTACGCAGCCAATCGTCTGCGTGGACTGGCACACTTCAATCTGCATAGAAGAGGGCTGGCACAGGTCTCCCAGTAACCAATCATCCACAAGTCCTAGCACACTTGGATTTGCATAAATATAAAAAGGCATTCTCACTCTTAAGGCTCAGGGCCATAACAATAACCCACTAAAATTCATTTCAATCCAGGTTTATTTATATTAAGCTAACAGCAGCAATAGCGTGCTTTATTCTGTAAGGTAAAGACTCGACAGGATTCTTAGAGAAAATCCCAACAATCAAGTGGTCTGTTATGAACAAGCACTTTTGAGATGACGGGAAGGTAAAACTTCCTTTTAAACAGGGTCAGGGAGAGGTAGCCATCCGCTGCTGTGACGGGTTCTGGGGTAAGGGGAAAGAGAGAACTCTCTGTGAATGGTACTCATGGCCATTGATGGCCATTGATCAGTGGGCTTTGATCAATGGTCATGAGAATTTGCATACTAATGATCAAGGAACTGACCTCCCAGCCCACTGTTCCTTCAGTGATGTTCCTTCAGCCATTATCCAAATGCACTGTTTGTAAGATTGGGGAAACCTGCAGTCAGCTGAGACTAAAGAAGTCACTTGGATGAGTGACGAAACCAATGAAAACGCTACATCCAGATGAACACAATCAATCTTTTGGGATTTACCTACCTGGATGATTGAGCATGCATCAAGACACTGGAGGGGAGCGAATATTCAACACAATCTATGGTATGCAAAGATCACTGTGTGAATTCTATCCTTTACGCTCCTGCTTATGACAATGTTTCACACACACTTTGACCTATTTAATATGCAGAAAGATGTCATACCTACATGAGCAATATTACAACCTTCTTATCCTTGTTTGATTATTAGTAATGAGAATAAAAGAGATACCAATAAACTGGTTGTAAAGGATTTTGTTAAAATGTACAGTTAGCTATGACGGTGCTTTGAATTGAGTGCATAAAAATTATAATAAAAGATTTAATAGTATATACTCACCTAGGCATGCTCTAACTGAATGAAGGACTATTGTGAACAATTTTCAGCATGTAAAACGTTTGAACGTTCATCTGTACTGTTTGTGATACATAGAAAGGATCATTTAGACGATCCTCTCTATGTATCATTGTAGCTCAATAAAACCCTCAACTCATTAAAGTTGAGATTAGAGTGTGTATAGTTTTGCAAGTAGACTGGAATTAGTTCAGTAGATCAATAGGAGTCATGTTCATGATATTTTTGCCTATTCAAAGTGTGGCTGCGTGGAAAAGGCAAATTTGGTTGCAGAGAACAACTTGAGAAAGCAAAACCATTTGTCCCAAAAAACCAACCACAACTAAGTAAAAAGATTCAGGAATGCACTGATTTCAAAAGAAATTGCAGAAGAGAATAGGAACTCAGAGAAATTTATTACCCAGACCACTAAATTATTAACACTCATGTAAAAACACATTTGTTCATACTACAGAACACTCAACAGTATGCACAATTATATTCACAAACATTTAGAACTTTTTGGAGTGAGAAATATCCCTTGTAGGACTTATATTCCGATTTTCCCTTTCATTCACAAACATCACATCTGTCTCCAAATCTACTTCCTGTATCACCTGTAGTCACCTAGAACCAATAAGGTATGTAAGATTACTACCTTTAATGGTAGGAAACTTCTGTTTTCTTCATTTTTCTATGAAAAATATATACAAGTATGTAACGTGTTGATTTCCATGATCATTCCAATTTACACTGAGCAACCATAAAAAGACACAGCTACACACAAAACATAAATCCATAAGGGTATATTTGATCTAAAAACACTAGAAAAATATGACATGTTAATGTTATGCAACAGTTGTTCACAAAATGTTCTCTATTTATGATTAGTTAGGATTTTATACAAACTTCAGAATCAGATATATCATCATACCAACAAGGACCATTCGTCTTCAAAGAGTAAAGGCAGTGTATATAGCACATCTGCTCAACAGATTCAACTTGTTGATCCTTAAGTTTTAACTTACTCTGAGTGATGTCAGCCCATCAAGGGTTAGCAGTCACATGGTCTAAAACCTTTGTAAAAACACTCTGTGCATCATCAACAAACATATCCAGCAAACGGTTTATACTGTTGTAAGTTGACCAACATGACAATGCTGCTGATCCTACGAGCCCTATAGCTGAACAAAAATTAGACTTTTCACTATCCACAGTTGCACAGGCTGAACGCACCGATAGTGACAGAATGTCTGTGAAAAGAGCTTTGACCCTTTCTTTATCAGCAAGAGGAGATTTCATGACAGCTTCTAAATCACTCAAAGGCAGTCCTATTCTATCGGCAAGTTTCTGCAGTGACTCACAATCGAGACCAAACCCAGATTGGTATTCATTGATGACATTCTCCAAAACAGGATAACATGAGGAAATAACTGCTACAGCAGTATAATATTTTATCTTGTCCTGAAAAATCTTCTTCTTCTTTCTTATTATCTCCAGGTTGATGATGGGCATGGCCAACAGCAGAGCATGCCTTTTCTGTGCAGGAAGTTGCTTTTCAAGAGTCTCCCCTAAAAGGCTGAAATCGTACATGTGGGGCTCAGAACTGGACACCAGGAATACTTGGGGGGACTCTAGACCTTCATTTTGAAGCCCTTATAAAATCTTAACTCTTAGAATAACAAAAATGAAACTAAAGAAATAAAAAGGAAAATCAGGAAAATGCCACCTTTACAATATTATTTAAGAAGGCACTAATATTTCTATACTAATGTTTTGTATTACAAAACAAACTTACCTTCAGTACAGGTATTTCTGATTTTGGAAAGAGTCTCCTCTTCATTGAATCCTTTCTTTTTTTGTTCCATACGCAAATCGTTGTCAATCTTTGAGCGAACAAAGTAGAACTTTTTCTTCATCCTCTGAATCTCATGAGCAAGTTTCACATCATTTTCCCTGAAGCGAGTGTCTGAGATAATGATGAAGAAGTCAAACTTCTGAAACTCAACATGCTCTAGGTACTTAGCAGCTGGAAACTTAGTGGTGCCAATTCCAGGAAGATCCCATATTTTAACATTGGGATACTTTGGATGGGTGTATAGTGTGGCCTCTTTGGTGGTTTCAACTGGACCAGTAGGCGCAGAGTTCTCATCATCATCTGGTAGGTCTCTAAGAGCATTAACAAAGGTGGATTTCCCAGAACCACATTCTCCAGTGATGGCAATATTTAGTGGAGTGTTTTTCTGCTGATCCAAAAGCTCCATGATCTTAGCAGCCCCTTCTTCATGACTTTTATTCATTGCTTCCTTAATTTCTTCAAAAAGTTCTTTGTTTTCAAAGGGGTCAGATGGAGTATCCATGGCAGTCCCACAAACTGAAAAAACTATAATCATTTTCTGGTTTGATTCAAGAGATTATACAGCACATGCTTATTTTAGTTATTTATATGACTGAAGAGTATAAATATTTTCATTTACTGTTCTATACATTTAACACAAGCTGTTTTGGTGAGACAAATTTCTACAAAAATGGTTTTTCAATCAAAAGGGAAAAAAACAACCCGTAGACAAAAAATTCAATAGTAACAGATACTCACTTGAGGCACTCCTTCCTTGCAAGACTCGAGCACAAATGGTACTTTTAACCTATTTAATACCGAATTAACTTCTTTTCACAAAGATGTTTTCAGTTTTTCGATGGAAGAAATTTTTAGCTTCAAAGGTAAGTGAATTTAGATCAAAGAATGTCCTCTTTCTTTCGATTGTGGAACTGGTTGTACCTGAAACAACCTGGATGTGCCCTTTTTAAAAATGGGCGGAGCAGCTGTTATTGTTTTTGTCTGCTGTGCTTTCAGTTTTACATTCATACGTACAGTCATACTTTTAAACCAAGTAGAGAGCTATAATGAAATGATTTTAAATGACAGAAAAACTGAAAGGTAATTCCTCCCTCTATAAGATATAATTAGATCAGGATTTAACAGTTGCCATCATATTGTTTGATTTGAACAAAGTGTTGATTGATTTAGTCGTTTTCTGTATTATACACAGTTTATTAACAGTCAGATGACATTAGTTCCTATACTGATATGATAAAAAGGAAAGTTTCAGCATCTGAAGCTTAGGGAGGTTCCTCTGTTTCTGCCTTTATAAGAAAAAAAACTGATAGCAAAAGCATTTTGTTAAAATGTACAGTTAGCTATGACTGTGCTTTGAATTGAGGGCAAAGAAGAATGTCCTCATTTAACTGTTGCTGGTTTAAAGGTATGATTGTACATATGAAAAGATAATAAACAGCTACTCTTCATGTTTTTGAAAAGGGTACAACCAGGTTGTTACAGGTACAACCAGTTCCACAACCGAAAATTTTTTTTAAATAACAGATTAACTGAAAGATAATTCCTCCTGTAGATGTTGATGTTACTTTGTTGTAATTTCCTGATGTATCTCTCACTTAAAGCACAATAACAATGTTATTATCCTGGGTTTTAGACCCAGCATTTTCAGTTTTGGACGTGTTACCGGCGCCAACCTAGGGGAAATCTTGAATGGCAACAAATGGCACACAGGCTAGAGAGCACTGCATAGGCAATTTTAAACTGTGGATTAATAGAGTGGACACTGAAGTTAGCGTTTTGCTCAGGGCCGAGCTCATTTATTTCTGAGCTGTGCATGCACAGAGCCTGTAGCTATCTAAGGAGCTATCTAATTTATTGAGGTCAAATACACATACACTATGTTGTTAAGTTTGTGTTTAGGAGTTTTGTCTTTGGGATGAACCAGTTTTTGTCTGTGTGTGGCTGAAGCCTCCTATGTTAGTGATGTGCCATGAGCAAAAGCATCCACTCTTAGAGCTTTGTAGTGAAACAGAAGAGCCGACTCCCATCAAGTGAGAGCCGACTCCCGACTTTTTTTTTTTTTTTTTTTTTTTTTTTTAAAACGAGGTTTGTTGTGTTGCCACAGTATTTAACACATACATTGTACACAGTATAATTTCTATGCTGAACGTAAATGCAGTTATTATCTGTGAACAAAGAGAGAAGATAAAACAGAAAGAGAGCAGAAATAAATCAGCACCCCCAGCGCTCTGAGGGCCTCTGGATGTCTGGAGTTTTGATCTCCTCCATACCTGCTTCATGCCCAGGAGGACAGGGCTGTGGCTCCCCACACCCTCTAGCAGATCATTACATGAAGGAACCTTTTAAATACAAGCGTGCTCATGCTCACAGGTGTACACACGGGTGCTCACAGACACAAACTACACCCTTTTTGGCCCCTACCTCAAAGCACACTGTGCGCTGTCGATCCAATGTGCTGCACAATAATATTCAATATTTAGTATTCACTGTTATATTCGCATAGATCATCGCGATGATGTTGTTTATTATATTGCTCTCTCTTTTTTTGCTTGTTTTCTCTTTTTTCTTTCTCAACAGGTGATCCAGGTGATTGATATATGTATTTTTTATCTGTTTGTTTTGTTGGTTTTTGCCCTTTATCACCGTTCCTCTTCCCCGCTGTTTTTCTTTCTCCCCTTTCTTTCCCCCAGTCATGTCTGTCCCGTGTGTAGCATGTGAAAATAAAGTAAAATAAACAATAAAAGCAAAGGTGAATCAAATAGACCAATACGGCAAGGCTGGGAGGGTCCATTTGGTAAAGTAAATCTGTTGGGCATCTTTCTTTGCCTTTAGACAATAATTCTGATGGCAAAAGAACCAAACGGGACAGGCGAAAAAAATAAAAATAAAAAATAAAAAATCAGGACAAAACACACTAAGGGAGAGATTAGACAAAATTCAATGACATGCTGTAGTGGTATGTAACACGTGGGGATATAAAAGAGGTGAGAGGTGAAGAAATACTCAGTCTAACACATTGGTCTCGATACAAACCCAAACAAATGTTGTATAATTTAATGAATTCAAATGCATCATAATAAACATTTCCTCTACTTTGCTCTGCAGCTCACTGTGGCCAATAGAAGGAGATACCATCTTCTGCCATATTCAGCTGAAGGCAGAGATGACCTGTAGCTGACCTTACCAGTAGAAAGAGATGCCTTCTTCTTATTGGGTAGACAGGCAGTCGTTATAGTTCACAGTGGTCAAAGTTACATTCTGCTGAACTTTGACCGTAGCGCCTGCAACAGCTCTGTAGTTGTGCTTGTATCCTGTTGCTTGGCACAAACCACTGAAATCAGTGTTTCAGAGTGAAGTGTATGCAGCCTCCTCTACACCTTCAGTGTATGTTGATGCTAATTAGTTAAAAGTTTTGTCTCAAAAACAAAGGGAATGACCAGAAGGAGAATCAAAGGACCTTAATGGTGAAGAAAAAGGGACACTGATACATGAAGGTGAAGAAAAATGTATAAAAGCAATAAGATTCTCATCAAAATTATGAAAAACTCAAGTAACAGCAAAAGATTCTGTCACTTATTAACAAATCACAAACCACCCTTTTTGCTCCACAACCTGCCTCCCACAAGCTCCGCCCATCTATAAGTGCACACATGCATACATGGTCATTTGTGCCATAGGACAATAACAGACCTCATGCACAGCTTTAAAGCTTTATCGGCTTTACCTTTAGGTTGCCGTCTGCAGTGATGCGTAAACGATTGCAGGAGCCACAGAAATGGTCAGACATGGAGGTGATGAAGCCCAGCTGACCTTTGAAGCCTGGCACTTTAAATGTCTGTTTCAAAACAGGGGGGGAAAAGTGTGAAATATACTTCCAATTACAACCAGTGACAAAAAGTGCTTAATTGGACTCCAACACCTGAAACTTTGCACACTGTGATGTTTTAGTCTAATGTGTTTAATTGAGTTGTCTTCTTTTTTGCTTTTTAGGACTTGTGTTATAATCTGATGATGTTTTAAGCAGAAATACAGAAAAATCCTGCAGGTCTATTTGATCAGAGGGACTCGGATGTGTCGGAGAAAATGCACAGAGGAACACAAGAAACATGAGTTTTTATTTTTCAGTATAAATATAATAATTAATCAACCATCTTTGTCAGTGTTTCATCTCCAAAGTAATTTAGTACAGTTGGAGACACTGACCTTGGCTGTGTCTGTCTGTCCAGCTTGAAGCTTCTCCAGGTCGGGCCACTTCTGCCTGATGCGGTCCAGCATCTCCTGGTAGCTCACCATCTTCTTAAAGTTCCACTTGTTGCCTGCAGAGAGGAGACAAACCAGGCAGTGTGGGTTTAAACAATGGATGTTTAAAACGTTTGCACGAGCATTTTAAACTCTTCATGGGGCGTGAGCACTTACCATCGAAGGGCATGTATTCTATAAAGCGCACCTCCAGAGGCTTCTTCTCTGTCAGTGCTGCAAAATCAAGCAGCTCATCCTCATTCAGGCCTCGCATGACCACACAGTTGATCTACGGAGAGAAGTGAACAACAATAGCCCACTGATTACTGAGCCATTATTTTCCTAACAAGCTGGTTATGTAACAACCGACAGAAAATGACTTACTGAAGATGTGTGGGCCAATATTTAATTATGTAACACAATAATAACAGTCTTATAAGACTTTGATGAACTATACATGACAATTCATCCAGTGATGTTAATGACTGGAATAATTCACTATATTTTTAAAGTCTAAATTTTTCAAAAGGAGACCCGTCCACATAAGCGTTTTCTTGCCTTCTTAAAGAGTTGATAAATAATGTGAAAGTTTAAAACAGCATCATGTTTTATTTTAACAGTCTAGCAGATTTAATGTGACTCATTTGATGCTTAAAGATCTACAAATGAAGGTCCTTCACTGACCCAAGGCTGAACCCCAACACTTCTTGATCAACATGCAGTCAGGGGCATCAAGCTAACCGCACAGCTTAGCAAAACAGAATGAAGAACAACAATTTTTTAGACTAGGTAATGGACATATAATGTTATTTTATGCTGGCATTCCTAAACGCAACAGAGAAGCCTTATAAAAATCACACTCTTCCTAAAGGGGAATCAGGTTACGAGAAGCTACTGGAGGAAACAGTAAACTACAACCAAAATCTGACAACTTCCAAAGCACTCTGCAAAACAGTTTGTGTCTCTCATTATGAAAAAGTAAAAGGAATTGCTCACAATAGTGGTCATTGCTTGATTTTGGTTAACGGACTGATTCATATGCAGCATTTTTCTACTACTAACTGAGCACACGAAGTGTTTTATATGACTTGCCTCATTCACTCATTCAAACCCATTCATACAAGCACTTATTTCTGTTCTTTTCCTACATAAGTACTTTCTATCAAATATTCACACACATTCATACTCTGATGGATACATTGGAGAGCAAATTGGAATAAGTATCTTGCCCAAGGATATTTGGCATGCAAACAGAATCAAACCACCAACATTTTTGGTGGTTTGATCCAGAGCGGAGCAGCTTTTGCAACATTTCTACTTGCTTAGGTTTCAGTGCGTTTGACTTCTCAGCGCCACGGTAGGATTGATCTTAGATCAGTATAAATGCCGGTCCCCAAGGCTCCATCCTCAGCCCCTTGTTGTTCTCCTGTTCCAGGCTTTCACTCTGACGCATTATCCAAAAACACCATATGAAAGTCATCACAGGGAATTCACCTTTCCTAACCATGATTTTATTGTTTTCTCTCACTGATATTAGCTGATTATCTCAGAGTTTTGGGGCACTCTGCACTTGCTACATTTCTGCAACTGTGAAACACTTGTCCTGCAATTAAATCTTACCCATTTTAATACTTATATATAAACGGCAAAAATGTTAAACAGTAACAAAAAGGAAGACACTGAATCGTAGTGGGGATATTTTCCATAACAGAGACTTAATAATGAATGAAAATGAACAAATACCTTCACAGGACTGTAGCCCAATTCAATGGCCTTTTCAATGCCCTCCATTACTTTGTGAAACCCTGGAAAAGGCAAGTAGAAAATTAAATGTGACTAAGATTAACATTTTACATTAGGTGCATTAGTAATGCTACTAATAAATAATAATAGTAAAGTTTCTTTAAATTGTATGTTATTAAACTACGACTAAAGTTGAGAATGAGGTGTGATTGGAGGCAGGTTTTGAGAAATAAAAATGCACTGAATCATACAACAAAAACAAAGATCAGAACTAAGCTGATAATGTCCGTAATTCACCACAAACCACTTATATAGAAACATGTAATCCCTCCACAGCAGCTCAAGCTTTTGAAAAGCAGACTGTCAAGGTCAGAGTCATTATTTGTTTTCACTTGCTCAAAACAATTAAATCAAAGCAGGATCTTTATGTAGGATGAGGCTTATGTTTTATTTACAGTTTGCATAACTGCAATTTGTACTGAATAAAGAAAAGAAACAAGATTTCAACAGTAACTTCTATTACAAACACAAGAAGGCAGGTGCTGTAAAGCCAGTTTTCTTTTCTCCGCTCTTTTTCATGTCCTAATCTCAGTTAGTCCATCTGTGTCTGCCTTTCACGAGCCAACCACCCATAGCTCTGCCCTGCTGTCACCTGCAGTGTTTACAGCTTACAGCCTTCTTCCCTAAGCTTGTGGGATGGACCCACAACAAACAAGCTGAACTAGGGAAACACTAAAAAAAAAAGGAACAGTTTCATACATAAAGACAGTGAGAGTTTTTAGCCACACATGAAGAATATTAATTATGTTTAATTTCATCTGAAGTCAGTCAATCAGCCAATTATCTGGGCACACTTTGGGCCAGTTAGCACCAAATGAGCATTATTTAAACACTACAGCCTGTCCGAGTACAGTTGCTCAGTACCCATCACTTTATTACCACAGTGACAGTGATATCTCCCATCTTCTGACCGCTGCTTCCAGCAGGATAACACACCACGTCACAAAGCTCAAATCATGTAAAACTGGCATCTTAAACATCACAATGAGTTCATTATACTCAAATGGCCTCCACCATCACCAAATCACTATCTCCTTCATATTTTCTAAAGACGTAGGGATTTAGAAAATATCTCACTGACCATCTGACACTTTTGTGGTTATACACTCCTAAACTACAGCGTCAATCAGTTATAGCCTCGTGATGTCGCTTTTTTCCCCTCCTCAATCTACGCACACTATTGGTGTTTTGATCATATGTCTCACACAGCTGACACTGATATACTGACGACGCTTCCATACCTTTCCGTCTGACAATAAACTCAAATTTGGCAGGAACTAATGAATCCAGGCTGATGTTGATCAGGTCCAATCCGGCGTCTTTAAGGTTTGGCAAAAGCCGAGCCAAGTTCATGCCATTGGTTGTCATGGCGACAGTCTTGAGGCCCTCCAACTTTCTGAGCTCAGCTGCAGAGTAGAAATGGAAAGCAAGACAGAATGAGAGAAAACTGATGAATGCAATGAGTGAACTTTTACCTTTAGGTTGAAATATTATATAACAGATGGGTTTATCCATACATAAATCAATCATTACAGCATGATAACAGAACAAAATCTTTAGCCATGTAAAGTGGATATCTTTATCTGTTACTATGCAGCATATTGTGCCACCGTGAAATTATGTTTCCTTGCTTGAATGCCTATCAATGAAAAAACTTCTTTAAATAAATTTATGGGTTATTAAAGTCTTTATTATCAATAACTAGTACAGTTACTCCGGTCATTTTGACATTAGGCAAAGATCATGCAGATTGAACTCACAAACACACACAGCACCACAATGCAACTAAATCCATCCAGTAAACCTAGCCAACTACCATTACTTGTAACCAGTAGATCTTTGTGGATCCTGTTTATAACTGTACACGCCACATCAGCGGTTCTGTGAGCCAACAAAAACAACACAACCAGCTTCACTGCAGCTTTTTCACCCTCCTCCTGTGAGCCATTCAGCCTCTGTTCCTTGAGCTTTAAATCTCAGTGCAGTCGTTTCAGACTCTCATTCGTGTGCTCTGCCTCCTCCTCATCTCCACCTTTATTCTGGATGCTCAATGTGCCTCATCAGAGTCTCCAACTCTAATCTCCATCAGCAATACTGTTGTGTATTTCTTCCTACCAATGTCGGCAAATCATTTATTAGTCAAACTCCACACTTCAATAAATTATATTCCGTTATTTCAAGTGATCCTCTTGCTTCCTGAAATAACTAGTGCAACCAAATCCAAGTTATGCATGAAGTCTCATGAGCCTCACACACAGCTAGTGGCAATCAATGGTCCTCTTTCCAAAAAGACCTGACCCACTAGTCCTGCCACACACCCTCATTCATTCACGACAGGCTTTTTCTTGCTGCAGAGGCTTCACTTACAAAGTTTAATTTAAAATCAGGCTGTAAAATTCAAATGATGCAATAATACATCATTAGACCAAAAACACAACTGCGGTGTAACAAATCATTTTCCCTTCCACAGAAACCCTTAAACTGAAGGCATGCATGCAAAATTGTTTCTCTTCACTTCAGCTGCAGTCAAGTCAGCAGAGTTAGCACATGAATCATCGGTCGCCTGGTTGCCAATGTTGACTTGCTCCTCTGAAAACAGTGTCACTACATCATTTTAGTCATACGGTAAACTGAAGAAAGCAAGTTTATGTTTGCTACAAGCTGATCCAAAGTGTTAAAAAAGTGTGAAATGACTCAAAACAGCTTCCAAGTTGTTTTATTATTGAAAAAAAAAAAAAAAAGCCTGCACAAACTATTTTCTCCTTGTTTCTTACTGATAATATGGAGCACATCAGGTCTGATGAGCGGCTCCCCTCCAGTGAGGCGGATCTTGTCCACCCCCTCTTGGACGAAGAGGCGAGCCAGGGTCAGCACCTCAGAGGTGGATAGCAGCTGGCCCCGTGGTGTGAGCTTCACCCCCTCTTCTGGCATGCAGTACTGACCTAGAAATGAGAAAGATGAAAGATGTATTTTAGCCTACATTAGCGAGAATTCCTTCTTTTACTACGATAAATACTGAAGTAACACAACAAAATAAAAGGGAACAAGGGGACAAACCAAAAACTTTTTCTTTCTCCAGTAGGTCAGCAGAATTTGGGCATTTTAGTGCACTTCTGTGAAAGGTTTACTAATTGCGATGGTTAACTTTGTCTAATAATGTTGCTCCACTAGTGGGCTGGGAATGTAACAATGGTTTCTTGATAAGATCCACAGAAAATAAACATTTACTCACAGCGGAAGTTGCATTTCTCTGTGAGGGAGATTCGTAGGTAGTTGTGCCTGCGGCCAAAGTTGTCAGTCAAGAACGCTGAAAAGGGGAGTATGCTGTCGTCCCTGAGCCTCTTCTGGGGAGGAAAAGAACCGGGAAAAGACACCGATCAAACTATATACCCTGGCATCACTGCAGTCTTATTTTGAATCAAACACAACAGCCCCTCTGAGTCCCATCATGCCAGAGACACAATAATGTCAGCTGAAGCCAAATCTGTGTCCCAGCTCCTGACCTTTGCCCATCACTCATGAGCACCTGCGGTTATGTCAAAAGTTACCAGTATATAAGCAAACCAGTGACTCAGCAGTTGCTCGGAGACACTCTGTTAATCAACAGGCTGATCATTTAACTGCACTGATCTTTTTAGACCTTCCCAAGTCCCTTCATTGTTTCTTAAGGTAAAAAGCTTCATATAAAAGCCACTTATGCACACTTTTGTCAATTTTTCCCTATTATTGCCCTATCATAATTATTATAGTCACTGATGTAATATGCACCTGCAACCCAGAGAGACACAGCAAGAAGATGAACAATGAATGCTACTCTGTTATTTGACTACTGGACATTCAGGAGCATGCTTGCTCTGTTAATCATCTCTGATTATCAAGCACATGGATAGAGTATGTATGTATGAGGTAGAAACAATATTTTAAAGAAGTAGACTATCTCAATAACACCCTCTTAAACCGTTTATACTTTGGATCCAAAAGATCTCCAAAAGAGTCAAAATCTGTATCATCTAAAGCACAACTTCAATCCAAATAGAAAAACTTACTTTTAATCTCAACCAACTTTATTAGTTTATAACAATTCTTTTCCTACTTGCAGCATGCTGGCTATCACATCTATCTTATCACATGATATCAAGTATGTAAAACTACAAAGCAGTGACAAACGTAAGGCAGGTGAGGTGTTGTTTTCATATTGTATTGTCTGTCTTGTCTTAATGTTGGTTTATAATGGAGCACTGTAACAAAAAATAATTTCCCCCAGGGATCAATAAAGTATTCTGATTCTGATTTTCCCCCCTCTGATTGGTTCTCACAATCACGCCAAAAATACACCCCATGACCCCCTTTTATATCACAGCCACGCTGTCATAATGGATAACCGTTTGGTTTAATATTTATTCCTTAGTTTAGTGTTTCCTGGGCCCAGTTTATAACCTGTTCAGGTTATAAGCTTCTCACCTTTAGTCCTTAAAGGTTTCAATCAGCCTGCGACTCAACACAGACAAGACAATCTTAGCTGCAGGCCCGGCTTGTGTTACTGTTTTGGAGGTTGACTTACCTGTGTTGCCCTGGTTTTGAAGTTGGAACCAGCTATAGTCGAGCCTGTGAGTTCAAGTTCATTTTCCTCGTGCGTAACACCGGAACAGCTCCGCGCGATGCTTCTGTTCACGCGCCGTGCAAACAGTTTCCTAATACGTGTCAAAGCGCCGTTTCTGTCAAACAGACGGCAGCACATGCCAACAGGAGCAGCCATAATTCAACCATTTGACAACTCCGAGGTCCTCTGTTTGCTCTTTCTCTCCGACCTGCAGTTCAACAACGTCTCTAACCAACCTGGACCAATCACAGTAACGGACGCATACCATGGTGCACTATGGGTAGTGTAGTCAAGGGTAACCAAAGATTTATTTTTTTTACATAGAAACCGCCAATGGAGGGTAGCACTGAGACCGGTTATTTCAGGGAACTAAAAGCAAATTAAAACTAGGAGTGAAAATAAAATAAAAAGTTGATTTTAGACAAATATGAAACCTAGCTTAAACGCGCTGTGAGTTAACACAGCAAAGTTGTATTACCTCTTATGAAGTTCTTAAATCAGCCACCCTGCTATTATATAAAAAAAAAAACAAAAAAAACATTTTTTTTTAGTAAAACCTAAACTAAAAAAAGAAAAACTAAAAACTAAAAATATTGTGTACTTGGACACAACTCGGATCTTGGAGAGGTAATACTGACAGATTATGTTCCCAAACAAAATAAGCAAAAGCAGCCTGTTGTAAGACACTTCTCTTCCTCATGGGTGCTGGTGTTCAGTGATCCAAACTGAATAACTCTTATGGTGACAGTTCCCATGCTTGATCCTCTGAACCACACAAAACTTTAATTTAACATGAGAGCCATCTAACTTATAAATAAGCTTTCTCCTTTAGGAAGGAAAAGAGTCTTGAAGGAAGTCAGGCTCGGGGCATGGTCCCTCCAAATCAGGTAGTCTGACCATGGTTTGTGACTTAGTATTTCTTAGTATTTCTAGTGCCCCGATCTTTGATGGATTCTCAGATATACTTTACATCTCAGGGTCTACTTGAATGTTATTATTCCTATTTTTTCCCCATCTTACATGCATATCTTTTATTTGTTTGTTTTAAATAAAGCTTAAGTTGCACATAGATGAAAACAAAATAAGTAACGTCTTTATGTGTGTTGACTTGGCAATTACATTATTTAGCAAGAAATATTGAGAGTAATTAGTTGAAAGCAAATTATAATACTTAATAGCTGCAGATGATGTGCTGAACTCTTGCTTGGTGCATAGTTTTGGTGTTTTTCATAACATCCTGTAGCAATGTGCATAGGCATTTGGCTTTTTCACCAGCAAAATTCAACCAAAAAATTAATTTAGTGCATAAAAATTAACAGAACTCTCAGCTCAGTGCATGAAAATGATGTGCTGGAATAGTCCAAACTTGACTAAACTAAAAGTAATATTTAACTGAATATGCAACAAACTGAAATAAATATTGAAAGTACTGTTTTGCTTTTTTTATGTTTTTTTTTTTTTTTTTAACTACTGCAAAGTAAGAAAAAATGGGAAGCATCCTGCGGGAGTCTTCACTACTGGAATCAGTCAGCAGTTCACACCTTGCCCACTAGATGGAGATGCAATCACATGCGGAGCATTTAGGTGTTCAAACGTGAACCTGTTGGCTTAATCAGATGAATTAAATAGAAAAGGGAACATTTTGTGATTGGATTCATCTTTCAGACCTGCTCTCAGTATAATCTGCACAACTCATACACATGACACAAAATAACAGACTGTGACTAGTAAATATTTAGTGTAGCAGGGGATATCAAGGTGACTTTTCTGGCTCTGAATACCTGTAAATCAACGCCTTTTAGCAAATACAACTGCAAAACATTTATGTGAATTTTAAGCTCTCAGGCAATCTACAGCATAACTGTGAAAATAATAACTCCCTCCCAGAGCTATAAATAGTAAGGCCAGCTGTTGGATCTGCAGACTTTCTGTTTCCCTGATGAGGGCTATTGTATTGCAATCAAGACACCTCGTTTGGACTAAAAAGCTCTTTGTCTGCGGAGTATATTTCTCAGCACCCCTGCTGAGTTCAACCCTGCCAGTAAATATGTATTTCCACAATACAAGTATATCTTGAAATAGGTGTGAACATACTGCGTGTTTAACGCTCTGTTCCTATAAAACACAGTTATACACCATGCAGTGCAATACAAGGAGAACCTGCAATAACATAAATACACACACACACACAGCAAAATCTCCAGTGTTAAATTAACACTAGAGAGTGTCTATAGGGGTCCACTCCTCTGAATGCTAAATACAACACTGTTGAGTGTTAAATTAACACTTTTGACAGTGTTATATGTTTAAAAGTAACCTAGTCAATTTTGAAGATTAACAAAGACTAACACTGAGCAGTGCTGATTTTCTAACACTGGAAAATAACTCAAAATGTTAGAAATATTCCACCAAAAACCAAGCTCTGTAGAGTCTCATTTTGTTTAAATCATGTCAGTGAGATGACACAAAATCAAACCTACCTGTCTAGTGTTCACAATGTCATACCCCTTAGATTTCCTTCTCAACAAATTTTCACTAGCTCAGTGCACACAGTGACAGTGAATCCATGCAGGTCATCAAGGGGTGATTTCAGGTATTAGTGTTTTGGGTCAGTGCACACAATTTTGCCTTTAATAGAGTCACATTTTCATCAAAGCTTCATTTCATTTGACTTCGAAATGCTACAGGAATATAGTAACTTGCAACTCAAGCACGTATACTTTCCACCACCCTGAAGATGCAGACTGCCGCCTGGGATCTATTTGAGCTCTGCAGTGAGCAGATCCTCAACCAATCTAAAGGTTGTGAATTTCTTTTGTGTTTGTTGCTCTGATAGAGGCATAAAAACCCTTACCTGTTTGATTCAGATCTTTATGGTCCAAGGTGGGAAAGTATTCTTGCACTAAGCATGAAAACATGTTTTAGCTTCTCTCTCTGAACCTAAATGTTTTGCAGATTTAATTATCTCTGTTTTATCGATGGACGATTCCTGATTATGATTTGACTTGCCTTGATAGTATTTCTCATCTGATTCTCCCATGTTTTAACATTTCCCAGTGGTGAAAATTAACTCAGTTAGTCAATAACTGTGCTTCAGTACAGTTTTGAGGTATTTAAATAAAAATTTTGCACAACTTTATCCTTCTGTCCTTTTATTTTTATTTAACAGCTCTATTACTATTCACTATATTATTCAGTCCAAGATTTTGCACCACAAACTTGATTTGGTTTATAATATTTTTAATAGTACAGTCCCATGAAAAAGTATTTGACCCCCTGCTAATTTAATTCCCCCGCTCCCCTTTTGCTTATTTGTAAATTTGTCACAGTTAAATGTATCAGATCAACAGATCAAAATGTATCTGAATGAACTTTTTCCCCAATTCATTGAATACTCTGGGGAAATGTAGCAGGAATAATTCCTGGATTTAAAGATCGTAACTCCTTATACACTATATGGAAAAGAAATACTAGGCCATGAACACATTCCACCTACATGAGCTGCTCAGCTATGGAAACCCATGCCGTGAACCTCCAGCACACAGTTTTTGTGCTGATGTTAATGCCAGAGCTCTTAGAGCTCTGCAGTCATCGAGTCAGCAGAGGTTGGCGACTTTTACACACTAAGCACCTTAGCAAACCCCACGCTGTAACTTTATGTGGTCTACCTCCTTGTGGCTGAGCTGCTGTGGTTCCTAAGCACTTCCACTTTGTAATACCACTTATAGTTGATCGTGGAATATTTAAGAGGGAATACGTTTCACAAGGTGACTCGTTGCAACTGTGGCATCCTGTTACAGTGCCATGCTCAGTTTCAGTGAGCTCTTTAGAGTTGTTTTACAAATGCTTGTAAAGGCAGTCTGCATGGCTAGGTGTTTGATTTTATACACCCGTGGCAATGGGACAGAAAACACCTGAATTCAAAGAGTTAAAAGTTGTGCATATAATATATAATAGAAACAGACCAAGAGCAAATTTTAACTAAAAACATGAAAAAAATTAGTATAGAGACAGGATGGCCATCTATGTCAAGAATTGGTAGTCAGATATTTCATCTGTTTAATAGCTATCCAGTGCATGTAAACGTTGTGGGAATGGAAGCACGCTTAACATCACAATAATGAAAGTGGATTAAGAGGAAATAGACCTGAAACCAGCTAACAGGGGTTCATTGTAAAGTTCTGATAATCATTGCAGTCTTGGTTTACCACTGTTGATGAATATTTACCTTTGCATAAAAATAGGCAGACCTTACACTGAAAATTCAGTGTTATGAAAGGTTTTTATCTCCATTTATCTCCTTATTTTAGTGATCAGCACATTTCTACATTGGCTATTACACAGGTTTCTCATCTCTCTTAGCACCTGAAATGCATCCAGTTTCACAGACCTCTTCAGCTGGGCAGAAATCGCAGCCAACCAACAATCCTGTGAAACATGCTGATTTCTTCAGTACTCAGAGATATCACTAAAATGTACCTCTCTTTTTTTCCAAACTCCTTTTTTTTTTTTTTTTTTTTTAGCTCTTTCTTTACCCAACAGGTGACCATGCATGATTTTATGTTTTTTGTGTCTCTGGATTTTTAGTTTTTGGAAACATCAGTCGAAGCTCAAGGTTGGAAGAATTTGACAGGATCTGTATTTAAAATGCAGGTTTTGCACACTGCATTCATAATGTGAGCAAAAATGTGCAACAAAACCCATGATAAGTGCATCAGTGTATTTATTAAACACAGCTAAAGGCTGAATGACTCTAGACAAATAATTATTCATCGAATTTCAAATGATGGCCATTTGCATCACAGAAAAGCTGTGAAATGCCGCTTTTTAGCAGATGCACAGAAACTTGTCAGAACCCTTAAACATCTGACACATGGCTTGTGTTACTGCTGTGGTCTGGCTAGGTGTGAGGAGTGCATTAGCACTCAACCAAAGCTGGAAGGGATGCACGTTGAAGCAATACCTTTCCCTCTCTATTTGAATGTCTATGCCACTATTCTATCTTTTTAGTTAATGTTCATATTATTTCCATCACTATTTTTCCACCAAACAGCAACCACAATTCCCAACAGAATCGTGGCAACACACCGAATAGTGTTGTGCGGTCTGCAGGCCTGTTGATGCCCTTGATTAGTTGGTAATTATCCTGTCATGACACAGCAATTAAACGGTGGTATTTAAAGCCAGTGCACAACGTGAAAGAGATTCCTCAAATAATAGGCTCACTTCCCACTCCCGTCCAGCAGCAATTCTCCTGCTCCGTGTGGGTGTGAGTTACTATTGAAATAAAGGGAACATGAATTTGCATATGGCTAACACCAAGTGGTTTAATAGCTAATCTCAGGAGTTGTTTTTCCTGAGCGCTGTGTAAGAGTTTAATGTACTCGCCTTTTCGTTTAATTTATTTATGAACTGAAAGAAATAAAACCTACCTACTACACCAACTATTTGTGTGTAGTGGAATAAATATATATTTGCTTTAAATATAAATATATTATAAAATCTTAACTGACATAACTCTTTATAATGTGAATACAGTGTAGACCAGCGGTCCCCAACCCCCGGGCCTCGGACCGGTACCGGTCCGTGAGTCGTTTGGTACCGGGCCGCGAGAGTTGAGGCTCAGGTGTGAAATGTATGGTTTTCAGGGTGTTTATCGGTTTTCAGCGTTATTTTGTTATCGTTTTTATCGTTTACTCGGTTTTCCTGGGTCTTTTCACGTGTGTTATGAATAAATCTTCTTTTTTTCGGTACCGGTACTAGTTTTATTTTGTTGTATTTATCCGCGACACCTTAAAGGCCGGTCCGTGAAAATAATGTCGGGCATAAACCGGTCCGTGGCACAAAAAAGGTTGGGGACCGCTGGTATAGACGATAGTAGAGCCATAATTTCTTTCTAGGAACTTTCTAAACAGAACTGAAAGATGGATAAATGCAGCCAAATAAACAATCCCTCAGCATGATGATATCACTGCCATGCATCATGTTGTGTGTTTGACTGTGTTAATTGTCTTTGCTTCATTTATTATAATTTGGTGCCCTCTTGGTCACATTAGGTATTCTGGAAGGTTTGTAATACCAAGCTAAGGCTAACAGCTAGCTAATACAATTGCATAGAGGTACAGTTTTAACCAAGTGAAATCTTGGCCCAGGTAAGCCTCTGCTATCACCTTGCTATTTGACTCAGTATGATTTGAGTATATTAAGTTAAGTTACTCAGTTAATAAGCTGTGTAGCTATGAATTATTTGTATGTTTAATACTAGCAAGTATAAATTAGCATGTGTATGCTAATGCGTTATCAGGAATAATGCTACTTCACTGAATGTTATTTTGAATTTATTTAGGCTACTTTGGGATTTATATTATTGCTATTTATGACAATGACACTCAGTCTCAGCGATAACGTTTATGCATGCTCAGTCAATGAAAAAAAAAAGTTCCCCTCACTCCCAAGGCGTAATATACCGATGATTTGTCAAGTCCCGAGACGTTCCTGAGGAACACGAAAGGTGACCTTCCGCGTTCTTATGCTACACGCCAGGTTATAAGATAAGATAAGATAAAACTTTATTAATCCCTCGGGTGGGTTCCTCTGGGAAATTCGGTTCCAAATAAGCACAGCACCGACAGAAGTTATAGAGTTACAGAATATTATATATATATATATATATATATATATATATACACAAACACATATATAAATACAAAGACATATATAGATAAAAATATACAAAGGGGATAAATAGAATAAATAGGAATAAAATAAAAATAAAAATACAAGTGAATTGCACATTTCAAGTATGGAGTCTATTGCACCGTTGACTATTAACAAAAAGTATTGCACAAAGGTAATTGCACAGTGAGGTGAAGAGGCACTACAGCTTAGTTGTTCCCCCCTCCTTTGTCCTCCTGTTTCCCCTCCCTCTCCCCTCCAGAGAGGAGTTAAACAGTCTGATGGCGTGTGGGACAAAGGAGTTTTTAAGTCTGTTGGTTCTTGTCTTGGGGAGAAGCAACCTGTCACTGAACAGGCTCTTCTGGTTGTTTATGGCCGTGTGCAGAGGATGCCCAGCATTGTCCATAATGTCCAGCAGTTTCTTTAGTGTCCTTTTCTCTGCCACTGTCACCAGAGTGTCCAGCTTCATGCCGACCACAGAGCCAGCCTTCCTGATCAGTTTTTCCAGCCTGGATGAGTCCTTCTTTGCTGTGCTGCTCCCCCAGCACACCACAGCATAGAAAAGTACTCCAGCAACCACCGACTGGTAAAACATCCTCAGGAGCTTTTATACAGGTGCTCTGTGTTGCATGACCAGTCCAGTTTGTTGTCCACCCACAGCCCGAGGTACTTGTACTTGTTGACCACCTCCACCTCCTCCCCCTCTATCTGAACCGGCAGTGGACCTGCTCTGGACCTCCCAAAGTCCACAACCAGTTCCTTAGTCTTTGAGGTGTTGAGTTGCAGGTGGTTTGTGTGACTCCATGCGACAAAGTTTCTCACCAGACTTCTGTACTCCTCTTCCTGATCATCACAGATACACCCCATGATGGCTGTGTCGTCTGCAAACTTCTGAATGTGGCATAATTCAGAGTTGTAGCAGAAGTCAGAGGTGTACAGGGTGAAGAGAAGTGGGGACAGCACAGTTCCCTGTGGTGCTCCTGTGCTGCTGACCACAGTGTCAGACGTGATGTCCTTCAGCCTGACGTACTGTGGCCTGTCGGTGAGGTAGTCGGAGATCCAAGCGACCAGGCAGGGGTCCACCTCCATCCTGTTCAGTTTTTCCTGAAGCAGACAGGGCCGGATGGTATTAAAGGCACTGGAAAAGTCAAGAAACAGGATCCTGACCGTGCCTTTTCCCCCATCCAGGTGTGAGTGGGCTCTATGCAGGAGGTACAGGATGGCATCCTCCACTCCGACACCCGCCTTGTAGGCGAACTGTAGTGGGTCCTGGGCATGTTGTACCTGTGGTTGGAGGAGGTTGAGGAAGAGCCGCTCTAGAGTCTTCATAAGATGTGACGTCAGTGCCACCGGTCGGAAGTCATTCAGCTCATTGGGCCGGTTCCTTTTGGGGACCGGGACGATGCAGGATGTCTTCCATAGGGCGGGCACTCTCCCCAGTCGCAGACTGAGATTGAAGACTCGTTGTAGCGGCTCCCCAAGTTCAGCAGCACACGCCTTTAGCATCCTCGGACACACCTTGTCTGGACCTGCTGCCTTTCTGGGGCGAAGCTTCCTCAGTTGTCTCCTGACCTGATCCACTGTGACACTGGGAGATGATTGGAAGGAGGGGGGGGGAAGATGTCTTGCTGTTGAGAGAGGGATTGGAGGAGGGGGGTGTCATCATAGTGTCAGGAAGGGGGGGGAGCGAGGGAGGAAGGAGAGTGGGGAGAGGGCTCTGTAGTAAAGGTGAGGGTGGGGGGGTTGTGGGCTGGTCAAACCTGTTGAAGAAGTTGTTGAGTTCGTTTGCCTTCTCCATAGTCCCCCCCACTGTGATTTTCTTGGTGTTGTGGCCTGTGATGGTTTTCACACCATTCCAGACCTCCCTCATATTGTTCCTCTCCAACTTCTGCTCCACCTTCCTCCTGTAGGTGTCCTTTGCTTCCCTCAGGCAGCGTTTCACCTCCCGCTGTGCTGCTTTCATCTCCTCCTTCACTTTGCTCCTGAAAGCCTTCTTCTTCATGTTGAGGACAGCTTTGACTTCCTGTGTTACCCACGGTTTGTTATTAGGGTAACACCGTACCGTCTTAGCAGGGGCGACCGTGTCCACACAAAAGTTGAGGTAGTCTGTAAGACAGTGTGTCGCCCCCTCTATGTCCTCACCATGTGGGCTCAGAAGCACATCCCAGTCTGTGGTGTCATAGCAGTCTCTCAGAGCATCCTCCTTTTCTGGGGTCCATCTCCTGATGGAGCGTGTTGTGACAGGCTGCCTTTGGACGAGGGGTGTGTATTGTGGCTGTAGGTAAACCAGGTTGTGGTCCGACTTCCCTAGTGGGGGGAGGGGGGTGGCTCTGTATGCATCTCTCACATTGGCATACAGTAGGTCAATTGTCCTGTTGCTCCTTGTGGGACAATTCACAAACTGGTGAAAAGCAGCCAGAGTAGAATCCAGTGTGGCATGATTAAAGTCTCCAGATATAATGATGAAAGCCTCTGGGTTTTGTGTCTGAAGTCTTGCTGTAACTGTGTGTATTTGCTCACAGGCAGCTGTTGCGTCGGCCCCCCGTCGGTTATGGATGAAATCGAGTAGAATGATGCTACATGTTCCAGCCATGTATTCCAGCGCTAACCATAATCTTATCCCTAACCAGCACTTTAATGACGTCAGTGTTTTCCAAAGCGATTTAAGTAAAAATAAACATAAATGTGTAGATTCATTCAAAATGGTTCTCATGTTTCCTCATTTTTCCGATCTCGTAATATAGGGACGTGTTAGGTGCCCGCAAGCATAATATATCAATGATTTGTCACCTAGCGTAAAATGTTACGCTTTAGGAGTGAAAACGTGTTGGAAAAAATATTGATATGTGTTGTTGTTTTGTGTTTATTTAGTTTTACAAAAAAAATTATCCTGTGCTTCTTAATGTTATGTATGTGTAAAACAAATAGGACTTTTATTATTAATTAATAATCTTTAGTAATAAACTGTATTATGGCTCTGGTTTGACAACACTGGTAATGCAGAGCTAATTGGAACACTGTGTCTAAATTATAGTTTAAACTATTGCACCCATACAAACAGGAGGGGGGATGGGATCACTTTTGGATATGAAGACATTTTTAGTTGTAAATCTGTGTTGTTTAACAATGATCTCATTTTTGAATAAATAATGAATTACAATCCACCCCCGCCTATTCACGGCTCAGTGTTTGATTCACTTTTTCTTTGATTTTTCTGTGGAGCTCCAAATTATTCACAGAAATTTGTGTTGTATATCTTTATGTCAAGTTAGTTGTAATTCCTCAGTGTTTAACCCTTTGTTCTTGTTATCCTTTGTTTTCACTTTCTGTTTAGTGTTTCTAGTTTCAAGTATTCTTAGTTTTTCCTTATAGGTTCTGCTCATTTTAGTTATCATGCTTCCCCTGTGATTGCCAAGCTTTCATTTGCAATCCTGTGTTTAGTTACTTATAGTTTTATTTTATTAGCCCTTCGTTCCATGTGCACTGTGTCTAGTTTAACTTTCCTTGTCTCATTATTGCTGATTGTTCCTGCTGTCTGTCCCACCTGTTTTTCCCCTCGCCTCATTACCTTCTGTATGTCTGCATCCTCTCCTCATCCTTTGTCGCATCCTCCCTCCTTGCCGTGTGTTCCCTTGGTCCATGTTTCCCAAAGTTATGTGCTCTGTTGCTCAGTGGTTTCCTCAGGTATCAGCTGAGATTAAAGTGAGACAGTTATTAGAAAATACTGATATTATCTAACATTTTTTAAAAAAAGCATAAGCGGTGCAGAAAACCTCCCTCCTTTTATTTCTTTATTTTTTTCAGTAATGGTAGCAAACTGCTTTGATTTGCCAGGTTGCAATCACCTCACAGACACAAGTGATAGACAGAATCTGAGATTTTAGCTCACGATCAACAAACATCTAACATATAAAGAGGCATTTCTGTGAATTTGTACCATATCCCATAAAATCAACATTCAGCTTTTGAGAAGGTGAGAGATTCTGCTTTATCAGCTACTATGACACAAGGACAGATGTGAGGAAATCGTGATACTTAAGGTGGCATCTGTGGTGTGATGGTTAATCCAGCCTTGCAAATTAAAGCAAAAGGGTGGCATGACAAAATGAACACATTATTCCTTCATAACTGCTCCACTTCAAGAAAATATCTATATTTTCCTTGTAGAAGGTTTTTCTTAGAATAGAGCCTCAAGTATATATTTTTTTCTGTCCACATTGGCCTTAATATGCTATTACACTCTCTGTACAGGCTTCAGGAGAAAATAACTACTTATTTAGCTGCTAAAGGCTGCACTATGTACTCCAGTCTAGTTGCAAGCTTTGTGTTTGACATTTGCTGCTGGGCTGACAGTATGCTGCACGTTCTGAGGTTTTATTGTGGATTGAAAAAATGGAACAGGTAGAAAATCTCTATCAACAGCACTGATAGAATAGTTATTACGTTATTATGAAATACTCATTAAAGCAGGTTTAACTTTTGCTTCTTTATTTGTTATCGTTTCCTTTTATTTAACTATTCCCTGCCAAATCTTTTGTTGTATTCATAATCATTCATGTGTCTCTCCCGGGTTTCAATTTGAATGTAGTCAGTGAGTCCAGTAGCCATCAGAACTCATCAGAAAAAAAACCCCTGAAACTCAAATTCTGAAAGTATTAGGAAACGAGTTATTTTTATATGGTGATGAATGACTGGTGAGCAGCTTAAATGCAGAGGCAGAGTATAGACCAGCAGCAACCACAGCAAGGAAACAGGCAGCCTTTTTAGGAAAGGTTAATCTCACCTTGCTTGTGTCTTAACAGGGATGCTTGCATATTCACCAAAAGGTGACTAAGCCATGTATCATATTTGCATATAATATGTATACCATAAAAAGCTACACAAAAACCAGTCAAATATCTAAAATCCACAAGCAACTTGGTGAGACTCCGTTTCTCAAGGAACCTTCAAAGGCTGTTCAAAGCTCTGTAGTCAAAGGACCAAACAAGTGAAGAAGCACTCCACCCAATTCAGTCAGCACTGCACTTAAACCAACAGCCCTACACACAATAAGTTGAACCACACGATCTGTTTCATTCCCTACGGCTAATATAGTCGCTTACAGGATCTGTCAACCATACACAGAATAGCTGCTCAAGTGCGTGGAAGACAGAAGCATACACAAATCATTAGAATGTTTAATAGATAACCAATAAATATTTCAGAGTTCTTGTGTGCAAGTTGATGCATTTTAATGTGCAAGTCTTTTTTCTTACAGTGCAGAGTGTTCGCTGAAGTGCAAATGTGCCTAATGTTCTCTAAGAGAGAATAGATTTTATTCAGGATCAGTAACAAAATACTTCTTCACCACACACATGAAACTTCTTTTTCGAGGTTTTGTTTTTGGCACAGCTCTGCTGAAACTCACGTCTCCTACAGAACAGGTGGATTTCCAACAACTTGCTGCAGGGTGGCAGATAAATTCATTCTGCCCTCAAGCAAGATCTCTTTGTGTTTCTGGCACCAGTGATCAGTAAGCAGGTGGTGCAGGTCTATGAGGCTATTTAATCATTAGTCATCAGCATTTGTCATGCCATTTGGGATGCATGGAGCCTCCACAATTTTTGCTTTTATGGTGCAGGAAGTCGGGCATCCTCCTGTTCCCCACTGATTGGAACCTGCCAGGTTTGGAGCTTTGATGCATACATCTCACTGAATGCCAGCCCAAAAGGAAAATGAGATTTTTAATGGTGTAAAATAATGATAATAAGAATAAATCTGTTCTTTCTAAAGCATAATGACTCCAGGCGTAGTTTTGGTTTTGGTCCTTTCACCTAGCCACATTGAATCACCTTCATCCATTTGTGTGTAATTACCTGCTTTTAGCCTCTCAAAGTAAAACCATATAATATATCATTCTCCTTGGCCTGGAGTTTAAATGAATGGCAGAAATGGCAGAAAAAGGAGCTGTGTCTTTCTACAAGCTGCTCACGCATGGCAAATTACTTACTGAAATATTTCAGGCCCTTTAATGAGGAAAGGATTTTGTAGAAGATTGTGGGAGGCCAGTTATTAACATGTCACAGTTCAGGCTTTTTTGTCATCTGCCAAGAACACCAGGACAAAAACATGACAGCTGAGATGTTATGATGGAAGATGACTAGAGACAATCTGATGTTTTTCAGACTCCATCAATCTAGCTGAGTAATGGCACATGGCATTGTCAACTCATCACCCATTACATGCCCACAAAGTACCTTAAATTATTGAGCGTGTTGCTTTTTAACGCTGGCGATGGCAGCGATGACAATCAATCTGCAAGTCAGGTAACGAGACATATGCACTTCAATTTTGGGGAGGCCGACAGTGCTTTCCCCGTATATAAAAAGGAGGGAGAACAGATTAAGATGACCATTTCCAAAGCTGTATCACCAATGAAGCATCGACCAGTAGATGCTAAGGTCACTGGGACAACCACTGGAGACATATAAATAGCTTCTGAAATATTGTGGCCTATAGCGAGATGCTATCATGCATTTTATAATACCATATGAATGCCATATAACAGTTTATCACTACAGAATGGCGGGAAGGTGACTTTCTCGTTTATGCTCCTAACAGCACCACCAGTCTGGTCTCAGAAGGAAAGACTGCTGAGATAAAAGTGCAGTAAACTGTTTTTTTCCCCTGCCAGAGAACACCACAGCTTTTTAAATATTCTCCCTTTTTTACAGTTTCATAAAACTGGGAAAACGGTTAATTCCAAAAATACAACATACATAATAAATAAGTACACTTTGCTCATACAGCACGTGTGGTTGTCTATATATGTATTGGCATGGAGCGCCTAGTTAAGAATTTGATTGAACAATTCAACGTCATTCACACATTAGGACTATGCAATATGGCGAAATATATCAGATGATGATCATCCATTGTCCATTGTTTCCTATTATACTCTAGCATATATTCCTTGCTGTCCCAAAATACAGTTTGCTGCAGGGGTCTCAAACTACAGTCCTCGAGGGCCGGTGTCCTGAAACTTTTCCATGTGTCCCTGTTGCAACACACCTGAAGACAATTAGTAGGTCATTAGCAAGAGTATAGAACTTGACTGCATGCTCAAGTGGCAACCCATAACCATACTCAAGTAAATTTAAGTAAATGTTTGGAAAAATGCACTTCTAAAAGTATTTTTATTGCACCACGTTCGTTCACTCATGAGCTGCTGTAGCATTAATCAAATGGCTGAATTGCCATCTCAGCATGCAGTCAAGTTCTATAGAGTCTTGCTAATGACCTACTAATTGTATTCAGGTGTGCTGCAACAGGGACACATGGAAAAGTTGCAGGACACCGGCCCTCGAGGACTGGAGTTTAAGACCCCTGCTTTACTGCAATGCTTCTTAGTTTATTTAGATGAGGCTTGCAGTAGTCACCATGGCGCCACAGAAGGACCATCAAAATAAATTGAGGTCCTCATTCAGAAATGAGGGGCTACCTCTGTAGGTTATGAAATGTTATGAAAATCATGGCACAAACTGCTCCCCACCACAGACACCAACACAATTAACCTCTTGTGCTATCTATGCAAGAATTATGTGAAAGAGTGTGGAGAGAGTTTACGAATGAGAAGCAAAAAGAGCCATCAGCTGCAGAGTCAAATGTTAGAGAAAAGCTTTTGCTGGCATATCATATAATTAAGACTCATAAGGATAATAGCGACAACTTCTATCAATAGATACATGGTTTTGTGCACTGACCAAAACACTCGACTCCAGGTATACAATGACCAACCGAAAACATTTCTTACAAGTCAATTTGCCTTGTTTATATTACGACTGTTAGGCCAAAGTAGTGCAGGAAATCTACAGCATAGCATACTATGCTGCAACAAAAGATAAGTGAATGAGTTTAATGGTGCACTTCATCAGAGACCGGACACTCTGCAGTCATTGTCAGTTGGAAAACCCAGACTATACTGTAACTTAGAAGAAAGCGGACTGAACATTGCACATACATGAGAAAAGAATGACGAAAACACAACAAAGACCAAAGGGAGATTCAGACAATGTACAGGGCAGAGGGGACACACCTGAGGAACGTGGCTGAAAGGAATCTAGCTGACAGGAGACAGGAAGTAAAGCAGCACGTAACATGCATGGGTTAAAAGACTGTCAAAACAGGAAACACAACACACCGAGAGCCAGACATACAAACTAGACATAGGGAGAGAGTAACAGAACACAGACACATGACAGGGACCACAGATGAACATAACCAAATATACCAACAGAGAGATATGACAGAATACAAACAGACCCACAGACTAAACCTGACATGGGACTGTAAACCACACTCGGCCCAAAGGTAAACAAGCACTGAGACCTGACAGGCGCAGAAACACAGACTGACACAGAGACGGAAAAGTAATCAAACATGGACACATGACTGATTTCTACAGAGGGTGCATGGAGGTGAGACTAGGACAGAAGACATGGGGACACAGCTGGAGGGACAGGCAAGAATACAATGCAAGAAAAACTACGGACTACGTAGTAAAACTTCACAGCATCCACCAATAGATATTAAACCCTGTGTACATTAATATACTTTATACTATTTTGTAAATTTTAGTTGTCACATGTGAAAAGGACAGACCATGTGCACATGTTTTTGATGAGTTGTAGGATGACATATGCAAAGATATACTTACATATGGACATGTGCTGTTTTCTTGTAAAAGAGCTTAGCTGACAAAAATGTCTTTTTTCAGCCACCTACATTTTCTTGTAAGGGTACAATTTTTTTTTACAAAACAGAATATTTTTTTCCTCTTTCTCGGCTCAGTTTAAAAAATATATCTAACACAGTCATACTGTCTCCTTCACAGAAAATTTCCCCATTAAAAAAAAGAAAGAATACAATTTCTCAAAGTCCAAACTCTTACTGGAGTTTTAATCTGCCAAACGCAGCTTTTTGTTTTTCCCCATTTTGGCTACTAATAGTCTGTCTCTGCACCATCGACCTTGACACAACTGAGCTGGAAAATGAGTCTTTCTTTATAATTAATAGCTTTGTAGGTCGGGGGAAGATATCTCTATTGACAAGGGATAAACACACCAATCAATATCACCCAGAGCCGCTGTTCTTTTGACTCAGGGACACCCCATTGTTCTGTTTTTTACTTAAAGCTCTAGCTGTGGGACTCAAAGCCTCCTGGCACATGCGCTGCGTCTCTGAAGTTAATCCCCAAGTTGTTTATCAGTTCTCAGCCAGAGTGGGTGTTAGCCACAAGAGACCCCTTTGGAAAATGCTGGGACATAAAGATGTTCAGAGGCAGGCAGCAGGACAGCTGTAAAATCATCATTTGTCAGACATCAGATAATAAGACCGGTTTGGGATGGAGGATTTGCCTTATGATGCAGTGCTGCAAATGCACATTGATTACAGATACTGATTCTGTAATCACATGGTTCCCACTCCCAGGCAGTGGAGAGGTTAAGACGATCATGCTGACTGAGCATTGCAGTCATTAAACTTTTATATTGTTTCCTGAATTCAGCATGAATTGTAAATTTAATTTCCCGAGATACTGCATAAGAAAATGTCTTGTACAACACTGTAGACATATTCTTTTGAAATATAGTTAAATGGCTAGTACTGCTTTTACTGTATTGATTGACTGATTGATTGAAATGTGTGGACAAATGCGAAACATTAAACAAGACCTATGATCCTTTTCCTTATTTGCTCATATACAGTTTGTTCTATATATTCATATATATTCTTTTGGTAGTGAATACTCATATTAAACACATAATGAGGTCAGATTATCTACAAGAAATGCCAATCAGGAAGGTGTTTCAGAAACTAAGTGAGGGGATATCACCTATATGGTCATTTTAAAAAACTGTCATGGTTGTGCCGGTCCATTTGGGTGACCATGCAGAGTTTTGCAGACCATTGTCTATATGTTATAGGTTATCACTCGGGTGGAGTGATAAAATATGTAGAAAAAAATAGTAATGTGGGCTTTTGCTTAGCCTCTAGCTTCAAGGTTAAGGGTATACTCACTGACTTATGGCCCACTGATCCTCAGCATGCTGCTTCGTCCCTTTCCCATCTTTTTGCATCTTTACAGGAGCTATTATTAACTTCTGCAGAGGTGAAGCACTTTCTAGTTCTCAGAGATTAATGAAAAGGTAGTCAGCACGTGAATAATTTAGGTTTGCCCTCTTCATTCATTGCTGAACTCAGTTTTGGACATATTTAACCCCAGAGTTTCTCCTCCTTTGATCTGAGAGCGCTACAGGAATTTTATTTTAATTTTAGTGCGCAATTTTAGAATCAGAAGCTGTAAACAAATGAATAAATTATGAGTAAAAACAGATAAATATGGTAATCGGAGAGAAATGTAATTTCTATGAATGACTGAACTTTAAAACTGCCAAGCCTCAGCAGCTAAGCTCCGCTAAAAGCTGCAGTGGAAATCATTATTTGACAGTTGACAGCTGCTTCAAAACATCACTAAATATAATTTATAGAAATGCTTGGAATGCAATTATGGAAATATTTGCAAGCAGTTCAAACATCATGCTTTAACTTCAGCACAGAGAATATTCTTTGGGTCTTACCTATTAGAAACTTTAGTGTACAGCCATCAGTTTCTAGAGTTTTCCCAGTTCTTAAAGTTAGAGCAAGCATATACACATCATCTCAAGTGACAGGAAACGTAGTAGGAAATGTAGTTTTGCTTTTTTTTAATAAAAATTTGTGGCTAACCAGTCAGTTTTTTGGATACTAAATGAGGGAAATGACTGGCAACCATAATGAGCTGCTCTATCTCTTTAAATACTAAGAAAAGGTGTTTCCTTTATTACACATGTAAACAGAGAATGCTTCTGGAAGAAGATAATGCTGCCCCATTATTCATAGTAACGCACCATTTGCACAAACAAATGCTGAAAATATCTTTTATGTGATGGTTAAAATGTAAAGATTAATTTGTAACCTGCATATATGTTCTGAGCCTTCAGCTACAGGCTGTTAAGCTCATTGCCAAACTCTGAACATTATGCTGCTGTGATAAAAATCCGCTTCTTATGAAGTTGCATAACATACAACATGTGATGCCAATTCATCTGAGTTGACTAATTTTCTGTCTCTGTGAGCACCACTGAAGTGGGCTGGAAATGTTTAGCCAAGGGTGAAGAAAATGTTTTTGGGGTCATGGTGTCAAAGGAAACATTTTCTTTTAGATTTAACATTTACTTATAATCAGACTTTAACACTATTAAGATATTGTAATGGAAAGAGTGCAAACTGTGTTTGAAGCCCACACAGAATTTTCTCCTATACAGCCTGTTTCTAAACACAACAAGCAGCTGTTTCCCACAAATAAGCCAAAAAATCAGCTTACAGCTTGATATTAATACTTAATGCATTGGGCAAGTGTGTGTTTAAACGTAGTGTATTAGAATGTGGATGTGTTTAACCCAGTGCGTGATGCAAAATGTGCAGGGAACAGCAGGAAAGCTGCAATGTAGATTAGAGAAGAGACTTTGACTTGCTATACAAAGAAAAGAACAAGAGTACTAACGAGTGAGGAGTGTGTACTGAGAAGGTGGAAGGAGTTCTTTGAGGATCTCATGAATTTAAAAAAATGAGAGCAAGGAAAACAGATAGAGGAAGGTTAGTGAATCAGGAAGTGAAAAGGAGGAAATGAGGGCAGCTATGAAGAGGATGAAGAGCGGAAAGACTGTGGGTCCAGATGACATACCTGTGTAGGCATCTGTAGGAGAGAGGGCACTGGACATTTTAACCAGATTATTTAACGCTATCCTGGAGTGTGAAAGGATGATTTTCACTTCACAAATAGGGGTGATGTGCAGAGCTGTTGAGTACAGAGGGATAAAGCTGATGAACCACACCATAGAGATATGGGCAAAACGAGCTTAAGACGAGAGGTAATGATCAGTGAGCAGCAGTATAGCTTCCTGCTGAGAAAAGCACTACAGATGTAATTTTTATCTTTGAGAGTGTTGATGGAGAAAGATAGAAGACGTCAGAAGGAGTTGCACTGTGTCATTGTAGATCTAAATAAACAATATGATAGGCTGCCAAGAGAGGAACTGTGGTACTGCTTGAGGATGGTGCAGGAGATGTATGAGGACTGTGTGACAGTAGTGTGGTGTGCAGCAGGAGTAAAAGGTGGGTTCACGTTGGGGGTGGAATTACATCAAGAATCAGCTCTGAGCCCCTGCTTGCAAGACTTCTTCTTCCATGATGGATGAATAGCCACTAAATCTTGATAAAAATTGAACTCTGTCATTACCATTCTCCAACAAGGTGGAAGTTAAGGTGGATATTTAGAAATGGTTTGATTAAAATGTAAAAATTTGCAAACATGGTGGAACTCCCCAACCCTGTGCATTACATCAGTTACCCATGAAGTGTAGAAAAGGCACTGAGGCAAATCACATTTAAGGAAACATGTCTTTGAGGTGACCAGTTATCATAGAGAATACTGGTATTTTACCGGTGATTAAAAAACAGATTTTTTTCAGCTTTTTAACAGTTTAATTTTATCATTCAGTGACGAAGGTGTTCTGATAGTTTGCTCATCATGTTGTTCGGTGTCTTTGTTTTTACGCTTTGCCGTTCCTTAAAGAAATGTGGCTTCTAGTAATAAATCTTTGCAAATGAGAATGCCCCTCTAGTTTATACTGGTGCTTTTTTCTACTATAGCATGTGAAAATGTTATACAAATGTGCAGCATGCAGGCTCCGGCTCTGAGGTTGCCTGGGCAACTTTTGCACCTCATGTGAAATGTACTCATTTCACAATAATAAAATATGAGAATATATAAACGAACCAGAAGGATGTGGGAACTTTCTGCACACTCTTTTTTTCTGTTTCAGGATTTAGCAAAGCTGGAAGGAGGATATGTTAATGTAAAATGTGAATATAGAGGTGGTATCTCAGCAGGAGAAAGCTTCATCTGCCCTCAAGGAAAGAACAAGCTCTATCTCAAACCGTCCCCTTTTAGTTGTTTGTCCCCTGGTGTTCAGAGCGCTGGAAATGCACCGATGTACATACAGCCCAAAGTACAGCATGGAATAAAATATTCCCATCCTTCCCTCAAGGAAACATTTTGCATGGTCACAGCAGCTCTGCAGCTTTGACATTTTAAAGAGCAATTTGCAAGAAACGGATGTGAATAAGAAGTGAGCTCAACCATGTGATTGAGTCTCCCTCCTGTCCCCAATGATATTTAGAAAAGCTCAGCGCCCAGAACAGTAGAGCTCAGAACACATTATCCTCAGTTGGGTTTTCTCAAGAATCACAAAGTTGTGTGTTTGCCATGGCTGAGGGAGTGCTAATTTCTTATAGGATGATTAACAAATGCACAAACAGATGATAGCTCCTTAACAACTTTACTTAACTGAGGATCACCAGCCAAAATAAATTGTCATCGTATGAGAACAAAAGGCAGGGGGAACCTTTATGATGTTATATCTCCTTCATGGGAGGAACATTATTTTTTGTAGTTTCTTCTAGTTCCTCTTCTTCTTCTCATTTTAGGCGTCACCTCAGCATCATCTGCCTCCCGAACATCCACTGCATGTTTTCCCTCACTATATCCTTCTCTGAAAGTCTTGAGCCTTGCGTCTCAAAACACGATCCCTCTAATATTCTCATTTCTAATCTAGTCTTTGTCAGCCACTGCCATTGAAAACCTTAACCTTTCCAGCTCTGCTACCTCCAGCTCACCTCCTGTCTTTATGGTAGTCCCACCGTTTCCAAACCATAAATGTAAACTCTTGCTGCTAACCTTCTGTCACAAGTCACCCCAACATTCGTCTCCACCCACTCCATCTCTCTTCTTCGTCTCTCTTTAATGCCAGGAATGACATTAAATGTGTATTAAGGGTGTGAGAGAGAAAGAATCACAACACAACCAGCACAAAAGCAGCTAAAACTGGTCAACTGAAACAGCACAGAAATTTAGACTCTATGAGAATAAAAATACCTTAAACAAAATATTGACTCATCTCTGTGAGATAGAGGAGGTTACACACTTTTGAGTAAATTTTTTGTGCCGTGCTTGTTGCCTCTGCGTTTATAGTTGAACACCTGCACGCTCTGACAGTGACAGCGGTCTATTTCTCCTGACCTCTGTGTGTTGTTACGTCTGATCAGGATGAGAGGGTGAGCAGCGGGAGGATTTGGAGATACTTGTTCTGCTTTTTGCACTAAAATGACATTTCTTTACTGTGATTTGGGTGGGCAAGACAACCTGCTTTAAGCTGAACCTAATTAAGTAGTATTTAGTGCATAACCTAAGGAGTGATTCAAAATAAAAGTAACAAGCAAAAACACAAAATATCTTCTGAGAGCAAAGAGCAAACACAAAGGAAAATAAAGAGCAAACCACATATGTCCCAAAGGGATTCATCCCATAAACACCCCTTTGGTTTCCGAAACCTTGAGTTTTATTGCTCTTTAAAATTGGATACTTATCTCACGGTATCTGACAGAATAGCAGCATTTAACACCTAGGCATGAAAGCGTTTTGAGAGGTTGTTTGATTATACCAGCTGCCACTTTATGCACACTTCTCGTCTTGCTCACCTGGCAAAAACGGATTTTGCAGAATCCTCTATGTCAGAAAATGACAACAAAGCCTTGGTGCATTAAAATGTGATGCAAAGGGGCCCTGACCCATGTGACAAGTTGACAGTAAGAATAAGTTGGACAAGTAGTTTTAAGGGTTTGTCAGAGCTCTGCCAGGGTGTGCTGAATATTAGAACATTACACGTGTCAGTTCACAGCCACACAGCACAGCGGACAACCTCTCAACCCCTGCCAGCAGTGGCATTTCCAGAGAGAACATGCATTATTGACCAAGAAGTGCTTTGCAAAACTAAAAAAGAGAGGCACAGAGAGTCTCCAGCGTCGGCACTTGAAAACATTCTCTGAAAGAGGCGAGCTGCCCTAAAAAGTAGACGGGGTCACCAGCTGTGAGCAAGTGGGGTCCAACAAAGAGTACAAAGCAGTTATTGAGTGGGTAAGGCTGAGTGCTCTCAATCTGTCTGAAAGGTCACCATCCTGCCGT
Organism: Perissodus microlepis; assembly: GCF_051167445.1. Lineage (NCBI taxonomy): Eukaryota > Metazoa > Chordata > Actinopteri > Cichliformes > Cichlidae > Perissodus > Perissodus microlepis. Next base: position 14,574,804 of record NC_140479.1, on the reverse strand, counting down.
TTTCGCCGATTAAAATACTAAAGATCAATAATTTAGCTGTCAGAAGGAGTTTTGAATCAAAGCAGTCTCCACCTCAAAGTCACATTTTCCCCTTTAGACTGAAGCGGTTGTTGAGAACGCCAAAGTCGAGTTCACCCTGAAAGAGTCTGAACCTGAATAAAAGGAACACATGCGATTCTGTTTCAGTATGCCGGTAATAAGCACGCACGCACGCACGCACGCACGCACACACACACACACAGAGCAGCAAAGACTCAAATGAAACTCACAAAAATAACACACTTGCACAATTTGTGTTTCCCTGAAAGACACTGCCAGAAATACATTAACAGCTTGAGTCACTCCACAAGTAATCCAAACTGGTGAGTCTCCCTCTGTCGCCTCGAAGCACATCTAATGTCTAGCAGTACTCCCCAGTGACACCTGTTGTTTGTTAAGGTTGACTGACACAATTAAAACCTAAGTGCTTGGTGTAAATCTTTAAAATGATCAAAACTACAACAGGCGCCTTAAATCTTTCATCAAATGAAATGCCACTGGGCTGTAATACTATTATTCTTATAGCACCAGTGGATGAGTAAGACCACTTGCAGAATATAACTTAATACATATATTAAGGTACTTTACAGAAGAACAGACTGAGTGCAATTGTACGTTATTCATAATTTATTTTTATTTAAGTATTTATATGTTAAGCTGCTACTTTCTGCTTCGTCTCTGCTATTTTGAGGCCAATTTGTTTAATTTTTAAATATTAAGATATTTGCATATTTTTTAATATAAAAGTATTAATATTTTTAAAGCTACTAATAATCATATTGATGTTATCAGAAAGAATTTAAGAGAGACATTAGGGCACACATAGAATCCTAAAAATATAACTTCCTAATAGGAAAAAAAAAACTTTAAAAAAATCCTGTTTTGAGTAAAAGTGAAAGTTTTTAAACTTTTTTGTGACCATGGAAATTTAATTTAATATAAAAATAAAATGCTGCCTAGATACGTGTCTGCAGCTGTCTCAAAATCAGAGTTGTGAGACTTGCTTCTAGTAGGACCTTGATATTACACTGTGATATTATGAATAACTCTACTCAGCAGTATGCAAGTAACTACAGTCATCTTCAGTAAATTCACTCCAAGGTCAGACTGTGCAGTAAAAAGTCTGACATCTCATACAGAGAATTTGCAAACAAATTCAAGAGCTACGTTTCAGACTCTATAGGCCTCAGTTAATATGTTTAATGTTAAAATTTAAAACAGTACAGTTAGGATGTTTGACCACAATGCACAGCGCCATGTTTGGAGAACTCGACACAGCACAAACTCCATACCAGCTGTCAAGCACGGTGATGGAGGGGTGATGATTTGGGCTTGTTTCTAGCCACAAGACCCTGAAACTGAATGAAAGGGATTTGGAGTCAACAGACAAACTCAAAACATCCAGGATTTATTGAACAGGTGTGGACAAGAGATATTTTATTTTGTATTCTTATGGTGACAATTTATAATCAGAACTATCATTGGTCAATCATTCATCATTGTCGAACCAGTTGACAGAATAATCTCTGAATTATATCTATGGTAATCTGAGCAAAATATTAATGTATGCATATTATCATCACTTTAATTAGTCTATTGTTGTTCTCTATCATTCTTTCTATCTGCTTAAGCTGTTGCAAATGGTATCCATATCATTGTATTCACACCTCTCGAAGCTGTGGGTCCAGTAGGGCCTTCTACATTCACCTACACACATATTCAGGCCCACACCAACATGCACATAGAGAGTCATGGAAAGTACGCACGTTCACTCCTGCACGTACTAAGAACAGGGAGGTCGTCTCAGGACAATCTCTCGGTTGGACACACAGTCTCACAAAATTGCACAACATATCACAAACTTGTTTGTTTCGAAAGTAGTATCGGATGTCTATATAAGGAGAACTTTGGAACTGTTATCATTTCCAGTAAGATCTAGCTGTGATGTCATCAGGGTAATATAAGGATGGGGAGCGGTCTGCTCGAAGAAGATTGGAAGATTGTAGGGTGGCTGTTGCAAGTTTCTTCTCACACTGTACTGTGTGTTTTAATAAAATAATTTGTGTTGACCCACTATGGACTTCCAGTCGTATGTCTCTTCCTCAAAAAATCGAACCACGACAGTCTTGGTGCCGAAAACCCGGTTTGAGGAGGGAAAAATGGAGTTTGGCTGAGGTATAGTGGTGTCAAACAGACGGACAGTCAGGAGGTCGACTGAGTGATGGGCCCCGAAATAGGAGGTAAGCACCACCTGTTGATTCAAGAAATATCCAAAGGTGCTAAATTGGAAATTAAGCTAAATTAAATGTTCACTCAGTAGAGCTTCTGGTCTGTGTCCGTGGTGATTTTGGGGTAATTAGTGATAAAAGTTTGGGGAATATTGGACTGACTAAATTTATTGCTGTTTATTTTGGGGGTGAATTTTGAGTTAAGAGGTTATGTGTTTAAGTCAATACGGTGTGTGTTTAAAGTGATGAGGGTTGACTGGGGAGGCCAGCCAGCCAACCAGTAGTTTAGGGTATTCGGTCTGATTGATCAGCAGAACGCGGTTCGGGCGTCGAAATAACCGCGGGCTAAGACCCGGGAGTGATGCTTATAATACACTTGAATAAATTGTCTTAGGACTGGGGCGCGGCCCCTAAGAGCGCAGTTGCTCAGCGTGTGGCGGCGACCCCTGATCGTGGACGCACGGTCAGGTTAAAAGCTCGGGTGGTACCCGGGGGATTTCGAGCCCCCCTTAAAAACTAAAGTGATCAAGGGGATCACTTTCCTTACTGCGCTGTTTGATTGACAGGGTGCGACCCGGCTGCGACTATTCAACGTCGGGGACTTGTGAACTTTAAGTAAAGCCAAAAGCGTGAACTGTGATATTTCACGTGGCTGGTGGAGGTCCTTGTTGCCTGGCGGGAAGCAGTTATAAATTAAGTAGGGCTTAGGAATCTGACCGCTCTCGGCGGGGGCGTCCTCGAAGCGGGTTTAATTGATTAGCAAGGCGTGGCCCTGGGCTGAAAGATGCTTTTAAATTAGTCGAAAAACTTAGGAACACCGGTAGAGAAATGAAGAAGATAAGTTGTTCTGGCATATGGTGTTTTCATACGTTTATACGGGCCCGTGTATGTAAATAGAATGTAAATTACCCGTGCATGTAAATTACCCGTGTATGTAAATAAAGTGTAAATTACATTGAGAGCGCTTATATTGTTTAAAAGCTTGCATGTACAGGCTTGCTTTTGTTTGTGGTAGAGAAAAAAAGGAAAAGCGTCTCTCTCTCTCTGTCTCAAGAAGCTGCAGAGAGGGGGGCTTGGTGAAGTGCATGAGAGCCGCGTGGCTCTGTGTTCCTGAAAGAAAGAAAAGGTGGGGGCTGTGTGTGTGTGTGTGACAGGAAGTTTGCATGCCCATATAAGGAGTGAGCACCCAGAGAGGAAAACAGAAGAGGCAGACTCTGGCCACATGAAGCAATGGAGGCTTTAAGGAAAGAAATGAAAATGATATTAATGCTATGGTTTAGTGTGTCAATATATATAGGCCCCAAATAGATAAAGGTGGACTTTTCTCAACCTAGAATTGTGAGCATAGCAGCAAAACCATAGATTAACATAATTGGGAGAAAACAAGCCAAAGTTTGGTTTAAAATTTTACAGCTTGACCTCCCACTTGTCCCCATCCTGAGAAGAAGCTCAAAGGACAGTTAATCTTCTGATGAAGACCAACAGAACATCGTGGATTTGGGAAGAATTAATAGCAGGCAAAAGATAGTGCAACTGAACCGTTAACACTGAAACCAAACTGATGGGACCAGCAGCATGGAAGGAACTACGAGATGGAAACGTGCACTGTGAATGACAGGCTGGACAGTTGAACGGTGGGAAAGCACTGGACACTGATTGTCAGATTTGCCATGCTTGGAGTAATCTTGAAAGAGACGACTGAAAGGATCAACAGAGAAGAAGAAACCACGTGATGAAACATGGACGGCGAAAGTGCAGGCTGTTCTTACCCTCCTCGACTAAATTGGTTTCAGTTATGTACTGAAATATAAGAATGGACACTAGAGGCTTCTTTCAAAGAAAAACTCAGGCTGGGACTTAATCCAAAAGGAAAATACTGAAGAGAAACAGAGAAGAAACGGACTGTGTTTGCTGGAGACTTCAAGACAACAAAAGGACACTGAGAAAAGAGGACGGGGACCAGTGAGAGGTGGAGCCGGACGAGTTCGACTGCAAGAATACAGGGTATAATTGGATTGAAATGAAACCCTGAACTCATGATGGTGTTTAGAGATGTCCACCAGAAAAAAGGGAAAATGAAGAAAGAAAATAACTGACAACTACGTGAATGAATGGAAAACACACATACACAAAGTGTTACATGTGAAATTATTTCTGGAAAGAATCAGAAGTGAGATAGTTTTGGATTAAGAAATCAGTGAAATGATGTATGAATTAAACCTGATTATAACATACAGAGGCAATGAAGAAAGCAGCTTACACTCACTGAACATTAACAAAATACATAGGAAAAGCAATGAAGACCTGCTTACACTTATACACATGACATAAGCTGGTATTTCTGACCAGAGAGAGGGAAACGGGTAGTTTAAGTACTCACGATAATAATAAAATGTCTCAGTTGTGTTTCTTCAGGGGCGAAACAGACCTGGATCAATTCTCCACGTGCAGCGGTCGGAAGAAACCTATAGGTTAACTTGACTGGATATGATAAGGCAAGTTTCTGGTTGAATTGTTCACAGCGCCATGTCTCCATAGACCTGACAAGTGGGCCCTAACTTCTGGCTGAGGACCAGGAATGCTGTTAATAAGGTGGGAACTTAAAATTTGGGTTAGCAAATTTGGGTAGGAAAACTGACGGCTTAAGTGGAGAAATGTGCAGGAGTCTGAAACACTGCGAAGGCAACATATGCAAATTCACATACACAAGCAGAAAATGCATTAGCCTTACAAGGACAAGCTCATAATGATTAATGCATAGACATTGATTAAACCTGGCTACGAACACAAACATACGCAATGAAGAACAGCTTGCTGTTTCTATGAGTGATAGAATGGTGTGAATGTTTAATAGAATACATTTGAGTTTGAAGTAGAGGAAATTCAAAGAAGCTATATGACAAAGGGAGTGAGTTATGAACAAAGAAAAAGTGATTAAAGTAGTTTTAAGCATAGCAGACAGAAGAGGAGTGCAGATTTGCATAGGAAACTTATAGTTTAGTGATTATATGTTGTCGTAAGGGGGTGATTGTTGTGTGCAAATTGTGTGGTTTTAACAAGACTTTCGGTGTATTGAGGAGGTGTAATTATGTGAGTTGACCCGGGAGTGTCAGGACTGCGGGGTCAATATTTGTGTGTGTAAGGTTGTTGAGGTTGTGGTGATGGGTTGATTCTGTCAGTGAGGTTCGGGTTGTTGTTGTTTTTGTTTTTAATAGAGGGAGTTTTAGGAAACATGGACATGTCTGAGAGGGGCCCATTATTTTTGTAACAGTGCACTTAGAGAAAACCTGTCAGGTGATTTTGTTTTGTGTTTTCATGAGCTAATAATCAGCTCTCTTTTTATTTCCCATTTTTGTTCTAAGCAGGCCTGTAACAGTGGATAACAGCGCTGATAAATTCTCGGGAAGAGCAAATATAAGGTGGGCTTTCCAGATTACAACTGGCCAAGGGGAAAGCTACCTGTGGGGATCTGATCAGGTCGTAAGTCCCTGTCGAAAAGGATTGTAGCGATTCAATCCAGTCCAAAACATAAGGAATTAGTTTCCTATCGAAAATAAAAAATGAATGAGCTAATTTTGCTGAGGGTGGAGAATCTGACGCGGGAGGCTCCACTATTAGCAAAATATGGTGTGATTACAGGTCAGTGAATGTGTGTCAAAATAAAGGGGGAATTTAGGGTTTAATAATTTAATTGTTAAAGAATTTAGGATCATTCTCTGACTTTTGGGTTTTTTGGTCATTTGGATATGGTAAACAGAAACTGTTATTTTTATGTTAAGGTTAAAGGATTAAAGTGAACTGAATCCTGTTTAGAAGATACAATGCCAGTGTTTTAAAGCTGTGTACAAATTTTAGAGGGAAATTGTGGGACACGTTGACAAAAAGATATGCTTTGGGGAAAATTAGTGAGGGTGGTAGGAGTAGAACAGGTTTGATTTCTTTTTTGATTTCTAGGAAGTAGTGGTTATAATGTAGGCTTACACATACAGATATTACATAGATTTATTTTTAGGATAAAGGGGAGAGCTTATAAGTAGAAATGATTTTTATACATATTGCATTCTGTGCCTTTAAAGGAGTTGTGGCTCAATTCGTCTCTTGAGGGTCACGAGCTTTTGGCTAGCGCTATGATTGGCCAATCTACTGTGAGGAGGATATGAGTTATTGAGGGATTGCACACGCTTACAGACACAGAGTCCAGAAACACACATGAGAGTATTGATTCCAGGCAAAAGGCCTGAAATTCGTTTAGCTTTTAACTGAACTTAAAGACGGACCAAAGAGGAAGGAAAGCATATATTTTGGTTACAGCTGATTAACTAGAATTAGAAGGTATTTTTACATTAGAAGGAGCAAAATGAAATAAAAAGAGTTATATCAAAACAGGTTATAACATAGGAAATGTGAGGTTAAAGGGAAGTTAGTGTCAACACACAGGAGTTGTGTCTAGCCAGCATTTAGCTCTGATCAAAGTTATGCAGGAGTAATTGCTTATATGCTTAAACTCAATTGATTAGAGGGGAAATGGGGTTTTGTTTCCTTTGCAGAAGATCTCTGGACCACGAGAGAGGGTCAGAGCGAGGACACAATGTATTGCGACCTCTGGTGTTCCAGAGGGCGAGAGAGGGAGTGTGGAGCAGGGAAATTATTTTACTGCTATTGCTAAATAATAATCATCATCACCATTGCATTAATAATATAATTTACAGCACAGATATTGCATTCGGAGATTTATACAGTGTGTGTCTTTCAGAAAGACTAAGTTGCATTCTTTTACTAAGCTCTTAGTAGGGGTTCTTTTAAAGTTTTACTGTTGATTTTTGTTTTATATTTTGAACAGTGCACTGATTTTTGTTTGAGAGTCTTTTCTTTAAGCAGATCTGCACATCGGAAATTACAAGCATTACACGTCGGCGAGAAAATTGTTGCAAGTGAGTTTCTCCACATTAAAATGGGCTCTGGAGAAAGCCACTTATTGGGACAATTAGAAATTAAGGGTCCCTGCCTAAAAAGGATTCAGCGAGGTAATCCGATCTAAAGTTCTTGTTTTTCTTTTTGAAATGACGTCATTTTGCTGAGGGCGGAAATCTAAATGCGGCGATGGTTTCCACTATCAGCAATGAATGAATGAATGAATGAATGACTGGAAATAAAACAAACTGACTGACTGGTAAAAGCTGACAGGACTTGACCACGACTCAAGGTTAACCTCCACCTAGATAGGAAAAAGGGTGGATGAATTTAGGTGTGTTTCTTTTTACAGGAGCAGATAGATGACAGCGACATCTGAGGTTGCATGACGATTTAACTGTTAAATACTACTTTCGGTGTTCGTGAACCTACCAGGGTGGTTGTTCAGGGGTTTGTGTTGTGCTCACAGAGATAACTGTGAGAAAGTGTGTACACACCTGCGCAGCGTTAACATTTGCATTTTCTTCTTTTGAAACAGGGTGATTCTTTTTACAGGAAATGTTTTACAGGACCTCTGGAATGTGGATGGCTGACGCCTAACCTGAGATGGTCAAATGTGGTTTGCTAATGTTTGTTTTGGCAGGTGGAGGATTCAGTAGAAAACAGACAAGTGACATGAGAAAACAAATAAGGGATGCAGTTTCTATGGAACAGTTTAATATGGGGTTCGTAGGGATAAAGCAAGTGGAGTGACATTGCTTAAGGGAAGTCACTGATTAAATTGGGGATAAAATAAATTGCAGCAATAATAGTGATGTAATGATTTGGGAAATCCTGGACGTGATACTTGTCTGTTGTGCTGAATACTTTATCACTTTCGTGATCTATAGTTGGTTATAAATAAGATGTTTGATTTAGCAGATTTGTTTTCCAGGATACAGGTTCCAGGTGGAGCTGGGAGTTAAATGAGCTTAACCTGTAACTGCTGACTGATGTTTTTACACAAGCTTACAGGTTGGCAGGAGATTGTTTTAGAGAAAATGTGTAACGTTCGTGTACAGGCCTCAGTAGGGAGTCAACATGTGGGAGGAGGCCAGGAAGGCCCAAGAGGAGGTGGCCCCGGAAGAGAGCTTACTTGAGATAAGCTCCACCCCAAGTAACACGGGGGGGAACATAGAGGCAGAATAATCCTCTCCCCCTGTGCCGCGGTTCTCCCCAGCAGTCTACCTGGGGACACGAAGAAAGAAGAGGAGCGTGACATACCAAGCATTAATTCATTCCCGGCTCCTAATAGGCTAGGGCTCTAGTCTAAAGTATTTGATAGTTTAAAGGAATCGTAATAGTTTTGTACGGTTTTTACTTTTATACTCATAACGTTATACTCTTATCATGAAGTGAAAGTAAAACGAGCCTGGGAACAGTGATCATGAAATTGTGGGAAAATTGGAAAATAATGGGGATGTTGGGGTTAATAAGTGGTATAATGTGTTTGTTTGTTTATTGGCAGACAGGTGAATTGCCCAGACGCAGAGGTCTATCCGCTCCAGAGTCCAAACCGATCGAGTCGTCGAGAAAAATTCAAGCGCGAGGTTGGCTCAGGTGGGAACAATTAGGTCCGACGTCTTTAATGGGAGTCCAAAATCGAATGGCTCTGGACATGTTGTTGGCTGAGAGAGGTGGAGTATGTGCAATGTTTGGTGACATGTGCTGCACCTTTATTCCCAACAATACTGCTCCGGACGGAACGGTCACTCGGGCGCTTGAGAATCTGAAAACGTTATCTAGAACCATGCATGAGCAATCAGGCGTGAACACGGGGCTGGGAGACTGGATCACGTCTGTCTTTGGGCAATGGAAGGGTGTGTTTATGTCTGCCATGTTTTCTCTTATAGTTTTTCTAGGTATATTGATGATCGGATGTTGTCTCATTCCTCTGGTAAGGCGAGTGTTGGTAAAACTGGTAAGCAGGGCCCTAGACTCTGGTTCAGCTGGTTCAGCTGGTCTGGGGTATATGATGCCGTTGCGAGAAGCCGCCTGGACGGAGGAGTGAAACAAAATTCGGGTAAAGGTTGGCCGATGGCCAAAGAGGAGGAGTGTGGACAAGAGATATTTTATTTTGTATTCTTATGGTGACAATTTATAATCAGAACTATCATTGGTCAATCATTCATCATTGTCGAACCAGTTGACAGAATAATCTCTGAATTATATCTATGGTAATCTGAGCAAAATATTAATGTATGCATATTATCATCACTTTAATTAGTCTATTGTTGTTCTCTATCATTCTTTCTATCTGCTTAAGCTGTTGCAAATGGTATCCATATCATTGTATTCACACCTCTCGAAGCTGTGGGTCCAGTAGGGCCTTCTACATTCACCTACACACATATTCAGGCCCACACCAACATGCACATAGAGAGTCATGGAAAGTACGCACGTTCACTCCTGCACGTACTAAGAACAGGGAGGTCGTCTCAGGACAATCTCTCGGTTGGACACACAGTCTCACAAAATTGCACAACATATCACAAACTTGTTTGTTTCGAAAGTAGTATCGGATGTCTATATAAGGAGAACTTTGGAACTGTTATCATTTCCAGTAAGATCTGGCTGTGATGTCATCAGGGTAATATAAGGATGGGGAGCGGTCTGCTCGAAGAAGATTGGAAGATTGTAGGGTGGCTGTTGCAAGTTTCTTCTCACACTGTACTGTGTGTTTTAATAAAATAATTTGTGTTGACCCACTATGGACTTCCAGTCGTATGTCTCTTCCTCAAAAAAATCGAACCACGACACAGGCAACAAGAATTATTTGAGAGGAGGTAAGAGGAGTAAAAACTGACTGCTGGTACACGGGCATCCAGACAGGTGAGTTGGACGCAACAGGGCAGGCAGGTGAAGTTAACTGGAGATTTCAGCAGAGCTCCTCTGAAATGCAAACAAGTGAGAAACCAGAACTGCAGGAAGGACATGGACAGGCAACTAAGAGGCAGATGGAGAAATGATGTTAATGAATGTATGTAAATGGAATATTAGGTTAACAAAGACAGAGCATAATTACCACCATGGTTAGCATAATGATCAGGTAGAGATCATCAGCTGTGGTAAAGATCATAGCTGATGAAGAGGCTTGGAACAGACGTAAAAGGACATCTGAAAGAGATTAAACTGAGAATGGACTTGAAAAATGAGCGAGAGAGAGAAATAGAGAAACTAAAACTCCCAGCCAGCCTTGATCTGTATATCTGTATTCTTGAGTCACATGTGTGACCATCTGTTCAACTTCAGCTAAAACTTTCCACAGCATGTCTTTCATCCTGTTTTCCTTCTCTCACCCCAACCGGTCGCAGCAGATGGCCGCCCCTCCCTGAGCCTGGTTCTGCCGGAGGTTTCTTCCTGTTAAAAGGGAGTTTTTCCTTCCCACTGTCGCCAAAGTGCTTGCTCATAGGGGGTCATATGATTGTTGGGTTTTTATCTTTACCTATGAAGCGCCTTGAGGCGACTTTTGCTGTGATTTAGTGCTATATAAATAAAATTGAACTGAATTGAATTGAGTTAGCTGAATTGAGTCATGCAATGGAACAACGACCCCATGCTCATGAGGAACTCTGCAATAGCAAAGACTGAAGGTGTTGCAACGGCCCAGCCAAAGTCCAGACCTCAGCTGTGCTGGGACCTTAGAAGAGCTTTTCATAAACAATGGCCCACAAATCTCAATGAATTGAAGAGACGTTGTAACAGTGCAACAGATTCGGTAAAATTGTTCAAGATGTGAAAAAAAACATATATTTCAAGTATTTAAATATTATTGTGTTAATTTTTTAAGCAGTCAAAACCTCATATAGCATCACGAATAGCACACCAGTTCCCCACCCTGGTCAAAATCAGCATTTTTGGCAGTAATTTTGAAATCAACACAACACAATCAACAGTGCTCAGACTGCAGTTTGTTGGTTTTATATATTACGTATAAAATGTTTGTAATGTGAGGAATAGTGCATTGTTTATACTGTGTAGGTGAGAAAAGGAACCTTTATCGAGTGCAATTAATCTTTTAACATTCACCAAATCACTGGTGCAGCTGTGTTTTAGCTTTCAGCCCCTAGTTTTCAGATTTTACCTTTTCAAATACCCTCTAAGATGAACCTAAACCCAAGTGGAAGCTTCTTTAATTTTTTTGCATTTAAAAAAGGTTCTAATTGCACCCAAAAGTATAAATAATCTTATTAGCCAAACTGTGCTCATTTAAACACCTCTGTTTCTCTTCCCCATCAAGTATCAAACACTGAGCACAGGTGTAGCAGCCAGGAACCTTGACATTAGTTTAACACATAGATAACACAGATCCAGATCATGCTATGCATTTACTGCTTGTGCACTTAAAAATCCTGATGGGAATTTGAATAAAAGTGTGAAATAAGCATTGCTCTTCAGATGGTAACCTGTCTCCCAGTGCAGTGCTGATATCTGATCAAGTGGAAGGAATCTTATTACACAGAGACTTGCTTAGATTTCAAGTAATACAACCCTGTTTCCTATTTTCATCTCCAGCTCAGTAGCACCTTAAAAATATCTGTAATGATTCATTCCTCTGACGTGCATTAGATTGGGGAAAAAACCCACCTTGTTGCTCTATTAAATCTATTACAATAAACTGCGGAGTGCATTCAATGTGGGAGTCCAGTCTGAAAGCAAAAAGCTTCGATGAGGCAGAATAATAAGAGCAAGACTGTTATTTAAAGACTGGAGCCATGACAACAGAAGACCACTGCTGGCGAAGGAAATTAGTTGTCCTTTTTTGAGAGTGAATTAAGAGCAGATGGGTACGTGATGCTCTAATGTTATGCATGATATTCACTAAAGGACATAAGGTTTACTTTTAAATTGAGTACAATGAACTCGACTGACACCAACACTTATTTTTCTCTGTTTTGTCTCACTAGACAGCAAAATCAAAGAGCTGCATGTTTAAATCGAACAACCCTTTAAATCTGACACATCGGAGTCATATTTGCAGGAACAAACCCCGAGGCAGAAGTGTTGCTGCAGACTGGTGAGAGGGTCTAGGATCTAAGATGCAAGAGTTGGCTTTGTTGAGCTGATGTTCTATTATTATAATGTCAAACCCAGAAAAAGACATGCACACTGCAGAGCCTAACAGGAAAATCTAAGATTTGCATAGTTGGGATTGGTTGTTTTCCTTGCACAGTTTTTGTTTTCCCACACACAGAATGGAAAAGAGAATAATTTCTTTTGTTGGATCAGTGTGTGATGATGTTGAAAATACACATCTTTTCTTAATACTATAGTTTCAGGTAGTTTCCACACACCCCTAAAAATGAACTGTTCAAAGTAGTAATACAGATGTTATAGCAGTTGTTTTAAGTAGTGGTATACTTCCAAGAGTTCAGGCTTGATTAACAGAAGAAAGGCTCAATCATCTGGATTTTAAGAGAATGTAGGAAGAAAGAAAAATGTCTGGAATACAGAATAGAATAGAATAGAATAGTCAGAAAAACACTGGAATAGGATAAGATGATAAGAATAAAAATAAAATACTACCCAAATTGATCTAGTTTTTATAGGTGTGTACTCACTAAATTTTAAAAAAGCCAAACAACAAACTCCATAGCTGAAAAATGAAGCCCACGCTGAAGTGACAAAGACTGCAGTTCTTCTAATGTCCACTTGAGGCAGAAGTCAGTCACCACAGACTTTTATCTTAAAATCCTGACTTTGCAGCAATAATAAATATGTTTACAGCCTGTTAAGGGGCGGGTATTTCTGACTTCATATACACACAAAGTTTGCGCTATTACTTTACAAAGAACATTGTGTTTTTGATAGGGTTTGCGTTTATGTGATTCTTCCTAAAATCAAAACTGCTCAAGAGGCAACCACATAGAAGCATTAAATTAGGTAGAATTATTTTTTTTTTAGGTTCTGGTGAGTTTAGTGTAAGATTGGAAAGGACTCCTTCAGTTTTTTTTCTAGGCTAACAATATATTGTGTTCAGAGAAATCAACAGATGATAGTCGTGTGCACAGCTGTGAACTCAAGCAAAGGAAACTCCAGTGCACACCAGGGATGTCTAGATCATCTCCATTTATCCATAATGTGTTTAGCAAGAACAAAAAAAGAAACACATACAGGCCCTTTTGTTTTCCTCTAAGATCTAGTTGCCACATGAGCCTCATTTTGCTGCATTATATTTCTTTAACTCTAAAAGTATCTGAAAAAAATGAGCATGGGAGAATTCAGCTATCTAAACCCACTCCTACATGCATGCATTACTAGATTACTGTTACCAATGGAGCTAATTAAAAATAGCAACTTTACCATCAAGATCCACATGGTGACTCTGAGGTTGGGGATTGTGGGAGATATCTGGTGTGAAGCATCAAAGCTCCCTGGGGCAATCCAGGTTCGATAAGGAGGCTCTTGAGTCTCTGATGTTTGTTTACAGGTTGCCAATGATCAAACATATCTGAGGGGAAATAGATGAATTATATCCTCCTGTTTAGAGCAGATTTTCTGATCCACCTTTGAAGGTCGCTGCAGACTCTGGTCAGCAGCTTGTAAATCAAACCTGAATGTGTCCCTGCCATGCGGTGGGAGTGAGACTGAGTCATCTGTAATGGTTGCTGATGCATAACATATTAAGTGCTATATTTGGCTGAAGTCAGCTAAGTAATATCAATTTCCCTTCATCCTTACACACACACACTATGTGATGAACAGTTAAAAATTTACCTCCAGCACACATTTAGAAAAAATCTGAAGGTGCAAACTTTTGAGTCACACGCCCTGAAAACACGACAGCACAAACATTTTACATAGTGCTCTCTGAGCCAGTGAAGCTGACAGATCATCATCTGAGACGGAGGATGAGGAGGTGGAGGCAGGACAGTGGAGTGAGAAGGAGACGGAGAGGAACAGCGGGTGGGGTGGGGTGATTTTCAGCACTCAGTGTGTGTGTGTGGGTGTATGTAGCTTTACTTTGAAGTGTTTTCCCAGCGGGGATGGCAGTTTCTAACAGACCACTGCACTGTTTCGTGTCAAATGCAATGCACAAGGAGAGATAAGCACGGAAAACTTAAAGACCAGCATGGAGATGAAGATCCAGACAGGCAGCTAGATGTACACAAAGGCACACACAGCTAGACAGACACACACACAGGATCAACAGTTTCATTGATTTATATCACAGAAAATACTGACCCGTTCCTGCACATATCCTGCACCCACTCTCAGTGGTAAAGCATTTTTCGGGTCTGGCTAATCAAGCAGTTATTGTTATATTTCCTGTGCATGCCTGCAGGAAGAAACAAACAATGGGAGCTTAAAAGCAGCAGCTGTAGGATTGTTTAGAAATCAGCAGAAAAATTTGTCAAGGTCTCAGAGGCGTGCATTTTTAGAACCTTAATTTTGCAATTTTGTTCTGTTAAACTTTCCTTACTTCATCATTTTTGGCATCTCTGCTACTCTGTGTGTGTAATCTGTGTGAATGGATGTGCCAGTTTGCAGAGATACCCCTGTTGTGGTTCAAATGCACAGAAACTATGTGATATACTTTTACTGAATATGTTTCACTTGGGAGGCTTTCAATGCTTATACACTTGGAGCCATGTCACCAAAAGATGTCAGTATGAATGTTGAAACATATTTTGTGTGGACGTTTTAAGGATTAAACCTTTCCTCTGTTTTTCCAACACATTATTTGTTTGGTCTGACTTCTTTGAATTGTGCACGTGCACTCTTTGTGTTCCCTTTGCTCTTTTGTGTATTTGTGTACTTTTGGATTTCTGTTTTTCTTGACTCAGTCCAGTGGACTTTGTGTGCCAGGTAGTAAGCTTCCATCAGCTATCAAAACATCCTTTTTATTGTGTTTGTATGCCTCATGTGTCCTGCATTTCAGTCCTCACTCTTAAAAATCAAAACAGACGAACTAAACACATAAATAAAGATTGTACATAAATGATGGACATAGTCACCACCCACATCATGATTTTCCTTGATTTTGATTCTAACAGTCTCTATCTAGGGAAAGTTTGAGGGACTGAGGGGCACTGCACACTCAGGCAGTAGCACTCTATGTTGGATAGATGGATCTATCTATAGATAGATAAATACAGTTGGACATACTGGACATGAAAAAGAATTTAAGTTTAAGCCATTTTTCACACCCAAAAACTGAGTCTGTATATTTCATATACAATCTGTCAGTACTTTACACACCATCTTTTGTTTATACTCTTGTTTCCAGTTCTTGTATCTGGGCCAAGCTACAAGAATTTATTCATCTACAATTACTTTATCCAACACTGCAAGCATGCTACCAGACCATCTTTAAACCAGGACTGTTTCTCCTGCAAAACTGATTCATTTTACCCGTGAGTTGGGCAGACCTAGTTTGCATGAAAATTAATTAAAAGCCTCCCTTTCCATCCTGTCAGCCCCTGCAACGTGACAAGGCCATATGTGTAATTACAACACAGCCTTCATTGAGTGAAGAGGCAGCCCACTACGATTGAAATGGATGCAGCATTTGTTGTGCTTCATTTCTGTTGCATCAAATCTGGACATTTCGAGTTGCTGTTGAGAATTTTTAGAACAGGCTCTGTAACATCAGTCTTTACTGACTCATTGTTAAAGGGATGTTATTTACTGGAGCTTTTCAAGTCTCACTCTAGCCTGGTGATCGAACAGAGGGAGAAATTTTATTTCAAAATTCTCCCGAGTATCTCTGATCTGTGGAGCCTGCGGTTGTTTGGTTTTGCAGCAAAGTTGTTGAGCTGTTAGTGACAGAATGTAGGAACGTTTGCTTCAGGTGAAACCTTAAAAAATATTGTATAGGGCTTAAAAATTATTTGCACTATGAATTCAATTTTTCATCCAGAAAAGGAGATTTATGTCCCTGCGAAGTGAGTAAAACAAGCAATTTTATACATCTAATCGACTACATAAATAAAGTCATGTAAGATTGACAAACACAACACACAGAACTGATCCAGTCTTAACTAAAAGTCTCACTATTGTAAACCTCCTCTTTCCCTCTTGCTGCTATCCTTCTGTCACAAATCACCCCTGACACTCGTCTCCACCCACTACACTCTGTCTGCACTCTCTTCTCCACCTTTCTTCTTCACTACTCAGTTGACCCCAGTTATTTAAACTCATCCACATTCACTATCTCTGGTCTTCCCAGCTTCACTATTACATGTGTCTCCCTGTCATTCACACACAAGCACACAGTCTTGCTACTACTGACATATAATGGAATATAATGGAACTAAATAATACTTCCCTTTTACTGCTCGAGACATCAAAGAAATACGTTTTGAAAAACCCAGAAATTTCTCTTTTCAGAAATCATGACCTGACTCATGAAAACCAAGTTCTGTTTTTATTCTAGTTATTTAAAAATATATTTAAAAGGTCACCTGAGCACCAGTATCAAATGTAAAGTAATGTATAATTTTTTAATGTGTTTTCCATTCTTTTTTTTTTTTGTTCTTTTGGGGTGGCTGGAGGTCAGGAGGTAGAGTGGTTCTATTCCTGGTTGTATCCTTGGGACTGAACCTCAAGCTGTTTTCCATATGTGTGTGAGATTAGATAGAAAGTGCTTAGGTGTAGAAAAACAAATGCTTGTATGAAAGGATGAATAACATATGTTGTATAAAAAGCTTTTAGTTCTCAAGTAAAGTAGAAAAGCACTATATTAAAACCATATGTCCCCAGAGCTGTGACACGAACACTAAAATGATCTAGCAGCACAGGCCAGAGGAAGATATGTGAATTTGACTTTTGGTGATAAACTGTCCATTTAAAACAGGTGTCAAACCTACAGTCATAAATAGCCCATCATTTCAGGCCACTGAATAGTTTAGCAAATGGCAAAAATTGCAGAGAACCAGGCAGCAATTTTGGACTTCTTCTATTTTGCATCAAGGAGCATTGTGTTGCAGATCCTGAAAAATCGATCCATCATGAGAGTGGTCATCCAATTTTGATCTGAGTCAGAGGTCTGAGTCATTGTCAGTTTTCGATCCTTCTCGCTGGCAAAGATTTTAACCATTACTTGCCATTCAGCACTGAGGTGAGATCACCGCTCCAATGGGCTGTGCCATGCCTCGGTAAACTGACTAAACGTGGAAAAGCTCAGATTTATTGCTTTATCTTTCTTCCCTATTTTTTTCCTATCACGCTCTTTATCAGGTGTTTGATGGCTCTTGAAATGTGAATGTTTTCAAAATGTACTGCTTTACAGTAAAAGAAAGGGGGAGAATTGGAGGTTTTTGAGGTTGTAAAATGAAATTACACTGTGCTGGATGCAGCCCATGAACTAAAATGACTTCTATTAAAGAACAGGTTCACATTTTAACTTTGATTTACACAAATTGCAAACAGCTGTAGAAATCAGTATACTAATGTGATTATATTTTCTGGTGATATGGTCATTCTTAGTCTGTTAACCAAAGATTCAAATATTGCTATTTACAGAAATTAGATTGAAAGGATTGGTGTAAGAAGCACAGCCTGATGTTTAAATGAATAGAAAACCGAGAAAGGTATCTTTGTTCCAAGATCTGTTAGAGATCACAGTCTGACTTTAATTAGCAAAGAAAAGGCTGAACAGGTGACAGCATTTAAGTATCTAGCTGTACACTTTGATTGTCAGTTACAGTGGGTTGTATGTGTGTGCATGAATTAGTCAGCGCTTGCATTTATTGAGAAGACTCAGGGTCCATAGCATGGATAAATGCATTGTGTTACTATTTTATAGGGCAACTGTTGAATCTATTGTATTTTATAGCATTACTACAGGCTTTGGTAACCTTTATACCAAGCTCAGATCCCAAATTCAAAATTGGATTAAAAGGGCTGGAAAGATAATTGAACTGCTCCCTCCAGGAGATATTTGAAGGGTCAGTGATAAAGCAGTCTGAAAATCTCTAAGGATAAAAATCACATCCTTTGTAAAGAACATGAGTCGATGCCCTCAGGAAAAAGGTACAAGGTACCAAACTGTAAGATAAATAGGTACAAATTTTCTATGGTCCTTTTATAAATCTAATTATTCTCCCAGAGAAAAAAAAAAAATCTAATTGTTTGTCATGCTGGTATTTAGCTAAACTGAGTGTATAACGAACTGATTTGCCTTTATTCTCATTCATATTGATGTAATGATTTTCTGAGGACATGCACAATATTTTTTCACATGCAGAAGCTTTAATTCTGTGACAACAATCTTCACAATGACAAAAGGAGATAAACGGGCCACAAGCGAAAGCAACACATTGAAAATGGCCCAAACAAAGCGACAGAGGACTAAAGACAATTATGTTACTCTGTATAGGCGTTGAGTTCATAAAAAAAGAATTATCTGGGGGCCTTTGATATATTTACTAAATATAACGAATTAATTGTTTTGTTTTTTTCTTTAATCTTATGTTTCGGTCACACCTCAGTTAATAAATTCCTGTTTCAGTCTTTCTTTCTTTTTTCTTCTCAGAGTTTTCCTTTCTCCTAATAGCTATTTCTCCTGCGCGTCTCCTTGCCGGACTTTAGCTCCATCAGCTCCACTTCATGCTTCGCCGCTGTCTCCAGAACTTTCTGCTTGTTGTAGAAGATGACAAAGTTGTTAATGATGGGGTGGATGGGCAGCGCGATGGCTATCACCCCGCACAGAAAGCTCACGGCTGCGTTGCACTTGCCCAGAGTGGTTTTGGGGTAGATATCGCCATAGCCCACTGTGGTCATTGTGATGATGGCCCACCAAAAAGATTGCGGGATGCTCCGGAATAAAGTCTCCGGGTGGCTTTGCTCCATAGTGTAGGCCAGCGCTGAGAACACGAAGATGCCCACGCCCATATACATAAGCAGCAGCCCCAGCTCTTTGAGGCTGTTCTTCAGCGCGTAAGTCAGAGTTTGCAGTCCAGAGGAGTGGCGCGCCAACTTGAAAATACGCGCGATGCGCATGATGCGGAGGGCCTGGACAGCTTGCTGTACGTTTGCCAGCTCCATGATGGATGTGGTGCCGAGGTAAGTCAGGGCCAGGACCACGTAGAAAGGCATGATGGCCATAAAGTCTATGATGTTCATGATGGAGAGCGCAAAGCGCAGCTTGTTTGGTGACGAGGCGAGGCGCAGAAAGAATTCCGTGGTGAACCACAACATGCACACCGTCTCGATCGCCTCCAGAGTCGGATGCTCCACCAGTTTCCCTTCAGCGTCCATCACCTGGAGCTCCGGGATGGTCCCCACACACATCACCACTGCCGAGACCAAGATGAAAAGGAAGGATGCGATAGCAATGATGCGCGCCGGCAAAGAGGAATCCGGCTTCTCCATCAGCCTCCAAAGGAACCTCTGGCAACGCTGGGTGCGCGTGATGCACTGATCCACCTCCATATCCTCCAAAATGACTTTAACTTTGTTTGCAATTTCTTTCAGCTCTTCCTCCTTCTCACTTAAGTAACTTTTACAGCATTCATCTAAAACATTTTGGTCTATTTTCCAAAACTCCATCTCTTTGATGAAGCAGATGGGGCAAATGCCGCGTTTGATGTGGATTTCATCAAAGTAATAAACGTCGATGATGCACTTGAACGCGTCGGGATCTCGATCAAAGTAAAACTCCTTTCTGCCCGGATCGAAGTCATCGCAAAGTGTCGAGATAAGTTCGGAATTCTGAGTTGAGCAGTTCACCAACTCAGCCAGTCTGCTCTCCGGGTAGCGGTTCAAAACATCCCCGAAAAGCACCACTCTGACTCCGCCGATGTTCACAGCAATCTCCCCTTCGGCGCACAAACCAGCTCTGTAGTTTGGCTTCGGAACTGTCCACATCTTATCAACTGATCGATACTTGTTGATCCTAAAATGCAAAAATGAAGCTCACTAACCGGAGTTAATGCCCATGATGGCTTGCGCGTAAAATGCTTCTCTTCCAGACTGTTTGGTGCACTGAATGGCAGAGTTAGAGCAGCCAGCTTTTTCTAACGCGCGCTCTCTCTCTCGCTCTCTCTCTTTCACACACACGGACTAAGAGAGAACAACCTCAACACCTATCATCTCTATCGCAGGCCTCCCTTTTATCACTGCAGTAATTCAGTAAAGCTTTTAGCCCTAAAGAAAGCTCAGAAACAATTAAACAACACAATTAACTATTAAACACACAAACTGTGCATAATGGCTTTATATCCTTATTCTTCACTTGATACTTTTCTAAATTTAACATTTCCACACTGTGCATCATAGAGTGGAATTAATCCACCAATCAGCTCCTGTACTGTCTCCAAAGGTAATCTTACAGCAGGAAACATGCGGATCAGATATGATTTATATCAGACATCAGATAAAATGGTTGATGCACACAGCAGAGACAGTGCACTCTCTGGTGACCATGTACTGAATAACAATTCAACTGTAGAAAGTTACTGAATACATTTACTCAAGTATTTCATTTAAGCACAATTTTTATTTTTTTGTATCACTTTCACTTGACTATTTACAGTTTATGCCACTTTAAGGAAGCACTTTGTATTTAAATCTACTCAATATGGACTTTAGCTATATTTTTTCATGATCCTAATGTTTTTGTCTTTGTGATTGACTGCAAAAACCGATCAATTAATTAATCAATAACAAAAAACAGTATCTTCCATAGGTGAGGTCTGCTAGTGGACTCGTATCCATTCGAGTAACTTTGCGGTTGAGTTTTTTCCTTAGTATAAGTTACACTGTGCATGTAAACTCCAAATCTCAGTTTCAGAAGCTGGTAAGTCCTTACTCTGATTACAAGGTGCCAACATGAGCTGAGATTATTGCGGTGCCTGCAGGTGATTCTTGGTTTCTGTTGTATGTGTATAGGTTTTTACCTTCCCTGTGCTCATGAGTGTTTTCCTTTTACAGGTGTAAACCAAACGAAGGAGACTTCTCTATTTCAAATTTTAGCTCCTTGTGTGGTGTTTTGTATTTTTACTTCTCTTCACTGTTCTTTTGTCATCCTTGATATTGTTTCAGTTGAGTTTACCCACACCTTATTATCCCACTTCCTGGCGTGTACATATACATATAGACTGTGTGTTCTCTTTCAGTCAGGATGTCATCTAATCTTTCTTCTTATTAACACATTAAATACATGCAAAGATCCTCTTTATTATCACTACTGCAGAGGTGCACGCTGCTGTAGTATGCATACAATTATGACAAACTTCATATTTAATCCACACTGAATGTTTACCTTCTCATACCTGTTGCAGCACAAAATTTACCTTCTGCATCACAGACGATACTGAATCCCCAAACGTAATCTTGTATTAGGCAACACATGGATCAGATATTATTTATATCAGAGGAAAAACTTGTGGGCGTGCATACTGCTAAATGCAACCAGATGCATTAGGATATCTTGGCATCTTAGCAATTGCTGGCATATTGCATTTCACATATTTGCTACTGGGGCATATGAAATCTTAGTAAACCATACAAAATCAGTCAACATACTAAACAGAATGATAGTATTGGAAAATGCACCACTGGTCTCCAGCTGTTGAGCAGAGTTGGCTGCAGATGTCTGTTAAGCACTTGATCCCAGCCCACCTTAAAGCCTAAGAAAATCTAATTAGTGTTTTTCCACACGCTGCATGTTGTTATTGCAAAAATGTCAGTACTGCTTTAAT
Source organism: Perissodus microlepis (assembly GCF_051167445.1). Taxonomy (NCBI): domain Eukaryota; kingdom Metazoa; phylum Chordata; class Actinopteri; order Cichliformes; family Cichlidae; genus Perissodus; species Perissodus microlepis. The sequence goes on along the minus strand of NC_140479.1, from coordinate 14,552,939 downwards.
TGGCAACACCACCTGGTGATTGTACAGACTATAAAAAAAAAAAAAAAAAAAAATATATATATATATATATATATATATATATATATATATATACATACATACACACACACACACACACACACACACTGGCTAATTAAAAAATAAATAAATAAATACTGATTAGAAATATTACTGAATATTGACCACTCTACCTACTGAGCTATCCCTGCCCGTGGGTTGTTACAAGATGGTGACTACTTTCAAAGTGAACCTGTTTTGCTTTTCTTTATTGTTTTTAGATACATGTACAGTTCCAGTAGTGGATATTCATAGTGAATGGCAAAAGGAGCTCTTTTCTCACCCTTGTATTTGTGTGATATCACTGAGGGGAAATTCCAAATATGGTCATTTCAGGCACACAGATCTGGCTCTGAACACAGCAGCCTCACTCACCTGCTATCAAAGTTTCTATTTATGAAAGGCAACGAGTGAGAAAAAAGATGGTTTAAAAAAAAAAAAAAAAAGAAAAAAAAAAGGGGGAGTTGTAAAAGGGGGGAGGATCTAAGAAGCTGCACCAAGGCCTGATATAGCATAGGTGTGAACTGTGAATCATGCAAAAGTACTTTATTTCACTAGCTGGGCCCACGTCGTCATTTTAGGTTTGACAGCGTTTTAGTAGGTAAAGGTGAATGCTTGGACATGAATTGAGCTGCGGTTTGGGGAAGGCCTTGAAGGGGACTGGCAACGGCTCCCGGGCCTGGCAGATCCCCAAAGAAGGCATCCCCTAGAAGCAGTAATAACTGTGCGATACGAAGGTCGAAGACGTCAGCGGAATAATTAGATTTTTCGATTCGACTTATTTATACAGCACTGAGCCACAGTGACAGACACCTCGAGACCCTGCAATGATGTCTAGAGGAAAACCCAACAATCATATGACCCACTGTGACCAAGCACTTTTGGCGACAGTGGGAAGGAAAAACTCTTTTAACAGGAAGAAACCTCCGGCAGAACCAGGCTCAGGGAGGGGTGGCCATCTGCCGCAACCGGTTGGGGAGAGAGAAGGAGAAGAGGACAAAGACGAGCACACGGAGAGCGAACGTCGTTCCGTGGTGTGGAGTGGATGAGCTCGGACAATTTGGAAGGAATGGCAGGAGAAGAGATCAAAGGAAGTTGCAAACAACAGAAATCTTAATGGATGAATGAGGGGAACCTTCGATCGGGTAGCGACGTGGCTCGACTTTGAGCTGAACCTCTGACAGAGAAGAATGCTGGATTTGAGATTTGAGGTAGGGCTTGGTGGCTCGAAAAGCTTGTGAGCGTGTCTTTGAGTAGAAGATGGAGAGGGGGTGCTTAGCTGGTTAATTGCTTCAGATATGGTAGCAATAACGACTGAGCTGATTTCTGAATTAACAGAAGTGACAGCACCACCTCGGGAAGAGTTGATGAATTGAAAGACTGATTAGAGGAAAATAATAACCCCCCAAAATCGAGAGAGCAGAATGCGAGTCCACTGGACTTCGTGGGAGATGATAAGCCGTTCAGATGCAGTCAGAACCATGAGTCGACTTAGAGAGCAGTCTTGAATGATTGTATCGAGGGTGAATGCCTGATGATGCTAGTGAAAGCACATGAGAAGTGAAGGGACGCCATGAAGAATTATGCGCACGACGCAGTTTAGATGTCTTAAAAGGAGCGATAGAGGACAGAACCTGGCATCTCGGTACCATGAAGGTTCACCTTTCCTTTGCTAAGGCAGGACAGATGGCAGCGAAACTGGCATTGCGGTGCAGAAAGCATGCTGTTGCATTTGCGAATGAGGGATAAGGAGAGAACCTGGCATCTCGGTGCCAGAAGGGTTTACTACTGCTTTGCAATAACGGATGCAGAGAAACTGGCAACGTGGTGGAAGAAGATTGCTGCTGTGATTACGAATGATGGATATAGAAGGAACCAGCTTGAAGGATTCTCTAGCCATGATGGATGGACAGGAACTGGCAACTCAGGGGTAAGAAGCTTGTCACTGCGGTTTGCACATGGCAGATATAGCAAGAACCTGACACCACTGTGCTAGAAGGGTTTGCTGCTTCTTGCAATGATAGAAGCGGAGAAACTGGCAGTTCGGTAGTAGGGAAGCTAGATGCTGCATGCAAATGGGGGATGAAGGAAAACCTGGCAACCTGGTGCCTTTTTGTTTATTTGTCTATGCAGACAACTGCCAATCCGATGGCAGAAAAGCTGCTGCTGCTTTCACGAATGAGGGATAAAGGAACCTGGCAACCCGGTGCCAACATTTGCTATGGAGTTTAGCCGAGGAGGGAAGAGGCAGTGAACCTGGAAACTGCCGAAGCATGCTGCATTTGCTACGGAGGGAAGGAGTACTGGCAACTCTGTGCCCCCTTTTTTTCCCCTCAACTATGCTGAGAAACTGGCAACCCGATGGTCGAAAAGCTTGCTGCTGCTTTTGCGAACGAAGGAGAAAGGAACTTGGCAACCCGATGGTCGAAAAGCTTGCTGCTGCTTTTGCGAACGAAGGAGAAAGGAACTTGGCAACCCCGTGCCGAGGTTAGCTGCAGAAATTTGCGAAGGATGGATGGGTGGCTGAGAACCTGGCAACCCGGTGTCGAAAGGTTTATTGCAGAGTTTAGCAGATGAGAGGTTGGGAACCTGGCAACTCGGTGCCAGGTTTGCTGCAGAATTTTGCGGAGGAGGGATAAGTGGCTGAGAGGCTGGCAACCCAGTGAGATGTTTGCTGCAGAGTTTAGCAGAAGAGGGTTGAGTGGCCAAGAATCTGGCAACTCTGTGCCAACATTTGCTGCAGAGTTCAGCAGATGAGAGGTTGGGAACCTGGCAACTCAGTGCCAAGGTTTGCTGCAAAGTTTAGCAGAGGAGGGATGAGTGGCTTCAAACCTGGCAACTCGTTGCCCACGTTTGCTGCGGAGTTTGGGCAACCCAGTGCCAACTTGCATAAGCATTTAGCAAAAGGAGGGATGGAAACATCACGACGGCGCTACCTGGCGCTGGCGGGTGGGTGGAGCTGTTGGAGCTGCGATTTGTTTGGAAGCGTGGGTTCGGCGCTGACGGCTAACTCGCCCGGCCTGTGACCCGTTTCGGAGCAACACGAGAGGAGCTGTGAGTTCTGCTGGCGGGCGACCTCGCTGGTTTTCGCTGAAGTGGCGGGCGGCCGGAGTTACTTCATGACTGGACTTAGCGGAGATAAACCGACTGGATGGATGGACGTAGCAGACCGTATGTCGGGTGGCAAGAAAACTGCTAGAAGGTCCTCAGCATTCAGTTTTTTGGAAGCGCCGCCGGAGTAAAATTACGTTACTCCTAAGAGATGAGCCGTTTTTAAAGGTATTCGCCGAGAATGGACCCTGTTTGCACGTAAACGACAATGAACAGCTTGCAGAACTGGGGGGAACCTATATAGATGACAACCGGAAGGAGCGTGTTTGGAGGCGTGGTCCCGCTCCAGAAATTCTGATACATAACCTCCAATAGAATCCAGAAAAAACACTATGGAGTTGAAAATGAGCAGAGCGGCCCCACTTTAAGATTTTGAGACTTGTAACACATGAACATTCTGATCTAAATTGGGTCACAAGTGATGTTTCTATACAGATTCATGAATCCATTCTCTGGATAATGCATTTCTAAATGTATTAGGCTGTCTTGCAGAATAACAGGCAATGGTGAATGAAGAAATCCATTTTATTTGTGCATGCTGTAAGATTTCTAGAAATAATGTGCTCACCTAAAATGTTTGAAGCCGACATTAATATTTACAGTACATATACTTTTAAAATGAATCCCTGAAAAAAAAATCCCTCTGATATTACACGTTTTAAGGTTTTCCACAATTCCACGCGCAGCACATGACAAACACAGGACACGTGCAGCTTGCTTTGTGGTGAAGACAACCCAAGGATTATTTACACCTTCCTGTATTTACACCTTACATCTTTCTCCTTTAAGGGAAATGTTGAAAACAATATATTTATATTCTCCGATTTTATTTTAGCGATCGGGGTCTTTATGTTTCTGGCTGTGAGTGACTGAATGGGAACAAACCACAGCTTGTGGGTGCTTGCTCTTTCAGTCTTGCTGTTGACAGCTAGCTGATGTCCAACACGTTGTTGCTGATATGAAAGCAGATGTAGGAGAAGTACTCCTGCTGACAGAGTCCTGGGATGTCACAGCTCACCTGTTTGCAGATCAGACACAGAAAACAGTCACACACACACTGAACCAGCAGCAGTATTTCACTAAATTCAGCTTGAGTTTGTATGTTTTTATTATTATTTCCTTTTTCTCTCTGTTGTCTCGAAGGTCACGAGTGAACTTGACTGAGAGATATGTTATTTCCTGCTGACTGCTGACAGGTTCTTCCTCACTCAGACATCAGCAATCTGGGAAAGCACTTCACTTGTTGGTCTGTCACTGGTCTTATATAACGATGCCATTTTTACCCAATAAACTATTTGCAATAATTCTGTCATGTTCTTGGGTCTGTTGCTGTTTTTTGGTCATTTGGGTTCTGCTGTTGATAAATATCTTCAGTTTATTTCTTAGTTTGTTCCAGTGTTTAGTTACTTCCTGTTTTATTTTATTACTCTTGTGCTTTGTATTAAGTTTCACATCCCTTGTCTCGTTGCCTCAGTTGGGTTCAGCTGTCCTCCCAGGTGTCTCTTGTTTGCATTAATCACCTTGTATCTATGTTCCTTCAATTTGTGTGGGGTCTTCGTTTTGTTCTCCCTCATGGTTCTGTGTGTGGCCCTGCTCTGTTTCACTAGTTATTGGATTTCTCATTCCTGTCCAGCTTTTATTTTCTATTTTGTATAAGTGCAGCATTAAACCTGTGTTTGACTTTATTCCTGTCTCCTGTGTTTCTGCATTTGCATCCAAATCCTGCCTGCAGCAGATGCACATCATGCACAATTAATTTGTGAAAACATTTAGCTCTAAGTTATTTGTTGTTGCTTGAGTCTTGATTTCAAAATGTTTAATATTTTTAACCTAAAAAATAAACAGGCTACATGAAAAACAGGTAAAAATTAACATTTTACATCACCAAGCAGCAAAATAACTGCACATTGAGGAAAGTGCTTACAGTCAAACCCAGAGAAGTAAAAGCTGCTACAACAGTTAAAAGGGGTCCAAGAGTACACTACCAATGTTCCACTGTTCAAAAATGAAATCTCATACTTCTGTCTGTGCTACTTTTGTAGAAACACTCTTATTTAAAAAGTAACCTACAGCAAGTTTCCAATCAAATTAAATAGTTATGAGATTGCATATTGTTGAAAAAAATAAGGTTTGAAATTTTTAAATAATGTCTACCTGCAAAAAGCTCATTTTTAGTTTATCAGGATTAGTTCAGGCAGGCCATCAAGTCGAGCACTCCCAGCAAATGAGCTCATCTGTGACACAGTGCAGATCAGATTCTCCTACATATCTATTTGATAAGCTGATTTAACCTGGCCACAGTTGTTGAGCCACCTTGCAGCCTAACTCTACCCAAACTCATCCTTTTGAGGCTCTGTTTGATTTACTGAGTCACACAAAAGCTTCACTTGGATACACCATAATGTTTCCCATTAGTGTTAACAGTTTTTTTAAAGAACAACATTAAGGTGGACATTTCATCTTTTACTAAGGAAAGTATCATGGGTATGTTTGCAAAAGACAGCACAATGAATACTGTACAAAATGGCCCAGGTCATTCCTTCCACTAATTTTCAGATATCTGTGTCTGTGTGATAAACCTATGTAGCACACAACTGACGAGGCCAGCATTAGATGACAACTTCATACTTTCATCCATATATGGTCCCTCCCAGCTTCAACAAACAAGATGTCGTCAGTTAAATCCCTCAATTTGTGGCTTTTCCAACTAATGTTGGTGCATCCATCTTCTGTATGTCTGTGCTTTACATTAATATAATGACAACATTATAACACTATGGCTCCTTACATCAGTAATGCTGGCGGTGGGGTCCAGATGCACAAACAGTGAAGCGAGTTCTTCTTTGAGTTTCTTCGAGTGCTTCCTGTCAGTCTGCAGTAGAAGAGCCTGATAATTCACAGGTAACCCATACCTGAAAGGAAATATCATCACATGAAAATCAATCGCGAGCCTTCTTCACGAAAAAAAAAAATCACCACTGTCATCAGGTGCCGACCTCAGGACTGATTCCACAAACACCCGCAATGCTTTCAAGTGAATCCAGGCAACAAACACTTCACTGAAATTCACCTTCAGCCAGCGTACAAAGATTCCCTGTGAAAGAGAGAAGCGCATTAATAAAACGCCAAAAGATAAAAAAACTTCAGAGAGCGTGTGTAATGTTTGACTCACATATTGCTCCTTTTTGTGAAAACTAAGCTGCATAATCTCCCGCTGCTTCTGCTCCTCCAGATCAAAGCTGTAGTCCCGCACGAAGAACCTGTGTGGACCAGAGGCTACACTTTGATAATTCAAACAGACAACACAGATTTGACTATATTGGGTGTTTTCTGTCACACCGTCCTGCTTACTTGCTTTCCTGGGCTTTGGCTTTGAATTCACACACAGCTCTTTTGAAAAGTGTCACTGAGAAGACTCCCCCCTCTCCGTTCTCATACAGCTTCCTGACAGTCACATAAGACAACAATAGAAAAGATGTAGCAACAAGGTAAAAGACAACAAGGAGTAAGTCAAGTAGTGTTTGTTACTTGCATTTGAACTTATTGCTGCAGGTTCATTTCAAGTCTGTGTTTATTGAGCCAATATAAAGCGCCTTGAAGCAACTGTTATTGTGATTTGGCGCTATATAAATAACGCTGAATTGAATTATATGGAATTTGTCATGAGTCCTTAACAGACTGATCACAATGTAATAGCAGGTTGATAGGATTTACATGGGCAAAATCAGGTTCACTGTAAGAAAAACACTCATCGGCCACTTTGTTAGGTAATCCAAGTAGTAGGGTCAGAATTTGGCATAAACAACATGAAAGCATGGATCCATCTTGCATTGTCATCAGGCTTGTGGTGGTAGTGTAATGGTGTGGGGGATATTATCTTGGCAAACTAACTGAGTATCATCTGAACACCTGTTGCTGACCACGTCCATTGCTTTATGACCACAGTGTACCCATCTGCTGATGGACCATAATATGGACCAAAATCTCTGAGAAATGTTTCCAGCATTTTGCTGAATCTACACCAGTACAACAAGTTGTACCTAATATAGTGGCCAGTAAGTGTATGAATGTTACAAAAACTAAGATGGAATGTGGAGTATTATTTTCTAGAAGTTAAACAATTATCAATTTAGCTGTCTAGGCCTTATACTGACAAAAGAGTGTCTTACAAGTGATAAGTAGATTTCTTGGATCAGGGGTGCCTCCAAGGGGGGCAAAGGGGGCACTGGCCACCTCCCAAAATTTGCTGGCCCCCCCAGTGGCTCTTCCTGGCAAGATTGTCCTATGTTGGTAACAATTTTAACAAACATGAGCACAAGTGATTGGAAGACACCCTACATTGAGTTGAAACATTAAGTTGCTATTTATTTATGCATATACAATTTTTGTCATTGGTATTGTGTCACTTGGTATGTCCCTCACGATTTCCCCTTCCTGTTTTGGATGAAATTATTTTTTATAGAAATTGGATTATTTCCTGCACATCAGCTCTGACAAAGTTATTTTTTTTCATGTCAACTTTAACATTTTACTTGTCAAAAAAGACATTTTCTTTTCGCTGCTGCAGATCCAGGCCGAAAGACTCTTACTTTCTGCCGGTAATGAAACACCTGCGGTTACTTAGCCTGACCTTTTGGATGCTGAAAGCAGCTACCGGTGCACTTGTACTTGGATCGAGTGGAATTGTTTGTCTCGTGGCCAAGAGTGCATAAAGACAGCTCACCTGCTCGACCGCGGAACCACAAATTTTGACAACGACTCGTAACTCCTCTCCCATTGCGAGTAGCTTCCTCTGTGACCAGAAAATATGCAGAAACAAACATTTTAATATTAAGACTATCCCAGAAAAACATAGTCATGTTGTGTCACTGACCGGGCCACCACTACCAGCAGAGTGGTGAGGTACTCTGAGACCACCAGGTCTTCTTTCCTCACGACATCATTCAGACTGCAAGTTTGTAAATTGCCACTGCAAAGACAGAAATTCCACTTTAGTATGTAGATATGTATACATGCATATCTATAGATAATGTAGGGATTTATTTCTATTTAATATAACTAATGTTTCTCACTCTAGTTTGTGCTCGAGGTTTTGCAAGCTCGCTTTCACACTGTTGTACGCTGCAGAACGAGATTTTAACTCTGCCTCCACCTGCGAAACTTCCTGAAACACATGCAGGTGTTAAAACTTGGGTAGGCAACATGTTTCTGAGAGGGAACTAGAATCATGTAGCTACTTCAGAATTTGTTTTCAGCCTTTGGAAAAGCTAGCCTGAAATGCGAGGTTTTTGCCTTTTCAGAGTTTATAATTAGAATAAAGCAGAGGACTTTGAAGTGGAGGAGCAAAGTCTGAATTAAGTGTGATGTCAAAAATCAGCAGTGACTTGTTCTGGTGGACAGAGCTTAAACAGGAGAAGCTGTAAAAGTAGTGCTCACTTTCAATTTTAGGAGTATTTTTTCTCCCTCGTAGTATTTAGCTTTAACAGCACACACACATCAAATATGTAATGCATGTATTAAATACAGAAACAATTTTAAGCCAATGTAACCTGCAAGTTTATCTTTATTCTACTGATGTCAGCGTTAATCTCGTTAAAATGACGTTAACGCCATAACTGCATTAACATGGCAAATCTCCGTTAGCGAGTTAGCGCATATCGCCCCGTGCGTGGGGCTGCATGGCGTCAACGCATTAGTGTGGTTAGCTCATTAACGTGTTAGCTGACAGCACTACTTTATTCATTTTAAATGTAACTGAATTTAGTGAAATTACAATCTAGTGAAGTTTACTCTGCCATTAGTAGGATTTCTGTGACACACTGTGTAAAGAGTTGTTCAATATCTAGTGTAACTCTGGCCTGAAAATATGAAAATGTAAGAGTTTGTCGTGATGATCTTTAGCTGTGGTTTATTTATAGCCTCATGTTGGCATTTTACTTCTAATGATTGCTTTTATGCTTCAAATATCAGAAAAGTGAGTCAGTTCATTAAGATTATGAATAAAATATGTAAGTAACTTTTAATGTAAACATTTTATAACATCGCCCAGTCATATAAAACTGCATATGAAGGTATGCTAACAGGTAAATATGTTAGCATGTGAACTGTGACTTTGCTGTGTTTTTTGTGTCTATCAACTTGACCAGAGTTTAGTTATAAATTGCTGTCATATTTATGTCATTAATTATCATCCCCACTTTTTTATGAGGTTGTACCTTGTTGATGATTTCTGCCAGACTGGAGAGAGTTAGAGATGTAGGATATTTTGCTTTGTCCCACTGAAACTTGATCATGAAGTTCATCAAGTCAACTAAGAGAGAGAGGAAAAAACACAAGTTGTGTATCCAAATGACACAACTTTAAACACACCGAGGGTTTGGTATGTCTTAAAAAAAAAAAAATCAAGCAGATACTACAGATGTGGTTTATAATAGGAGTCACACAGAACTGCACTCCAGCTCAAAGAGCAGATAAAATACCCCTCAGAGACTTGAGGTAAGCTTTCAGGGGTGACAGGGCTGCTCTCTGGTTCTTGCTGTGGTCTGATGGGGGGAGAGTAATCAGACATGCTGGTTAGCCTGGTCTGCTGTTGTTCTCTCCTACCGCCTGCAAGCATTAGTCTACAGTAAAAGCATCAGGCCTTTAATGGAGTTTTTCAGTAGCTGTTAGTCTTAATAGCAGTGTGTATGTGGCCTGTATCCAGTTTCTCTATGAGATAATTAACACTCTCAGCGTGTGTGTTTGTGTGTGACTCACCTCCATTGGCCAAAGCATTTTCCAGCACTTTGTCACTAGACTCCAGCACCTCCTTCATACACTGGCATGTTTTTTTGATCACACTGACCAGGCGACAGGAGAAACACCATCATTACACAGTGTTTATATGTTTTGCATAAAGGTCCTGCTACACACAATGAACTGCTGATGTAGAAACATCTCAGACTGAAGAAAAAGTAAGGAATAAAACTAAAGAAATCTTTTTGCATTAAAGACTTCCCCTGATGCTCTGCTTGTTTGCCTAACTTGTCTCTGTGCAGATTTCTACACTGTCCAGAGCTCCTCAAGTGTGACGTAACTGTTTTCTGTCCTTGGTTCGCCTGTTGCCTGTTTTCAAGCCTCTTATATAGCTTCGCAGTTATACCAGTTGCTCGAGTGAGCTCGGTTTTAGCAATGATTTTGCTCACTTAGTTTAGTTTTTCATAAATTTTCCTGAGGCATTTCAAGGACACCCGCTTGCTTGCCTATACGTCATATTTCTATTCTTCAGTAAGTCAGAAACTGACCGTCACAGAGAAGTGTTCCTGTTAGATTCTATTATAAATGGCCGTAGTTTCCAGGACTGGAAAATTAAGCCAAAACGGAAGTGCCTCGCACCTGCATTCTTTCAAATGGCCAGCAGGGCCTGAGTCCACTGGCTGCCAAAAGGCTTCTATAAACGTCTATGGGGAAACAGTCCACAACTCTCATCTAAACACTTTCCTGATCACTCGATGGGCTTAATGGCTAGTTTAAAGTCTTTATTTGGTACATAACTGTAATTATTTGAATCAGATAGGAGGGTTATTTATGTTATGAATTCACTGCAAGCAGTAATACACATACAATCACATCCAGATTATTCCAGTGCTTGTGCAACTGTTTAATTAAATGGCAAAATTATGATATCAAAAAAGTCTGAGCTCCACGCTTCATATTAAGACTTCAGTGGATGACATCACCAGGGCCCATCCATCCATCCATCCTCAGGGTTTTCAGGGTTGCAGATGGCTGCATTTACCAGCAACATAAGTTATGCTTACTTTTTTACTTAATGAAGTTCTTTCTTACATTTTCATTGTGCAATTCAACATTTCAACACCTGAAAATACTGACATTCACACCTCTTTGTGTTTTTTTGTTTTGTTTTTTCCATGTTCTATGTTTTCCATGTAACTCAAACTGCATTTCTTATATTTGAGATTTCACTTTTCAATAGACAAAAACTAATAATTAAATTCTTACTGTTTTCCCTAGTAAGAAATTACTTAGTAGTGAATTATAGGTTTCATATCTTTAATGAATGCAACTAGTCTAAAGTGTCTGCTGTCATAATTAAAGTTTTGTTATGATTTTCACTTTTCCTAGCATTTAAATCTGTTCTTCTGGTCCATGTCCTGCTTTTCCCAGTTTGTTTCCTTATGTTTTTCAGTTGCATAAGTAAATTTTTAACTTTAGTTGGATTTATGGGGTTCTTTGTGTTTGTTTGTTTTATTTTTCCCCGCAGTATCTTAAGTTCTTACCTTTAATACTCATTTTACTTTAGGGTGAACTGTCTCTTTAAAGTCTGCACTGTGTCAGCTCAAATGCACCAGCAGTGAATTTAAAAGCAGGAGGGAAAACTAACCGATAGCTGCCCCTGACCATCAATTAATCATGGCACAGACTGCACAGGAGCTCAGAATCATTGGGTCTTAATGAGGAACAAAGCTGCACATGAAAATGCCAGCATGCAATGATTAATGAGACAAACGTATTCATTAATCAGCAGGAACAGATTGAGAGCAGCACATTCAGCTTTTTTACCTTTCAGTCAGCGTGTCGAGTTTGGAAAGATCATCTGACACGCTGAGCAGACTGTCCAGTACTCCCACCTGAGGTCACGGCACACACAGCACAGTTAATGTTACTGCAACCTGCGTTTAATAAATCTGACTTCATAAGACCCTGCATTTACAATCACTACATCTAAAACTGCTTAATGTCTGAACTCTTGATGATACGGAAATGCGTTTCCTGGAAGACAAGATGCTCATTGATCACGTTGAGTGAAACGATTCAGATGGAAATTTTGCCTCAAACTGTAGAGAGCAACCTGAGCCTTTACCTCTTCATCAGAGAAAGACACCAAACACCATCACTCTCCTGTACTGCTACAAACACAGAGCTAACACACACTCATGCCACTTACTCTTTGTTTTTGTTAGCGCTGAGACACAATATCATTTTTTTTTATCATTCAGATGATGCACATCCTCACCTTAAGATCTGGAATGGAGAACTTGCAGCAGGAGGAGGCCAGGCTGGTTTTGGCAATGGTGCGTTTTAGTTTCTCTACACTGGTTAAACTTGTTTTGTCCAGTGGAACAGAAATCAGCCAAAAGTCCGTCATGACTTCCCACAGGTACTGCCTTTGGCACCAAACTGTGATCCCGAGCAAACAAACTTATAATAACATGAACTCTACCACTGAAATATGTAGAGTCTTATTCTAAGGCCGATTTGTAAAATGGCATGATTCACCTGTGCTCAGGATTTTGTTCTTTCAGCTCTTGCCTTGATAATGCAATAAAGGAAAGAGGAACCTCTTTTCAGAGCAGAGGCTTACCTTCAGGTTATCTTCATGACCGTGCTGTGCCTGTCCCCGTGTGAGTGTTGGAGAGTCTGAGCAGCAGCTCCACCTGAGACTGGCTGACAGCCAGCCCACTGTCCTCTGCTGTCTGTCACCAGAAGCAGTTACATCACTCCAGGTGATCTGAGCACAAAACAAAATAGTCGCCATTTTTGTGTGTGTTTGTGTGGATGGGCCGACTACTAGATCGATGAGCGTGAAGAACATAAGTCCAATTCGTAAAGATAAACATAAAGCTCTGATTACAATGAATCGGACGGTTCAAGAATGGTATGATCTTTTTGATGCCAACAAATAATCTCTGTATAATCTCTTCTACATATTTCTAATTTCACAACAGAAGTTTGGCTTATATATACAGTGGAGGTAAAAAGCTGAAGTACTTACCAGAAACATAAACAACATCCTCCAAAATGAAGCCAACCGTTATTTACTGCATTACAATAAACCCCAAAACACTGAAGCAACATTCAAAGTTCCACCCATGATAAGATAAAAGAGGAAAAATATAAGGAAGAGGATATAAAGGCAAGTATTCAAGAGCCTCAGACAATAAACTCATAAATAAACCTCTTCAAGCTCATTTTTAATTTGGACAAAATGCCAATGTTATTAAAAACATTTAAATGATACGGTCCAATTGTATATGTGAAATAGCCCCTTAGCCTGAACACTGGAGCGCTGTTAAATAAATGACCCGACCATTTCTGTTCAATGAACATATCACATTTCATTTAGCAAAAATGATAATTTAGATATGTACAATTATAAATGAAAACTATAAGAAGAATAAGAATAAAATAGTCTACAATATTCAACTGAAATGTGAAATGTATAGTGCTTAAACTCTTACAAAAACAAAGAGTCCACATGCTGGACTCTTTGCTCTACAGCTAGATTTTTATGAGATTGTACATTTTGGCATTAAAGGAAATGAAACTCCAGCTAAGGAGCCATAAAAAGCATTTTCATTGATTTAGTTTTCAGCTTCAGACAGAAGTCAACAATATAATCAAGTAGAAATTGAAGGAAACATGGCGATATAGCAAAGGGAAATAGGTAAGAAAAGGATGACGGTTTCACAGAAATGGAAGGAAAGGAGAAACTGGGATGTATAAGAAGGAGTATAAAACAATAAACTATTATCAAGACTCGGATTTGAAGACATTGGATTAAACTTAACATAATTTATATCTATTTATAGCTTTTTTCCCCTCATCTCGACTCTCTAACTTTATCTCCAAAATAGTCGACCTAAGCTGTTCCGCTGATGTACTCATTTCCAATCTTTTTCATTCTGATCACTCTCAATGAAAACAGATCTGCCACCTCCTGTCTTTTTGTTAGTACCACCATCTCCAAACCTTACATCACAGCAGGTCTCACTACCATCTTGGAAACTTTTTCTTTCACTCTTGCTGCTATTCTTCTGTCACAAATTACCCCTGACACTCATCTCCACCCACTCACCCCTGCCTGTCTCTCTTCTTTACCTCTCTCTTGTACTGTCCATTGCTTTGAATTGACCCCAGGTATTTCACTTGTACACCTTCTCTACCTCTACTTACAGCAGCTTCTCCTTCTTACCTGTCTCCCTCTCATTCACACATATATTCTGTCTTGCTTTTACTGACTTTCATTCCTCTTCCAATCAGAGGATAACTGCAAATCTCCAGACTCTTTCCCACCTGCTCTCACTACAGATCACAATGTTGTCTTCTAACATCATAGTCCATGGAGACCCTTGCCTGACCTCATCTGTCAGCCTGTCCATCACCACCGCAAACAAGAATGGGCTCAGAGCCAATCCCTGATGTAATCCCACCTCCACCTTGAACCCATCTGTCACCCCGCACACCTAACCACAGTGTCACTGTCCTCATACATGTCCTGCATCACCCTCACATGCTTCTCTGACACTTCTGGCTTCCTCATGCAGTACCACAGTTCTACTCTTAGCATCCTATCATATTATTTATGTAGATCGACATAGAAACAATGCAACTCCTTATGGCCTTTTCTATACTTTTCCTTCAACACTCTCAAAGCAAACATTAAATCTGTAGTGATTTTATTCAGCAGGAAGCCATTCTGCTGCTCATTGATCATCACCTCTCTTCTTTAGCTTGTTTCAGCAACTCTTTCCCATATATCTGTGGTATGGTTCATCAGCTTTATCCCTGTGTAGTACATTTTTGTACATGTAGTACATTTCCATCTCTGTCCTTAATCACTCCAACCTGTTGCACATTTTTTTCAAATTGGTCTTGCTGCCTTTAGCCAATCATTATAAATTGTCTCCTTCTTTAGTGTCCAACCTAACCTCACTATAAGCCATTTCCTTTGGCTTCACCACCTCTCTATTTGTTGTACCTAGGTTCGTAGTACACATGTCTTCTTTCTTCATCTTCTGGACATCCTTCCTTTGAATAATCTAAGGAGCTTGGAAAGAAAAACGACTGGACTTCCTTAAGTGTTTTCTTTCCAAGCTCCTTAGATTACCATGGCCTGGATGACTGAGAACCTACACAGACATCCTCCTTTGAATACTTTACTGAATACATTATTCATAACAGGGCAGCAAAATACAGGAGAATGTGACTGGGCTTTCTCTTTCTTTTGAATCCAGCAGTTTGTTATTTACCAACAACAAACAGGAAGAACCCTTTCGCCATACACTATTGTTTTATTTATTTAAAAGGGACAGTGAAGTTTAACATAGTCCAATTACAAAACACAAAACTGATGTAACGCACATAAGTTTATAGCTATTGCTAATTTTCAACCATTGTCCCTTGTTGGGCTTACAATCACAATACATACATTATACAATTATTTATAATGCTCTGTTTTTGTTTTGTTTTGTTGTCTATTTTTAACTAAAGTTAAACTACATTTTAAATTAAACACAGCTAGTTAAAACAGGTATATGATAAATACAAAAAAATAACTATATATGTGTATTAAATAGTGAAAAACAACGTAGCTAACTGGTCGTTTTTCAACATCTCGGAACTTTGTGTAGTCTGTGCAGTTTCTACTCGGACCCAGTTTCTCTAAACTCACCTCCACTTCCTGTTTTTGCTCCTGTAGTAGCAACGTGGGTTCAGCACAGCTCACCGGTGTGTAGCAGCAGCATTAGTGTTATGCTCTCGTTCTACAATGCAGGTTTCCAGCGTGAATGATGTCAAAATTTACAATTTAAGCTACGGGAAGTCTCTTCCAGAGGTAAGAAGCACACTTCCTGCTCCTGATTTCCTTCATGTCATACCTGTGAAGTTACTGCTTACCTTCACCTTAGCCGGCTAACCAAGCTAGCCGTAAGATGAGTGTTCTTAACACTGTATTATTGAAATGTCATAGCTGAATCCATACTAACACCGCCATTTAAGGAAATTATTCATATAAATAAATGGAAAAAATCTGCCGCTGCTTGGAAGAGGTTCACTGACGTAGATGAGGTCATACTCAGAAAATTTAATCAAAGTTTATCTGTATTTACACCAGCGATAGTTGTTATTATTTGGGTATTATCACGGACCAAAGGTCTAACATTTCTGATACTACATGAGAATTGGGTAAAACTTTAAAATGTCTATTTAGCAGTTACAAACTTTATTTATAGGCATCTTTCAGGCAGGTTAGTGCAGGTCAATGTGCTCCACAGACACAGTAAAATGTGGTAAAACTGAACAAATGATAAATTAAAAAGACAAAAGATTATAATATAAAATAAAATGCTCATTAATTAAGGGAGCCTGTTGAAACGGTTAATGTATCTGATTAGGATGCTTTCTGGATACAATGAATAAAGTCCACCTTTAGTCTCCTTTTAAGTTTTCTTCGACATGTTGAGAACAAAATACAGCCGGACCACCTCAACCAGGAATCAGTAAAAGACAAGGAATACAACTGAGATGTTGGTGTTGTCTAAGTGGTGATGTCAAGCTCATTCTGAGAAAAACAGAATTTTGAGATAATCACCTTAAAAAAAGAGCAGTTAGTTAAATCCATACATATGCTTCTTTCCATATTCAAAACAGCCGCGTCCTTGTGTTTTCTTTTTTCAATTTCTGACAGTCTGCTCGCTGAGGCAGATTCTCTATTAATGGGTTACCATTGATGTCACCTGACAGTTGCGGCTCCATTTGAGAGCTTTCCTACTGTTGACCCTGTTAACTATTTAGGTTACCTTTTTTACCTTCTATGTAGCTTTATTTTTGTGACCTGCCATCAAACTAAGAGAAGAGGAAGCAGTTGTGTTGTTGAATGTTATTCTTTATGCTAAATCCTGATCACCTTTGTGTTGTTAACACAGTGGCTGTCGGACAGGAAGAAGAGACAGTTGCAAAAGAAAGATGTCGGTGAGTTGACAGCTATAATTACAGTTTCACACACGTATTGATTTCCTTCTAAATGTTTGTCTTTACTCACGCTTCTGTTCTTTGCATTACTCAGAAATTCAGCGCAGGATTGAACTCATCCAGGACTTTGAGATGCCCACAGTGTGCACCTCCATCAAAGTGTCCCGGGATGGTCAGTTCATCCTGGCAGCAGGTAAAAGATTTATAAAGCTATATTTCCACCTAAAAGTCTTTTATTCTCAAAACTCTGGAATAACTCTAGAAGTCAATGAATTTATCAGAGTCAATCAAAATCTTTGATCTTTACTAGTCATCCTTGTCTAAAGCTGTGTCTTGATTTCAGAGCTGTCGGAGCAGAGAGCATTAACTATCACATTCTGAAAAAGCTCCGCTGAGCTAGCGCACTGTAGGTAGCAGATTTCTCTGATATTGCAATAAACGTGACAGTGCTCTGCTCAAGTTGCAGTGCCACGATAGTAACGAGCAGTTTCTGCATCACACTGAAATCCCTGAATAAAGCATTTTTTGTTGCTAACTGACAGACATGCTCCTGTAGCAGAGGCACACATCCTGCAGAAACTGAGCAAGGAGCCTAAACCACTTGCACAAATAAGGATGACAAAGCTGTCAAGTCAAATTGACATCACACCTGCCATTTCTGCATGTTGTGCACCTCTCGATTTTATAACCTGGTGTGTTGTGACATTGCTGCGAAAGCTGGCAGCGTCGTGAGTGTACGATTGTGTCAGTTTTTACTACCATTTTAATAATACATCAGTACAGATGGTCAGAGATTCATACGTTTTGCAGGGGGAGATGTTGCATTTGTTAGAAAACATGGGACTTTGTGGAAACTGTATGTGTGAGTCTTAATTTGAAATTTAACAATGTTAATTTTTAAAAAAGCCTATTTACCATGAGGCTAAAACAAAGCTGAAAGGCAGGTTGAAAGTTAAAAAGTTAAAGTGATCATCTTGTCTTTTTAGTATCCTTATAACTATTGTCACAGCCAAAGGTGCGAGAGGATCATTACATCTCCCAAGTTCACGCAGCAGAACCATCACTTAGTGTCATCTTAAAGTAATACTGCCCGAGTCCAGGGATGCCTACAGGATCAAATCTTTTTTTTGTTGTTGTTCTAGGCACTTACAAACCAAGGATTCGCTGCTATGACACCTACCAGCTGTCCCTGAAGTTTGAGCGCTGTCTAGATTCAGATGGTAAGTTTTTAGACTCCGGCTTTGCTCAGCTCCGATTACTGGACAGTGACTAAATTTCATTATTGTCTTTTCTTCCTCTGAAAGTCGTGGCCTTTGACATCCTGTCTGACGACTACTCCAAGGTGCGGGCGGCCCTTTTATTTTGAAATGTTGAGTTTTTTCAGCATTTTTAAATTCTGATAGTTCAAAACTCACTCTGCTTTTTTGTTTGTTTTTGTCATTCTTCTCTGTGCAGTTGGTGTTTCTGCACTGTGACCGCCATGTAGAATTTCACTCTCAACATGGACACTACTACAAGACTCGTATTCCCAAGTTTGGTCGGGACTTTTCCTACCACTATCCCTCCTGTGATCTCTACTTTGTGGGGGCGAGGTGAGAATACAGTCGGATTAAGAGTCCTCGGGTGCATGATTTAGCAGTCAGCTAGCAAAGTTAAAGCATTAATAGGGTTCAGCATTTGCAAAAATCCACTATTTTGTCTGTAAAAGAACAATTTGACATATAATAGAAGGCAGGAAGTCCTCAGACATGCCAAGAATCCCCGAGTTAGTTTGTGCAGGAGAGCGGACAAAAGCACCTAGAAGGGGGTGAAGGTACGCATGTTACTTGTGAGTTTAAAGTGCCGAGTGCAATGTTTGTCTTCCCTGTTACACCAGAGCTTTTTGCTTTACAGTGATGATAAAAGATTTAGTGGTAAAAATGTATATCAAAATATAAATCTGGCAGTTTTAGGGTATTTTTATTTATTTCTGTCTCTCTGTGGCTTTATAGTGACTTATTATATTACTGCCAGAATAAAAAGAACACAAGGTTCATTTTACTCAGTTCACTTTAATTTCTAAAGCATCAGCTCACAGTAAGTCATCTGAAGATACATTTATATTGTAAGGTAAAAACTGGACCGTGAGGAGCATGGTGACAGCAGGGAGAAAGAGACCTATGACAGAGCGAGGCAAATTAGTCAAGCAAGCATTAATATTTTAAAGAGTAGTGTGCAATTAATTAGTGTGATTGTTTTCACTTTCAGTTCAGAGGTTTTCAGACTGAACTTGGAGCAGGGACGTTTCCTTAACTCTCTTCAGACTGATGCTGTGTAAGTGTTTTCTGCTTCAGTGAAAAGGTTTTATGTGTGTCGGTACTAACGATATTAACTCCTCAGCCAATCTTTGTTTTTTCCCTGGACTTCTCAAACAGGGAGAACAACGTGTGCGATATCAACCCCATCCACCATTTGTTTGCCACAGGATCCTCTGAGGTAAGTGTGAAACGGTGACTGTGTCTCCTTTTAATGCTAATACAAGGTTATTATTTAGTTGTTTATATTGTTTTTGCACTTTACATAATCTGTTCTCATTGTGCCACCAGTGCTTGGGCTTACTTACATTATGTGTTTCTCTTTTCAAGAGGTCACTAGCTACAGTAGAAAAATTAGCTCCATACTGAATAATGTATTTATTTTTTCCCTTTTGAATTTCTCAGCGGTAGATCTTTCTCTTCTCGCCTCTGCTCGGTATTGTTTGTTAAAAAGAATCACACACCAGCTGGGCTGACAAAAATAAGTGTTTCACATGATTTCTGGGTGTTAAAGTTCAAATCGTTGCCTCTCACATAAAATTTAGAGCTGCCCACGGAAGAACTTGCTTATTATAGCTTTTCAATAGTTTTAAAGTTGTTTAGTTAATTAGAAAAGCTCAAATTTTCACTTGTGCGACTCTCTGACTTTTCTTCTGCCGACTCACCAGGGACGGGTCGAGTGCTGGGACCCCAGAGTCCGTAACTGTGTGGGCAAGCTGGACTGCGCCCTGAGTAGCCTCGCCGAAGGAACAGAGTAAGGAGCAAACTGTCACGTTCAGAAAGCTGATCTCAGCCTGACGACGCATATGCAGCCACATGGCACTTTTCACCACAGCCTGCATGAAAAACAAGCTGCAAGCTGTGTGTCATTATGGCATAAAACACAAATATCCAGCTTCTTATCCTGTTTCTGTGTGTTTTACCCCATCTTTAAATGGTGTTCTCTGGAACTGTCGACAGAGTTCAAGCTCTGCCGTCCATCAGTGCGCTGAAGTTTAACAGCTCCCTCACCATGGCGGTCGGCACCACCACTGGTCAGGTGAGCCTAAACATTCATGTTACCAGAAGGATAGCTTCTTTTTCTTTATCTATGTTATTGCTAATCTCAAAACAGCATTTTGACATTATCTGTTGAACAGCAGTCAAAAAACACCTTACAGTTCTGTGGCTGCATTCTTCTCTGCTTCTTTTGTGTTTGTTTGTTGTTGTGAGCTGTCAGCTCCCCACAGGGTGCGAAGTTACTGTGACTAATCAGCTCACAATTAGGTGGCTGATGTCATGCAGTTTGCTAACAAGTTAACGCAAGTTCAGTTTTCAGTAAAAGGTCAAGGGATGAGCTTTTGGTTAATCGTGTAGATGCTTTCTCATGTCTTTAATTGCACTTCTCTTTGTTTTGGTTTTTACATTTGGCAGACAGCTTCAT
Organism: Perissodus microlepis; assembly: GCF_051167445.1. Taxonomy (NCBI): domain Eukaryota; kingdom Metazoa; phylum Chordata; class Actinopteri; order Cichliformes; family Cichlidae; genus Perissodus; species Perissodus microlepis. The sequence continues at coordinate 14,532,302 of NC_140479.1, read as the reverse complement.
CCAGGATTCTGACAGCTCTCTTTACCTTTCTGATCTCTTGCAGGTGCTGCTGTATGACCTGCGCTCCAGTCAGCCGCTTCTAGTCAAAGATCACCTATACAACCTGCCAATCAACTCCCTCAACTTCCACAATCAGCTGGACTTGGTTGTGTCTTCTGACTCCAAGATCATAAAAATCTGGAACAAAGACACTGTAAGTAACAGCCATCAGTTACAGATCATTGTGCTTTCACTATGTGGATCACAAGAAACTCATGCTCACTCTCATCTTTCATCCATCTTATATCTTTTCCACAGGGAAAGTTGTTCTCCTCCATACAGCCTCAGACCAACATCAACGGTGTTTGCGTCTACCCAAATTCAGGTGAGAATTAAGTTGTGGAAGCTGGAAAGAAAGTTTGAGGAGAGCAGCCGCAGAACATCAAGAATGCATCTGCTTGACCTCTACATGAACCAACACTGCAGATGTAGCACTGCAGAAATATTCAATAGGATGTTTCCCACGTAGTTAGAGTCTAACTGTGGCTGCAGCTGTGAGCTGTGGAGGGTGGTCAATGTCAGTTCAGTTCAGGGTGCTTTATTAAGCTTCAGGATTTCCAGTTAAGCAAGAATGATGCGATTATTTTTATATTTAATTTGATATAATGATTAATTATATGCGTGTGCTGCTTTCATATAGCGGTGTACTTGCTGTCCTCCATGTCTCCATTTCTGTTCCCTCTTTGATCTCTTAAAGTTTTTTTCTGGTTTGATCAAGCGTTCGGCATCTGAAAAAAATTACTTTTATCATTATCCACTTGCATGACCTGTTGATTTTTAACTAGCAGCTGTATACAGATCAACCTCATCGCCCCAGCTATATTTACTTTAATTTGAAGTTATCCTCCCTAACTCCACTCCTTGCATTCTTAATATTACAATATCAGATAACTGCACATAAATATGCAGCAGTGATACGTTCTTGAACTCCTGATCGATTGTTATTGGGAGTCGGGTTTAAGATCCTGTGCTTTTCATTAAATTAATACAAATGTAGAAAATTCACAGGTGGTGGGTGGGTGGCTGCTGTGTTGGGCCCCCACTTAAGCTTTGGCTGTCTTTTAATATGCCTGCAGGTATATTAAAATACAGCCAAAGCTTAAACCCATCTAGAAACCCACTGAAGCAAAAACATTGTGGAAACTCTGCAGTGTGTTGTAGCGCAACCAGCAGCTTTTATGCATGACTAAATAGGCCTATAAATGAAACAGTAATGATTCCTGTAAGTTAAGCTGGTATTTAAAACAAGAATTTTTTGTGCAGCGCCACCTCTGGATGGCGCCATCTTATTGTAGAGCTCCCACACTTTTACTGTGTGATAGGCAGTGTGTACAAGGGGAATAAAACCTCAGATTTTTCTATAACTTATAGTGATGTTCTCTAAAGCTGTTAAAAAGCAGCACCAGCTTCTTGAGTTTCTTCTGTTTTTGTTCATTTTGGCTGCCTGAATGTTTTTTTAACTCTTCATCATTAGAGCAGAAATGGGTTTTGCCATTATGATATGAAAATTCAGATCCCAGACAGTCTTTCATATACCAGTGCTGAAGGAACTTGACCTATAAATTACTAGATGAGGTTTTAACTGTTCCTCTGCTCTCTGGTTCATGAGCAGGTATGCTCTTCACTGCCAATGAAGATCCCAAGATGAACACATTCTACATCCCAGTGAGTACAGAGACATTTATATTCTCATACACCAGTCACATTTATATTTACAGTACAACAAAGAATGATTCATGTTGCAGCTTTTCACACAGCTTTGCAATGCAAGGTCACCTTTAGGAGCTGGCCAAAGAGTGCGCACGTGCCATTTGTTTTCTGTCACCGAGCGAGTCATTGCCAACCCTGTGGGGCGGGAATGAACTGCAGGTGTGACACACAATGATGTGAAAAATAAGAAGAAGCAAACACGAGTTTGTTGATGGTGTTTTTGCTGGTTTATAAAAATCCTGATGTGAGGCCTGTTAACTTTTTCCCAGCTTCAATAGTGAAGCATGCCTGAAAGCATGGGATCAGACTTCTCACGAGGCCCCTGCTTAATGAGTAATTGTTCCTATCAACAGTCTGTTCTGTACTGATATGATCTTACCTCATGTGATATTGTCAGTGCATGCACGTGCATCTGTGCATGCGTGTGTGTGCATATGTGTTCAGTCAACTAGGGTTTGCTTTGTGTAAATGGGTTCTTTCCAGCCCTGATTTTCATGCATGTGGTAAACTTTGGTCCTTTTGTCCTATGGGAAAAGGTGAGTCTGTCATTGTTTGAACATACAAGCCGAAAACCTTACCTGATTTAAAATTAGCCGACCTCCCATTCAGTATCATCTTCTAAGACATCTCCTGACATTTTCCAGGACAGCCGCTGTTTTTAGACAGCACCATGGAAGTCCTGTTTTGACCTCCTACGCTGAGCACTCGGTGATTTCACCACGAATCCCAAACTTGGGCAGAGAGCAAAGATCAATGTCGGTTTCAAACTGGCCCAAAGTTCATATCAAATATCATCCTTGGTAATGAGAGCTAGCTCTCTAGTCAAGGAAGAGTCTTTCTACTGCAACTCTGCAGTAGAAAGAGAGCACTCATTGGAAGCGATCAGTTTGTTTTGTTTTTTTGCCCACACCAACACAATCTTTGCTCACCACCTAACAATTTTGCCCCCTCAATATCATAATCCACCTCATGGAAGTCAACAGAGGAGATATAATATGTACATAAATGCAGACATGCGAGAGGCTACTTGTGATCACACCTGTCAGCTGCTCAGGCCAGGGAAGTGATGCTGAAATCACTTGATTTCTTAAAGAGGTGGTATTGCAGAAAAGTTGGACCTGTAGCTGATTTGGAAGAAAATCTTAAAGTAGACTAAAACATAATTGAAAAACCTGGGACTCCCCACCAATTGACCTTAGAACTGAAGAAGCTTCTCGGATGAGAGGTGAAACGTCTTCAAGCAACTTAAAGAAGTCCAGACGCTTTTCTTTGCAAGCTCCTTTGACTACGATGACCTGGATGACTGAGAACCTTCACAGACATAATTGAAAAGGCAAGGCAAGGCAAAGCAAGTTTATTTGTATAGCACAATTCAACAACAAGGTGATTCAAAGTGCTTTACAGAGACATTAGAAACAAAAACAAATAAAAAGCATGATTTAAAATTGATTAAAACAAGCAAACAAACTAATTAACAAACAAACAAACAAACAAAAGAGTATATAAAATCAAAACAGTTAAAATGAATTTGGGATACTGCCTGCAGCGTCAAGCAGGTCATTTCATGTTGACAGAAACTGTTACAACCTAAAACTGTATTACAATTTAAATGTTAGCAAAAGAACTGATGTGCAACATGTGCATCATTTCCTGATAATAAAATAAATGTATCTATCCACCATGGATGCACAGTAGCTTCAGATTTTAGGATTTTTGAAGGGCACACAAAGAAATATTTGAACGTTTCAGTGTTTTATCTCTCAGTTAATTAAGACAAGAATTATCAGATAAATAAAAATGTTACAGGTGGTAGTAAAAGTGGTAATAAGTTATATTTGCTACCCTGTCTGGATAAGTGGATCTGAAACAAATGGTTGTTTTCTTTAAAAGCTCATTTCATCACTTTTCCTATTTCCCAAGATTTAACAGTAGAATGCTGTTGGTGTGACTTCAGGGCATTTTCAACCAAACTGACATTTTCTGCCACATTATCTGAACCAAAAAGGGTTCTTGTCTCCATGTGACCCCTGATGATCTCTGTTAGCTTTGTTAGCTCAGGAGTGATGTGACTAAACAATGACAGGGACACTGGACTTTGACCTCAGTGGTGTGACATCATCGGACTTCGAATCGGTTACTCCTTACTCAGCGTTTCGATCAGCATTCTCCAGTCGAAATATTTGAACTTTGAGAACTCGGTCACTACAAAGTGAAGAAGACGTGCCTTCAGTTTATTGAAGCAAGTCATGATATAAACAGATGACTGAGTTTGAAATGTACACGTGACAAAAGCAGAAAATTAAAGTAAGCATTTGGTATGATCATCCTTGTAATTCTACACAGCCTGCACACTCAGCTTTCTTGAGTTCTTTCTTGTAAATTCTTTAAGTAGTTTTCAGGAGGAGTTCTCCAGACTTCTTGAAGGATATTCAAAGCTCTTCTTTGGATGTTGGCTGTCTTTTGTTCTGCTCTCTGTCAAGATGATCTCACACTTCTTTAATAATTTCGAGTTCTGGGCTCTGCGGTGACTGATAGCTTTCCCTTGTGTATTTTCCTATCCTGGTGTTGTTTTACTGCACTGGCAGTGTGTTTGGGATAGTTGTCATGATGAAGATTGAAGCTGTTGCCAGTCAGACACTTCTCAGATGGTTGCATGGTGGATTAAAATCTGATGGTACTTCATTGTGTTCATAATTCCATAAATTTTGATCAGATTTCTAACACTGCTGGCTGATTAAAAAAGCCCCAAACCACAATCACCAAAGACAATCACGGTTGCAACTCCCACCTAACCGCCTCCATAGATGTTGACAACTTTCTTTCTTTCTTTTTTCTTTTAGATTTGTTACTTGTTTTGTCCTCAACTTGTCTGGTTTCATCATTCCTTTTAAGAAAATTACAAAAACTGTTATCTTTTTACATTTTTTGTAGATTCTACTAAAGACATGGAAACAAACTATGTGTTTTTACAACAGGCTGATAAAAACCAAAGTACACAAAGACAGAGTTTACTTTGGTTCTTTGTCTGTTATGTATAGACACACCACTGAATCATCATTTGAGTTACATGCCTTTTTTATGCTTGAATGATTCATAGGTCAGTGTTAAGTAGCTTATAAATCAACAAAACACTCCTCTGAATATGATAAGTCACAAGGACTGCACTGAAAATCGGTGGGAAAAAAGCCTAAATTAAAAAGAAAAGTCTGGCTCCCTGGAAGCAAAATGTAAAGAAATGAAGTGTGGCTCAATTTTTTTGCACAGTAGTGAATGTCAGAGTCTGACAGATTTAAGTGTCTGCATTAGATGGCGAGCGTGGGGCTCTGGGCAGATATGTGCGCCTGCAAATATTTTTTTGTGATGTGTGGATTTTTCCTCAAAAGTGCTACAATACAGTGCATCACTATGCGTGTACCCTTTAGGCAAACTTTAAGCGGATCACAAAAAAAGCAGGACTGTGCATCTGCGGTATCTGCAGCTGTCCCTGCTGTATACTTTAAAAGCTGGTTCCTGTTGGGTGTTTTGCATGTTTGCCTAAAAATAACTGCAAGGAATGATCGGGTCTTATTTGTAATTCCTGCTGACCTGAAGCTCTTTAGGTTGTTCGTAATGTTAGTTGTCTACATTTGAGAAAAGTACAGAATAATGCCCAGTGAATTTTCGAGTGGTCACATGTGTTTGCTGGTCACCATCATGCTGTCCTGGCTGGAAGCAAATTTAACCTTAAGTTATATAATATCTTCAAGAAAACCTCGTTTTTCTCAACTCTGGTGTCACACTTTCTATTTTATGTTATGGCTTATGAGCTGGTTTATGGTAAGAGTTCTGCAAGTTAGTGACAGTACTGCCAATTTCCACTTTTTGGATACCAGGAAATTGTAAAAAAAAAAAAAAAAAAAAGGGGGGGCTGCCTGGTATGCTTTAATTAACATCAGCTCTAACTGATTGTCTTCGAGATCAATGTTTATGAAAACTGTACTGAGAAATTCTTGGAACAGAGGTTCTGTGGTGGAGACACATAAATCCATCTTCATGGGAGTCACAAGCTAGTCTACTTCTACTGCTGGTCCCAAACTCAAATAATTGACAAAGCTGTCTCCGTAAAGGCATCCAATGTAAAATTGGTGCCAAATCAATGTGCGTGTCCACACGCTGTGGCAACCCCTCGGGGTAAGAAGGAAGCAGCTGGTTCTTAGTGCTTTTCTATTCTAGTGGAGCACCGATTCATACACTTTTTTTCCTATACCCAAGTCCTTTCTGTCTAACATTTAAACAAGTTCGTATTCTGATGACCAATTTGGGTTTCTTGGGTGATTTCTTCTTCCTTCTTCCTTCTTTCTTCTTTCTTCTTTCTTCTTCCTTCTTCCTTCTTCTTCTTCTTCTTCTTCTTCTTCTTCTTTCTTCTTTCTTTACTTTGTGAACACACAAAGGGATTGTTTTTAAAACTACACACTCAAAAAGCGATTTCTCGACCTTTTGCTACTCTGATTTTCCTATATCACCAGTGTTGCATTGCAAGTCATTACAGTTCCCTGAAAACCCTTAAGGACATTTATTTTCCGCTGTAATGGAAACATGACCTGACTGAGTTGGGCTATTTTTTTCTAACAACAAACAGTACTCAACAGTCTAAATCTGAACCAAGCGGGTGGATGTGTTTTTGTGTGTGTGTTTAGGCTCTGGGCCCAGCACCTCGATGGTGCTCCTTCCTAGACAACCTAACAGAGGAGCTGGAGGAGAGCCCGGAGAGCACGGTGTATGATGACTACAAGTTTGTCACCCGGAAGGACCTGGAAAATCTGGGTGAGACCTCATTACCTTAATTGTACCTCATGAAACTGCAGAGCACTTGGAGTAAATCAGCCCAAATTTGAGCACTTTTAAAGCAAAAAAAAAATCCTCAATCTAAGTGTGCAATTTTTGTTTTGGCTCTTTTGGTTAGAAAGCAAAAAGAGCTCAAGAGATCTTTACACAAAGAGTGACTTTAATACCAGCCCTGATAGTTATATCCAAAACTATGAATCAGTGTGAGCCACTTCGCCGCCTAGGGGGGTTAGTTTGAGTGGCTAGACTGTCTAAGTAGAGGCCACGGGAATGATTGAAATGCTTTAGGTAAGAGAAGTAGGGTGTAGGGGTAAGAGAGGGGGAGCACGAAGGGTCAAAGGAGTGGATATTGGATGGGTTGAATGAACACTGGAATGCAGGCTCAGCAGGAAAGAGATCAAATGACAAGAAGTAGAAAGATGATTGGCTGATGTGTGATAAAAGAAGAGGAGGGAGTAGGCAGGGGAACAGCACTGTTGGTATACAGGAGCCATGTAATGCGGCCCTGTTATGTAACACGTCCATATTGAGTACAGCACACTTGTGAAAGTTTCTGAGAAGAGCAAGTTCCTCATCATTCAGCTTGTAAGAGCATGTCCTTGTCTACGCACGCTATTACACACTTCCTGTGATGTATGGGAGTATTTGTGCAACTTTTAAGGTGAAGTCAGGCGTGGAAAGAAGATCAATATTGACTATTTCCATATTCAAGCGTCAGTTACTCACACGTTCACTGGGGTCTGAAATATTTATTGAAAAGTCTTGAAATGTGACAAAACCAAAGTTTTTAGATATATAATTTTATGAACGAATGAAAGAAAGATGTTAATGTTTAAAAAAGGACTAAAATGCAGATCTGTTGTAATCATAATACAGAATAATATAGAGGTAGGTCACAAAGATTTTTGCAGTTCATCCTGAAGGGAAGATGAATGTGTGAAATTCGATCCAGTACCTGAGACATTTCACTGATCCACAAACAGTCGCCTCTCGTTAGGAGAAGGGGAAAGCACAAAAGCCCTCATCTTACTACATTTAGAGCCAGTCAGTGTTACAAATCTTAAGACGGATGGGGACGGGAGGAATAGATGTATATCTTAACCAGTGTTTGGGTAAACAGGTGTTGTTGTTGTAAACAAATTTAAATTTTCTGGTTTGTTTTTCTTTTTTCTTTTCTTCTCACGTTCAATAAAATCATTTGGGTTCAACTTCTGGGCACCATGAACGTGTATTTACTGAAAGATTTCATACTAAACCACAAAGTTTCTCCTCTTGATGGTGACACAGGAAGTCAGTCAGTGACACACGTCATTAGAATTCATTCTCTTGTTACTGTCAATGTCTCAGTTGCATTATGTGGCAATCAGTATATGGAATATCGGTGGTCGTATTTTTTAGCGTTACATTTAGTAGATGTATAACTACAGCAGATTGTATTTGCAAAATATGTGTGTGTTTATTTTATTTCTTTTATTTCATGGCCAGGTTTGACTCACCTGATCGGATCATCCCTCCTGAGAGCTTACATGCACGGTTTCTTCATGGACATAAGACTTTATCATAAGGTATCATCCTTTTTGTGTACATCTCAGACTTTTGTCAGGACTTGTTCAATTCAAACTGATCCTAACGTGACACACTAAACCTAAACTGCAAATGTTTATTTGCTTGGCCGTAGGTTAAAAGTATGGTCAATCCTTTTGCGTACGAGGAATATCGCAAGGATAAGATTCGCCAGAAGATCGAGGAGGCCCGAACACAGAGAGTTCAGGTTACGGTGAGAGTTTAGTTTTTCTGCTAGTTGCTATGGAAATGTCAGGTCTCATTTTACTGGCTTTTTCATGTTCAGTACTGAAACATCATAGTTAGAAGATGAATCAACAATCAGCATTTGCTGTCTAAGAAACAGCTATAGCCTCTGAATTTCATTATGGTCGAGCAAACATTCAGATTTAAGTCCATTTAGTCCATATTTGACTGGTTTGGTGCAACAGCTGTAGCAGAATAAACATAATTCATCTGCTTCTTACAATGTCAGCATGTGACTCCTGTGACAGTCTGTGTTTATCTTTTACCTCCATGCCCTCATACAACACTTTTCTGTGTAGTATTTATTATGATCAATCTGTTTTTGAAAATATGACCTGAATAAATAAGATTCAGAGCTAAAAATCCCGATAACCTGTTGAATCAGCTACATAAACAGAATTCCACAGAGTTAAAATACCCATTAAACTGGATTGTACTGGATTGAAGTTCAAAACTTTACTCACATCCTGTCACACTAAGTGCAAAAGCTAATAAATGGTAGGTTAATTTGAGGAATGCGTGATTCACTCTTCAAACTGATTGGATCATTTTCTCTCCGTTCTCGTGTGTGCTAAGTGCAATTTGTTCTCTCTGAAACAGAAACTGCCGAAGGTGAACAAGGAGTTAGCTCTTAAACTGATGGAGGAGGGTGATGACGAAGCAGAGGTGGTTTCCAGGAAAAAGAAGGGCAAGGTAGAAAAACAAGATTACAACATCAGTGTTTTTGATTAATTGTGAATGTACACGGTGTATTCAGAGATCATAATGTTATGCCAGGCAGCTTCGTAGAATTCATGACGTAATGTTCCTCTTTGTTGACTTTTTCCAAACCGCAGGCTCTCCCCAGCATCCTGGGAGACGACCGCTTCAAGGTGATGTTCGAAAACTCAGACTACCAGGTGGATGAGCAGAGCGAGGAGTTCCGCCTGCTCAACCCCATCGTCTCCAAAGTCGGCCAGAAAAGGAAGAAGAAGCTGCGGCTGCTAGCTCAGCAGGCTGCTGTTTCCGAGCAGGTAAAATGGTTTCCAAGCAGGTAAACGACACAGTGTTTTACTGCACGAGCAGGTAACACTGCATCGTTTTACTGAGATGGCCTGTTGTGTGTGGAGGCCACGGAATTCAAATTTTTTTGACCAGTTCTTATTTTAGTTTTTACCCCTCAGCCATAAAAGGCTGGCAATAGCCCATCAGTCAGGTGGGTGTGCAACACTGACACCCAAATTTGTGGATGTGATAACTTGAGAATGAAGCAACCTAGGAGTTTCAAGCACCACAGGTGCATCTACTAAAAATTTGAAACAAGTCTGAATCTCGGTGACCTTGACCTTAAGGTTAGCGGGCAGGTTTTTTGCAAATTTTGTGAAAATGATAACTCGAGAACAAGGTGATGAAGGATTTTAAAATTAATAACTTAGGTACATTTACTAGGAGGCTGAGGGTACCACTTCTAACTCTGACTTACCAATTATTTATGTTCACAATAAAAGTTTAACTATTTTACAACATTATTTCTAAAATAGGTTAAAGGGCTTTTTTGCACAGTTACCAAGTATTGATCTATAACTGTGTTAAATATATTCCTCACTTTAAGGATGTCAGCATTTGGCTCAACTTAAAAAACGGTGTCCTAATTTGTTAAAATAAAATATATGAAAAGGCTCTTTTATTTATGATCAACTGGTTTCTCCCTGCCCTGCTCTCAGTCTCGTTATGATTACATCTTAGTACTCATGGAGAGAAATAAGACAAGAACAGCTAAAGAGTTCATTGATTGGAGGATAACACATATACACACATATGTAACAGAAAACACAAAAGTGAGGGAGAGTTGGTCCACAGGGAAAGCTTTGCCTTTCAGCTGTGTCAGTTAGTTTGACCACCGATTGCAGTTACATTTAAACCCCCCAAGCATCCAAAGAAGAACAGTTGTTTGTTGTAGGTGTAAAATACCTGAAAAGCCCTGAACCTTTACTGTTAGCTTCCTCAATGCCATGTTGGCTCTCATACTGATGACATGAGGCAATGTAAAGACACAACATAGACCTGCATGCATAATTAGAGCTTTTAGAGCAGCAATGGGACTGATATCAATTTCAACTACTCACTGGTCATATGCCATGTTTACACAGGTTTAGGTGGTTGCCATGTCTCGTTTGTTTCAATCTGCACCACAGAAATGTGGTTCAAACTCTTAGAAGTGCTTGAGAGCCGAAAGGATGGGCTAATCAGATGGGCACAAAATCAGATACAGCTATGGCTAATTTGGTGTGCAACAATGGACGATCAGCTGAAAAACCAGCTGATCCCAGTCACCAGCAGACTGGTGTATGTGCAGTGTTCAGGCCTTTTAGAAAGCAAGTATGTGCTGAAACTTTTGCACAAAAGAAAAGGGGGGGGTGTAACTAAACAGTGGCTTTTCAGATTTATTTCCATTATTGGAACCAGCGCATTATTAATCCCTCTGGACATGATCACATGTTTTTATGTTGTTTACAAGCCAGCTGTGTATACACGTGCTGTGTTTTCTTGATATATTGGAAGATGAGGGCCCAGGAAGCAGCTCACATCAGTGATTTTGTTTTTTGCTCTGCTTCATCTCCCTGCAGGTGCCTGAAGATAACGACGAGGAGCCAGAGGGGCAAGCCAGCTCCGAGGAGGAGAGCTCTGACGATGACAAAAGCTGGGTGGAGGAGGTGAGGGAGCAGCGGAGGTTGCTGTGGCAGGAGGACAGAGACCGCCGGCGGCAGGAGAGGAAGGACGCAGACCGCAACACTGTCCTTGTGGAGAGGGAGCAGAACGGAGGAGAGGAATCCTCAAATGTGGCTGAGAGCAAGAAGACGAGTCAGCCGCAGTTTTATCAGATCAAAGCTGGCGAGGAGTTCAGAAGTTTTAATGACATGGCCCGCAAGCAGAAACTACAGAAGTATGTCTTTGGAAATGTACTCTGTGTTAGATGACTTATTGTTTGAGACACTCTTTGAAACCCAAATTGCTTCAGGGTTTGCAGCTGTTAAAGGCAGAGAATCACCCCACCTGTAAAGTATTAATAGTCTGTGTCCTAACACTTTATGACAACGCTCTGTCTGTACTGTTTTGTATATTCTGCCTGACGATCATGCGTTTCTTCTTCTAGGACTTCTCTGGAGGAGCGGCTAAAGTTAGAGGAGCACTCCGAAACCAGTGGCATGGCTGACACCGCCGTGGGCAGCAAACAGCTGACCTTCACTCTCAAAAAGGTACACTGCTTACTTGATGCTTTGCCTCTAGTCTTTTCTTTAAATCATCACAATCACTCACAAAGCAGCAAATAATGGAGACACTTATGATGTCTCCAGGATCCAGAACTTAAATCTGGAAAATGTTCATAAGAGCAATGAAGGTTTTTTTAAAAAAAAATGAGATTTAACCACTGACTCTATACATTTATCTCCCAGTGAGATAGATGTATAAATGTAAGGTTACTTGGATAATCCTTAAGAATAACTGCATCACTTTGCATCTTTACATAAACAATCCCTCTCCTCAATTGAGCATTACTTAATGTCAAATTCGCCCATGTCTGGATGACATTTCGCTGGTCTGAAGTCATCTCATTGTCAGACAAAGCAAGCTAAAGCGCTTTTAGAGAAAATGCAGAGAGGGTTGTTGGTATATGATTGGTTCTTCACCTTAAACAAGTCAGTAAATACATCATCAATCTGCAGGTAGAATCGCAGCACTTGCATTTGTTTAACATCCGTCCTCCTGTCCTCCTCTGCAGTCGGAGCAGCAGAAGAAGCAGCAGCAAGCGGAGCGGGAGCACCACGAAGAGAGGAAGAAGCTGAGGCGCTCCGCCGGACACTTGAGCAGCAGCAGGGGCCGCGGGAGAGGCTGGGGCGGCAGAGGACGAGGCCGCCATTGACTGACGCCTAACTGGCAGAAACCTTGCCCTGAAGTCAGAGTTGAATAGTTTGTTCCATTAACTCAGCTCTGGCAGTCGTCTTCAAGAGTAGAAGTATTGTACTGACTTTAAGCTTTTAATCAGTGGTGGGAAGGCTGGAGACGTGCTGCAGAGACTGGTACTGCTGCACAGACGAGCCCGTCCCTCTCCTGGGTGGTCTGGGTCATGTGTTTACCTGCTCTCTGTTAATTCAGAGCATATTAAAAAAAGAGAGATTACCCATGTCGCTGTCTGTATGAATATAATGCCAGGCCATTATCCATAAGTACCCTGACTGCATATATTTTAGCAGGAGGGCCCAGGAGAAATTAAACACAGAGAGCTGAGAGGACTTGGCATGTAGCTGCTTTCTGTGGCGTCTAGTTTCTTAAAGTGGCTCCGTGGTGGAGCCTGTTTCAGCTAAAGAAGAATGGAATGTGTGGAATGAAAATGTAATTGTTTTTTTATTAATGCAGAAACATTGTTAAGCCAACACTGAATTAGAAACATTTGTACTATATTATATTATATTTGGTACATTTGCCTGTATCCATTGTTTTTACTGTTGAAAATCAAAATATAAAATAATCTGCCAGAATATTGGAGCCTCCCTCCTTTGCAGCAGATCACTCCCTACTTGTGTGAGAGAAGAGGAGAACGAATGAATGAGGAGACCTTCTTCCCCTTCCCCAAATACAACTGCAGTTCTTGGAAACTGGAGGCCTTCCCATCAGTCCTTCCCATCCCCCAACCTGCTGATGGTGTGAACCCCCTCTGTTCCAGCAGTGGCTCTTTTCAAATGTGAAAGGGGGCCGTTTTCTGCACTTGGCGTGGTAACCCCAACCATTTGATGTTACCACGCCTCTGCACCACAATCCATCAGGTTTGTGACAGCGTGGAGAGTATCTCATGCAGGAGAAATCCATTTCAGACACATACTTCACCCTGAAAAGTTGCTGCAGAAGCCTCATAATCTGTACTCTCTGTATAGAAGAATAGTTTAAAATGAACAAAATGTAAGTGAGAAAAAATACACCTAAACATTAATACTGTATTTACATGATTAAACATAACATGGGGATTTTATTATTAAACAAAGATAAACCTGAGTTATCTCAGTCCTTTATTTATCCAGGTAAAAAAAATCTCATTGAGATTAAAAATCTCATTTCCAAGAGAGACCTGGCATCATGGCAACAAAAGTCAAAATACAAATACCACATAAGTATATAACATTTAAAACAAATACAATATTATGTACAAATGTGAAAAATAGATCAAATTAAGAGTGACTTTAAGAACAATCACACTGAGTAAGAGAGTTATTTTCTTGTTCCTTTAATGGACTTAAACTCCCTCAAGGTAACCAATTCTGATCATTTCAGTTCCTTCTGCAGATTATTCCAGGAAGCAGGGGCAGCGTATTTAAAAGCCTTTTTCCCCGATTCTGTTCTGATTTTTGGGACAATCAGTTGTACGATATTGTGAGAACGAAGGCTGTATTGGTTGTGGTTTTTACACATATAAACACATAAATAAGATGGAACCAGCCCAAGGAGAGATCTATAGATAAAGATCAACCAATGGGAGAATCTTCGAATATGCAAAGATGGACATTTAGCAGCAGCATACAAAGAACAATGATGTACACGATTTCCATAACCAGTAATAAAACGTACAGCACAATGGTGCACAGTATTCAACCTCTATAGGTAGTGGGCAGATGCATTCATTAAAAGCAGGTCACCATAATCTAATAAAGGTAAAAAAGTTGCATGAATCAAATGTTTTCTTACTTGGAGGGAGAAACAGGATTGATTTCTAAAAACACAACTGCACAAAGTGCAGTTTTTAAATGAAGTTTTCATTTTCTAAGGGAAAAAAAACCATCCAAACCTACCTGGCCCTGTGTGAAAAAAGTAACTGTCCTCTAAACCTAATAACTGGTTGTTTCACCATTGGCAGCAAGAACTGCAATCAAGCGTTTGCGATAAACTGGCACTGAGTCTTTCACATGGCTGTGGAGGAGTTTTGGCTCACTGTTGCATGACCTTAAACATCCTTTTTAAGGTCAAACCAAAGCACCTCAATCACTGCTCCTGCATAACTCAAGTGCACTTGAACTTTAGGGTACGAGTTCTCAGGGATCATCAAGATGTTTTTGGCAAATATGACAGAAACTTTTGTGTTCTTTGTGGTCAGCAGTGGTTTTCTCCTTGGAACTTTCCCATGGGTGCCATTTTCGACCAGTCTCTCTTTTCTTGTTGAATCGTGAACACTGACCTTAACTGAAGCAAGCGAGGCCTGCCGTGCTTTAGATGTTGGTCTGGGTTCTTTTGTGACCTCCTGAATGAATCATCATTGTGGTCTTTGAGTGATTTCGGTTGGACGGCCACCCCTGGACAGGTCCACCAAGCTTGAAAGTTTTCTCCATTTGTGGATCATGGTTCTCACTGTCGTTCACTTGAGTCGCAAAACCGTAGAAATGTCTTGGAAACCCTTTTCAGATCTTTTTTTGTGATTTAACAAGGTGGAGCCTTTACTTTTTCACACAAGGCCAGGTAGGTTTGGATAGCGGTTTCCCCTTAATAAATAAAATAATTATATTCACGAATGATATTTGTCTAATATTAAAATTTGTTTAGGTATGACAAATATAAAAGAAATTAGAAATAAGGAAGGTGATAAATACTTTTTCACAGCACTGTAGGCATAGTGGACATAGATGGCTTCTTTCACTCCTCTTTCAAACCATCTGTCCTCTCTGTCCAAAATGTGAACATTGGCATCCTCGAAAGAGTGTCCTTTATCCTTAAGATGCAGATGGACTACTGAGTCTTGTCCTGTGGAGGTGGCTCTTCTGTGTTGTGCCATGCGCTTGTGAAGTGGCTGTTTGGTCACAGTGTGACAGTGTGTCACTGTGAGCGACCATCTTTGAACAGAGGCGGGGGTTTACGACACCAACTCTCTGCCATCTATAATCCAGTTTTGAGATCCCTTCCCAGACGCCTTAACGCCCACTCACATCCTGGGCCATCTGACCTCAGGAATTCGCATGATAAGGTGGGGCCAGGTTTCACAATGAACACACCCGAAACTCTGGCTGATTGGGACCCACACCCAGTTTCACACCTTGGCTCAGGCGATTAGAGGATCATCAGGGGGTCCTTTTGTGGGGGGATACTCCCACTAGGTTTATATCTGGGACTCTCCACCATTTGACCTTAGAACTGAAGAAGCTTCTCGGATGAGAGGTGAAACGTCTTCAAGTAACTTAAAGAAGTCCAGACGCTTTTTCTTTGCAAGCTCCTTTGACTACGATGACCTGGATGACTGAGAACCTTCACAGACATTTTAAACTTAAGTTTTCCCTTTGCTCGAAATGAGGACGCGCTCCTTTAATCCTCTCAATTTGTAAATAGATCTAGGTGTAATATACTTTTAAAACTTTTCCAGGGTGAACGGGAAGCTTTAGGCTTGTGTAAGTGTGCAATAAAGGCTTGGTGATGAGACCCCTTTGTTTGGGGACACTGCTAACGTTTCTTGTTGAACAAATAAACATTTTTTTTTAAATGTCATCTGGTGTAGTACCAGCCAGATTGGCCTCCTTTTTGTTCACAATGCTTTGGCTTCACAATGACTACTGGCAATTAGGCCACAAGAACTGGGTCAGCCAGTGCCAGCAGAGAGAAAAAAGAACCTGAATGTAAGATGAAACATCATGCAGGTCATCATGAGGTGTGAATTTTATTTTGGGTTATGGAAGGTATTTTTACATCTGCTAGAAAAGTTATGTGTGTGGTTAATTTTTTTGTTTCACTGTATAGAAGATATAGAAAATATCATAAACTAATCTGGGGACTTTATGCATGCTGGACTTAAAAGCCTCAGACTTCTCTGGTTTTTCCATGTAATGATCAATGAAAATCTCAGATTGGTTGTAGAATAGTGGCCCCTTGTTTGTTTCAGATTTAATTTTATGTTTTACCTTTCTGATAAATATTTGTGCATCCAGTGGTTAAGGACAGCAATGGAAAGGTACTAATGAGTGAAGAGAGTGTTGAGAAGACGGAAGGAGTTCATGAAGAAAATAAGAAAGGAGGGTGGATCAGGATTACTAAAGAGGAATTGAGGACAGCTATTAAGAAAAGTGTGTGTTCATGCTAAAAGCCAGATTTACAGTCTGTATTGGTGGACAACTCAAGTTAAGAACCTGGCAGTTTAGCTATTAAATGGTGTGAACGGGCATTTCTACAGCTGTCAATACTGAATATGTATTTGTAGGATTTTCCCTCTCAGATTGCAAAACATTTTGTGGGGAAAGTTGAACTCACAACAAAGAAAACCATGTTATATTTTTCTCCTGACAGAACTGTATTATGATCGTTGAATTTATTAGTACTAGGATGCGGGACTGCTCAAAGCTGTGAGTTCTTTACCAAAGACTATAGCTCTCTGTATCCTCACCACCATGTTTAGAGCAGAGCCCCAACATGTTTCTGGTCTCAGTACTACTTTTTACAGCACTTTTCTACAATGTAGAAAGTAACATAGAGCGATGGATGAAAGGGAAAAAGGGTTATTTGCCCAAAACAAGATTCGTAGTAGCCATGGATGCATTACATACCATAAACTTACCTTTCACGCTCAACAGAGGGGTTTGTAGTGTTTCAGGTTTTTAATTACATTTTTACAAATGGTAAATGTCCTGGTTCTCATATTGTAGTCTTCTACTCTACCTGTGCATTCATACAAGCACTTTTATGTATAATTTTTTTAATACTCTATTATTCTTTTACATATCACATTGACCTGCCTATAGAAATGTGTAATAATGTGATTCATGTTGGAATAATGCGTAAATTTTACCAATGTGTAATTCAGGATTTTGAAGAAATCATTGTTGCACAGGGAAATGTGAGTCAGAATTTTTCCTTCAGGTACCTGCACCTTCATGGTATGCAGTACAAATGTGTGCATTTAGACATGCGGTACATGTGACAAAATAGCATTAACTTCATTCATTTTATGATTATTAGGATTTGATGATAAATAATGCTTTGTGCTGTTCTATAAATCCCACGTGTCCGCTGTTGGACACAGATTAGTGGTTTATTAACACAGGATTTTGCCCATATATTAAAATATACAGGTTCTCCTTCGACAACCTCACATTGATCTCAACCGACACACTGTTTCTGGAGTGACATGCATGTATAAAACCTGCACTTGCACTGCAGTGTTTTTGTTCTATATTGCTTGCGTTCTTGTTGGGTCTTCTTAACTCAATAATTTGCATTCCTCTTTGTGTGAACTGTGTTGGTCATTATTGAAATGAACTGGCTGTGACAGTGGTCATAAATTTACACAATGTTACTAGATTACATGCAAAACCTTCTGCTCTCATCCAGCCAGGCATCTCAGTAATTTGACCTGCCAGTTGTCCATCTTCACCAAACAACCAAGGCTTCACAGCACCAACTGCAACTCTTACAGGGTCAGTGGAGATGTGAAAATCAATTAGATGTACAATAGTGCCATTTTTCTTTCAATTTATTACATGCCAGCTCGGTGTGATTCTGCAGGCCTCAGTAGGTGGCTTATTATTTATGCAACGTTTTGTACTTTCATCCTAAGTTTCATAGACTAAATAGTAAAACTGTGATGCATGAAGTGTAAAGCTTTAAGCCTTCTCTTCAGTCTGGGACTTTTTCTGCAAAAGGATCAAAGGAGTGAAATGTGCTGATGCAGCAGCCTGTCCGCAGAGCTTCAGGCCAACCCAGGACGCATAAAAAAAAATCTTGCAGTGACAATACCTACACTCTTTTTTTCTTTTTTTCTTTTTCGAGGTCTCAGTCCTCACACCACCATGCGAACAAACGCCAAGCAACTCAACCCTGAAAGAAGAAAAAATGATGAGTCAGCAGAGAACAAGCTGAAACAACCCACTGACAAGTGGGCAAGTAGAGCATAAATATGTTCAAAGCCAAAGGCATGATAATAATGTTTTTATTATACTGGATTTTGAAATTAGATTTGAAATTATTTCTTAATTGGTTGTGGTAATTTTGTAAATTTGACATGTTTAAGATAAGAAACATCCTTTTATTGCAACTTTTTGTATTCTGGAAATCAAGAACAGCTCTCAGATTTTACCAGACTGTTCACATTCCTGGTCCAAATAACAATGTTATGTCAAAGCTGACAGTGAGACTAAGTTAGGCACAAGTTATTGGGCTGCTGCGCATGATTCACTCAGCTATGCCAATAATGACACATCGCTATAACTGCCGACTTGTCTCAACAATGAAGCTTACTGTTATAAGGACATGTTTTACCCCAAACCACAGTCTTGCTGGTTGTCCGAAGTTAATCAGTGAGTAAAAGTGTAACCCTCCAAATATTTTGACATTGCATTTCCTTAGGCTGACTGTGTTGTCTTCGTGCATAGTCTTGTATTAATACATAAAACAAAAACATGTCGCACCTTCTGCATAATGGTCCATCCATCCATCCATCCATCCATTTTCTTACACTTATCCGAGGCCAGGTCGCAGGTGCAGCAGCTCAAGCAGAGAAGCCCAGACCTTCCTCTCCCCAGCCACCTCCTCTAGCTTGTCCGGGGCGTTCCCAGGCCAGCCAAGAGATATAATCTCTCCAGCATACAGGTGCCCAGGAGGCATCCTTGTCTGATGCCTGAACCACCTCAACTGGCTCCTTTCGATGTGAAGGTGCAGCGGCTCTCTGAGCCCCTCCCGAATGGCTGAAATTCTCGCCCTATCTCTAAGGGAGAAAGCAGCCACCCTTTGGGGGAAGCCAATTTCCATCCTTGTCTCCGTGATCTCGTTCTTTCGGTCACTACCCACAGCTCGTGGCCATAGGTGAGGGTAGGGATATAGATCGACTGGTAAATTGAGAGCTTCGCTTTTACACTCAGCTCTCTCTTCACCACAACAGACCGGTATAGCATCCGCATCATTGCACCGGCAGCACCAATCCGTCTGTCGATCTCCGGCTCCCTTCTCCAGTCACTCGTGAACAAGACCCCAAGATACTTACACTCCTCCACTTGGGGCAGGAACTAGTCCCTGACCCGGAGTGGGCACTCCACCCTTTTCCAGCTGAGGACCATGGCCTCAGATTTGGAGGTGCTGATTCTCATTCCCACCGTTTCACACTTGGCTGCAAGGCAAGCTGGAGGCCATTACCCGATGAAGCCAACAGAACCACATCATCTGCAAAAAGCAGGGATGAGATCCTGAGACCACCCAAGTGAAAGCCTTCCACCACTTGGCTACGCCTAGAAATTCTGTCCATAAAAATTCTGAACAGAATCGGTGACAAAGGGCAGCCCTGGCGGAGCCCATGGGCTCCAAAGTATTGGTCCATATCATATATGGACCAGTACTTTATCCAAACATGGTAATTTTTGGCTCCAAAAATTCAACATGATGGAGACAAAAATGCTTATTTTGTGAGACTTCAAATACAGTGGACACTGTCATCTTTTATATACAGTCTTTGGCTGTGATGTGCCAATGTGACACCTCGATATGTCCTAGGTGGCAGACATTATTTTATGGGGACTCTGCAAAACCATCTTCCCCCCTTGTGTGTCTTTCTCACATACTTCGAGGTTAGAGATCCACCTGTCCTTACTGGATTCCTATGAGCTAGAACTTCATGGAACCAGCAGCTCTGGAAAGACAACAGTCTTCCTCTTTCAGATCACTTTTTTCATGATACTTTTTTACTTCTCCTCCATTTGAATAATTCCAAAATCAACCTGCAGCTACAAATTGACTGAGTGGTGTCCACTAAAAACGATTAAGATTTAATCTTGAGTACATTCATCTACGAGTTGACACAGCTTGCCTGGAATGCAGGAGTAGGATCACATCAGTGATTCTTGTCAATGAACAGCCAGTCAGCAAGCACTCACAAGAACAAACCTTTAATTGACTTTTTTTTTTATGTATTGTGGTAACACGCCTCACTTTAAAGTCAAACCTAAATTACAAGCCTCTCCATGCCTGTGGATTTAATGGAAGTGCAGATCTGAACATTTAGCTCCATTCTTTCACTGGAATTTCTTAGTCATACTCAGTAGTCAGTAGTAGGGCGATCGTGGCTCAAGAGTTTGGAGTTCGCCTTGTAATCGGAAGGTTGCCGGTTCGAGCCCCAGCTTGGACAGTCTCGGTCGTTGTGTCCTTGGGCAAGACACTTCACCCGTTGCCTACTGGTGGTGGTCAGAGGGCCCGGTGGCGCCAGTGTCCGGCAGCCTCACCTCTGTCAGTGCGCCCCAGGGTGGCTGTGGCTACAATGTAGCTTGCCATCACCAGTGTGTGAATGTGTGCGTGAATGGGTGGATGACTGGTTGTGTAAAGCGCTTTGGGGTCCTTAGGGACTAGTAAAGCGCTATACAAATACAGGCCATTTACCATTTAGTCCCATTCTTGTTTTATCTTGCTTTATTTCAGTATGCAATAATGTAATAAAACTAGTTCTGACAGTAGGGTGTGTAACCTCACTCCTCCTGTAAAAGGTGCCTAGTTGTGTTGCAATCGTTTTAGCTCTAGGCAGCGGTCAGGTTGGATTCTGTGGTCTCACCTGAGCTTTAAGTTAATTAAATTATCTGCATGTTTTGTTGCAAGTCACACTGTCTAATCTGAAATGAAGCAATGTAAACAAACACCGCAGGTACCATCCACTACACCAAATGGTATGCAGGGAAACACTAAGATTCCCGGTCTGATCCTCAGTCTGAGCCGGGAAGGTCGAGTACATTTAAATGGATGAGTGAATTAGCTGTTGCTTTAGACAACAGATTTATACAAAGTGAATGTACATTCGCTTGTTATCCTGTTCTTTATTTTTTTTATTTTTGTCAAGTCATAATTAATAACTGCAGTTGCAACTCTGGTCAAAGCTCAAAAGACAGAAGCAGTTCAAGCATGACCTGAAAGAAGAATAATTTGTTATTCCCACAAGTAAAATATCATCCCCAAATAGGGGATGACACCCTGACAGGAGATTGTAAATTCACGAGTCGCTTTCTTTTTCTTGTGAAAAAACAAAGTTATATATTTTGCTTCAGAACCTTAAAAAAGTACTTAGGCAAGAGCACAGAAGGCAAAGTGATAGATGGATGGAATCAAAAACAAAATATTCCAGAACCATGAGAGCAATTACTAGCTCAAATTCTCGACTATCAAGAACTACTGAGAATGCTTGCTGGCAAGGAGACAAGGGGTGGCCCCTTCAGCTGTCACGCATCAGTAATATTCATAGAACCAGTGTTACATCTAGTAACAACTTAATTCAAGTGGAACTTTGGAACCTTGGTGACAGAAATACTTCCTCTTAAACCTGTTTCTCTTAAACCTTGGGCAAGGGGAAGGTTACACCCAGGACAGGTCTCCAGTTCATCGCAGTGTTTTACGTTTTTATTTTATTTAAATATTAAGTTATCTTTAAAGCTTTATCAACAATTAAAATTGAAGAGTTAATAAAGTTCTGTATTTTCTAATTAGTTTTTTATTTTAGTGCTGTCAATAGATAAAAAAAAAAACCAACTAATTAATCGCACAATTTTCTGTAATATAATCGCGATGAATTGCAATTACTTGATTAATAGCTTTGTTGCATTTAGATTTTATATTTAAGCTTGTAACTGACATTTGAAGTAAATGCAGAATAAATACAAAGAATGTATGCTCTAATTCAAAAAGAATTTGAATAGTTTTCTTAAATCTTTTAACACAGGGTCTCTCCTGTGAAGTACAACTTTAAAAACAACCTATATACTAATAGGTAAGTATACACTAATATATAATATATATATATATTAGTGTATAGACTAGATAATAGACTCCAACAGAGGTCGATTATCTTGTTAATAATTTCACCTCCTCACTACGTACGACTCTGGATACTGTAGCTCCAGTGAAAACTAAGGTCTCTAATCAGAAGTACCTGACTCCGTGGTATAATTCTCAAACACGTACCCTAAAGCAGATGACTCGTAATCTGGAGAGGAAATGGCGTGTCACAAATTTAGAGGATCATCATTTAGCCTGGAGAAATAGTTTGCTGCTTTATAAGAAAGCCCTCCGCAAAGCCAGAACATCTTACTATTCATCACTGATTGAAGAGAATAAGAACAACCCCAGGTTTCTCTTCAGCACTGTAGCCAGGCTGACAAACAGTCAGAGCTCTGTTGAGCCAACCATCCCTTTAACGTTAACTAGTAATGACTTCATGAACTTCTTCACAAATAAAATTTTTATCATTAGAGAAAAAATTACCAGTAATCATCCCACAGATGTAATATTATCTACAGCTACTCTTAGTACCATTGATGTTAAGTTAGACTCTTTTTCTCCAATTGATCTTTCTGAGTTAACTTCAATAATTACTTCCTCCAAACCATCAACGTGTCTTTTAGACCCCATTCCTACAAAACTGCTCAAAGAAGTCCTGCCATTGATTAATTCTTCGATCTTAAATATGATCAACCTATCTCTAATAATCGGCTATGTACCACAGGCCTTCAAGCTGGCTGTAGTTAAACCTTTACTCAAAAAGCCATCTCTAGACCCAGCAGTCTTAGCTAATTATAGGCCAATCTCCAACCTTCCTTTCATATCAAAAATCCTTGAAAGAGTAGTTGTCAAACAGCTAACAGATCATCTGCAGAGGAATGGTTTATTTGAAGAGTTTCAGTCAGGTTTCAGAGCTCATCACAGCACAGAAACAGCTTTAGTGAAGGTTACAAATGATCTTCTTATGGCCTCTGACAGTGGACTCATCTCTGTGCTTGTCCTGCTAGACCTCAGTGCAGCGTTCGATACTGTCGACCATAATATCCTATTAGAGCGATTAGAACATGCTGTAGGTATTACAGGTACTGCACTGCAGTGGTTTGTATCATATCTATCTAATAGACTCCAATTTGTGCATGTAAATGGAGAGTCCTCTTCACACACTGAGGTTAATTATGGAGTTCCACAGGGTTCAGTGCTAGGACCAATTCTGTTTACATTATACATGCTTCCCTTAGGCAGCATCATTAGAAGACATAGCATACATTTTCACTGCTATGCCGATGACACCCAGCTCTATCTGTCCATGAAGCCAGATAACACACACCAATTAGTTAAACTGCAGGAATGTCTTAAGGACATAAAGACCTGGATGGCCGCTAACTTTCTGCTTCTTAATTCAGATAAAACTGAGGTTATTGTACTCGGCCCTGAAAATCTTAGAAATATGGTATCTAACCAGATTCATACTCTGGATGAGATTACCTTGGCCTCCAGTAACGCTGTGAGGAACCTTGGAGTCATTTTTGACCAGGACATGTCCTTCAACGCACATATTAAACAAATATGTAAGACTGCTTTCTTCCATTTGCGCAACATCTCTAAAATTAGAAATATCCTGTCTCAGAGTGACGCTGAAAAACTAGTTCATGCATTTATTACTTCCAGGCTGGACTACTGTAATTCATTATTATCAGGATGTCCAAAAAACTCACTGAAAAGCCTTCAGCTAATCCAAAATGCTGCAGCAAGAGTACTGACAGGGACTAGAAAGAGAGAGCTCCTGTTTTGGCTTCCCTTCATTGGCTTCCTGTTAAGTCCAGAATTGAATTCAAAATCCTGCTCCTCACATACAAGGTCTTAAATAATCAGGCCCCATCTTATCTTAATGACCTTGTAGTACCATATCACCCTATTAGAGCACTTCGCTCTCGCTCTGCAGGCCTACTTGTTGTTCCTAGAGTATTTAAAAGTAGAATGGGAGGCAGAGCCTTCAGTTTTCAGGCCCCTCTTCTGTGGAACCAGCTTCCAGTTTGGATTCGGGAGACAGACACTATCTCTACTTTTAAGATTAGGCTTAAAACTTTCCTTTTTGCTAAAGCATATAGTTAGGGCTGGACCAGGTGACCCTGAATCCTCCCTTAGTTATGCTGCAATAGACGTAGGCTGCCGGGGGATTCCCATGATGCATTGAGTTTTTCCTTTCCAGTCACCTTTCTCACTCACTATGTATTAATAGACCTCTCTGCATTGAATCATATCTGTTATTAACCTCTGTCTCTCTTCCACAGCATGTCTTTTATCCTGTCTTCCTTCTCTCACCCCAACCGGTCGCCCCTCCCTGAGCCTGGTTCTGCCGGAGGTTTCTTCCTGTTAAAAGGGAGTTTTTCCTTCCCACTGTCGCCAAAGTGCTTGCTCATAGGGGGTCATATGATTGTTGGGTTTTTCTCTGTATCTATGAAGCGCCTTGAGGCGACTTTTGTTGTGATTTGGCGCTATATAAATAAAATTGAATTGAATTGAATTGAATTGAATATATTGCTGTCAAAAAATTAAAATGTTTAATCAGATTCATCACAGCGTTACTGTGGATTAATTTTGATTAATCACGATTAAATATCATTCATTTTTATTCTATACTATTCTATATTTATTTTTGCTTTTTGCAGACTCAAGAAAAAAGGGAAAATATATGCTCTTAACATGTTTAATGAACATCATGAACATTTATCTAAACAAAAAACTCTGTAAACATTTATCCGCTCTCTCTCTGTCACTCTTGGGGAGGCACTTCAAGTCCTTGAAACGAGGAACCAAAGCTATGTAAAGTGCATGTTCTCAACAATATTAAAATGGCCTGTATTTGTATAGCGCTTTACTAGTCCCTAAGGACCCCAAAGCCCTTTACACATTCAGTCATCCACCCATTCACACACACATTCACACACTGGTGATGGCAAGCTACACTGTAGCCACAGCTGCCCTGGGACGCACTGACAGAGGCGAAAAACTAAAACTAATAGTGAAACTAATAAGAGGTGTATTAATAGGTCTGCCGTTTGTTGCAATTCACTTGGCACTGTGTCAGTCAATATGTCTGAGGCAGACTTACTGAGTCCCCGATTCTCCATTAGTGGTTTGTCACAAGCAGGCTGACGCATTAGCCAAAGTCCTAGCAGCATCGCAGACTAACGTACACTTCGTGTCAATGTGATATTTGAAGCTGGAAGTGCTTCAATGAAAATAAAATTCCTCCTTGCACAATGTGCATAATACTTTATGTCGGTCGATTGTTCCGTCTTGTTATTTTTTTTTAACTCAAATTTCCTATTGAGAGGGCCAGTATGCGTTTATCATCTTCCCTATTGAGTTGACTGGTTCAGCTGCCCGTCACTACAAGATCAACTGCCCATTTGCGCATGTGCGACGGTAACTCTACTTGGACAAACTGCTCTAAATGCGTTGACAGAAACATTTCAGGTATTTTGAGTCATTCTGCACTTCAGATGTGTTAATTGCGTTAAAAAATTTTATCACATTGACCGTGATGGCGGATTAATTTGCGTTAACGCGTTAATTTTGACAGCAGTATTTGATTTATTTATTTTTACTTTTTGTTTTTAATTCAGTCTAGCTTCATTTAGTTTTCAGAGTAGATTTTTTTATTTCAGTTCAGCTTTTATTAGTTTCACTATTAGTTTTAGTTTTTTTAATTATTACTGTATGGAGGGCATGTGTCAGAGGCAAGATGTAGGTAAATTACTATAGGTGTTACTATAGCTGCTCTCAAAACACATAATGTTTTGAGAGCAGTGGACTTTCCAGTAGACAGTAGACATCCAGTCTCTATCAATGACTCATCAGGCAAGTTGTAATAACATTTTTTTTTTACCAAACTGACAGATATTAGAACTAAAAATATTTCCTTTACATTTTTTATATTATTTTGTTTTTATAATTTATATAAAAAAAAATATGTTTGGATTTATCCTTATGGCACCCATACAAAAATGATTTGGCTCCCTGTAAAGGATCCAAATAAATGTATTTTATCTTGGCCTTTTTAATAGAAATGCTCTCAAACTGTTACACTAGTTCAAACCAGAGTGCAGTCCATTCTTCTGAGAAAACTGAAAATTCTTTTCTTATTCTCAACTGCTGCAGAAACATACACAGAAACTCTAAAACTGTCAGTCTGTCAGCTGATCTGTGCACAACGAAAAGCAAAAGAAATGAAGAGAAATAACAAAGCCAGATACAGCGATCCACGCAGGCACCAAGGCCCTTAACAGTGCTGTATCTTGTGGGTGGCCAGTAACAATTATGCTCCTTGTTTTTGGTAAGGCCTTGGAAATGTGGGGGAGAGGCCACACTGGTACACAGACGTGCTAACGGAAAGTCCAGACAAAGCGAGATACAGACATTACAGGAAGAGGAGAAGGAGAGGGGAGAATCATGGGCAATTTGTGGAAAACAAAATTACAAGAAATGAATAGCTGGAGTGCATGGAAGTAGTTTGCTATAAATGTTACTTTAATGTTTTTTTGTTTTTGATCTTGTGATTTTGAACAAGCTGATAAACATCTGCTGAAAATTAATTTGTCCCCATGTGTGCCCACTTCCTGCCTGACAGGCATGGGGCTGCAAAGGACGTGAGGCCTCCCTGCATGCCTACTGGAAGTTCAGATTCAGGGCACGACTATAAGGAAAACTGCAATGTATGAAAATAACTGGAGATTATGTCATCATGCAAGGTTGCTGCTAAACCTCACTTTAACTTTCTGACCAATCCACAAAGGGCTTCACTTTGTAGGTTTTTGGAATAACTTACATCATTCACCAGCCCTGTAGAAGATTTGAAAGGAAACTCTGTAGTGCAAAGAGTAAAATACTGTCCTGATTACAGCCTCAAGACCTGGAAAAGATATTAACTTAAGCCCACAGAAACAGTATGTGGTCCTCACGAAGTCCTAAAGTTTCCTGCAAAATGCCTGTGCAACATTTCCACATGTACTATTGGGTCACACTAACCAAATCCTTCGTTTTCCTCCATTTAGTAATGTCTGCTTGCAAACCAAATGTCTATGAAAGCAACCTTTGGACTGATTAGACTGTGCAATGAGGGGAAAATGTCTGGAGTCTGGCTAAAAAGCATTTTACTGCCTTGAAGTAGAAGCTTCATGAAAGTATTCTTTTCAATCCTGAACACTATTTTTAGTGGGATGTGTATTTTTCTATTCACAGAAAGTTTTTTTCTGAACTAAGCTGGACATAAAAATGTGCCATCATTCTGTGAAAATGGGGGATTACGTAAACAGCAGCTGTAATTACACTGTTACAATTACCACTGTGGTGCTGTACAAAGGGAAAATTACACAAATATTGTCTCACTGTCTAAATACTTATTCACCCAATTGCATATATATATATACACAACACCTGACTTCACAGAACTGCTCTGGCATCTGTGCTTGTGTTGACACTTCTGAGTCATCCTGTGATCTCCTTTAATCTCATTATACAGGTCAGGACGTCAGAGTGCGTCTAAGCAGACTGCCGTCAGATCACAGTCTGAGATTGTTCTGCCAATGAGACACAACACACTGCTGCAGTCTGGCAGCATAAATGAGCATCTCTGTGATTAACACAAAATCAAGTGTACGATATATGACAAGAATATATTAGTATCTCCGAGTATCAGTTTATTAGTATATTAGACACAGATCAGTAACTCATCAGCCTAGCTTACCTTATAACTAATAATAACATTAACAGTTAAGGTATAATGCTAGTGGATTTGTTTATTTGCTTTTATTGTTATTCATTCCCCATTTTGAATCATAAAAACAAAGATAACATAAATTTATTTAAAAGAAGACCCCAGCTTGCTATGTTAGCACTTTAAACCTAATGGCTAACAAGCTTACAATTGTCAACCAGTGAGTACACCCAGGTTTATCCTGCACTGACGGACTATAATTTACAAAATTAAAAGCAGGTTTTAGTCAACATGACCCAATATTAGTGATTGAGCCCAAACGTCACCAGAAAATTGTTTACCTAGCTCAAAGATGAAGAGAGCGGTAGATTGTTTTTTTATACAACTGAAAGTCTTTTTGGAACAAGATGATTCGCCCACTGCTAACCAGTAAAATGAATACAGGTTTAAGGCGTCACTTTTAAGACCTCAAATCTACGTCCGTGAGTTGTATCCTGTCTTTGGCCTATGCTCTCTGGGCCCTGAAGGTGATACAAGGCTTTCATCTAGTATGGACTCTTCCAAACCGTCTTCTAAAACATTTACATGTGATGATGATGCCAAAGTCCTTTCCACTTTATTAGAAAATTCCTTTGGCACATAATGAATCATGGTTAAATATAAACCTGTTATAACAAAGCAGGCAAAAAGGAGACCTTTTAAATGCTATAATTGTTTTGACCAGCCACTTATCTCGTGTAGTGATATGAGAGTGATATGAGACTTGAGAGTTTACTCTTTTTTTCTCCAGTAAATCATTATGGGAATCATTAAAACACACAGGTTACTTGTGTGTGTTTCTGTTACTGTAGAACAATCAATTTGCTGCTTCAACTGTGATGTATGCCATGCAATTGATGCTCAGAGTTAAGGAAAAATCATGCTGAACAAAAAATTTGAATTTGCCTTTGGACTGGTTGTAAAAATTGATTTGGTTGCACTTTCTAACAGAGCTTAAATATAGATTTTAACCCTGAAGATTTCAAGCACTGCACCTCATAAGTTATGTGGGACTGAAAGTGCTGTAAACAATAACATATAAATAAAATAAATGGAGGGTTACAATGTGCCATGTTTTGACACACTGCAATATCCTCTAAGGTTGTTAAACTTGTAAAATATTAAAATTTTGAACGGCTTCATAAAGGAAATTACTAAATTATTGTACAAAAAACAAACAAAACAGCTGCTTCTGATGAGGTTTTTTTAAGATAAGATAAGATAAGATAACCTTTATTAGTTCCACATGTGGGAAATTTGTTTTGTCACAGCAGGAAGTGGACAGTGCAAAAGTTATGAAGGAAAAATTAGAATATAATAAGAATAAATACAATACACAACTGTACAGAATAGAATAAATAAAATACTATATACAGTAGAATAAAATAGAATAAAATATACAATAGGATAAAAATAGAATACAAATGCTGTATACAACTGAGTAAAAAATACAACGATGCCAGAAAAGAGTATTGCACTTAGTGTTATTGCACATGTGTGGATGTGTGTGTTTGATTAGTTGAAATGTGTGTGTTTGATCAGTTTTTCCCCAGATTTGACATATTTTATATGGAACAAGCCAGTAAATTTAAATTTGAGGTTTAATTCAAATCTATTGTGTCTTGTGTCTAAATCTATGTAAGAATTCATTTACATCTATAGTTTTCCATGGTTGGGTGTTTTGTTTTTAATGTCTCATGGAGAGGTTATTTAATATATAGTATATATGCACACTATTACAAAAGCTTTAGTTACCTTTGTTAATGATGTGTGTGTCATAAACCAAGTTTGTCTTTCCCACCATGTGGATGAAGGGGACAAGACTAAACCGGTTCCTATGTGGATGCGAGGCCGGTTCCAGCTGGCTGCGTTGCCGCGGTAACGCGCGCTCTATAAATACTGCCGGGCTCTCGTACCGGCTTACACTCAGTTCCATCTGCGTTTGAGAGGTTGCGCTTCTGGCAACGATCTTCGTCGTAAAGGGGAACTGCTTTATTTCTTTTCTTATCCCAGCTTTTGGGTCTAATGGACAAACTCTTTGTAAATGCTTTTTAAGGTAAGTAAGGGTCTTTTGGTGAATTATCCTTCAATGGAAGTCTTTTTTTTTCTTTGACTAAATACTCTTTAGCTTAGATTAAATGGCAGGGTTTTTTTAGTTGTCGCGAACACATGAACAGTTTTGACATGTTATGTATTCCTATGTTAATAATTAGTAATTGAAATGTTGGTTTAATTCCAAACTGTGTTGCTGTGGATCGTAGAGTGTTAACAAATAAGCACTACGTGGCCGGCGAAACAGATGGGGTGGTTAGCTTGTTAGCATTATCCTTTTTGTGTGTGTGCCTGAACAATAAAAGTACCCTCCGAGAGGTTTGCTTGTGATGGATGTCTTTTTTTGGGTCCTTTGTTTGGTTGCGAGACTTTAGGTGAGTAAAGTTAAACTGTCTTGCCTGTTATTCGTGTAACAAAGCGCGTTAGTTAATGGTAACCAAAAATTGCCTCATGGCACGAATGTGGCTAAGCGGAACCGGTATAGTGACGTCGGCGTTAAATGTTAGTCGCTGATTGGCTACTTTTCGTGCTCTTCATGTAACTTGGAGCAGGGACGTTTTTGTAATTGGGTAAATTCTTGAGTAGGCGGAACACTCTTTTCTTTGAATGACTTTTTCCTGTGCAATATCCTGAGTTATGAAACCCAGTGCCATTAGAGACTAAAGTTAAGTGCGTGTATTTTAAACATGCCTGAAGTCTCAGAAATGCTAGTTTTAATAGAATAACTGGTAATCATGTGTTAAACCGAAGTGTCATCATTTCATTAATGGGCTTTTTGTTAAACTGTCAACTGCTCCTGTTTGCAGAATCTTCACTCAAGGAAATCACACACTGGCTACTCAGCAGGCCCTGGCCTTGAGTCTTATTTGAAAGGGTTTAACTTCACTGGTGAGCCACCTTGGCTTCTCTGCAGCTGAGTGACAACAACACCAAATTCCATTTCTTTCATATCCAAGTAAGTGTTCTGCATCTGGTTGTTTGAAACTTGATTTAACACTGCATTGTCATCTGGGCATGACTTTCAGATAATATTGTATCAAAAACACCTGTTCACTTGGTGCTTTGAAATTTTTTTTTTTCTAATCTAATTTTTTTTTATGTAACTTTGCACTGTCCACTGCTGTAACAAAACAAATTTCCCACGCGTTGGACTAATAAAGGTTATCTTATCTTATTACTCATCTGTGGAATATGAAGGGGACTTTAGTAACTGAAAACATAGAGGACAGGATGTTCTCAAAGTGGCATGTAATCTGAGTATAGTTTCTTTTTTCCAGTTCACCAGTGACCATTCTAAAGGACTTCTTGCAACCATGAACACTGCCACGCCCACTGACTTTGACTTGTCTTTCCTCGATGAGGGTTTCTCTGCTCGTGACATTGTTGAGCAGAAGATCAATGAGTCGTCCATGACGGTAAGCATCCTGTGCTGGCACTGATACACTAATATTAAAAGTACAGTCTAGTTTATTGTGTAATTCATCATGTATTGAATTTTTTTTTTTTTTTTTTTTTTTCCCCACCTGTTACAGGATGACAGGGATGCCTTTTATGTCTGCGACTTGGGGGACGTGGTAAAGAAACACCTACGCTGGGCTCGGGCTTTGCCTCGTGTTAGACCTTTCTATGCTGTCAAATGCAACGACAGCCGGGCTGTGGTGATGACACTGGCGACCCTCGGAACAGGCTTTGACTGTGCAAGCAAGGTAGGCTTTGAAACTGCTTTCATAGCATTAGATGATCTCACAACAATGCAGTACAAAGCACTCCTGAAGATTAGCTGAAATTGCATTGGCAGCTTGTATTTTTAAGTTGGCACTGTCTCATTGTTGACTTTGCTGCCCTCTAGACGGAGATTCAGCTGGTTCAGTCTCTGGGAGTGGATCCAAGCAGAATAATCTATGCTAACCCCTGCAAGCAGGTTTCTCAGATAAAATATGCATCTGCCCACGGGGTCCAGATGATGACCTTTGATAGTGAGGTGGAACTCATGAAGGTGGCGCGCTGCCATGACAATGCCAAGTAAGACTTTTTCTGTCTCCAACAAAGAGTCTTTGTCTTTGTTTATTTATTTCTCACCTCTTAACTCTTTGTGTTCAGGTTGGTTCTCCGTATTGCCACAGATGACTCGAAGGCAGTTTGCCGTCTGAGCGTAAAGTTTGGGGCCCCTCTCAAAGCTTGTCGAGGTCTCTTGGAGCGTGCCAAAGAGCTGGGGCTTGACGTGATTGGTGTCAGCTTCCATGTTGGCAGTGGCTGCACCGACCCGGAAACCTATACTCAGGCTATTGCAGATGCACGCTGTGTGTTTGATACAGGGGTAGGTTTTGACTGAAATGCACACACAGCTGCAATTATGTGGATTTTTATAAAGCCAACTTAACCCTGTCTGTTGTGAACTCTAGGCTGAGTTGGGCTTCAACATGGATCTCCTGGACATTGGAGGTGGTTTTCCTGGGTCAGACAATACAGAGCTTAAATTTGAAGAGGTAACTGCTTTATTATAATAAATGGTATGGGTCACATTTATGCATTTGAACTGTTTTAAATGTCATATTCAGAAAATGCAAAAGTTTAACATGTAGATGTGGATACTTCTCTTAGATAACAGGAGTAATCAACCCAGCCCTGGATAAGTATTTTCCTGTTGACTGTGGTGTTAACATAATTGCCGAGCCTGGGCGCTTCTATGTGGCCTCTGCTTACACACTGGTTGTGAACATCATTGCCAAGAAAGTCATCATGGATGAGGAGTTTGCCTCTGATGGTAAAGATTATGCTTTCTACTAGCATCATCCTTTTTTTTTTTTTTTTTTTAAATCAGTTTCTTACTGGTTATACTGATGTGATGAAATGAATTTTGCCTCCACAGAGGAAGATGAAGGGACCAGTGACAGGACTCTGATGTACTATGTCAACGATGGAGTGTATGGATCTTTCAATTGCATTCTTTATGACCACGCTCACTGTCTGCCAACCCTGCATAAGGTATATAAAAAGGCATTAGTTAATCTTTAAATATAAAAAAGGTGAAACCTGTGTAACACATGTATATTCCTGTTTTAGAAGCCAAAGCCAGATGAAGTGATGTACCCCTGCAGCATCTGGGGCCCAACATGTGACGGTCTGGACCGCATTGTCGAGCAGTGTAGCCTGCCTGACATGCAGGTGGGCGACTGGTTGGTGTTTGAGAACATGGGCGCCTACACAGTGGCAGCCTCCTCCACCTTCAACGGCTTCCAGAGACCCGACATTCACTATGTCATGTCACGTCCTACCTGGTGAGTCGGTATCACAGGGACTCAAAGTGTGGCTAAATGATTCATAAGAGGAAATTTTGCAGCTTTAATGTAACATTTATTATTGTCTTTCAGGCAACTTGTGCAGCAGATCTGTTCACAGGGCATCCCAGCACCTGCAGAAGAGTCATACCTGTTTGAAGTGCCTGCCTGTTGTGGCAGAGAGAGCAGCTTGGATCTGCCTGCTGAGCCTTGCCAGGCCCATGTGATTTAAATATGCAGTATGTTTGTCACATTTAGCGTCAGTTTATGGACAAGGGTTCTGTGTATAAGGATTTTTATTTTCTTTTTTTTTTTTTTTTTTTTTTTTCTTCCCTGTTACCTAAAATGTACAGTGCTTAACAAATTTATCACACCACTAGTCATAAAAACCAAGTACAGATCTTAACTCTGTCACATTTATCAGGCAGATTCCACTGTGCCCGTCTGAGTCCGAGGTAATCAAACCTAATATTTAACCACTGAAACCTTTCCGTTCAGGAATTCAAGTGAATGACTGACATTTGTCATTTTAACAATATAGCTTTTTTTTTTTTTTTTTTTTTCTTCCTTCTGCTTCATGATGGCAATAATTACCTCTTGGCATTAAATATTTTGATTAAACAGATTACACATACTGGTATATGAAACATTATAGAAACAAATGATCTGTGGCACTTGCACTAGTGTTAATTAGGGCAGCTGTGGCATAAACCTTCCACTGGATGGTGCTCTAAACTTTTTAAGCACTGTATGTGAACTTTTCCAGGCCAGTTACTTGACAGAATGAGAGGGATGTGTCGCAGACATTTCAGTTCTTTATGGAAGCTCGAGATCAACCCTGAATGAAATGAGGCTGAATCACACTCTGTGTCTCTGTTGGTTCCAGGTACAGTGCAAAGCTCTGTACTTGAATTTTCTGCTGTAGGTTTCCCAGCAGAGTCTGTAAGCGCTTGAGTACTGTAGTTCACAATGAACCTATTTAAACTGGAATAGTATAGGGAGGGAATTTGTATGGACTTGCAGCACTGGAACCTGATTTGGAAACAAATTTTTGAGCAGACTTGACAGCACAGTGTAAGAAGGCAGGTTTATTAAAGATCCAGAGGCTTCGATTTGGTGCACTGTTTTGTGTGGTAATTATGTTTTATTAAATATATCTTTTTGTGGGTTAACTGGGGGGAAATGAATTACTGTCTCCTTTATCTTAAGTGAGCCCTCTGGTAGCCCTTCTTTCTGTAGTACTCAAATGCAATCTGGATTTTTAGTATTCAATATCAAGTTCTCATTTATTTATTATATTTATAAGAAGTCAGGGAATGTGCACCCTTTTGTTAAACTGCTGTTCTGTCTACAGCTGAAGTAACATCCTCAGCTGGTAACTTGCACAGAGGCAATGGTGTGTGGTTTTAAATTCCTCAAAAGTGGCTGCTATATTATTTAAGTTTTCCATGATCTCGACTTCTGTAAAGAACATAACCCCCCCCCCCCCCCCCCCCCCCAAGAGTGTTAATCCTCAAGATGACAAAGCTTATTTATTTGTCAGCAGTTATTTAGTGCTTGTTCTATCAAAGCTTCTCTGTAGATTTTGACTATAACCTGTATTTCCTGTATAAATTTTGAATGTGTCTCACATTGCATGATATATGCATGAATCATACTCTGCATGTTGAAACAGCATATATAATGTATATACACAACAGATTTCAGAGACTACCCAAAAGTCAACATCAATCTTAAAGATTAACACTTGAGCACAGGGACTCAAAGCAGACTGCCCCTCTCCTCTCCTTTTTTTTTCTTTTTTTTTTTTTTTTTTGTTAAATTGAATTTGTTTTCCAGTTATCGTATTAATGAGCAGAAGCAGTGTTTTAACTATACATTTGAAATGGATATGACAGAGATGGGAATGCATATTCATAACGCTTTCCTATGGAAACTGAAGTTTTGTATTTTTTTAAATAAATAAATGACCACCTTAGTGTGTGTTTGTCGTTTTCTTCTCCTTTTGCACAAATATAAATGAAAAACCATTTAGTGGCTGAGGGGGAGGAAGAGTTTTACTTTAACTTCGCATGCAGTTAATAGGAGTAGTGATAGAGGATGATCCCCTGAAACTCCACTGCCCCCACCCACCCACCAGTTTAACAGTATGAGTCAACATTGTCTTTTTCAGGAAGTTGGCCATTTTTACGTGTTGCGCAGCTGTTTTATGCGTGAGCTGTGGGGCGTGCGGAGTGTCTTAGAGAAATATGCACACGCCATGACCAATGGGGATCGTACCTGTACATATGGAATATGTAACCGTGTGGAGAGATAGTCTCAATATGCTAGAGAACTTACATTGGGTGGTGGTCTAACAAATATATATTTACATAAACACACGTGTGTTTATATAAATATTTGAACATCATGGCAATGTACTTTTCATTATTTCTTTAAACAGTTCCTTGCGATTGCACAGCATACATCTTTAATGATTGTAGAAAACAAGAATTAAGTGCACAAATTTTGAATTTATTTTGGATTTTTAAGGAAAATAGGAAAACTATACATTTAGCCTATAAAATGGCAACTATAAAAACTCATCCATGTTAGCAGATTTTAAGAGCTATGATTTCTTCACCCAAAGTTACCAAACCTAAAGTTTTTCTACTAGATGTATATGACTATATATCTAACAACAAGTATAAAAAAACAACTGTTTGAGTTTTTTCTTTAGTTCTGCAGCATTTTATTGGCCTACACAGTGAAAACTCCCCTGTGTATGTGAATGAGATGAAATACTTTATTTCCATCCAACCAAGAAAGCCATGATTTCATCATAGGAGGACAGATTCTTTTGCAGATCAGTATTATTTATAACTCCTACATGAAAGTGTGAGTCTATGACTGCACCACAGATATGCCCTTCCGTTCATAATGCTTCCTAATGTACTCAGTGATGGCGCTCTCATGATTAAGCTCTTTCCTGAACAACATAATATAACACTTGGGAGCCAAGTGACAGCCGAGAACGCTGAAGCATGAAGTGAGGATGGCTGCACTTTGTACGGCAGGTTTGTACTTCCCTGTTAAGGTCAGATAAATTGGGAGGAAGATAATCCAGATGACCACAAACAGCAGCATACTGATGGTGATTAAAGATGCATTTTTGTACAAATCCGGCAACTGTTTACCTTTGAATGCGAACACCAAACAAATAAAGCCCAAGAAAGCGTTGTAGGCTAACATTGCTATAAAGTATTCAAGGGATTGTGTCTCACACTGCTGCAGAATGGTCTCTTTCCCTGGCATCTCTTTAGGAATTGGTGGATTTACGATCAGCCATGAGACAGACAGGGCCAGCTGGATCCCAGAGACAATAGTAACTACCAACAGCGGCTTATTCAGCTTCTTTATCCAAGACCCTACGTTAAGGTTAAAGTTGAAAGCTACCAAGATCTGAAGCAAGATAGCTAGAATGCAAGAGATACAAAGGGTGAAGGATACACCAAAGAGAGGCACACCTACACAGTGAATCTTCTCAGTAGGTTTGCCTATGAAGGTGAATGTAAGACAGAAGCCAGCCACCAAGGAAAAAAGCTCCAGAAAACACAAATAACCTCCAACTGCCTTTACAATGGGAGTTTTAAGATATACTGCAAACAACAGCAAACACAACGGTAGTAATGATCCCGACGACTGCAAGGGAGCTGAGAATGACTGAGAAGGGATCGGTCCAGAGGAGAAATTCATCCGTTTTGTTGAAACACTGATCCCTCTGTTCAGCAATTGAATATTGGTTGTCAGTGCAGCTCTTGCATGCTGAACCTGCAGAGGAAATACAAACATAAATAGCATAAGGGAAGAGGAAAATATTTTATGACTCAATGTAAAGATTAAAATCATTTAATAAGGAGCGAGGGGGAAAACCCCTGCATTACGAAAAATGTGCTTTTACGTGTGGAAGGGCCAAACTACATTATCACAGAGCAGCAGCATGAGAGATCAGAGGATATTTGCAAATTAATGCAAAACTGGCTTTGGATATTTTGGGAGAGAAGACAGACAAGAGTATATGCATCTAATATGTGTTCATCTAATAAGTACAACAGTTATTACATTTTTAGTATATAAACTTTTTAAATTCCCGAGCTCCATGTCAGTGACAGTCAAAAAACAACTCCAGAAAATCAAACAAGAAGCATCTCTTTTTCACATGACTGTAAGTGTAAAACAGGTGCATTACAAGGTTTTCAGTCAGATTTTGTAAAGTGTATCTACCTTAACATGATGTCAAATTTTTTAGTTTAATATGTATTATTTAATCTTTGTCATTTATTTTATGAGATTTAAGTGTTCGCAGAAATACATCTAAGTATGCTAAAGTTGTTTTAAGTTATTGTTATCCTTTCTTTGGAACAAGCTGCCTTTTGATCATCTGTCAATAGATTTGAAAACAGACCTTTTTATCCACACTTATTAAGTGTTTTTTATTTTGGTATGTTTTGTTTTGTTTGTTTTTTTAATTATATTTTGTTGTTTTTGCCACCTTAAGGGATTGTAAACTTACATGTTTTTTTTTTTATATTTTTGTCTTCTGTTAAATGCATTAAGTTTAGATGTAAAGAAGTGTTAAATCTAAATAAAGTTGCCATTGCCAGAATAAACTATTTCGTATAACTTGCCCACATTAAGTTGAAATACTAATTTTCTGTTTGAATTAGCTTTCATATTTGAATTTTTTCAGCAAAAACTTTCTTATCTAAAACTTAATATGGAAATAAACTCTTCAGCTGTCACTAAATAATATTTATTTGCTACATTACTATCAGAATGAGCTGCTGAAGTGCATACAATCAATTTTTGCCTGTATAATTGAACTTTATCAATATTTGTAATAAAAGACTTACCGTTTCCAGGGGAAAACGTGCCATCAGCACATGAAACGCAAACTTTACAACAGATTTTTCTCTTCGTTAGTTCTTGTCCTGGATCACATGTTTTCGCACAGTTATATGCTGAGCCCTATGGAGGAAACAGTACACATACATGATGCTCATAAATTATTATGGGTAATAAATGAATGTTGAAATTTCATCTCACCGTCTGATTTATCAAGTGTACAAGAGACTCTGGGACTTTTGTAATTTTTCCATTCGGAAGGTATTCTCCAATAGTTTGTATTTGTACACCCTTGTTGAATTCAGACATATTCCAGTATACAATATCGTATCCCAAACTGGGATCTCCATCACTATTAAAAAAGATACGTGTGGTTCCCACAGTAAAGTTTACTTTCTGGATTTCTGAGAGAAGCTGTGGAAACAATACGAACATAAATCAACCAAGACACTTGTTTAAACTGTACAAAATACAAAGAATAAAGAGAACTTTTAAGGGGGTATGTGTTGGACTGTTTCCGTGTTGGAAGTGATGACTTGCGCAATCCTACACCATGAAGACATTACCCATAAAATGAGAAATTATTAAAACATTACACACAAAAACAGGGCAAGCTGTCACTTTTGTAAACTGTTGGCATTTCCACAGTTATATTATATTTTAAGCCAAGGTCATCAACTCCTGGTCCAAGTATTATACTTTGACATAAAAAACTTGGTAAATGTCTTAAATTAATCAACAGCAAAACAACAACAACAACAACAACAAAACAATTAAAAAACATCTTTCCTGTACCTCTGATGCTGTGAATTTGGAGCTACGTTCACAATGATGGTCGTCACACTTAAGCAAGTGTCTGAGCCCCTCACCAATGACTTGAACAGCTAAATAGATATTGTAAGATTCTTCCTTGTCAATGCAATTAGCCAAGAAGCTTGTTCCCAGACATTGATTAGATTCCAGCTGATAGTTTAGCGAGCAATTATTTACTTTTACTTCTTCAGACTGATTTGAACAAAGTGGATGCTGCGTCAAAGGCGTTTTTTTGAGTTCCATTAAAAATCGACATGACGTAGTCTTTAAAGCCAGGCACCTCATTCTGCTTAAATATGAACCCAAAAACTTGTCCAGCAAGTTGGATGTCTGGAATTGCAAAGATCTTTGGAGAGCTAGACCATGTATCACTTGCAATCCAAGTTCTGTTGAATTTATGTTTAATCGCTCCTTTCAGGATGATTTCAACATTAATCTCCTTTGTGAAGAGGATGATGGCTTCAGCGGAGGAGTTTTCAATTTTTTCCAGTAGTTCAGTCAGCTCAGTTTGGGTCTTAGCACCATTTATATTAAAATCAGCAGACAAGATGTGAACAAATTCAATGCAGATATTGGTTTTGCTGAAAGTTTTCACAAGGCTATCACTACCATACTTCCCGTACTCATCATCACTTCACTTCACCAAATGTCTTCACCAGCTCAACCATAATCCCCTCGTCTGATATTCATCACTAGGCACTGTTCGTAGAAATGTAGTGAATTAGTTCTCCACCTGCCAAACTGGACACATCGCTGTCACTGAAGCTGGAAGTCTGCAGGTGCCCACCTCAAAATTCTGAGATTAAAGAATTTTGACTTTAATCTCAGAATTCTGAGAAAAAAGTCAGAATTCTGAGATTAAAGTCAGAATTCTGACTTTAATCTCAGAATTCTGAGATTAAAGTCAGAATTCTGAGAAAAAAGTCAGAATTCTTTTTTTTTTCCCAGTGGCCCTAATCCTCTTCCGTACTAGTGGGCTTTGAGATCTACAACTTAATATACTAAAAAGCTTTGTGTAAAGTTTTTCAAAATATAGTTACAAAGTTGTTTACAGAATAATAAAATAGAGCTCCAAGAAGGATACAATGGTTATAACAGCAACAAATATTGAAATTATATAACTGTTCACTGACCATGAGATCCCTCAGATATCAGGTGTGAGGTGTAGACGAAGCTAAGAATATTTCATAGAGGCTGCAAGGTAACTGAATATAGAAAGCTCCTGTATTGTTATCAGTAAGACTTGCCTGTAACTTCATTACCTGAAAAGGGCAAATTATGTGCCAATTATTTTATTCCCACTTTCGTGACCACTTATTCTTGAAGTTGTGGGAGAGTCTGAAAGGCATCACATGTAACGCAATGTGATAGGTGGAGTACGCACTGGGCAGGTTGCCAGTTAGTCACAAGGCCATAATAGAGAGACAGAGACGCACACTCGAATCTGCACATATGGGCAATTTAGAAAGGGCAGTTAACCTAACGTCTTGATGCAAGCTCATTGTGTTATCAGGACATTGCCACACAGAACTAACACCATCCCAACAGACACAGCAGCCATGGAAGAGATGTTGGTGTTAAGTGCCAAGAAAATTGCTGTGAATTATACATTGGTGAAACTAGCTAAGCGAATGGCACAACAAAAAAGTGTCACCTTGTGCTACTTTTATATGCAGAGGGATTTTGGTGAACTCAATGACTGCGAGGTGATGCCCAGGTCCAAATCATTACTTCTCCACCACTGTGCTGACAGTTGGCATGGTGTTTGGCTTTCTCCAAATGTGGTGCTGTGTATTATGACCAAACATCTTCAATTTGGTCTCATCTGTAAAAAAAAGATTACTCTACAAGTCTTGTGGTTTTATCAAATGTTGCTTTACAAACCTAAGCAGTGCTGCCATGTTTATCACATAACAACCCTCCCAAACGAGCTGTGCTTGTTCAGTGTTTTTCCTTCTTGTGCTGCCATTTTAACATTTGACATTCAGAGACCTGTAGAGTCTGAGATATAGCGCTGTCTTTTGTTTTGTTTTTTTGCAGTTTCTGTGCGAATTGTCTGATCTTTGGGTGAATTTGCTGGAACGTCCACTCCGGAGAGACATTAACACCCGCCTGAACTCCAAACTGCCACAGCTTCAGGTTTTGCAGAAGTGGTCACACTTGCTGATGATCAAAAATCAATGGATTAGTAGCACATGGCAGCTACTTCCCCTCTTTCTTCCTATTGCAATTACTAAAATGTCCAATATATTTTATACATGGACATTCTATTGTTGTTACTCATGCCTGTGCTGTTTTGTTGATTCATGACACATAATCTAAAATTATTTGTATCAAAAAGAAGTTAGAAACACAAATCATACCATAAAAAATAACCAGACAAAATAACATTCATTCATACAATCCTTATCGTTGGGGACTTAAATGTAGTTTAATACTAGTAATATTAGAAAAAACAAAAACATCAGCGCCCTTGTTCTTGCCATGTGAATGGGCCAACTCTTTTTAAAAAATAACTGTAAGAAATACTTGATTAAAACAAAACAAAACTTAAATACATATGCCTGAAGTCATAGTTAATAATTCTTGATCATGTGAAGGATAAACTAAAGCTAAATTCTTAAATGTTCATCAATCTCCCCTCAACAGGCTTTTTGATACATAAAAGAAAAAAATAAAATATATAGTAAATGTTTATATTATACAGGACGTCTTTGTCTTTTGCTTAGACTGTGGGTGTTTTTCTGGTGCAACATATTTAGTTGAACTTACTACATTTTAACCAGATATCAGTCAAAATTTCAATATTGGTTACTTTCTATAAATGTAGAAGACAGATTTTTTTATTTCTTTTCTGTGCGTGTTGGATGAGGTCACGATGAAGAGAGTTACAGAAAGAATAATAAAACTTTTCACAGCTTTGTTTCTTCAGTGTAAACCTCCAATCAAATTAATCCTTTTGATCATTGAGGTTTAATGTTGACGGAGTTCTCGTAATGGTATCTTATTGCATATTTTATAGTAAGAACATCTTCTGACAAACAAACATTTTCCCAGCATTAAACGAATGTGTTCATAGAAAAAACATACAAATATTTTAATTGTCTTCCTAGAATTACGAACTGCACAGACAAGATTTCAGAACAGAAAAATTCTTTAGTGAGTGCAACGTGCTTGTCAAGTTTTGATTAGTGGTGAGGAATTCTCTTATAGTGTTCCCACAAATACCTGAAAACATGAAGGAACGTTTTTTTGTTTGTTTCTTTTTTTAAAAACAGACAAAAAAACAAAACAATGACCGGATTCACAAAAAATGAGAAAACATTTTGTTTACTGTGACAGCCTGAAAGAGGCAGTGTTCGCAAGGTCATTTTTAAACACCTGTTATTTGTAATTACCTGATTATACTTTTAACATAATAATAAGTGTGTATAGGCTTACAAGCGTATTGAGTCAGTGATCTTTAGCAAATGGCTCAAATTATGAAGAAACCCTGCTAAAACACTTCACTCTCCTTTAGTACCAGCAGATGGCAGTAAAGCTCCACTCAGACAGTAGTTCTGCACAAGCATATACACCCTGCAAAATGGGGAATGTCTGTGGTGCTCAACCAAATCCTACAAAGGTGGATCTTCATTATAAAGTATATTTCAATGTGAATCCCT
This sequence comes from Perissodus microlepis, assembly GCF_051167445.1. NCBI lineage: Eukaryota > Metazoa > Chordata > Actinopteri > Cichliformes > Cichlidae > Perissodus > Perissodus microlepis. Next base: position 14,489,727 of record NC_140479.1, on the reverse strand, counting down.
ACAAAGTACTGCAGGTAAACATCAAGTAGATAGTTCATGAATAGTTTACATACCTGTTACATTGTGGAGGTTGATTACACCATCGATTGCCCATGCAAACTATGACAGCGGCACCCTTTAATGTTTTCGAGATGTAGAGGACAAGATATAATCTCCATTGTTGATCTGTTTAGGAAGGCCACACCGTTTTAAGTCTGGAATTGGGTAAAATTTTCTCGTTAATATGTGGCAGAAAAAAGGAAACCAATTTAAGGCAATGATTTTTTAAATAATAGGCGAAAGATTTGCCAAAAATTTCACAGGCTGACCTTCGCCCATTTCTTCTTTCCAAGCTTCCAAATTCATTGAGGGTATCTGATCACAGGAGACATAATGAGATGGATACTTCCCCAATCTGAAAGGATCAAGAGGAACTTCTCCTATGTCGCTATTATCACAGATCAGATGGGATAGAGAAAATTTTAAAAGTTCCTCCTTCTGTTGCTGGGTAAACACACCATCAGCTTCCCACCAAAACCTGAAAATGAAAAATACACAAGTTTCACTGAAGCCTTGATTTCATTTGACTGTTCAACCTAGACAAATCTTATGTACCTGTCACCATCACGGAGCACTTTCATCTGCCTTCCAATCAGGCAAGCAAAGAGAGGACCAGTTCTTGAGCCAGGCAAAAGCCTTTCAACAAGTCCTCCTGGATATACATCGATGTTGTCAGGATGTTTGTATATGTCAAGTATTCTCTTAGTAACCCTGGAGTCTCCCACGGCCAGTGACAAATCATCCAATGTCTTAATGCGCTGCAATCCACAGAATTCCCTCCAATCATTGTATCCTGAAAAGGAATTTTAGCACAGTGTCATTTAAAAGTGAATATATTCATTTAAATTTGGATGTCTTGTCAAGAGTTCTCTTTATGAAGACTACGTACAAGAAGCTATTAAAGCTTAGCTAGAAACAGGAAGAAATGGGACGCCAGCTGTCCAAATAAAATCCATTCAGCAGAACTGCTAGAGCTCACTGCAGCATCTTTTCTCTGATTTCTCTGACACAAAAATGTGATCTTGACCAAATGAAAACAACCCATTGATTTAAAACTAAAGTCTAAGATTGTCTGTCTTGTTTTTAGTGGTGCACAAAGTTGTCTTTCTTATGTCGTATTTTTTTTAATATTTTTTAAAAAAGCTTTTGCTTAAATTAATGCTGTCATTGACTAGAAGTTAAAGACATATAAAGATAAAAAATAAAGAGAGTGAAAAAGATAGCCTTGATAGCCGTTTTACTAAAAGTTCTAGGGAAAAGGCATGGTCCTTGGATATGAGATTTAGCACAGCTGCACTGGAACTGCAAAAAGCTTTTTTCACATTGGTAATAACAATTCACAAGAGTCTGATGTGTAAAGTCAGTGGAGTTAAACTAGGCATTGCAAGGTTTTGGCACCTTTGAGACACAAGGCAATTCAAAATGCTTCAAAAGATTTAAGTACAGTAAAAAAAAAGATTAAACTTGCATGGAAAGTCAATAGAATGCATTGCAAAAAAATAGAAAAAAGTTGACCTATGAGTGAGCACGAATGCCACAGGCTTTCCTGCTACAGGCATAGGTGCTCTATTAATCTAAACTAGCATTTTTTACAGCTTTAAATATATTCTCATGCAGCATTATATCACAAAATTAGCATTCAGTTTCTTTTCAAAGGCATGAAATATGAAATAACCAGATAACTTTGAGAACACATCATATAAAGATCAACTGTTGAAAATGTTGAAAAGAATAGCTAAATTTCCATTTTGTCAAACATTACTTGTGAAGCAATTAATACCTTTTAAATTATTTGTTCTCACTTTCATCTTACTCCCTTTTCAAGTTATCGCAAAGCTCTTTTTTCCCCTCAAGTACAGATGTTGTATTTTAAGTGAATAACAGATTGTGTTCCAGGAGAATCAGTCTGTGCATATTTTCAGTCATTTTCCCTTTGAGATTTCCTGTCATGTAAAAACTTAACTAAATTGATGCTCGCTTCCCATTCTATAGTTTTAACATTATTGCTAAATGCTAAAGAAAAGTACTGTGACAAAAACGAATGAAAAGAAAATAGGGAAGCATGTAGAGTGCAGGTGAGAGAATCAGGTGATATTACTTTCTGATTTCCTGAGTTCGTGTCATCATGGAAGCTGGAAGGAATGCCAGACTGCAGGGCAAGTAAAATCCACTTGATTGATATGATTATTAAACTGCCTATCTGATTTAATTATTTATTAACTCAAGATGCAGGAAGCCAGTGACTGGCGACCTATCCAGGATGTACCCCGCCTCTCTCCCTATGACAGCTACTGTAGATTGGTTCATTCATGGATGGGTGGATCCTGCTTAACGTGTGCTTATCACAATCAACCACTGCTGGGCTGCTGTGGACAGTGACTTTAATATCTAAACTTCTTAAATATAAAAGTTATGGGTTGTTTTTTTCTTTCTTTCTTTCAATTTGAGGGGTTATGTACGGTTATCTGTCTCTGAATGAGTTATGCTGCTCTGTAGAAATCCTGGTCAGTAAGGATTGTAGTCCTTTGAAAAAAAGCTTTATAATAGAGCTCAAAAAAAAGAAAAAGAAAATGTAAATACACTTTTACTGCTTCCGCTTCAATTAACAGATTAAGTAGAAGCCAGGTGTTGCTATATAAAAAGTTTAGCAAAATAGAAGCAGAAATAAAATACAAAAGCAGAAATTTTGGAGGTTTCCTGTTTTTAGAGCCACATGAATGAAACACATTCATGACAAATAACCACACCAATGTCCTTGCAGATCATTGGAGATACAATATGTGTGCATTCATTGTTTTTCTTGGTTAATGGGCAACAGCTGTTATAAAAGGTTATGACCACCACCATTCTCACCATTGTCAGACAGTCTTTCTAACTTGTTGCAAATTTTTCCTCTTCCTTAACTGTGATCGCTTTCAACTTGATAGTAAAATTTATTAATGTAACAAAATGTAGCAAATATAATACCTTTTTTTTTGAGGCAATTCAATTGAACATTTATATAACAAATGGCAATAGAACAATACCTTACATTGAAAAACACACCAAAAAATGAAACAAAATAAAACAGAACAAAAAGAAAGATTGCAAATTACAACTTCACACAAAGCTAATCTAGTAATTCATTTAATTGGAGAAAAGCACAATCAATAGACAAAATAAATAGAAGCTCACAAAACATAGGCAATTTGGTTTAAGACAAAACAAAACACATCGAACAATGAAAACATAAAAGTTGTGTTTTGTTTGTTTTTGTGAATAGTAATATTAATAATAACAGAAAGAACAAAAAAAACAGTTCTGGACTATAAAGTTATCAACGTTAACACATTTGTAGTTAAAATTCAGTTTTTGAATCAGGTAAATTCACACCATGATATTGACATTGATTGTTTTTAAATGTACTTATAAATAAAATGACTTGACAGTTTTCAGGTATATTTGAAAGACATCCTGACTTGCATTTTGTTTTTTTATAAGCCTCGTCAGTGCTGCTGAGATACGCAGAGATGATTTTGAAGCAACAGAATTTCACCAAAATCCAGCTACAAATCAAAAAGATGATCAGATGGAAGGTGAACCGAAAGGTAATTTTGAAATGCAAAAAGAAATAATAATAATAAAAATAAAAATTTTCTACATAAAATAAATGACTGACTTTTCAGAAATTATTTTTTAAAAAGTGGTGGTTGTTGCATCTTTCCCTATATTAAAGAAACCAAATTAAGGTTTAAGGTTACATGTCATGATGTTTTGGTTTAGTCACAATGGGAAGGGGCGCTTTGTTTAGATAATGTGTTTAATATGTGATAAATGAACAATCAGGTAAGGATTCACAGTTTATAACATGGGGTATTGTTGATTAAATGTTTAAACGTGGGCTCCAGACCCTGGTGACTAGAACTAGACACCCCCTTGTGGCAATATTCAGCAATTGTGGTTGATTACGGAGATGAAGGTTGTATTAGCAAAAAACAAACAAACAAACAAGAACAAAATAATTAGTACATAATGGGCTTGGATTGGCAACATTATGAATGAAATGTAGCAGGGATTTATGCACCAGGGGGCCAAAGCTGTTTGAGAGTAGTGCCAGTTTGTATGGCGCAGGCCCCAGTTCCCTCTGTGGTTACTTAGTTTAAGGATATCACATGTAAGTAACATAAAATAAATTTGTACATTAATATTAGCCTGATAACTGACACTAGCTAACTTGCAAACTATGTAAACTTGAAAGATGATGTAAAATGGGTTTCAATCAGGTTTAAACCAAACCACTCCACTGGATTTAGCTACATTTTGGACAGTGTTTCTGGAATGCAGTAGTAGCTAGACCAAAACAACCAATCAGAATTTTTGCATCCAAGTCTGCTTGGTTGTTTTTTGTGGCACATTTTTAATGGTGTATAATAAGAGTTGAGCTTGCAGGGAGCAGAGATGTTTAGAGCGAGAGCGACACACTGAGAGCAGGTTCGCAGATGTCTGTCAGCACACAGAGCAGAGATCTGAGCAAGAGCAAATGCCAACAACTGAGCGAGAGGGGCTGCTATTGTGTGTGTGTGTATATGGATAATCGCAAACACTGAAATACATTTCTTGCACGCGGCAATTAATTTTGTTTGCTCAAATTAAGATTTTCTTTGCTCAAAAAAAATTCTCCTTTGTCAGACCACTTTGTCAGAGATGGGCCAGTAGGAAGTATTGGTAGTGGAAATAAATCAGGATGGGTGCAAGAAACCAATTTCCTGATCTTTCTGAAGCACTTTGCAAACCACACCAAGGTAAGCCATGAAAAAAAGTAATTCTTCTCAATGTAATCAATCACATTTTTTCAGCTTCATTGTTATGTTCAAAAGTTGGTGCAAGAGTTGTAGGTTACAATGCCCACTGAGCCAATGAGGCCAAGCTCAAGGAAGACCAACCAAAATTAATGAAATATTCAGTTGGAAATTCCATAATTTGCCTTTTTTGGGGGGTTCAAAAGCTAGATTTCTGCTTTCTCTCTCACACACTGTTACGGCCCTGGGCCTTGGAGGGAGTGAGACTGCTTTTTCTTCTTCTCATGCAAATCCAAGTGTGCTATGACTCGTGAGTGATTAGTTACTGGGAGATCGTGCCAGCCTTCTTTTATGCAGAATGAAGTGTGTCAGACCACACGGACAATTGGCTGCCTGGAGATCCCATGACACTCCCAGACCAACTGACTGGCTGATTGTCTGCACCTGGGAGTATAAATGGCTGAAGATCCTTCGCACTATGGGGAACTGCTGCTCTGATGTGAACATGTGGTGTCCTCCTCGGCTGCCTAGCATTTGAGCTCTGTAAGCTCTTATATATAGCTGACCTTAGTTTTATTAGAGTCTTGTGTTTGCTGGCTCACCTTAGTTAACCTTTAGCTTTTATTCTTGCCTGTTCTTTTCTTTGTGTATTAATTATTTGCCCCTTATTTACTCTGATTTCGTGAGAGGGCTTGTGTATGTTCCCCCCCCAACTGTCGCCTAGCAGAGGGGGTCGTAACACACACACACACATAGCTACGTAAATAGTTCTAGGTGCATTCAGGTGTTGAATAAAAAAGATTACATTTTAAGATTTTGTCAGTACCCTTATTTCATTGTTACATTTCACCCCAGGATATGTTACAACTAACCCAGACTATGAGTTAATTGTAATATTTCACTCTTTGTTTTTGAGACCATACCATGCAGAGACATGTAAATACTATCCATTACATTATGAATCCACTACCTTAAAAGAGCTCCAAGCTACAGACAGAAATGTCAAAAATAATTACAACTGTCCCCGGTCTCCCCTACAACACAATACAAGACAATACAATCTTACATAAACAACAGTGTCCAACAGAGTCAGAGTCCTTGGAGAGTTTGTGGTGTGCAAATGGGGTGGAGCAGTCAGTGAAAGGGCGATGTTCAGATTTTTGTATGTCGGGGGTGTGAGGGGTTTCAGAGGGAAGAGGTGAATGCAGGTCTGGAGTTCATGTGAGAGTTGAGAGGCGGCAGCTTACTCTGCTTTCAATGTTCTGAGAGCACATGTGCTTTGTTATCCACAGAGGCCACAAGATGGCAGTATTCGAAAAGATGGATGCAAACAGGCAAGAAGCTTACAACAGGCTAGAGAGATAATTTTCACTTTGGTAGGTTTTAGTTGATTTTCTTGTTTACTTGACAAGCCCTGCTGCATTGCTTGCTCTGATGGGATAACATTAATTTACTGCTAGCCTAGCAGCCTAGCACAGGCCAATTTTTCCCTTTTCAGGGATGTGGCCTCAACTGAGACAGGTGGGGGCTAGCTCAGGTTGCTCTATCTGCTGGCCTTCACTTCATTAGACCTCCAGGCCATGTTTTTGCTGTTTGTGCCCTCTGAAGCATTTAACCCAATTATCTGACAAATAATATGAGTGGCTGTGCAGCTGATTGTACAAATACATGGCTGAAAAAGTCTGTGCCCCACTTTGCTGAGAGAATTTCTGTTTTAAATGACTCAAGAGGAAGATGATGCTCAGATAAAGATGTATTGACTTTCCAATGAAGGTAAGATACAGCTGTTGTTTAGCTCAGCAAATATTGAACTTTTTATTTGAAAGCTTTCCCAGGCTGGATTTAATTGACATCAAAGGTATCTTTTCCTGGGGGAATTGCACAAAATACACATAATTTTATTTTATTTTTTAGTTTGAAAGGTGAAGCAATTGTGAAAGTACCACCTTTATTTTTCCGTTGAGTGAAAATAGTTCATGTTTCCTTTAATTCAAAATCTGAATAAACATTGTTCTTATGAGTCTAAATTGTGAGCTTTATGAATACTCTCTGTGCATCTACATCATCCTGAGGAAAGTATTTGGCTCCAGTGATGAAGAAATAAAGTGGCTCCATCCAGGAAATGGTTATTTGTATGTTACTTTATTTATGCACAGGTCACAGCCTGCCTAAATCTTCCTTAACTGGAGCCAGATTACGAGAGCCTATTGGACTGCAACTAAACTACAACCAAAACATTTTCCAAAGCACTCTGCAAACCCCAGTTTGTGCCTCTCATTATGAAAAAGTGAAATTATTCAAGGTAACAAATGGTCCATGTTTAACCGCTGATGCTGATGAATGTTTGGTTTTTACCCTGATTGATCTTCGTTCTTAGTTTCAGCTTTGGTTACTGGTGCTGGATTTAAATTGTAAAAACATTCTGCATAAACTGCGTGTTTGAACCAATATTCAACCCATTTCTTGAGTTATTTCAGAGCAGAGCAGAATGTGTTGTATAAAATGACGGCCAGAAAGACTGATGATCACCTCTCACTGAAACAGATGACAGGTACAAATTTTGGGGGGCAAAGTGTGAGGTTTGCTCTTATATTAATCATTCTGATATGGTTGTTTTTGACGAGTTATTTAATGCTAAAGAAAGGGCGTGTGTTACCAAGACTCACAGAAACATAAAGTCATCACAGAGGCATCTGGAGTCCTCATTGCATACACACACACTTATGGATGAAAATTCCATCATCCTATTCACGTAGCAGCTCGGTATTTTCGTCTCTGGTTCCGCAACACCTGACGTGGACCTTGTTAGAGTTCTCTCTCTGCATTAAGCTTGGTTAGCGAGGACCTTTACTGGATAGAAACACTGCCAGTGAGAATCAAACCTGCAACTCCTATTTCAAAGGCATGTAGTCTTACCACTACACTGTCCAGCTGCTTTTGTTCCTGCTTTTATTTCTGTTTATTCATATATACATATATATATATATTGTAACAGGGAGAGTGTATGAAATAAGATCTGCCTAAATAAAATGGCATATGTTACATTAAAATTAGAAAAGATGTGTGATAAAGGTACGCCTAGCCTGCCTCCAAACAGCTGAGAAAGAGGGAAGGCAAAATTGACAAAAACACACAGACAAGAGAGTGTTGTAGTGTAGAGACTAGAGTAGTGGTTAGACTACACGTCTTTGGAGCAGAGGATCGCAAGTTTGATTCCCACCTGTAGTGTCTGTATTGGAATAGGAGTTGCAGGTTTGATTGCAGGCGTTCCGGCTTCCGCGAGTGTGACGCTTATTTTGAGCGATGAAAAAAATAATAAGATGTAATTTTATTTTTATATTTCAAAATCACAATAATCTTCCAATTAAGAACTACAAGTTAAAAAAAGAACTAAACACAAATAAAATACACTTCAGCTAAATACTTCTAATTTAATTTCCCAAACCACCCGGAGCTGCAAAATAAAGACTAAAGAGCCGCATGCGGCTCCGGAGCCGCGGGTTGCCGACCCCTGAGTTAGGGGGTTAGGGTTAAATTAGACTTGCTGAACACAATAATAGCTCATTTTGTAAATTACATTTAAAAAAGGGATTAATCAGAAGGGTGCCAATGAGCCAAAGAGACACTGCCTTCCCAACGTGGTCCCTAACTCAGCTGGAGGCTTCACAACAGGAATTCACTAACCAATAGGTAATGTTGCAGTGGCTGCATTCATCCTTTATATACAGCCTATGGCAAAATCACATATTAAATTGCTAGAAAGACATATTGATTAAAACGTCGTCACAGGAAGAGTCATTCCTTTGCAGAACAATTTAAGTGTGACACTGCGAGTGGACCACAGAAATACCCTTTTGCTCATAAAACTTCCTAATGTATTCAGCAATGGCGCGCTCATGATTAAGCTCTTTCCTGAACAACATAATATAACATTTTGGGGCCAAATGACAACCAAGGATGCTGAAGCAGGAAGTGAGGATAGCTGCACTTTGTACTGCTGGTTGGTATTTCCCTGTCAAGGTCAAATAAATGGGGAGGAAGATGATCCAGATGACTACAAACAGCAGCATACTGATGGTGATCAAAGAAGCATTTTTGTACAAATCTGGCAGCTGTCTACCTTTGAATGCAAACACGAAACAAATAAGGCCCAAGAAAGCGTTGTAGACTAACATGGCTATAAAGTATCTATGGGGCTCAATCTTACAGTTGTATAGGATAGTGTAATCTAAAGATTGATTGACAGGATGTGGTGGTTCTTTGGTCAGCCATGAGACAGATAGGCCTAACTGAATCCCAGAGATGATGGTCACCACCACCAATGGCTTATTCAGCTTCTTTATCCAAGACTCTGCCTTAAGGTCAAACTTGAAGCCCAAGAAGATCTGAAGCAAGTTTGCCAGAATGCAAGAGATGCAGAGAGTAAAGGCTATGCCGAAGAGAGGAACACCTACACAGTGAATCTTCTCAGTAGGCTTGCCTATGAAGGTGAATGTAAGACAGAAGCCAGCCAGCAATGCAAAAAGCTCCAGAAAACACAAATAACCTCCAACTGCTTTCACAATGGGAGTTTTAAGATATACTGCAAACAGAACAGCAAACACAACGGTAGCAATGATCCCAACGGCTGCAAGGGAGCTGAGAATGATTGAGAAGGGATCTACCCAATCGAGATAGTCATCACTTTTTTTCAAACATGTATTCTCTTCAGGACGAGAATATGCCCCGTCTTCACAATGCTTGCATGTTGAATCTGCAGAAGGAAACAAAAACACAAGTAGCACAAGTAAAGAAGACAATATTTTCCTATCCTATAATCATTTGGAAAGAAAAAAAAGCTGCAATCATAAATTAATATTAAACAGGCAAGTATAATGAATGCATAATGCACTTTGCACATTTAGGAACACAAGATAGGCAATAAAATTACATCTGGACTCAGGACTCGAAATGCAGGACTCGCAACACGGGAATCAACTCAAAAGGGCAGTTTATTGCAGACGCAGGAAAATGATACAACTAATGATGAACTAAACTAGACTGGGAAAATATAATCTAATGTTCCACAGAGTGGCACACAAAGGATCACATAGCATGAGGGACGACGCAACACGGAACAGAGGGGGACTCTGACATAAATACACAGAGGGTAATGAGGGAAGTGGAAGCACACAAGGAACACAGCTGAGGACAATTACACTTGACAGGACGGGGAGGACACAAAACTGAAAACGCTGACACCAAGACATGGACCTTAAACGTAACACAGGAAGTACAGAGAGAGAGAGAGAGAATGAAGAAATATACGATAGACGAAAACACAGAACACAAGGGGTGGGAGCAAAGCACAATAACGCACATCATGATATAGACAGTCACACAGAGGGAGACACAGAAGGCAACAACACAGGGGGGAACAAACAGACAGAGAAGACTTAAACACAGAACACTAAAGTAATCGTTACATTCACCAAATGCTGGAGGGCACAGAGAAGCAAGAGGGGATCAAAACCCAGGAAGCATAAAATAAATCACAAATGAACCAGACATAACACAAAAATCCCAAAGAACTGAAAACACTAGGTCAGGAGACCCAGGACCCTGTGTGTGACTCCAAATCCAGACCTCCATGGGTTGCTACATTTGATTTCTATTGATAATTTTTGTGTGATTTTGTTGTACGCGCATTCAACTATGTAAAGAACAAAGTTTTTGAATATTTCATTCATTCAGATCTGCGTTACCTTTATTTTTTTGAGCAGTGTAATTTAGATTTGGAATAAAAGACTTACGATTTCCATCAGAAATCTCTCCACTTGCACACGGAGCACAAACTCCGCAACACTTTCCTTTTAATGTAAATCCTTGTCCTGCTTTACATTTTTTTGAGCAATTGTAAACAGAGACCTGCAAAAGAAACAGTAGCATGAGTACATGATTCATAAACCTTAATGGGACATAAATGAATGTTAAAAACTCATCTCACCATGTCATTTATGAGGTGTCTGAAAAGGTCTGTTGGGACTGTAATTTTTCCATCTGGACTGTATTCTCCAATAGTTTGTATTATCATACCCTTTTTGCAATCAGACCTGTTCCAGTATACGATATCATATCCCAAACTGGGATCTCCATCACTATTGAAGTATATTTGTGTGTTGTTCTCAGTAAAGTTTACTTTCTGGATTTCCGATAGAAGCTGTGAAAAAACCAAAACATCATAAAGGAAGAAAGACATTTTTATGAAATAAAATCATCACAAACTGCAATATATTTGAAATTTTAATGTTTAACCTTTTCTAAGAAAAACTTACATATTTACCAATAAACAAGACAAATGTCGATAGTTTAGCAGTGGGTGCTATGGAATGTGTAACATCCTCTCTGCCCAGAAAAAGGGCAACATTGTGTAAAAGAAAAAATTGGAAAATTTGCAAATCATGTAAAATTTAAGAAGTTAATATTAATAATTGTTGTTGTTGTTTTTAAACTGTTAGCTGTTTGGAGGTTATTGAAATGGTTTGTTTGGACTTTCAGCTGAGATTTTGACATTTTTGTAGGGACCACACATGTCTATATTTAAGTAACAGAATAATAATGAATAATAATGATAATGAAGTTATCTCGCAGGCCGGATATAATTGTATCTGGCTCGCGGGCCGTATGTTTGACACCCCTGGTTTAAATGATTGAACATTTGGACTGCAGGCAAGACAGCTTAGCACCTGGGTGTTTTTAGTAAAGTGCCATGCTGCTGAAATATGTGCAGTTTCGCTGAAAGAAAACGTATGTTGTTTGTACCATTCAGCATAAATGATTTCCTGGCAATATTATGGTTGATTTTTCCCCAAGAATATCAATTTCTGGCTTAAGTTTCATATTTTAAAGACAGACAAAATTTCGCAAACTTCTTATGTAACTGAAAATATTTGTTAAAGACAAATAATTAATAATTGGCAAGTTATTTTTATTGTACCTCTAAGGCTGTGAAACTGGATCTTCGTTCACACCGATGGTCGTTACACTTCAGCAAGCGTCTGAGCCCTTCAGCAATGACTCGAACTGCTATATAGACACCATAAGATTCATCCTGGTCGATGTAAGAAGCCAGATATTGCTTTCTTTCTTCTTCAGACTGATTTATAGAAAGTAGATGCTGCATCTGGTAATCTCTAAGAATTGTGTTATTAGTTCCATTAAACATCGACATGACATGGTCTTTAAAGCCAGGCACCTCTTTCTGCTTAAATATGAACCCAAAAACTTCTCCTGCCAGTTCGATGCCTGACATTGCAGAGATCTTTGAAGAGCTGGACCATGCATCACTTGCAATCCACGTTCTGTTGACTTTGTGTTTAATAGCTGCTTCCAGGATGATTTCTGCATTACTCACCTTTGTGAAGATGATGATGGCCTCAGCAGAAGAGTTTTGAATTTTTTTCAGTAGTTCATTCAGCTCAATGCTATTATTGTTTGTCGTAAAATGAGCGGACAAGATGTGAACAAATTCAATGCAGATCCTCTTGTTGTTGAAGTTGTCTTGAAGGCTATCACTGCCATATTTCCCATACTCATCATCACTTCCCACAATAATCACTGTTTTCCAATGGAATAGCTTCACCAGCTCAATAATACCTCTTGTCTGATATTTGTCACTAGGCACGGTTCGCAGAAAAGTGGGAAACTTGAACTTGCTGCTCAGCAGCTCACTTGTGGATGCATAACTAATCTGTTAAACAGACATAGAGCATATATGAAAACAGTTCATTAAAGATTTTTCAACACATAAGCATGGAAATCTAAAGACAGATTATGTATTTGCTGATATTATTGATTTTCATCAAATTTAGATTCTTATATTTCTAACTGAGCTTTGTAGGACAGAAAAAGAGAAAACAAACCTGGGCAACTGAAGACAGAGCAACAAGTCGTGCAACAGCTATCGATACTTCTGAGTACCTTTCCCCGATCACCACCTTGGTTTCGGGTTCAGGTAACTTGGACTGAGCATCTGCTGGCACTAAACAGCTTTCTGGGTCTGACTGATTCTTCAGCAGCTGGAGAGTCGCTCTCAAGGCGAGGCTGACATCTCCACAAGTGTCATAGATGTCGTATCCTATCGTGATGTTAGGTAGGTTGATTTTGCTGATGGCGTATATCATCACTTGACTGTGCAGGAATGTTTTTAAACCATAGCTGCAAGATTGACAGAAGACAGATTAAATTCACAAACCATCTATTTGACACTAATGAGTTGATGAACTCAGCCTGTACTTACTCACTACAGGAGAGAGGTGCAGAAGTGTTAGTCCTATTAGTTTTTAAATGAATGGGGAAAAGTCCACCAATGATGATATTCCCAGGAGAGTATGCACGGAGAAAACTATTCTGTCCTAAAGAGGAGTGAAACACACTCATGACAAATAACCACATTAAAAACATCATGGATACGCACAGGTAGAACATTTACATGTGTCTATCTTCTCTTTTCAGTATGACCAGGTTCCTGTACAGCAGCTATATAAAAAACTTCTACTCGTTTATCATTTGCATCATCAGATTGTCTTTGTAACGCAATCCAAATGAGTTCCTCTTTAATCTTCCAAACACGAAAAGACCAAGATGATTTGAATTTGTCACAGACAATGATGTCTAGGTTTTAGTTTCAACATGTTAAAATAAATTAAAAACATTTTTTCCAAGTTTTTCTAAATGATAATACATAACATATTCAAACAGGAGTAGAAATAGGCATAAATACGGTGGCCCTGAGAGGCCAAACGGACTGCAACTTCAGAAAACACTTGCAAAAAGAAAAACGCTGCAAAAAGAAAAATGCTGCAAAAAGAAAAATACCTGCAAAAAGAAAAACACTTGCAAAAAAAAAAACGCTGCAAAAAGAAAAATGCTGCAAAAAGAAAAATACCTGCAAAAAGAGGGTGAGCCTGAGTGCTGAAGATATCTACCTATTTGGAACCATGGTAACAGGGTTCTGGCTGATCGGAGCTGGCTTGGCCCTGACTTATCGAAGAATTAAGAAAGCGGAACCGGCTGTTCAAACCCCCACAAGGCTGCCCGCTGGGATTGGAACGATGGGAGAGGCGTGAGTTTCTCAAAATGGGCTCATTGAGTGCAGCACGGATAAGATCTTGGAGAGGCTATGGCTGCTGTGAATACTCAGAATAAGATCTCTGACTGCAGACTGGATACATCTCGAAGGGCTAGCTCGGAATAACATCTCTCGGCGCAAATTGGATGACATCTCGGGGAGGCACACTGCCGTGAGTTCTCAGAATTGGCTCCTTGAGCACAAGAAATGACAACATCACAGAACGCAAGTATGGCGAAGCTCGTGGCTCTCCAACGGGAGATTGAGAGACCAGTGTTGGACTGTAGAACTGCTTTGAAATTCATATGAGCTGTTCGCACTAAAGTAAAAACCACCATCACTTTATGCGGAGACCCCTTCGGCGCCAGCTGCGGTCTCAAGGCTGGAGCTGAACAACAACACCCTGATAACGACTGTGTTTAGACTGTTCCTTCCCATTCCATGCAAGGCCACCTGGGTTGGCTGGAAGACTGTTTACTTAGCCTAGCAGGGCGAAGGACACTGTCTCAGCTGAACTATGGACACGCACACACATACATATACACTGATATGCACACACTCATCCCCCCTCCCTTTCCAAACGCCTTTGACGCTTATTCCCTTTCGATGTTGACGGTGGATCAAGGAGACCAGCGTACGCAGGCCCGGATGTACTGTCTAATTCGGCTGTCTCTCACCCTTTACCCACCCCTGTTGCTTGTCATGTGTTTCTTTGGTGTATTAAGAGTTTTTTTCATGTGCTATGTGCAGAGGTGTTTTTTTCTGTTCTCAAACTGATCTCCCTGTTGGAGCTCAGTCTGGGGGGAGTTATTTTTTTTTCTCCTTATCTTTCCTCATGTGGTGCATTTTCCATTGTTATACCTCTCTGACCTGTCTTCCCCATGTGATGTTTTGTGTAATGTATGTATGGTCGGAGGGTAAGATGGCGCTGCCATTGTGTGCAATAGGTCGGCAGCCTTATGAAATTTCCCCTTGTGGGACTAATAAAGGTATATCAATTCAATTCAATTCAATTCTTACAGAAAACCAGTTTTGCAATGAAAGCACCAGTTAGAATAAGGAGGTTAAATTTAAAAGTTGTTCTGAAAAGCTAACATTAGTAAGTACTTTATTCATGGACCACCTCACCCACCCACTAACCCATACAGAATCCTCAAACTGTTTCACTGAGGTAAGTGACAAACTGTTCTCCATAAACAATAACTGCACTTCATTTAAACTCTCAGCAATGAAATAACTATCACCACCAGGGACAATAATTATCAAAAAAAACAACCATACTCAGTCAAAAATCACACTCAGTGAGAGATAATCTAGCCTTTTCTTATATCCCTTAATTCTTAAATAAATTAAAAAAACAAAACAAAAAAACAACAAAACATTAAATGACTTTCTGAAGAAAAAATTAAGATCTCATCAGACACCGTCACTACCTGTAATAGTGTCTGGGACAAGAAAATGTTACAGGCAATGTCTAATACCCAGTACAAAAAGCCCAATAAACAAGGATTGTTTTCAGTTGACAACATTGTTATACCTCTCTGACCTGTCTTCCCCATGTGATGTTTTTGTGTAATGTATGTATGGTCGGAGGGTAAAATGGCGCCTTAACATGAAATTTCCCCTTGTGGGACTAATAAAGGTATATCAAATCAAATCAAAAAATCATTCAATAATAATCATTAATCAGTCAAATATTATGAACGCAAAGAACTGGTTTAAAAAACTAAAGGAAGAAACAGCAATTAGCATTTAATAAAATAAATCATGTGCATTTAAATGAATGGTATATTTATGGTTTTGGAAAGTAAACTCGAACATGACAAGAACAGCAACAAAAAAAAGAGTTTAAGTCACCTCCGCAGTCACCACATATAAATACAATAGGACATCTTTGGGATATTGTTGAACAGGAAATTCACATCATGTTGACACATCTGCAAAAGTTACATGATGCTGCCAAGTTCTCTGGGGAATATTTCCTTGGTGAATTTGTGCAATTAAGTATTGAGGTAGTAAGGGAGGATTCAGGCTCACCTGGTCCAGCCCTAACTATATGCTTTAAGAAATAACCATGTTCATCTCTCCAGTGGTGACATAGATAGAGGCCAAGTGTCAGAGATCACCTGGCTGATTCAGTTCCCTTTTTATAAAGGGATATTTTTACCAACTGTATTTGAATAATATGCAAAATGCATTTTATTTGCATTGTAAATATTTTTTGCTGTATTGAGGCAGTTCTGAAAGCAAAAGAGGTCCAACCAGTATTAGCAAGCTGTACTCAGAGAGCATATTGTACATTTATTTTATAACATTTATAATGTGCTTAAATGGTTGTAAATGAGAACACTTGGTTTTAGTTGTTTTTTTCCCTGATTTTAAAAAAGCATCTATCTATGTCATTAAGCTGATAAAAGAAAAAAAATGGTATTTTGTCCGAGGCCTTTTTCTTCTTTAGCATTTTGTCCCTTACAGAAAGAGTTCATGCAAAACATTGAAAAGTACTTCTGGGTATTTGTTCCACTTTAATCATGCATTTCCATCCAGGAATTAATTTCCATCTAGGGAGTGGTCCAGGGTGACAATGTCTCGATTCACAGGGCACGGTGTTTACAATGTCCATGAATGGTTCATTCACTGAGTTCGGGGACTAGTGCAAAGTTAAGTAACAAGGACACCTGCTATACCTTCTCCCTTTCATGCAAGCTCAGCATGCTGTGACTGAATGACACACGCACATTGCCTTTTTTTATTTTACAGATTGCACATCCTTGATACCTCTTTTTGACCCCTCTCCTTGCATTTCAGAGCCTCCTGCAGAGATGGAAGCAGAGGAGGTGAGGAAGATATCCTACAAGAGGACTTGAGGAAACAGGCATTTAACAAAATGAGGCATCTTTGCTTTGTAGCTTCATTTCTAAGTGTTGTCAGTTCAATACGATGTTTGGCACAGCTGTACCATAAACTGTGTTCTTATAACCCAACAACACCTATAGTTGGCATTTGCTGTTAACGAAGTAACAGTTCTCCAAAGTCACAATGTATGTATAAACATACGTAAAGTGACCACAATTAGAATCCCAATCAAAACACCAAATTATTGAATATATTTAATGAAATTCAATTTATATAGCGCCAAATCAGAACAACAGTCACCTCAAAGTGCTTTATATTGTACGGTAGGCCCTACAATAATCCATACAGAGAAAAACCCAACAATCAAATGACCCCCTACGAGCAAGCACTTTGTTTTTGGGGTTTTTTTGGGGTTTTTTTGCCTGTCCTGTTTGGTTCTTTTGCCATCAGAATTATTGTCTAAAGGCAAAGAAAGATGCCCAACGGATTTACTTTGCCAAATGGACCCTCCCAGCCTTGCCGTAATGGTCTATTTGATTCACCTTTTATTGTTTATTTTATTTTTTATTTTCACTTGCTAGATACGGGACAGACTTGAATGAGGAAAAGAAAAGGGAGAAAGAAAGAGGGAAAGAAAAACAGCGGAGAAGAGGGACGGGGATAATGGGCAAAAAACAAAAACCAACAAAATAAGCAGACAAAAAATACATATATCAATCACCTGGATCACCTGTTGAGAATGAAAAAAAGAAAACAAGCAGAAGAAAATGAGAGCAATAGAATAAACAACATCATGATGATCTATCTGAATATAACAGTAAATACTAAATATTAAACATTATTGTGCAGCATGTAAGGTCAACAGCGCACAGTGTGCTTTGAGGTAGGAGCCAAAAAGGGTGTAGTTTGTGTGTGTGAGCACCCGTGTGTACACCTGTGAGCATGAACGCGCTTGTTTTTAAAAGGTTCCTTCATGTAATGATCTGCTAGAGGGTGTGGGGAGCCACAGCCCCGTCCTCCAGGGCATGAAGCAGGTATGGAGGAGATCAAAACTCCAGACATCCAGAGGCCCTCAGAACACAAGAGACCAAGGAAGACCAACAGAGGGGCAGCTGCACCACTACCCCAGAAAGAGCTGAGGAGAGTCCCAGATGAGGGGTCACTCAGCAGCCGCGGAGCAGGAGCCAGGGGGGGTTGCAGTGACGTGCCCGTGAGCTCTGCCGGCAGCCAGCTGCGCCAGAGTGACCGAGCCCCAGGCCGAGAGGCCAAGGGCACCCCACCCCCGAAGTGGCCCAAGCGAACCCCAGGCTCCAGGCCCCGATAAGCAGCCACCAAGGAGTGAGCCGGTGTGTACCTGGACGCCCATCCCCGGACACAAAGAACCACCAACGCACCGATGTCTGAGGGCGTCTGCCACTGGCAGGGGAAGTGGTGGGGGAGATAGGCCTCCATACCTTGGAGGACCTGAGATGTCCCCAGAGAGGTGGCGTCTGATACCCAACCTGACATATGGACACAGACATACAGGCACACACAGATCTAGGTACCCTTGCCCCTGGAGGGGGAAACTGCACCCAGACCCAGGTGGTGTTACCCTTTTCTCTGGGGTGGGGAGAAGCAGACCGCCCCGACTCTGCAGCAGCAGGGAGGCCCCACATTCCAGACCCCAGTCGGACGGCCAACTTCTCCTCCTAGCCCCCCTGCTCCAGCAGGCCGCAGAGAACGGGTGTGTGTGAAGACTCCAAACCTCCCTCTGCCTGCTCATATGTAGTGTTGATGCATGTGTGTTCTAAGGTGCCTTTAAAACCCAGGAGGGCATGGAGCTACCTGCCAGAGAGCAGCAGGTAAGCGCATAGCCCCTCCTGATAGCCCTCAATGTCTACGTGATGGGGAGGGAAGGAAGGGAGGGGCAAGTGACCCTTCCCTGGGGCCAGCTCCCTCGCTGATCCCAGTAGGCACCCTCATACTCTGCAACCCGCCAGGGAAAGGGGGCCCAGACCCATCCGGACCGGGGCCCAGTACAGCAGCGCCGCCCAGCTCCACGGAGCCCGGGACAGCCCACCTGACCCCACCTCAGAGAAAACTGCACCGACCCCGTCATCCACTCATCTTCCAGACTACACAAGACAATAGACACCCAGGCTGAGATCTTCCTCCACCTCTCCTGTATCTCCCCCTCCTGCAGAGTGAGCTCCTGAAGAGAGGAGAGCTCCTGCAAGATGTAACAATCTCCCCCACCAGTTGAAGAGCCCCCCCAGGTGGCTCGATGCACCGGCGGCACCCTGCGCCAGGACTGGGCCCCCTTACACCCACCCGCCCACAACCCCGGCAACACACCAACCAGGACCCAAGCCCCGAGCAAGCACTTTGGCAACAGTGGGAAGGAAAAACTCCCTTTTAACAGGAAGAAACCTCCGGCAGAACCAGGCCCAGGGAGGGGCGGGGCCATCTGCTGCGACTGGTTGAGGTGAGAGAAGGAAGACGGGATAAAAGACATGCTGTGGAAGAGAGACAGAGATTAATAACAAATATGATTCAGTGCAGACAGGTCTATTAACATATAGTGAGTGAAAAAGGTGACTGAAAAGGAAAAACTCAATGCATCATGGGATTCCCCCAGGAGCCTATGCCTATTGCCGCATAACTAAGGGAGGATTCAGGCTCACCTGGTCCAGCCCTAACTATATGCTTTAAGAAATAACCATGTTCATCTCTCCAGTGGTGACATAGATAGAGGCCAAGTGTCAGAGATCACCTGCCTGATTCAGTTCCCTTTTTATAAAAGGGATATTTTTACCAACTGTATTTGAATAATATGCAAAATGCATTTTATTTGCATTGTAAATATTTGAGGAAAAAATATATTAATTGGATCGGAATATTTAAATAAATAAATAGTCCAGAAATAGATGTGACCGTCCCCTCTTTCACCAGTCTCTGCTCTCCTAAATACAAGCCAATTGTTGTTGTGTGTCACTTTTTTTTTTAGCTCCTTTTCTCATTACTTTATATATTGTCTATATTTCAATGTCATTCTGCTTCTTTTTCATCTTTCCAGGCAGAGCTAAAAAAAAACTAAAAATCAATTTTCATGTGGTAAAGAAAATCTGATCCTAGTTTCTGAGACAATGGAATTTTTCGCAGTACTTCACATCCGGCAGCATCAGATTGTTGCTTAATCCTCGCAGTGCTCATACGTCAGAGTGCACATGATTGTATTTGTGGACCCTTCAAATATCAATAGCTGAAATCCAAGCACGGGCACTTTTGTTGAAATCAAACACTGAGTTTGGGCTGAGTCAGGGAGTTGGCAGAGACACTGTGTAATTTAATCATTGCAAATTAATTTGTTTTGTCTGCAAAGAAAGCTACAACTTAATTTGTGACAGACTCAATTGTGCAAGTCAGATGTGTCTGAAAAAGACTCGTCGTTCTGATGCATATTTTTTGAACATGTGGCAGCCCATTTTATCTGGTTTCTGTCTTTCCTGCTGCTATCATATGTATTTGGATTAAATCAAGTCCCACGCCAAGATTGGATTACAGCTCACAGCAAATTCAAAACAGTATCTTCAGCCAAAGAAAGTGTGTCCTTTTATCCTCTGCTCTTTCATTTCAAGAGTACAGCACATCCTTCTTTGGCGTGAATGTGCTGAGTTAGCAGTGATTAAGAGGGAGATTAAATGGGATGGATTTAAATCTTGTGAAGGTAAATTAGAAAGTAGCAAAGATCTAAAAACCTAACAACAGAGATAATAAACATAGATATGGAGATACTGAAATGTTGTGACTACTTTTAGACATCTAAACACTGTCAGTTCAGAAATTTATAGACAGAAATGTTTTCATGCTTTTTAGATTTCTGTGGAAAGGCAGTCTATTTTAAGGGAACTTTGGAGTCACCTTTCCCCTTTAATTTTTAAATAAAACATGTTTATATGACTGCCTCTTTTCAGACTTTAAAGAGCTCATTACACTAAAATATTTTCAAACTAGAAATAATCTGTTTAAGTGATGCTGAAAAAAGAAATTAAGACCTTTAGTACTTTGTTTGTTCCTCTATCTATAGGAATTATATTTTGCCAAAGTAGTGAAAAGCCTTCATCTTCTTTTGGAAGTAGTCAAATACTGTCTTCTCAAGCTCATTAGAACCATTTAAACTCTGTTTTTGCCTTATAAGCTGTATTTCCATATATGTTTGTACATTTTCCAACAGATCACTGCACCCATTTTCAATTTTTCCAGCAAAGTTTTAACAAAATGAGGGGTGACTCAAGATTTTTGCACAGCACTACAGAATAGGTAGAAGAAGGCATAAAGCTTTCCTATTAATAAAGCTTATAGTTATTGGTGCTCTAGGCTCGGGCTGCATGCCATAAACTTTGTCTTCTCTTGCTTGCATCTTTGTCCTTTCTGCCCTTTTTCTGCACCTTTCTGCAGCTATTTCAAAGCTGTGCTTACTGAACACTTTGTGTAAATTCACTGTAATTACTCAAAACAGTTAAACAAATACAAACTGTATTTGTATTCATGCGTATTAAGTGTTGGCTTTGTCTGTCTTTGCATCTTTGCATCATTGTGTGATCAGTCTCCCAGCATGTATTGACTTTCAGAGTTTGAATAGCATGACAGGACAAAAGCACCCCTCTGTTCCTGTTCCCAGCTGACCTTTATTACTGAGGTAACCACAGATATTGCTGACGGTGGTTTCCAGTTAGAACAACCTACGCAGTGAAGTGAATTAGATTGCAATACTGCGTGACTTTTAGCGGAAAGGAAAGGCGCAGGAGAAAGAAATCAAGCAGAAAAGGTGACCGTGCTCCTGAGTGCTGATGCAAACATTTATTTAAGTGCTGAAGTCACAGGCTGCTGAGCAATTCTCTGACAGCTGACGGCTGCAGTATGACTGTTTTCAGCAGTCTGTGAGACTAATCTGACTACAGAGCACCACTTCACCACAGGCACTCAGTGATTTGTATTTAAATCAGTCATCTGTATAGTATTGGCAGCATTTGGAGGGCAGCTAGGACGTTTGGCCTGTTTTCATTGATCTTATCTGTGGAAGATTAGGACACACATACATACTGATGATGAAGGTGACTGCGGCGAGAGGAGGAGCATTAAATTGCAACACGATTCAATGTTTGCTCTCACACACAGTCAACTTTGAGCTGTGTGGACGTAATATAAATCCTGCTAATGATAATAAACCTCGGCACAGTCATTATACTGTCTCCGTTTACAGGCTATCAATACTCATCATAGCATGTACTGTTAATTCAGCACCCTCCAAGTTCTTTTTATTGACTCTTAGCCCAGGGACATTGATTAAGAGCTCATTACACTGATAACCCAGCAAACAACAAGAGGCATCTCACTGGATTAAGCAATTAACTGCATTTGAAAGCAAGATACAAGCAAGACAAGGGGAAATGAGGCACAGATCAATAACAGGTCTGCGGCAGCATGATAGCAATGGGTAAAGACAAAGGACATTACTAGAATTCTGTGCTATATTTCACACTTGTTGGTAAAAATCACAGATTGGGTCTGAACAATGAACACAGCCTCTGAAATGTCATTCACTTGTTTGTAGACTCTATTTTGAAGCCTCAACTTTGGCTTGGTGGCCGTCGCCATCTTGTTGTTGTTGTTTTTTTGTTTTGTTTTTTTAGAGACAGTAGTGATGATAACAAGTAATTTTGAACGATAAAAGCAAGAGTGAAAAGATGGGTATACAAGGTTGTAGAGAGACCTGTTGTAATGTATGCTTTGGAGACAGTTGAACTGACAAAAAGATGGGAGGCTGAGCTGGAGGTTGCAGAGCGAAAGATGTTAAGTTTGGACGCAAAGTTAGAGAGGCAAGGCTAAAATGGTTTGGACATGTTCAGAGGAGGGATAGGGCTGATGATCTGCTGTAGTGACCCCTTAAAAAATGAAGAAGAAGAGCCAGAAGAGGTGACCATATCTGGTCAAAAGAGAAGTGTACTAAACTAGATTTGGTTTCCAAGTTGCATCTGTAGACTGTAGTAGTTCATTGCCCACACTGAGATATTTGCTATTAAATGCTAAGTAACAGACTAAATAAATACTACAGCTGCATTCATCAAAGCTAGAACATAGACCTTTTAGACAATCAACTGCTCAGCAGGTCATGTTATTATTCCAAAATGTACCAATAGCACAAACACAGTCAAGAGTTCCAGTCTATAGACTAAAAAAAGCTGAGATCACTGCTAGCAGCTACAGCTAACCCTGCAAACTTTAAACCTTAATGCAATTTAAAAGGATTAGTTGTTATGAAGAAGGAGATTTACTCAACATTACTCAATATTTGCATTAACTCAGTTTTTTTTGTTTTTGTTTTGATGGCTTTGTTTCCGTCTACATGTTTGTTCCCACTTATGCAGACATTAACCCATTTCCTGTTTTAATTAATTTCTAATAGGACACGACATTAATTTTTCCAATACAGTCTCAAAACAGTTGGCGAGGATCTGATGACAATCTACATTTATTTTAGCTTTTCATTCATACACTACTGTCACATGGAACTGGAAACCTTAAAGCTGGTATTTGTTATCTTCTATCTGGCTAATTGCTGGTAATCCTGAAGCTGTGACAAAGTGGCAGCTGTGTTCAAAGACTGGGGTTGGTAATTTTAGTATGCAACACTGTGTCAGTTCTCTGTAAAAAAGCCCACTAACTGCCATTTGTAAAAACTACAGTGTCTTCTTTGTCCTCAGTAATGCTAAACTGCGTATCTTTGAAATTTACACTAACGTCCTCCTGTGTTTTGTGTTTAATATTTAGCTATCCCGTGACCTTTTACAGAGCACAGAAACATTTAAATAATTCAAAACTACAAAAAACAAGACCATGACTCAGAACTTTCATGCAGTCTATTTATTTAACCCTTTTATCTTGCTCATGGAAGACGATGAAGAAATCTTAAACCTGCCGATGTAATCTCTTGTAAAGTTAAATCATGAATGAGACTGTAGGGGTAAGACTTCTTTAGATGCTGTTCTTTAGTTGTGCATGCTGGTGCAGTTATTGCTTGGCTTGAGCTCTAAGTGTCTTTGCTTCTGATAGAACTTGGAGAACTTGTTAAAGATGTTAGTAATGGGCAGAGCCACGATCAGCAGCCCGCAGATGATGCACAGAGTTCCTATGAGCTTCCCAGCCAAAGTAACAGGTAAAGTGTCTCCATAGCCGACTGTCGTCATGCTAATGGTGGCCCACCACCAGCCAATAGGGATAGTCTGCAACTCAGACTCTTGAGAGTCTTTCTCCACACAGTAAATGAGGGAGGAAAACACGGAAATGCCCACAGACAGGAAAAGCACCAGCAGCCCCACTTCACGGGAGCTGTGCCGTAAGGTGGCACCAAGAGAGCGAAGGCCAGCTGAGTGACGAGCCAGTTTTAAAACACGAAACACTCTCATCAGCCTCAAGATCTGCACAACTTTGCCAACGTTCTCCAGGTCTGTGCTCTCACCCTCGTTCATTAGGTCACACAGGATAGTGATATAGAAGGGCATGACTGACAATAGATCGATAATGTTGAGAGGGCTGCACATGAACTTCCTGGCTGATGGTGAAACAACCAAGCGAAGAATAAACTCTGCAGAGAAAAACACGACGCACAGGCTCTCAAAAAACGTCAGCACTGGATTTTCTATTTTTTTTTCAGCAGGATCCACCTGATGGAAATCCGGCATGCTGTGAACACACATGGCCACGATGGAGGTGATGACTACAGCGAGGGATGCTACAGCCATAACTTTGGCTGATGTGGAGAAACCTGGATTCTCAAGTCGAATCCAAACACTCCGGCGGACATTTGCACACCAGGAGCCTTCAAACATTTGTTCATCATCCTCCAAAACAGACAGATCAGTAATAGAAGAGCCAGAGCTGTTGAGCTGCACCTCGTCGCTCCTCTGATCCCAGATTCCATCCTCAGCAAGATCCATCAGGTCGTGGAACTTGGTGCTGCAGCAGAAGTCCAGGTGACGCTCCTTGATTCCCCAATATTCAATTTCTTGGAAGAATGAGACCACACATAGCCCGTCGACCAGGTGGATTTTCCCTGTAAGATAAAAGTTGAGAACGTAACAGAAAAAACTTGGGTTGCGGTCAAAGTAGTATTCCATTTCAGAGGGACTGAAATCATCACAGAGCTCCAGGATAGCTTCTTTGGATCTGCAGCACAGAAGACGAGCCAGCCGTGTCTGCGGGAATCGTTTCAGGACGGTGAGGTCCATTCGCTGCTTGAAACCTCCAACGTTGACATTAATGAAGCAACCCTCAGGCTGGTGAAGGATCTTGCCATATGTCATGATGAAGCTCCTCACAGTCCCTGGAGTCAGTGCCTGCAAAGGAGTCAGTGCCTGCAAACAAACACAGAAATGAGAACACCTCGTACTAACGCTTGCTTTAGTCTTTTTTAGTTCTTTTTATCTTTATTGAATTACAGTGTCCTGCTCTTTATGAACGCCCTGACTGCCATTGTACTTTATATTTCATTACTGGCTTTTAAATCAATTTTAAATCCATCCATCGATCCCAGGATCTCAATGCCAAAAGCTCCCCCTTCACAGTTCTGCAGGTGTCATAGGTGCCCAGGAGGCATCCTGTTCACACGGTCGAACCACGTCAACTGTACACATATATGTGTGGAACCCTTAATCAAGATCAATAGTTTTAAATATTTTTCTAATGTTAGCTTTCATAGTCAGGATAGAGTTCGATTTAAAAAGTTAAAATACACTTATTTTTTATGCAATAATGTGCAGAAGGACCTGAAATCATCAGAGCTGCCTGCTGCGGAGGAGTTTAATTAAATTTTAAGCCTTAAGTAACTAATTCCCTTGCAATGTTTTGAGAATAAGTCAGTGTTATATGTGAGAACATTATTCCAAATAAAACTCCAACAGAACCAAAGCTATTTTGACTGGATCCCAGAAGAATGCACAAGAAGTTAAAATGAACAGAGAATAAGAAAAAGAAATATATTAAAGAACAAACGAGGGGGATTTAAAAAGGGTTGAGGACCTTTTAAAAAAGTTTTATGGAGACACTGATTGGTGTAATCGGTGGAAACTAGGTCTAAGTATCCCCCCTTGTAGGCAGGGTTGGCTTGTTTCCCTGTGGGTGATGTTTACAACGACAGATTGGGTTTTATAGCCCCCTGCTAAAGAGGTAGGTCATAGGAAAATAATGAGTCCATGATTTGATTGAGTCCATGGAGCGCTTTGTGTTAAAGATTGTGTTTAACCGTTAGGAAAAGGCTCTATGTTTTAATTCCGGTCAGAAGCTCTTAAATGACCCAGTCACGTCTTCCTGTGATACCTGTGAGAGTGGAAACCTAATGTTAAAACACATAATCTAAAATTGAGTTTGGTAAAGAAGGTGGGGTCCCCTGTCCCCTCCGAGGTGTTATGTTTGCTCGTCGTGCTTTTTTTCTTTCTACAATCTAAAGATTTTCAGGCCAGTGTGGATACCAGGCTGCAAGACCTAGGTTATTACACACCTGCTGTGGCTTTAACCCACTTCAAATGGGTTTTATTAATCTGTCAACCCAGATATGAAGACTTTACTAGTGATATAGAAGCATCGAAGATTGAGACCATAGAGATCAACTAGATGTTTTTTTCTTCTTGTTAAAGGTGGTGTAAACTTGTTTCCTTTTGGTTCCAGACAGTGAAAATGCTGCGTTTGGATATAATATGATGGACCTAACAATGGTGGACTTTGGAGAATTTTCACTACAACACTGCAGGACTTTTAAAAATTTTGAAAGTCCTGCAGTGTTGTAGTGAAATTAGCATGTGCACACATGATATATTAATTTTTTGTTTTTTGTTTTTAATCTATTCTAAACACGAAGTCATCTGTTTAAATCATTATGTCACTCACAGTTTTTACCACTTGTTTTTATCCAGATATTTAAATTATTTAATAAAGAACTTATTTTTGTATATATGGGTTTTTAGTAGCCACAACTGAGGAGTAAATCTGAGAAAGTGAGAGGTATGGCATGTTCATTATCTATTGACATGTGAGTGATTAACCAATGAGGATACAGTGGTTTATTCTCCTGCCTGATTTAAACAATGACCTTAATTTACATAATGAACTTCATGTGTGATTTAGTATTATCTGAAATGGGAAGTAAGGTCATCTCGAAAATGTTGGAATGAGGGAACTCAGGTTCTCATTGACTTCTTTACAGCCACAAGTATTTGATTGTTTCCCCCTGCTGGCCAGTATTTGCATTGCACTTTAATACTAATAAGTGGCGTATCGTCACGAAACGTTCTTGTTTAATATCTAGATTAATAACATTTCTTTAGAATTGTGAGTTTTCAGAAACCTTATGTTTTACTGTAGTTGATGTATAATTTTAATTCCATATGTAATAACTGCCCAACAAAAGTGTAGGCTAGTAAAATAAATGCGTTCACTCTGCTCTAAAAGAGATGTGTTGTGAAAGGAAAACAGCACATAAATTAAAACATTTTTTAGCAGCATATGAAAAAATAAATAAACGGCAAGAACTTGAGCTGATTGTGACTATCATTTGTCAGAATTATACATTTACGCATATTCATGATTATTCAGTGTTTTTCGTTTTCGTTTTCAGAACTTCACTCGAGAAATTGTCACGTCACATACTACTCTTTGAAAGTGCACATCCTTTTAAATTTATTATAATTACACGAAAAAAGGAATTTAATTTTAATGATGAATTTTTAATTCAAAAATTTAAAAACAAATCACCCAAACCCATCCTTATGCAAATACATCCTCCGTCCTTATTTTTGTGTGACCTTTTGGTGTAATTTCCGTCGGTATGATACGCCAGAAGTGAGAACAGGCTGGTAATTTCATAGCATTTATACGTTTATACATTAGACATTTATACGTTCCGTGTAAAGACCATACGCGCGCACTATAAGCATGTATAGGATACGCCGCATAAAATAATGAAATGTAACACTTTTTCTCAAATTGTAGTACTTGTGTTTCCAACCACTTATGTACTTTTACACACCCATGTCAGTGGGCAGCGTTTTTCATCCAAGCGGTAATCAATACCGGCTTTCATGGAGGAGTGCAGCTCTTGTGCATAACACAAGTCCGTGTGTGCGGACTTGTGTTACGCACGCGGTGAATCAAACTATTTTAGACTGAAAAGATGACAGCGAAACAACAAAGTACTGTTTTTATAAGTAAATATTCTGCATTAACACCGCTTGAACTCAACTCCAAAACCCTAAAAAAGATCATTAAACACCCAGTAAGATCATATTTCCTGTTCAGACATCTCGTTGACCCCCAAATCTGCGAGAAATAAGCCCAGCAGCTTACCTGCTCATGTGCCGATGTGTCGGTGTGCCCTGCGGCTGTTCTGACTTTGTTCAGTGGGGAGTGTGCCGTTCAAGGCGCTCTGCGGTGAGAAAGGTGGAGACGCAACTTCACACAGGATGGCTGGCACTTTGATGTGTAAACTGCGTCCAGGTCGCACCAGGTCCTTTAAGGTGTGTCAAATCGATCCGCGTAAATATTTTATCACTCTGTAAAGACTGAGCTTTGTAATCAGTCTTCGCCGTGCTGTGTACAATTTTTCTGCGATTACATTAGTGCTGAAAAAGATGATGGGATACTGAACAGAAAATAAATGTAGCAAATGACGTGAAATAAAAATAAAAGTGGATAAAACTAACACACTAACAGTAAGAAGAGAGGTGGAGTAGACACCCCTGTTTTTACACGAATTGGTCCAGGTATGGAAAAAATAAAGGAACATTTTTGTATATACTGTATATGCAATATGTGTATGTTTTAAGCTTTATAGGCTGTAATGTGAGTATAATTTTATGCAATCTCCAGTTTTGCAGTAATCCATGGCCAGAACACTCAAAGTGCTTTGAGTGCTCAAGTAAAGTAGGAAAGCAAACCAGTCCATATACCATTTACTATCAGGAGCAAGATCTAGAGATATCCTGAAGGGCATATAGTGTTATAACTGAGCAAGCAGGGCAGACAATGGACAAAACTTGTGCTCCCTGGTCTATTTGAAGCCCAAATACTCCATTGAACTGATCTCTGTATGGATGGACAGTTGGTACATTTCAGAAGTGGGTGCGGTTTCAGATAATACATCACTACTAAAACAAAAGCCAAGAAACAATCTGTTGGAATGACTGAAAACCATAATTATATTAGATTTTAGAATATTTGTCACATACAAAGTTATCAGTATAGGTAAGATACAAACACAAATGCAGTCATTAAAGAATGATTCCTGCATAAAATTTTAATTCAATGTTTGTAGCATCTAATGATAGGGCAGCTTGAAAATGAGTAAATAGTGAACAGAAGCCTTGATGACATGTGGAAAATGAACAAGGATATCTTTAATGATCCTTGGAGGGAAACTCCTTCTCAGCATTTAACCCAGCGTATAAATCAGCTCCCTGTGCTTTGATCCAAGTGCACCACGAGAACCCCAACAATTGGATAATCCGCTGTGAGTAGCAATTGGTGCTGGTGAAGAGGAAAAACTCCTTTTTAATGAGAAATGAATTGACACCTGGTGATCAGCATCATCTGATCCAGCCGTAACCAAAAAGGAAAGTTTGAAATCTGATCTTTAAAGTTGAGAGCGTCTGTCTCCTGCATGCAAAAGACGGGCCTGAAAGCTGAAGGATCTGCCTCTGATTCTACTTTTAGAAACTCTGTGATCCACGAATAAGCCTGTATCCCAGTGAGGTGCTCTGTTGGGATAATATGATTCTATGAGGTCTTTACTATAAAGCCTGGCCATTCAGGATTTTATATCTGAGAAGAAGGATTTTAAATTCAGTTCTAGGTTAAAAGGGCGAAGACAAACTAATAAGGGAGAAATAATATCTCACTATTAGTACTGTGGCTGCAACATTTTAGGTAATAATTTTAACCTAACTAAAGAAGCAAGCAAGAAGATGAAAGTGAGGATGGTTGTTTTTCCTTTGTGTTGGTCCGGTGCCCACACATGGGTAAAATACAGCTTGGCTTAGGCATGTGCTACAAAGAAAACATTCCCAAAACAGACAAAAGGCAGCTTTACTTACTGGAGTCTTCCCAGCTGCAATAGAGCGAGAGGCAGGGTACAGCCTGGTCAGGCCGCCAGTCTGTCACGGCTATTTTATTTATATTGAAATGAAAATCATTCTTTTATAGCATCACTATTTTTTGCACTAGTTAGCACCTTTATATTTCGCAGTGTAATAAAATGTCTTAACTTCTGCAAGTGAACCCATCAGTATTGTGTATCCCAAAATACCCAGTAGAGCTGATGGTGTTTTAGCTGCAAAGGGTGGGTGGGCCGGCCGACATCATAGTCAATAATATGGATTAAGAATGACATGTCACTCAAGTTCATATGCACGTGAAGCCAGATGAACAAATACTTGTGGCAATATAGTGTAATTACCTACACAGCTCACTGATGCAGTTTCCTACCAGCAGGGGGCAGAATAAGATATGAAACAAAAGAACTAGTCTGCGTACAGTCAACAGTGATGGAGGCATTTCACATCATTAATGTGGATGATTTTTTTTTTTTAAAGTTCAAAAGCTTCTCAATTTTCTAATGCTGCATTACAAACATTATTAATAAAATACAGAAATAAATAATGATATAATGACATCTTGAGAAGGAGTAATATTCATGACAAAGCCGTAAAATTATGACAAAAAACCCCTCAAAGCTTATGAGTTTAAAGTCAAAATTAGTAAAAACGATAATAAGAGAAAAACATAAAATTTTCTACTATTATGAAGTCATACATATTCAAGAAATCAGAAAGAAATGTAATCAAATTAAAGAAGGCTATATGAAGGAAATTATAACCTCCATATATTCAATATACATCCACAGACATGTGCAGGCTGAGGAGATTCAATCAGCCTTGCAAAATGAAACCCCAAAATTTCATCGTTTATTCTTGTATATTTTTATTTTAACATCTGAGCCTAAACTCACACATTTTGAGTTTTATTTCTTAAAAATTTATCCCTCTCCTCTTGATCTGTAGTTTTTCTTTTTATGTGAAATTACAGACCTCAAAAATGTCTTCCTTCTTCCATGTACTAAAAATAAAATGGATAACAGAAGCTGTGCACTGGCGACCACACAAAGAGAGATTTCATGTGGCTGGATGCACTTAGTCCTGAGGAGTACTGAGACACTTCATTTCTTGCATTCTAGTGACTTTTTTTTTTTTTTTTTTTTGCACCACTTTGTACGTTTTCTGCTCCAATTTATGTTAGAAATGTCTTCTGTAAAAGGTCTTAGTGCTAACCTTGTCTCTCTCTTTTCCAGCTCGTCCAGGTCATGAAGTCAGCAGTTTAACACAGGAGATGCCCACACTTCCCATTCCCCGGCCACCTTCTCCTGCTCTTCTGTGAGGACACCGGCCCAGCCAAGAGATAATCTCTTCAACATGGTTCAGCATTGGCGTCTCCTCCAGGTTGAACACAGAAACATTTTAAGCTGTTTTATTAACAGAATTATTTATTTACGTGAAAATAGATACAAAGAACCTAAGTATTTTACACTGCTTATAGTAAAAGTCAAAGATTAGGGTGAATCTTGTTTTGGTAGCTCCTCTGTAGCTGCCTGTTCAGGAACTTTAACTTTAAACTTTAAGCCTGAAAGTAGTTAAAATGATTTAACATTTCTCTGTTTTCTATGAAAATAACTTATATTTTCTCATCTTTTGTTCTCCTTTTACAGTATAGGAGTGTGGCACAGCGGGCAGCAGTTATATTTGCTGATTTCTTGATCATGAGCGCAGTGTTTGCATACACTGCAAATCCAACAACTGTACTCCTGGACAGGCAGACCAGTTACGATGCAAGTGCGAAATCTTTCCTCCATCCTGACAAAATAAGGAGAAAAAAAACAAAAGACAGAAAGCTGCTTCAGGTCATACTGTCATCAAAACAATGCACCAGTAAAAGGGCTACAAAGGAAAGACCAGAAGTTTTGCAGAGGCCACTGATTCCTGCATTCGGTGCTCCATTTTAAATGTGTTTAACTTCGGTTCTGGTTTTGAGTCGTGGCTGTTTTCTCGTTTTGTAGTTCTAGATTTAGTTTATTTCATAAACCTAAGGAGATGAATCACAACACAACATTTGGGGCTAATAGCTGCAGTTCCTCTAATGACCACTAGTCCTCACAGACTTCCCTTGTTGGTTACTTTGCAGTAATTACAAGGTAACTGTATCTGTTCATTGCACTGCACTGCTTAGAGATGAAGCTTGCTAATCAACTAACCAGCTACAAACTTTATACTCCACCATGTCTTTCAACTATCATCGCCAAAATCAACATAACAGTAAAATAAAATAAAAAGTTTACATCTAGACATAATTTTTACAACTTTGGGAGATGACGCTGCTCTCAGTTTGATGATAGAGTTTGAAGTTAATTAGCGATAAATCTCACCCCTCTGATGATGCGTTCCACTCGATCATGCGACTGTCCTTTGGGCTGTGCTTCGTAAAGATCTCCAAGGCCAGATCCTCATAGGCCTGCCGCTGTTCAGGATCAAGACTCTCCAGGGATTCCAGCTTAATGAAGGCCTGTGAGCAGGTGCCAAAGGCGCGGTTGGCTGCAGAGCAGACAGCAAGCAGAGAATAGATGTCCACAGGAGGGATCACGTCCTCATACTCACGCAGGTGAAGAGCTTAAAAAAAAAAAACAACAAAAAAAACAACAAAATCAATTAATAATAAATAGTGAAAAGTCAGGCTTATGCTGAGTATAGGACAAGTGAAATTACAAAACTGCCAAAGACCAAAAGATATGTAAATGAAAAAACAAAATTGATCATTTCCCAAGGCACTGATCTGCGATCGTTCCTTCATAAATCGAGGCTAAGTGGCTTCACTGCAGCTGATGATTAATGTTAAATTTAGAAGAAGGATTACGGTTAACCAAAAGAACTTTTTGCATATCTGGTAAAAATATGCTTATCTATGCAAAGAATGTTTACACTGTAGACATACGACCATTCAGCTCCATGTCAAGATCTATGAAAGGCCAGCACACGTGACCAGGAAAATTATTTGCTTCTCACAAAAGACAGTGTTTCAAAAAAGAATCAAAAAACGACATAAACGCATGAAATTGAACATATGCCACAGCAATATAAAAAAACCCAAAAAACAACAACCCATTTTTAACTTGTGCTTATGACTGAAGAGTTCTCCCCTTAGTCTCTCCACCATCTGCCCTTTGCTATGCACGTTTGTGAAAAATCCATTGTTAGGTGGCACTTATTTTTCAGCTGCATCTCTTTCCTTACTTTCTCCCTGTTGCTTACACCTTTCCTTTGACAGTCCATTGCATTGTGTGTAGAGAAGCATGTACGGTAGACACTTCATGTCTTGCTTAGAGAGAGAAGGGCAAGCCTTTGTGCATCTTTAGGGACACTGTGGCGAGAGCATAAAGGTCTATGGGTAAGGGTGACAGAGAGAAGGTGAGTTCTGTAAACTCATTCCTGTTTTTTATAATATTGCTGCTTTTGATGGCTGTTCCTCATGCCAACTGGGAATCTCCTGGCAACACCCCATTGGCTATAATGAGATTTAGATTAACAGGGCAACATTTTAGCCTAATAAGCAGTTCTGAAATATGTTACACTAAATGAGAGTTTCTCAATTATGACCATTATTAAATAAGCAAATAATTTTGCTTAATAATTTTGGGCCACACTGGTGGACACAAAGAACAGTACAAAACGTGCAAAAATGCTTGTGTAGTCAAGAAAAAAATATTTTCACTGTCTCTCAATTTTGTACAGTTTAAGAATTCAGCAGATTAAAGCAGCAGAAACAGAACAGCAGAAAGGTTTCTTGTTGGTTTTTTGTATTCAACTTAAAGTACAAAACCAAGTTTTTTGCATCAGTTTTTTAAACAGAGAAGCAAAAAATTCTCACATTTTAGAGAGAAAAACAAAAAAAGGTAAATCAATGTGTATATATTAGAATATAAAGTATGATTATATAATATAAGTAATATAATAAGTACTACAGGAGTGATTTGGCACCTGTGCGCATGGCATTCTCCAAGTAGCCATCGTACAGCTGCCTCTGAGCGAGCAGGAAGAAGTGATATGCCTCCGCTCCTCGCCAGGCATTGTCCACAATGCGATTGTCTGCAGATGTTGCATCTTCCTCCAGCAGGCTAGCAAGTGCATGCGTCGCCTAATTACAGACAAAGATACACACAATGATATGAACACAAACCTCTGTACATAAACAGATGACGTCTTTCCACATAAGCACAAGAATGACTCTTTTCTCTGAAACACATCACAAATAATTTATTCAAACAGTTACTGCAGAAAAATGTCTAATGCACTGGAAAGATTTGGAATAGTACGTGTGTACATGGTTTACCTCCGTCTTCTTTCCTTTGCCTTTGCTCTGCTGTGACGTCTTCACCTGCTTGTGGTAATTTTCCACTAGATGTGCTGCCAGCACGTAGAGCTTCTTCACCCTCAGAGGTCGTGTCCTTTTCTTTGCCTCCTCATCTGCTATCTGCAAACATAAGCTACACTTTCACAAATGTATTTTTCTTTCTCAGCAACCTACACTCAGTTACGTAAAGTGACAAAGTGAAAACATGTTTTCAGAACTTTTGCAAATGTATTACATCAACAAGTATTATTTATTTGCTTTATTTCAAGTTTATACAAGGCTTATCTTCCAGATGTGATTTGTTCTGTGTCAACATAATTTGCAAAGCACTGACTGATCTTTCATGGAACGAACCAGAATCTTTATTTGTTAACTCTTTTCCCAAAAAGATCATATTTGATGACCTCAATAAAAACGTGATCTGACAACCTTTAGTTTCTCTTTTTTTTCCCCAAACGTAGCAGCACAAACAGAGACCACCCTCACTGACATCTCATGCAAACCCAGTCATTTTGTTTTAGAAAAAAGCCTGAAATATGACAGGAACCATTCAGGAAATATCGTTAAGGGATGCTCCTAGTAGGCTTTCAAGGCGTAAAGAGTTAATACACTTTGGCAAACTTGAGGCAAAGTGTGAGTAAAGGCATGGTACATTTAACTTTTTAAGGACTTTCTAATTTAAGTCCATATTAAATGTAGGACCTAACTTGTTAATGAAAACATACAGCAAAATAAAAATTATATATGTGTTTAAAATTAATCTATAAAGCTGGTTTACATGAATAAGAATGTTGACTTACCTTAAACATGAGTTTGGCTGCATCAAGAAAATGGTGAGCTTTTCGATACAGCTCCACTGCCTCCAAAGTTTTATTTTTCTCCAAAAGATGTGACGCATATTTTGAAAGGAGAGATTTAATCTCCTTCATATTGTGTGTCCTGGCAAGTTCCACTGCTTTGTTCCACTGCAGGAAAAACATTCAATACAAATTAAAAAAAAAAAAAAATGTAAATATGTCTTTTAATCATCTTTTTCATGTGGGTGCGAGCTTCCTCCAGGTACTTCCTACTACTGTCAAATGTTGTTCATGTTCATCAAGATAAGTAAATTAGTGTTTCCAAA